>NC_137106.1:24972276-25622276 GCF_949357685.1 Gobio gobio | reverse complement strand
CAGGCAACAGATCTTCAAAATGATTCATTGCAAGTAAGAAAAGTTATACATAATATCTGATAATAAGAGAAACTTTAATAATAGATTCATCTGTTGATTCATTTCAGATTTGTAAATTTAAGTTATGCTTTATTTATACTAAACATTGTGGGCAAAAACATAGTTTTAAACTGAAGTAGCAACAAATCTTTTCTACTGTTTTATTATTTACATCTAATAGGGATGTGACGGTGAGGAAATTTTCCCACCGGTTAATTGATGTGTGACAACACCGGTAATACCGGTATCACCGGCGGAGGCTTTTAAATCACTAATTCTATCTAACCGAAAGTAACATGCACACAACCGCTCTGAACTGAAAACGCGCCAGTGTTGCGTATTCACCCACGTGAATGACAGCTCGTCTGTAAATGCGCGCTCTGTGAAGCCATGGGTGCGTCTCAATCAGTTCCCTAGTTCAGTAGTCAGGGCACTGACCAAGCATTGATCAGTCTATGATTGAGATGCACGCCATGAATGAATAACAGTTCGTCCGTAAAGCCTCGTTTATACTCGACGCGCCCGCACGAGCGCGAGGGTGCGCGCGGCAAAAAGAAATGCGCGCAGTCAGCGTAGCGGAGGCTCGCACTGCGAAGCCAGGCGAAAGTAAACAATGCGCGCTCTGTGCGGCCGTGCACATTTAACTTTCGGTTTTGAATTAGCGCCAATTCGGCTGCGGGTTGCTTGAATTGTGGGTTCATTAGTCTATTATTTTTAATGAAAAACACAACAACAAAACAAATGACAAACTCCCTTAAATAGGTGCTTTTACGTTTCGCTTTGAAACCAAACCTTCCGCGATCATCTCAGTCAGCTCCTCACTCTTAAATCTGATGAATGACTCCTGCCGCTGCCGAGACTCACGGTCGGATCCTGCTTTATTAAGCAGATACGTTCAGTTTTTATTTGTATTGTCTGTTCTCTAACTGAACTAAATTATTTTATCAAAAAGATGGTGGGCGGTGCCACGGTGGGCAAGTGATGTAACCGGTGTTGAGTCTGGACACCGGTAACACCGGCAACACCGACTATCGTAGCAAGCCTAACATCTAATAAATGCTGGGTTCAGACTACACACACCATATCGGCCAGATATCAGTTTTGGCACGATCCATCTGTTGCAGGGTGTTGTGGTTATTTGTAAACGACAATGGACGTCGGGCAACAATGCAATCGATCGTTTTGTCACATAGAATCAATCGTTTTGTTTTCATTAAGAAATATGGTGAATTCCATGATCAAGCAGATATTCCTAAGGCCGCGGTCCACCAAAAAGTTTTTTTTTCTTCACGCGACTGGATGGCGTATTCAATTGTTTTTAATGGGAGCGCCGCATTTTTAGAACGCCATGAGTGGAACGAGGCGCTGAGCGAGTATTTCACGCTCAAGCCCTTAGCGCTCAGTGTTTTTTTACTGGTCGCCGAGAGTTGAAGAGAGTGTTCAACTTTGAGCAAAACGCAGCGCTCCTCACGGTCACTTTTCACCCAGCCGTCCAATCACAGTGGAGGAGGGGCGGGACAAATACAACACAGACCAACCGCCACATTCTTGCTGCGTCCGAAAACCTAGGCAGCTGACTCGTTGCCTCACTGCCTTATCAGACAATGGCTTGTAAGGCAGCGTTTGTGCTTGAAGGCACCTCACAAAACTAATTTCGGACAGACTTCTTAGGCAGTGTAACCGTTTAATGATCTACAGCAAAATAGAGAGAGCTTTGGTGAGAACTAAACAAATATTGAATTACTACATTAGTAATTTCTCGCTAGAAATTACATCAGAAGTGGAAAATGTTGGTCAAAAATATACATTTACACACAAACTGACCAGCAAACGCAACTTTCGGACGCCATCTTTTTTTTCCAGCTTAACTGTCACAGAATGGAACGCACAGGATTGTGGGATATCAAAGGCAGCGAGGAATACAAATATGCTGCCTTCAATAATCGATCAGATGAAGGTATCTCGGGAGACAGGAAGTGAAGCTAACATTAGATTCGGACGTGCCTTGATGCCTTCCTGCTTTGAAATGTGTCCTCCGCAGGCAGCTTTTTCCAGGTTTCGGACGCAGGCTCTGTGTGTACAACGTCAACAGATGAAAACAATCAGTATCCGCTTGTTAAGTCGTGACGTAAGGAACGCCGTTTCTGGGTCCAAGTCTCAACTCGTTTCACTTGAGCATGCCATCGACGGCTGTTTTTATGAGCGCTATTTATTCATATTAATATCAAGCATTTTAAAAAGTTAAACATTTTAAATACTTACAGTCTACACAACAGTCTCTGTGCTCAGAATCACTGTCTGGCCATCTGGAATTTTGGTATGGAGATAAAGGTTATGATTATAATTTTTTTGTAGTATTACACCACGTTGTGTATGTATATTAGCACCGTTTGTTATTCTTGTGGTATGAGAGCGTTTGGACCCCAAAGCGCTGCTGTATGACGTCAGACTTAACAACCGAATAATAACGGAACAAAATAATTTAAAACAAGAGCAAGAGCAAATACTTTACATTATATCAGCATTTTTATATCGAATTAATACAGAAACAAACTATCTGTGAAATGAGAGAACCTACTAGTAACACGTCCGCGGATATTCCGTATCATAACAAGCAAAGAGTCTCAACTGAAAAAAACGCTGCACTGCCAAAACGCTCTCAAGCGCTCACGGCTTCGTATGAGATGTTAAACTGAGGTCCTGACTCTCTGTGGTCATTAAAAATCCCAGGATGTCCTTCGAAAAAGAGTAGGGGTGTAACTTTGGCATCCTGGCCAAATTTGCCCTTTAGCGTCTATCATCATGGCCTCCTAATCATCCCCATATACTGATTGGCTTCATCACTCTGTCTCCTCTCCACCAATAAGCTGGTGTGTGGTGGGCGTTCTGGCACAATATGGCTGCCGTCTCATTGTCCAGGTGGATGCTGCACATTGGTGGTGGAGGAGATTCCCCCCTTCTATATGTAAAGTGCTTTGAATGCAGAGAAAATGTAACAAATTATTATTTATTTTAATAATGTATTAGTAAATGTTGAGATTATCACTACCTAAAATGTATAAATGCTGTATAAATATTGTTTGTTAACTAATGTAAACTAATGTTTTCAAATGAAACCTTATTGTAAAGTGTTACCAATTTTGTGTACCACAAACGTTTTAAGAAGGATATGTTTTCTCTCTCTCACTTTATTCTAATAAATAATTTAAATCCAGGCCTACACAGATAGCCGAAATCAATAACCTTCTCGTCTGCCATCTCTCTCTCTCAGCCGTATTGTGTGGCAGTACTGTATTGTGTGTTCCAGATCTTCCGTTACAGGCTCTTTAGTGTGTTAATCTTAATATCACTCTGTTCCAGTTGCTGCTCTCTCTTTGGTCTGCTCTCTTTCTTTATTTAGACATTCAGAGATCAGATCAGAGGGGGATTTCTGATTGACAGCATCACTGTGTGTGTTTGTCACAAGCGTTCATTCTTTTTTTATTGATGGAGCGGTTTATAGCCTAGAGGTGGTTGCGGAAGTCTTTTTCCTCCTTATATTATTAGTACTTTTTGTCCATCCGTTCTGAGTCAGGATGTGGTTCAGTCTGTCCGTTCCTCTCGTGGCACATCATCCCTTCCTTTCCCTCCCTTTCCCTGTGGAGTCAGTCAATAAGGTACACAGATAAGGTCTCAGATTGTACAAGCATCTCTCCATAAACAGCGTTTTATAGACATGAATGATACAAAAAATATTACAGCTCTACGATTAACTGTTAAAAGATCACAATATCGATTCAAACACCCACTCTATCTTATTCGTAAATAACAGCGATTCGGCTAAATCAAGTCACTTTTATTTTTTTATAGCACTATACAATAGCAAAGCAGCTTTACAATAATAAACAGCAAAGTAACAGAATTAATGATGCAAACTTCATCAAATGTGTATTAAACCTTTGACATGTACGATCACAGCGAACATTCAGATATGCATTAGCGCTGCCGCTGATCCAGAGAGAGCAGTTGTCATGTATAAAATGGTCTTCTCAACCAGTGTTATTTCTGTCTTACATTAATTCATATTATCACACAAGTATCGGGATACAAGTTTATAGTACACCGGTTAATTGATGTGTGACAACACCGGTAATACCGGTATCACCGGCGGAGGCTTTTAAATCACTAATTCTATCTAACCGAAAGTAACATGCACACGACCGCTCTGAACTGAAAACGCGCCAGTGCGCACACACCGTGAATGACAGCTCGTCTGTAAATGCGCGCTCTGTGAGGCCATGGGCGCGTCTCAATCAGTTCCCTAGTTCAGTCAGGGCACTGATCAAGCATTGATCAGTCTATGATTGAGATGCACGCCATGAATGCACACTGTTAGTTCGTCAGTAAAGCCTCGTTTATACTCGACGCGCCCGCACGAGCGCGAGGGTGCGCGCGGCAAAAATAAATCTGCGGAGCCAGGCGAAAGTAAACAATGCGCGCTCTGTGCGGCCGTGCACATTTTACTTTCGGTTTTTAATTAGCGCCAATTCGGCTGCGGGTTGCTTGAATTGTGGGTTCATTAGCCTCCTATTATTTTTAATGAAAAACACAACAACAAAACAAATGACAAACTCCCTTAAATAGGCGCTTTTACGTTTCGCTTTGAAACCAAATCTTCCGCGATCATCTCAGTCAGCTCCTCACTCTTAAATCTAATGAATGTCATTCCTGCCGAGACTCACTGTCGGATCCTGCTTTATTAAGCAGACACGTTCAGTTTTTATTTGTATTGTCTGTTCTCTAACTGAACTAAATTATTTTATTACTATAAAAAAAAAAATCAAAAAGACGGTGGGCGGTGCCACGGTGGTCAAGTGATGTAACCGGTGTTGAGTCTGGACACCGGTAACACCGGCAACACCGACTATCGTAGCAAGCCTAGTTTATAGTTATAAAGTTGTAGTTATAAAGATTCTCTAACCCTTCACATTTTACACCGTCCCTTGAGGTTTAACTTAATTAAGCTAGAATCAAAAGGCCTTAATGAAGAAATTGATTTGTAAACAATGGACAACTGTGCATAAAAAAATCAATGAGTTGTGTTTGTTATTTTTTTAGTCAGACTCCGACATGACTTAAAATAATCATTTGTGATTCAGTGAGTCAGTAATTACACTAAACATGGCTTAAGACAGACTGAGTTACAGAGCGAGTTACCATGGTTGTCTAAACGATTCAGTTAGTTTCTGATTGATTTGTGAATCACTGATCAAATCTTCGGAATCTGAAAAGCCATTTTTTTGCAAATCTGTTTTGTTTATTGCATGCTCTCTGCAAGACTCTGTTAAGCTTTGTTGAGACTAAGCTACTAAGTTGTGTTGCCTGTTGGTTGTGAGGCTGCCCTGTTTTTCTTTCTTGTTAAATCCAGATAAGAAACCACCTATGCAGGTTGTTAAAATGCATCTGACAACATCACATTTTAAATGCTTATCCATCCTTTTGTGTCTTGGACATAAATGAAGGAAATAAAAAGTGCCAAACAAGGGATTTAAATGTTAAAATGCCTCATTCTGATCTCAAGTAACAGTATGTTACCAGGTGTAAACAGCACTATCACCTGATCATCTGAGATGGATTTTAATGCCAGGTATAAATTAGGGATGTGCACTAATATTCGATCTGTAATTAATATTCGAAAAATAAAAACACTATTAAAATTTTACTATATTGCTTTGCTGGCCGTAAATGCAGGGAATCCATGATAAATCCCTCTAAAACTTGCAGTTATAACTAAATCCACTGGGTGGTGATGTGGAGCGTGTTAAAGGGTTAGTTCATCCAAAAATGAAAATTCTGTCATTAATTACTTACCGTCATGTCGTTCGACTCCCGTAAGACCTCAGGTCATCTTTGGAACACAAATGAAGATATTTTAGTTGCAATCCGATGGCTCAGAAAGGCCTCCATTGGCACAATGTACTTTACACTCTCAAGACCCATAAAAGGTACTAAAGACTTCGTTACGAAGTCCATCTCACTACAGTGGTTCTACAATAATTTTATGACTCGGCGAGAATAGTTTTTGTGCGCAAAAAAAACCTAAATAACGAATTATATAGTGATGACCGATTTCAAAACACAGCATCATGAAGCTTCGAAGCGTTATGAATCAGCGAGTCGAATCATGATTCGGATCGCGTGTCAAACCACCAAACTGCTGAATCGACTCACTGATTCATAACGCTTCGAAGCTTCATGATGCTGTGTTTTGAAATCGGTCATCACTATATAATTCGTTATTTAGGTTTTTTTTGCGCACAAAAACTATTCTCGTCGCTTCATAAAGTGCATTGTGCCAATGGAGGCCTTTCTGAGCCATTTGATTTCAACTAAAATATCTTCATTTGTGTTCCGATATGGGTAGTCTTATGGGTGTCGAACGACATGAGGGTAAGTAATTAATGATAGAATTTTCATTTTTGGGTGAACTAACCCTTTAATAAGATTGTATGAGATCACATAATGTCGTCAACTGCCTCACGATGTTTGGAATTACTTGAATATTTAAAATGATCTAGCAAAATGAAGTTACTTTTGATGAAATGAATTATAGTTATCATTATATCACGACCCCAATGAGAAATCACATGAAACACCAGGCGAATGAGGAAAGACGGCTGTCCATCACTGCATCACGAGTGCCGGTAAGAGCAACTGTACCCCGAGTGAGGGCGAGATAACGTATATGACAGCAAAATGATCTCGAGACAAATGCTTCCTTTAAGTTTCATCAAGGGTTTAAGAACAGAAAACACAAAGTGCTGTTAGAAACTTCACTTAACACCGTTATCTTTGTGTCTCTGCAACGTCTGTCAGTGGAGCGCGTTTTCTCACCCGGAAATATATCATCATCCACATGATATTGTTTTTCTCAACATTATACTGTGAAACAGTATAAACACGATAACCATATTCTGACTCGAGTGTATGTGTACGTTCTGCACGATAACTGGCGCACTTTATTAGCGTTTTTTTTCCGCTGGTGCTGCTTGAGCTTAAAATGCTTTTGTTCTTTAGGCCTATATTTTTGGTTTACACATATTGTTTAATGTTTTAAACTGAAAGATAACCTTAAGTTGTGACGTAAGCTTGTTGTGTATATTGCATAATCGTAAACTTGTTCAGAAATGGTGACGATAACTTGATGAATAATAAAGAAAAAACTTCGCTCTCATTTTCTCAAAATAACGTCATTTTACCATTATTAAAATATTTAGATTTTTATGAGCCCAAATATTTGAATACAATATTTTGGGAAAATGCCCATCCCTAGTATAAACTAAACACATGCCACCCTCTTTCTAGTTCTCTGTAGCAGCTCTTAGCGTTCGTGTTTGGGCAGCTGTGCTTCTAGTGCCCACTGCCCAGTGAAGGACTTTCGCCAGTCTGTCTGTCTGTGTAGTACCCTCTTTACCCGCCTCCACTTCCTGCTGATAAGATCTCCTGCTGCGCGATGACTCACTTTGTTACTCCTTTTCTTGTTATTTATTTATGCCAGTCCTCCTCAAATCTAAAACCTTTTTTTTTGCTTCAATTAGAAGTGTAAATGGCGTCTTGAGGTAGTTTGCCTCACAAAGACGATTGCAATGTTGTACTTAAAGAAATTGTCTTTGTCTCTTTCTGTAATAGAAAGAATGCTTGGTAAAGGCTCAAGATGATTATAATACTTTCTCTCTCACACCCACAGCATTTCCGCTGTTTATTAATGGGTGTTGTAGATCTACTTTTACAAGCTAGACGGAATTCAGCTCCATTTTAATCCTACAGGAAATCAGTTTCCAGATTGTTTAGACTTTTGGACATTGAGCTTATTTTAGAGCTTATTTCCTAAAATAGTCTGGTTCGGGAAGTTCCTTAAAATCAAAAGTATTGAAAGAAAATGAATACTTTTATTCAGCAAGGGCATATTAAAAATAAAAGTGACAGAGAGAAATGTTTCAAAAGATTTCTTTCAATGTACTTTTCAGTTCAATGTACTTTACAGTATAGTCTTAAAGCAACAACGCAAAAAGCAATATATTATAATCAAGACGCCAATTAAGAGGAGTTGGAGCCAAAGCCTTGTGCTTCACTTTTGACTATTTTTTTTCCCCTTCAAAGTATATTACATGCTATGTTTGGAAGACTTATAGAGTTCTTATAGTAATAAAAGGTGTGAACATAGTTACAGACCTCCAGCCTATCAATGTTAAACTCATGGTTTGACAGTCTTGGCTTCATGCCTCACACCTCAGATGTTGACAGGTTTCTATCAGCAGACCCCTTCCAGGTGTATGATCTACATAGCATACCAGTGATGGAAACTGAACAGTTTCACATTAGTATTTAGTTTTTTTGTGGAGTACAGTAATTAAGATGGACCTTGAAAGCACCGTCAAAAGACTCTGGATTTAGCAGCTAAAGTAAATCTTAATGTATCTAGAAATGCATGACCTGCAGCCGCAAATCTGAGCTAAAACAACTGGTGACTTTAAGGGTCTCTAGTAATGGGTCTGAGAATTGAACTGTAGGGAGCACTGAGTGCAGATATGAAATGTAAGAAATTAACCACAAAATGAGTTCCAGGTGTGGTTCTTTCTGTGTCTGGCAGGTTGCTGGTGGGATTGCAGCAGGAAACACATGTAAACAATACTAAAACTGTGAAGTTCTGGTGAACATGTGTTGCTTGTGTTTAGGTTTCGGATAGGTTTCAGTGATTGTGCAGTGCAGTAATTGGCTGTAGAAACAAACAGGACAGGCCTCTGGTTCTTGACCTTTGACGTAGAGCCAGCCAGGAAAAACTTTGACTATAGACATCCAAAGTGAGGAAGATTAGATTTTAGAAAGTATTGTGAAAAGTATGAACGTGCAAAAATACATATTTTCAAAAATTGAGTAGTGGGACAAAAAGGCCAGAGAAGTTAATTTGAATGTAGTGTTTCTGTTTAAAGAAAAAATGTTTTGGTTGTTGCACTTTATTTTACAGTATGTGCACTTGTATGTATGTATGTATGTACGTACAGTGTGCTTACCTAAGAAAGATCTGGGTAATTTAAAATAACTACATAGGTTAAGGTTATATTTAAGGGTAGGTTCAGGGTTAGTACCTAGTAGGGATGAAACAATTACCGGTTTCACGATAAACCACGATAAAATTTAGTGACGGTTAGTAATATCGTAGAAAATTGTATTATCATTAAAACCGCGTGTGATTATCACGATTGTGAAAACTCGCGGTAAATCTTGTCCAGTCAGCGTCAGTCTGGTGCAGCGCACCGCTGCTTTTTGAATGAGGAGAAATGGCAGAAGGCAGTGACAGCGGCGGGAGATTTTTCAGACTTCTAAAAGGACCAAATCTGAGGCGTTGTCATATTTTGCCTTTTACAAAAGTCCTGAGGGAAACTTAATCTAAGATGGTCACCTTGTCTGCAGAACATGCCAGAAGAAAGTCGCTGTAATAGGGGGAACACTTCAAAACTATGAACGCAAGGCAAGTGGACTTTGACCTCAATATCAAAACTACGTCTTGCAAATAATAACGTGAAGCGAACGAACAAATTCAGACAAGACTAGGGTGACATTTAAGGGATAATATTCAGGGCTTGACATTAACAACCGCCATTTGCGGGTATAAGTTAACGTTATTTCGGCTGCACACTAGTCACTCTGGCTGTTGAACTTATTATAGTCTTCTCAAAAGCCGTCTGTTATAATCGCGTTGCGCATTATAACCACTCACACGTGTTTATATTGAGTTTATGAATGCAATGTCTCATAATCAGAGTCGTTCAGAGCGCGCGCCGCGCTCACTCGTTGAAATCTGCACTCAAAGCAGAGATAAACGTGCGATGTACGCAGGAGATTCACTCATCATACAGTGTTGGACTGTTTTTGTTCTATTTCAGCAGCGAACATTGTTTTAAAACACACAGCAGAACCACAGCACATCTGATATGACTGGCATAACGCTGGCGAATTTAGGGACCGTCTCTAAAGTTCAACACAACATTGGTAACGTTATACACGTTTCAAACTTCAATAGCATTTGAAGAGAATGACAGTCATAAAACTGACTGTAAAGTGATCATTTAGGTGTCAGGTATGATGCACACATTTTGATATTTAATAAAATAAACTGTCAAATCATATGGAAATATGGATATGCATTATTTCACTAGGATACTGTTTGGGCTCTAACACAAAACATGCTAGATTTAAATGCATCATTGCTGAACACTGATGAGAATATTGCTTGAGAATATATTTACAGAGATAATATTAGAGATTATATTTACGATAAATTATTATTATTTATGCATTATGCGTTGCTATTGACGACGGCCATTAAGGAAGAAAATACCACAGAATCAAGCTTAAAAAAGTGCATAGAGCTGCTTTAGTTATTTGTTGTTTATTGAATTTCAAATATAAAACTTGTTGAAATGTTTTTAAGTGTGTGCATCTGTTCTTTTTGAATACTTTCATCTAGTTTGAACAAAACCGTGATAATATTGATAACCGTGATAATTTGGGTCACTATAATCGTGATGTTAAATTTCCATACCGTTTCATCCCTAGTACCTAGTTATTACCCAGTTATTATAATTATTATAATAAGTAAATAGTATGTATATGTGGAACAGGACTGTAAAATAAAGTGCTAAGAAGTTTCATCAAGACTTACATTTTTGATCAAAAATACACAAAAAAAACTGTAATATTATGAAATTGTATTGCTGTTTAAAATAACTGTTTATAGAAACAGAAATATATTAAACATACACTTTAAATTTCATGGATTTTTTCCTGTAATCAAAGCTGAATTTTCAGCATCATTACTCCAGGCTTCAGTGTCACATGATCCTTCAGAAATCTTTCTAATATGCTGATCTAGTGTTCAAGTCCAGAGGCATATATTATTATTATTATTATTATTAATGTTAAAAACAGTTGCGCTACATAATAGTTTTGTGAAACTGATTATTTTTTCAGGTTCCTTTGAACAAAGTTTAAAAGAATCGCATTTATTTAATTTTCTTTGTGTGTAAAATTACAAATTACTTTATTGTAATTTTTGCTCAATGTATGTATTCTTGCAGAATAAAATAAAAAAAAATATTTTGAAAAAAATAGTAACCCATCCATCCTAAAGAGAAAACATCATGCCATTATGAAAACCGTTCTGATAAGATCATGTGCATCGGGGCCTGCAGTAGAGAATGTCAAGTAGCCTAGAGGAAACACACAAGGCCTGAAAGTAGGGATGGAAAAAAGGAAAGGAGGATAAAGGGAAAGAGTTTTGCTATTTCAGAGCGAGAGATGACTGAAAACAGATTGTCTTCAATGCTCCATGTCATGCACAGCATGATGCATTAGGGCAGGAGGGAGTGTGTGTGCGTCTTCTAGAAATGCACAGAGACAATGGAGTGTCTGTGCATGGTTTCTCTGTGATGCTCTCGTTGGTTTCCTGGACACAGTTTAAGTCTAGTCATTGGTTGAAATGCTATGTCAGTGCTGATTCTCCATGGAAAATCCTTTTTGGGGAGCACTGCCATTTCTCTGTTCCTGGGAAACGGATCCATACAGTTTTATAATCCAGATATGTACCAGGGGTTACTTTAGATGGTCAAAGATCCTGTCTGCTCCATGGAACAGTTTAGATAAGGACAGTGATGTTTCTTAAAATGAGACAGAGACACACACACAGCACACATGCATAAACACACCTGTCAGATTGCGGTCAAGCCTCTTACTGCTAGTAATCCAATTGAAGCTCATGAGTCCTGGATCCTGTGTGTGTGATTTGTTCTCTCTCTCAGTTCTGGTCAGATGTGCTGAAAACCTTTTGTCCTTCAGGTCTAACAGTCCGTTTATAACCTGTTGGTCTGTTTGTGAGTGTCATTATTCACTTTGTGTATTGTGAATGTTATACCGTAAGGTGTATTTGTGCTTTAGCGTGAGGGATGAGTTTTGCATATAATGTGTTTCCGGTCTTGCCACCTGAACTCCATTAACATATTAATCTTGTACACACACTTGCATCAGAAAAGCAGTGAGTTTACACACTGCTGTGTTATGAATGAATTTGCAGCATCATTTGTACTTTGAACTCCTTCCTGAGAAGGCTGGTCAGCATCTTTCTCTTTTATTTCTCATTTTATCATGTTCTCTGTTGGGTGTCAAGTGATTCAAACTTGAATTCACTTTAGTTTGTGCACAGTAGAGGTGAAATTGGAAGGTCTGGTTTTGTTTATTAGTTTTTTTTACCACTGGTTGTTTAATTTTTTTTTTCTCTTGTGTCCTTTTTTTTTTTAGGCAACCAGACAAGCTAGTTGTTGTCTGGACACGCAGGAGCCGAAGGAAATCTTCCAAGGTGGGTAATTTCTTTTAATGGTTTCCCCGCTAGCTTATAGACCCAAAGAAGTGCATTGGAACTCGCAGCATTATTCAATGTGTTGACGTGATTTCCCCTGAAACGGCTCAAGCTGTTAGCAGCTCCTCCCCTTTTTTGAAACAGCCAATAGCGTTTTGTTATTACCACAGTTTGATTAGCCTTTCTGTTTGTTAAAGCCGGAGTTTCCCGCCGAATCTAACCGTTTAACATCATAATCTCTTCCATATCGCTTTGAAATACAGCATTCTGTGCAGCATTTAAATGGGTCCGATATGTTTTGTTGTCTGCGCCGACTCGCGCATATGATCCACGTTGCGCTCTTGTGTCTCTAGTCAACGGCCCTGGTCTAGACTATGTGTGTGCGCTGCTGCGGTGCGCGTGAAATTATCGTGAACCCAGACTTCATCCGTCTCAACTGAAAGCATATTTACACTGTCTGAATCGTTTCTAATCGCATATATAGTGTGCTATGTGCCATTCACCATGTAGAAAATAGTAAATGCGTGAACAACTGACCATTTTCAGATGCAGTTCAGGGTCTATTTATAATGCAGGGGGCGGGACTTCAGATTCTAGAGCGAATTTGATTGGACAGAAGATTTGATGAGAAGGTGAAGTCTGCGATGATGTCATCAAAATCTGTTATTTGTTTTAACGGAAGTGAGTGACTGTAAGTTTTGAAGGCTTCTATCTCCTAAATGCAAATTTGTTCATTGTTTTGGAACACACCAGCTTATTCATAACCTTAAGGCTAAGATAATCATACTAAAAGCTAAAAAACTTAATTTTGATTTCAGTGGGCCTTAAAAAAAAAAAGTTTCCAGCCGCCAGCATTATTGATAATTTTCACACAATTTTCATGGGCCCCATTTTCTTGCACATTTTAATCTAGCTTCATGCATTCTTTCTTCATCAACACTTAAATGTGGGTAAGTTAATAAAAAAAAAAAAAACATTTTGAACAAAAAGCTGAGAAAATAGGGTTTTTTAAAAGACTACTTTTTGTATCGCTCGTTTCTGCTCCTTTTTCCCATTTGTTTTGATCCATAGATTCAGTACTCTTTCAGATGATCCGTAATAGCGCCCCCTACTGTATAACAGTGAGAATACAAAGCCAGAAAATTATGTCTATGGCAGGAAAGCGATGTCTCATAAATGACGAAAATTCTGTCATCATTTACTCACCATCAAGTTCCAAACCTGTAGGAATTTGTTTCTTCTGATCAACACAAAATAAGTTATTTTGAGGAATATGGGTAACAAATATGGGCCCTGTTGCCTTCCATAGTATTTTTCCCCCCATACTGTGGAAATCAATGTGGCCAGTCAACTGTTTGGTTACCCATATTCTTCAGTATATCTTCTTTCTATTAATCAGAAGAAACAAATTCATACTTTTCCTATTCTTCATTTCGTTCAATTAATTTCGTTCAACTTGCGGGTGAGTAAAGGATGACGGAATTTTCATTTTTGAGTGAATTATTCCTTTAAGTATGTTTATGTGCAGTAAATAGCAGGTTTTTTGTAATCAAGTTACAGTCTTAATTTACATACACAATGCATAATATAACATTTGCAGGAAACAAGTCAGCTCTTGAAGACATTTGTAGCCCAATTAGTATGTATACCTGCTGTACAATGTTTAGCTACAAGCATATTAACTAGGTCTGTGAATCTGACTAAACAAAACAAGACTAGTATGTTTTACGTAGTTTGAATTTGGCTGAAATCAAACTTTTAATGCATGCAAAAATGCACTTATTAATTGAGCTAATGTGAGTTTGGAACGCTGAAATATTGGCCCAAAAATTACATGCAACCTTATATGAATCATTAAAGCTTTTTGTAACAACTTGTGTATGCATCACTCCGAGAAACGAGAATATAGTAAGAATTTTTTTTTTGCAATGGCTAGATTATTGTATAAAAACTTATGTATATTTTGTATGAGTAAAGATGTTAGTTTTCCAGTTGCATTAATTATAATCATCTTGTGTATCATCTAATATAATTTATTTATTCGCAGTCTCATAGCTGGCAGCCTGGCATTAAGAACCCCTATAGAGGAGTTGTGGTGTGGCCCGTTCCAGAGAACATAGAGATCACTGTCACCCTATTTAAGGTGAGCACACACACACACACACACACACACACACACACACACACACACACACACACACACACACACACACACACACACACACACACACACACAACGGTCTCTCATCTATAGGCCAAGTAGGCCTAGATGTCATTGGGGCCAGTTGTAGCAGTTGGCTGTTTCCCAGAAGCTGATTGGTTGGGATCTGCAGGTCGGCTGGTGTCTAGACATCCTGATTCCAAACTGATTTAACTGCCACAGTCCAAGATTGTAACTGCTGTGTGTGCAGCAGAAACTGACACGGCAACAGGAAGTGTGTGCTCTGTATGTTAGTCCTTTTGAGATGCCGGTCAGCAGATTTTTTCATCTGGCACGAGAGAAGTGAGACCTTACATCCTGAATCGTCAGACCCAGGTGCAGGTACACAGGAAGTGCATCTAGACACACAGAGAGAAAGAGCAGTTTGTAGATCTGAGGTTCCTCATGTTGACAGCACAGGTTTTTAGATGACAGAACTCTTGACTCAGATGACATTTTGACAGCAGTTCAGTTTCTCAGTGGCAAAATTTGCTTGAAATAATTTTAAATATATTATTATATATAATATGTAGTCTTTATGCATAAATATTATGAATAGCATGTCATCTTTTAAATATTACTATACTTAATATCTATGCACGCAAAATGTGTATAGTGTATATATAACAATATATTTTTGTACTGTATGACCATTCATGTATGTTATTTATATATTTATTATACTATGTAGGCCTAAATATTTTCATTTTTCAAATATATTTCCTTATGCACGTCAAATACATAGATTTTTTTATTTTTTTATTAAATTACTCTATACTAAGATTCATATCTCCCTTAAATAAAATAAAATGGAATATATCAGAAATAATGTGTAAATTAACTCATAAAATAAATGAACATGTATGATGAAAGTTTGGATTTCATCAGCTTTATTGTCCTGCTTTGACTGAAACCCACACACATAAGTTACGAGCTAGTGCTGACAGGCTGACCTGGTGTTGTATATCCTTTAAGAGTCTCTACATTGTGTTAACAAAGGTCACACACACAAAGTGCTTGTCCAAACATTTCCCTTATCAGCCTTGTTTTCACCAAACCTAATAAGTGTCACGTACAACTACATCTCCCGGAGTTCATTGCAGTGGACCAGTTTGGCTTTCATAAGTTCATCAATGTTTCATTTGTGTACCGCTAACCATGCGGTCGGATGACCGGGACAGTTCTAGAACAACAGAAGAGCAGTTCAGGTGAAGCTGTATGCATGTGTGTCTTCATACATGCTTGTTTAGCTGACCAATAAACTTGGTTCAACTTTGAAATAGGCTCAAGACAGATGAGAGTGAGAAAATTCTATCATTGTATGTTAATTTAAAGATATACAAACAGATTTAAAGAAACATACAGATGGGCATTAGTTCCTCTGTGACAGAAATCGACCGTTTCGATCATTTATATAACGGATATAACCAGATATAGCTTTTGCCAAGTCATTTGAATGAAAGTGCTTCTACATCCCTCATATGTTTTACATAACAAGGAAGGAAATGCAGATCTTGTTCCTGATCAGTAGAGAGGGATTTGATGTATGGATTTGCGGTTTCCAAAACTCTCTGCTGCAAAAGACATTATAATACAGACTTTTATACTGAGACTATCTTTTAATGAGCTTCGTCATTCAGTTTTTAATGCCATCAAATTAATCCCCACATTCTGTTCTTTTAGGATCCCCATGCAGAGGAGTTTGAAGACAAAGAGTGGACTTTTGTCATTGAAAATGTGAGTGCTTTTATTACTCTCTTGTGGTTCTGGTTAGTTCTGCTATGTGCAGCCTGACACCTAGTGTTCAAATGGAGTAATCACACTAATGTTACAGTCTCAGAGTTTCATGATGAAGAATGACTGATTTGAGTTTGTGTCATATCATGTTGTTCTTTGTTGGTTTCTCGCTGTTATACACTCATTTGTTTTCCTTATTTGTTGTAAGCGTTCATGTAGTTTGTGATTTAACAGATAATTGACAAGTGGTTTTATAGTTTGGCTGAACTGGGATATTAGTGTTCATTTTGTCAGCTATTTTTTAATTTAGTCTTATGCTGGGTATACTTCCTTTTTCCGCATCTGGACGTGTCTCGAGTGCAGTCGTGTCCGCACAGCTTTTAAAGTATAAAAGAATATGGCCGAGTTTGACACATGCACAATACAATTGTTGTGACACTTCTGTCTCTTCTGCCTTTCTTGCACAAGCCGGACAGGGTGTGCGGACATCCGCGAACCCTCCTAATGATGAAAATTACGTCACACAGACAGCCGAAGTATACCTTCAGTCCTGTGTTGAATTGTACTTTTTATTTTTTTATCATATTTATTCTACTCTGTTATGTTTTTGTTTAGTCAAGTTTTATTTGACTAAATGTCTGGGCATTTTAGTCTAGTTTTAGTTAATTGAATACATACAATGAATAAATAGTCACATTTTCATCATGCTGCATAATGGTTCAACTGATAATACAGATTATTTTGCTCAATTATAATCACAATCATTGTTGTCTTTTGAGAATGTTTTGACATTTTTATCAGAATTATTGAACTTTCACCTATAAGCACAAATCAAGAGAATGTCAACTCAAATGCATGGTTTATTTTACATCTTCTATATTATTATATGCTATTTGTAATATAAATGCACATAATTATTCTCTATATATGAAAACTGGTAAAACCAGAAACATGAAATTCCTAACAGTAATACCAATAATTCCAAATTACATGTTTTTCTATTAAAACAACAACAAAAAAGACTTTGTATTGCCACGCAGAGGTTGCATAACTGTAGAGAGAGGGCATGCACATGGTTCTCAGACGGCAAAGATTATATAAAACACTGGGCAGAAAATGTATCCTTTTAACAGAAACGCTCTGTTTGGGGGTATTTAAACTCTTGACATCTGGCAACCTCAAGCACGAAAACTTGTAGTTGAAGTTTGCAATCAGTATCCTTGTCTCTTTTTTTCTACAAAAATAAAGAGAGATTTTGGGAAAGTTTTTAAATTTTGGACAACATTTTAGTCTCATCTTTTTAGTCAATGATATTCCATGGGGATATAGTCACAGTTATAATTTAACCCTCAAACTGTGTTGGTTTCCTGTTTACACTTATTTGGTTTGACATTTATAGAATGATTTGTATATAAAATTAATTTTTAATAATAAAAATGTTATATGTATGTCGTGTTGTATATATTGTTTCTGGATATTGATCTAGGTGTTAGAGGCAGAATTCTGCCATCTGCTGATTAGAGAAAATTCTGCAGAAAATATAATTTTACAGGAAGTGTAAACCTTATACATCCAGCAGAGGCCCATAGAGATCCCTTAATTTTTCTGGATGTTGCTAACTGCTCTTATAACCGCTTTTGTGATGTATATTTTGTGAATGTGTATATATATTTAAACAGTGTGAAATACATTAAATCAGTATTTTTGTTAAAGTTTAGAATTTTTGTTGTTGTAGTTTGAGGTCTTTTGAAGCGTCCTGTTTTTGCAATAATGCCACATAAATTTGCAATAATGCAAGTTGCCACTAAAAGACAAGACTTGATTGTAATCACATATTATTTATTTTAATAATCCAAATGTATAAACTTAATTAACTTTAGAATATGAAATGCATTTTAAAAAGTAAATAAAACGACAAAAAAGAGCAGTAACCAGATATGAACAGGAGTGAAGAGACACCTGTGTGTGTGTGCGTGCGTGCGTGCGTGTGTTCCACATTGCATTTGTGCTCCAGCGCCAGGCCTTCATTTATGTGTGGAAATTTTCAGATTTATGCTGGAAATATTGATTTTAATTTTTTTTTTATTTCTATACAAATGCCCTCTATTGCAGTCACGTGTGTGTGTGTGTGTGTGTGTGTGTGTGTGTGTGAGAGAGATCATGTTTGTTCCACATTGCTATCAAACCCAGGTGTTTGGATAGATTATGTAGAAAGTCAACATTTTATGCAACTGAGATGAAGGGAAACTACTTTTTTTTAACTAAGGAAAAGTTGATTAGGGTCATATAGACCATATTTACAAACACAATATTTAATGACGTTATTGTTGACTCAACATCGTCTCGTCTTAGTCATGGGGAAAAAAGCTTGTCAACAAACATTTTTCATCAGTTTTCTGTGATACCCAAGTATTTAAAATTTATTTGCCTGGTGTCTTGGATTAAACGCAAGTTATTTATCTGGCTGTTTTTATCAGAACCAGATCTAGCCTTTATTTGCCAGTTTTTTATTTGCAGAAAATTGCCAGTTGTTTTGCTCTTAAAATGCGTTGATTGTAGGAAGTATTTTTCTTGACACTGATTTGTGTCTCGGATGCTTTTAGATATCCAAGACTAATGTTGCTGTTGTAGATCTTTGCAATGCACCTGCTGTAGGACAGGGCTGTTCATAAACACTGCGGTGCTTGGCATCTGGTTGTACCAACCCCAAACTTTGAATACTACAGGTTGGAGCAGACTGATTTGTTTGTAGTCTGTAGCGTTTATATCACACTAATTTTCCATTCTGAACATGGCATCTGTCTGTATCTCTAGAGTGAGGTTGTTTAGATCCACAAACATGGGCACCAGTCCAGACAGGACTCTCTATCCATCTGTCTCCTCAGCAGACAGATGCACAAACATCAGCGCACAATAATAAAGTCACATCACCGGTCCAATGTAAGTGTCTCCAGCTCTGGCAAGCTCTCGTTAATGTCTCTTAATCAGCATAAAAACACATGCAGTTCTCTGTGTGCGATGACTGTTTGAATGTGAAATGAATGGATGATAGGGTATTCCTGTGTATTTGAGTTATGTGTACACAGAAGGAGAGTGATGGGAGAGGAGGGTGAGAACACAAAGCATGAGCTCTGAATTCCTCTTGTCCATACACACCTCACTAATAACAGACTGATCAAAGACATGCCTGTCATCTGACACCAGCAATGAGACGAGAAGAGATCCACACACACACCAGGTTCCCACAAACCCACTGAATTCTTCCTTCCAAAAACAAACGAAAATAGTGTCGTCTCTCACAAACACACACCCTTACATTAACTTGAAGTGTTCATTTTTTGCCGTTTTAGTTATTTAATAATGTTTTTTCTTTTGATGAAAATAGTTACGTTTATCCTAGTGAAATTGTCATTCATTGTCAAATTCTTTAAAGGGGTGGTAAAACATTCTTTCGAAGGCTTGATTGTGTTTGTGGGGTGCACTGTAACATGTGTTCATGCTTCGTTTTTAAAAAAAAATATTATTTTTCAGATATTTGACCTTTATTCTACACTGCTCTGTCCCTCTTTGTAAAAACGGTCTGATGGTTTCCGGGTTGTATGAAGCCAGTCTCTCAAAAATACGCAGTGGGCTCAGATTGGTTAGCTGGCCCAGTGTGTTGTGTTTCGCTAACCGCAGTGCACGTTTGTCGGAAACGTCACGCCCCTTACCTTTACCGGTAGACTGTGCTTTGGTCAGTATTAGAAACAATGGCGTCAATAAAACCATACCAATCTGAGCCCGAATCAGAACCAGAACATTTTAGTGAAGATGATCGAGCAGAACCTGTTCAGTCCTCAAGAGTAAAGACTGCGAATCTATAGTGATCGCTACTAAATGGCACTGTTACTTTTGTATTTTTAGAACGATTATAGCCAAATATCTGTCGCAAGAACTATTAACCCAAAACGAACACTAAACATTGGCTTTACTAGTAGCCAAATCAAACACAGAACCATGTTTACCATGCCCGTAGATAAACAATACATAAAAGCTCTAATCAAATAATAATTTACACTGATGCCAAGTTTGCTGTTGAGATTTTAACGTTAGTGTTTGTAACGTTAGGTGTTCGTCGGATAACTTTAAGTATGAATGAGTATTTAACAAACTGGTTTGCAGAACAGCCTTGTCATCTGTGAACTTACTTGCTACAACGTACAATTAATAATACGAACTATTACAGGAAAACACATCGACGAAAAATAAATCATACTTACAGGTTGTGGCCCGTAAACAGCTTCTGTTTTTAAATCCATCTTTCAGGACAAGCCGTTGTGCGAATCCTTCATTGAACTCGCGAAGATTGTGGAAGCTTTCCTCCGTGAAATGTGCAGCAGGAGCCGTGGCAGATTCACACTGGCAGTGTTTGTCTCGCGCAGCTGAACCGCGGCTCGTGAATTGCAAATACAGACGAATATTGTCCATTATGTCACATTTTCTGGTCTTCTCCTACGACCCCTGTCGTGCTTTGATTTATGATGGGCAGCATATATCTGCTGCAAATGCGACCTGTTCCCCTCTGTCTCATACACACATGCATATAATATGCTGTATGTTAAACGCACTGCAACGCACCCCCGTCCCTAGGAAGGCTGAACAAAGCAAGTACCCCAGACCTGCAATCTGGATGAATATAACAGCGTTTCGTCGGCATTGCGACAACAACACTCCAGCCTACTAACCACAACAACGCAGCGATACAAAATGGCCTCGCCCCCCCCCCCCCCCCCCCCCCCCCCCTATTCTCGGAGGAGGGGTTTATGTAAATATTGGGGCTGGTGATGTCAGAAACCCTGGAGGAATGTCTGGTAGTCCCTACCGGCCGTTTGCTGTAGTCCTTAGAAATTGATTTCTTTAAAAGCAAATATCTCCCTTTGCTTTAAACTTTGAATGTTGTAACTTTGCAGATGTTGTTTATGCTCAAGCAGCAACATTACACACTAGCTACAGTTAGAATAATGAAATTGTGGTTTACCACCCCTTTAGTTTTTGTCTTTAGACTAAAACGCCATATATAATTTTAGTCTATTAAAATAACATTTCGATAGACCTTTGTCAGGGTAATACCATAATTAATTTTTGACAGGAATTAAAACGAGGCTGTGAGCTATAGAATATGGTGCTTTCAATGTTGTATAGGGGAGAGCGGGACACAACCTAACGCTTTTTGACTGTCTAAGTTTGTGTAAATCCACTTGGGGTTCAGAGTTTTTATTTTTTTCCCACATTCATTTCACACGTCTAGTACAATTATGTGGTTTTGTTTCATTAATACAGTGTATACTTTTTTCTTGATTTACCCCGAAAGAATGGAAGTGAAATGTGACAACATGCCCCATCGGTGGGGTACATGGTAACATGACCAAATGACAGCTTAAAATGTTATGATATAATAAAAAAAAATCCATGACAAATTAAAATATTTTGTCAATAAAAAAAAAAAAAAATAATAAAAAAAAAAAAAAAAAAAAAAAAAAAAAAAAATATATATATATATATATATATATATATATATATATATATATATATATATATATATATATATATATATATATATATATATATATATATATATATATATATATATATATATATATATATATATATATATATATATATATATATATATATATATATATATATATATATATATATATATATGTTTATATATATATTTTTTTAATTATAAAAAATGACAATTTTATTTTAAAAAAGTTAATCATTTTGAGTTTGACAACAAAGACATCGCTAAATACAGCTATACAGCATAGTTAAAAACATAATAATTAATAATTTCTGAAAATTGACTCTCAGTCATTATTCACCCTTTCCTCGTGGTTTCTCTAACAAATTCATAAAAGTATAGAATATAATAGCGTAGTTCTAATAGGGGCACATTGTAACAGTGTGACAACATGCCCCACCAGTGCAACTGGGATTTAAACCACGACTCGTGTCTTCTGCTGTTAGATCAGCATTAAAGAACTATCCATCTCAACTGTTAAATAACAGATATAAGATTACAATAATATCAGATTTGTCTTATTTTAAATAAACATTAAAAACAGAGATGAAAAGTAAACTTAAGTAAGAAATGTACTTTTGCTATGGTTAAATCCAGAGTTCCGTGATATCCTCCAAAGAGGATTTTTTAAATGTGGCGCAATTTTTTCTCTAAATAATGTTGATATGGCAACTAGTAAATACACTAAGTTTCGTCATCCTGGCATGTGTGGAACGTTTTAAACCATGTGTGTTACAACTAACCTTGCGTTAGGTTGTGCCCCGCGCTCCCCTATACAACAGTCCGGTTGTTTAGCTGCTGAAACTTTTTTTCCCAAGAAAAGAAAACGCTTTCGTAACAACTCCATAAAGCAGTTTTAAAAGTTGTGAGTTGTGAAAATGACATGCTCTAGAACCTTTTATACAGTTCTTGCCATTGTAAACACTACTCTATCCCTGACAGCCTCGTTTTCATTTGCGTACAAAATTACATGTCAAATCCATGTCAAACTGTCACAGACCAATTCACGTTTCAAACATTTTGAAAATATTTAAACCGTGAAGAGAGGAGAAAATTTATATTTAGAAAAATGTTGGTAACAATTGGTTATCAGCATAAAATACAATGTACATTTTTCATCGGAAATAAGTTTGAAATAAAATTGAGATTGTCATCACATTTTTTTTTGTCTCTTCTTTGTTATAATTGACAATCAAAAAGGCCGTCTTGGAACATTTTTGCTCTGCACACTGGTTCATTCTACCCTGTGGTCCTGCCTGCTGTGAGGTGGAGGAAAGCAGAAAAAAGAATGAGAGGGGGATAGAAAGAGAGGAGTATAAAGGCTGAAAAGGAGAAGAGAGCATTCCAAGAGAGACTGACATCAAAGCTCCTTGAGCTGCCCTATTTGGCACCACATTTCTCTGTGTGTGTCTGAGAAAAGAACAGGGGCAGCATTTCTTGCCATTTTCAGTCTTTATTCCTCGTAGTGTCTTGCGTTCTGGTTCACTCTGGGCTTAACAGAGTTCTGCCTGTAGTTTGTTTCTGTACTTCTGCATTTGTGGAAATTGTTGTTTTCCACTTGTTTTTCCTTTAAAGTCATGTTTCTTACCAAAAGTTCAGACTAGTGAGAACGCAGTCACATCCTGGATTCATCTGTGATGTTTCGTTTAAAGTGGAAAAATGGATAATGGAAAAGCAAAGCTGTACAAAAAACAATTCACCCAAAATGCTGTCATCATTTACTCTACTATTGCAGTATGGAAAAAGAGTTGAAGATTCCTTACGGTCTCATTTTGTGTTCCATGGAAAAAAAGTGATTTAAAGCTGCAGTCCGTAACTTTTTGCGCTCAAGCGGTTAATAAACAGAACTGCATGCGTCTCGCGGAAGAACATTTCTGTCGGAGCTACTTCTCTCTGTTTATGTCTATGGCGAGTCACGCAGGGACTGTGCTCCTCCGCAGTGGTTCCTACCAGACCGGTCTGAAATAGTCCCATTATAAACACTTATTATAAGTAAGTGAACCATAATGATTCAGGGTAAGACAAAAACACGGTTTGGAAAATAGATTCATGTTGTACATTCTCATCATATCATTTTTGTAAATCTTGAACACAAAAAGTTATGGACAGCAGCTTTAAAAATGAACTATTTCTTGCTCATTTCCTCCTCCAGCCACTAGAGGGCACTATGTGACTGAATGCAGAAATTGGCTGCATTCACAAGTCCTGGATTCTTGAAATGTATTAGATACAAGTAAAGGAGTAAGAGGATAGATGAAACAATGCGAAGAAAAATTCTAAGATAAAACAGGAAAAACACATTTGTCGAAGCAGAATTGTTCACTTCCTGTTGTTCAAACAGTGATAAGCTTCTTTAGCCGCCCTTGTTTGTGGTTTCTTTAAGCTTGATCTTCAAGTCTAAGTCTTCAGGGGTCTGCCACTCTAAAACAAATACACAATTTAGCTGGTCTTGTGTTTCGAGTAGGAGAGATTTGCCAAATTCCAGACCGATTCTTGCTTCTATATCATTCCATCATTTGTTATTTTTTTCTTTTCTCTCTCTCTCTTTCTGTTGATCTGCTGCCTTTTGTGGACTTTGTCCAAAACATTTAAAGTCATTTCCACCTCAGTTCTTCTTTGCCCAGGGGTCCTCACCACGGGCTTCGTCTCCGTCAGGAGCACATTACGTGGGCTACTGGTCCACATGCCACCCCTGGTCCCGCGCTTCTCTGGAGACCACACAGAATAATTCAGCCACCCAGCCAGGCATGCTGAGCAAAGCTGGTGTGGAGAATGAAATAGAAAAGTTTTGTGTACCTCTCAAGGGATTAATCTCAGCTGAATGTAACTGGCTCTCAACTTTTATTGCTGCTTTGCTTTGTGTAATTTTGTCCGATCAGAACCTCAGACGCACACAGATTTCACTTCAAATGGAATATTAACCTGTGCGCCCTTTATGGAGGATTTCAGTATTTATTTAATTTTAGTTTTGTGTTCAATATGATCTGTAGTTTTAAGTCTGAGTTTGATTTTCATTTTGGTCAAATGGAGGGATCCACCGACAATTATTTTTATTTTGTGGCTGATAACAGATATTAACTACATAATATATATTATCTACATAAAGTGTTTCAAATACTACAACTGAATTTAGGAATCACAATTATAATATAAAGTATAAAATGGACATTTACTTTTAACAGTGTTATTAGATTATTAGTAGTTATAAATATTTATTTTAAATGAGTATTAAATTATGGCAAAAGTAATGTAAATGTAAAATTAGGGATGCTAAAGTTTCTGTAAATGTTATGGTTCTATTAAAATTCTTCTTTTTTTCTATTTCAGATAAAGGTGGAAAATGCATCGTTTTCAATGCATCCCTAGCAAAGACACATTTAGGGTATTGTGTCTTCAAATAACAATAGCAAGTTTGTTAATCAACTTATTACGAGTTTAATCGTTTTCCTTGGATTAAGTGACCATCATTTAAAGCATGTCACTTAACACCAACGTTCATCTGGACCTTTAAAGAAAATCTGCTGGTTTCTTGTTGGTGCAGAGTAAAACAAACTTTGTTTATGCAATATGAACAACCTACAGCGACACTCGCAGCATTAGGTGCAGATTTTGATCTACCGTCTCACGGTATGTGTGTATATGTATACAGATTACTGTGTGTGTGTGTGTGTGTGTGTGTGTGTGTGTGTGCAGCACTCTTCAATTGCTCTGAAAGTTTCAGTGGGCCGGTTATATTTTCAGGATTTTTGTTTTATACTTTACCATTCAAATGTTTGGTGTCGTTAAGATTTAATTATTTTGAAATAAGTCTCGTATTCTCACCAAGCATTTATTTAAGATGTAAAACGGTAAAAAAAAGACAATACTGTGAACTATTATTACAATAGAAAATAGTTTTCTATTTTAATATATTTTAAAATGTAATTTTATTCCTGTGAATTTTCAGCATCATTACCAGGCCCTGCTCCAGCTTTGAGATGCAGGGTGGGCCAAATGAAATTCCTGTTGGACCCAGACTTTTAACTTTATTTTGTCTTAATTTTTTCCCTGTAACAAAACTTTTAATAAAACAAAATTTTATAACAAAAGAGGCAGGTCTTGAAAGGAACTCTCTATATTTGCAAAGCTCAATGCAAAGGAGATTTTCTACAGGTTCATTCTGGTCCAGGTTTTTATTTGGGTAACCGAAAACCATGATCTCTCTCAACCTGGAGCTGAAATATTGAAATCGGCTTTTGGGCGTGGGGCCAGGGTGGGCCAACCTTTTGATTGGGTGGGCCAGGCCCACCCTGACCCCCCCGTGGAACCGGGCCTGATCTTTACTCAAGTATTCAGTGTAGGGCTGTCAAATTAAAATTAGAATTTCAAGTATTCGTCTTATTTAAAACGGAGCATTCGAATTGTAGGTGTGCGTCAGGCAGCCTTATCAGTGTCACACGAAATGAGTTGTGAAGTTTTTGTTAGCCTATCCAATTGAACCTTGATGCGGCGCTGCTCCACTTTTCATTCAAAACATTGCAAAAATGGAGAAACTCAATATGGCAAAAATCTTGGTTGCGTCGAAACCATAACCAAGCCATTTACACAGAACAGATTTTCTGCGCTGCTTTAAATTTCCATTGTTTTCTAGGTAAACATGCGCTAGATGGCGCATAATTCACTGTTGCACTCGCATCTCACACGAGAGCCAGCCCCATGTTTAGAAAACCATGCAAAGTTAAAAGGATTTAAAAAAGTGCTTAGTGGGATTGTTGCTTCTATTCTTTATATTAAACTGTGTAAGATAGTAAATAAATGACGCTGTTTTGCTCATAATTGTTTATGTAATTTATGCAAATATATTTGCCCCCGGTTTCACAGACAAGGCTTAAGCCTTGTTTGAGCTGTTTTAACTGAAAGCAACGTGCACTGACATATCTTAAAATATGTCAGTGCCTCAATCAGTTGTCTCGAGATGAACACCAGTAATATATTTAAGGCACATTTATAAAAGCTACTTAAATGTCCTAATTGATCTAAGGCCTAATCCTGGCTTAATCTACACCCTGTCTGTAAAAACCAGGCCTTGATTTAGTAAAAGTTATGCATTTACAGACATGTCATGTTATTTCATTGCTTTGAATAAACAATTAATCGCGGTGCATTAATATTTTGATCTTTGCGCACTCTTGTGGTCTCAGGATAAGAGCCAAAAACTCTTTTTCCCTGAATAAAATGATGACTTTCAAATTGAAATATAATTTGAATATTTGTAATATTCAAGTAAAAAAATCCTAAAATTCTTTTTCAGCCATTTTGACAGCCCTATTTAAGTGTCACGTGATTCTTCAGAAAGCATTCTAATATGCTGATTTGTGGTGCTAAAGAAACAAATTTCTGCTTGTGCTGCTTAATACTTTTGTGGAAAACTTTTTTTTCCCCCTGGATTCTTTGAAACAAAGTTTAAATGAACAGCATTTATTTCAAATATAAATCTTTTGTAACATCTTCAATGTCACTTTTGATCAATATTATGTGCCCTTGCTAAATAAAAGTATTACTCCAAACTTTTGAATGATTGTGTATATGATACAGCAAGTGACATATGGTTTAGGGCTGTGCGATATTGAAGAAAAATGCGATATGCGATATCCTTGTTAAATAATGCGATATTCGATATGCGATACGATATTGCTTTAAGTGTGTAAAATCTATTTCTTTCCCCAACTGATATCTTTCACTTAAAGCATAACCGACTGTGTTTACATGAATACTCATCAAGACAGCCATTTTAACATAACTATGTGTGTATTTGACTGTTCGAGTGTGTAACAAGACACGAAAAAAAGAACAGCTTGTGCACACGTTTCGGTGTGTGTGTCCGACAGCAGACAGCGCGAGACTGCAAGGAGTTGTTTCTTGCAAGTTATTGCGTTTAATAACTCTTTTTGACGTCAAGCAAGTCACATAAGTAACAGTCGTGTGCCCAGTCTAACCTAAAACGTACACTTTTCACAATGTTGAAGTAGCCTATTAAAATCATTCAGAAATTGCATACCCTTGCGATATGCATATTGCGAGTATGTACATTTGCGATATTTTGATAATTTTTATATATTGCGCAGCCCTAGTTTGTAATGCGCATCACTATTTATGACCAGTCAGAGATCTGTATGATTGCTAAAGGTTGTCAATTGACTTGCCATCTGCAGGTATGAAAGTTCATTTTGGAGTCTGTATGTGTGTTTGACAGACAGATTAACAGGATTCTTAACTGAGTTGGAGATCAGATGTAAGGCAAGGTCACAGTCGACTTTAAGCCGACCTCACACACGTACACAAGCAAAGATATCCAAAACAGAAACACTCTTTGTTTTCCCCTCTACTGTGAGATGGAAGCAGGAATAAACATGCACACGTGTGTGTTAATCTGTTTCTCGGCTCTGAGGTCACACTGCTGCACACAGGCTCTCTCCGGACAGCGTGTGTGTGTTGTCTCCTGCATTTCTCTACTGCTTTGTTATTATTTGGGCTTAGAGCTGTAACATCAGACACACGCATGCACACTTCTCTAATGTTTGTCTTTGTATGTGTCACTGGTTCTTTTTTGTTCGCTGTTTTTCTTTGTCTTTTTTAAGACTGTTGTCCATCCTTCCTCACTTGCCTGCCTTCACATTTCTTTTTATCTCTCTCCATTCTGTGCCTGTCCCTCCCTATCTATCTCTTTCCCCGCATCTCTGCCATATTTATTTTTCTGTTTCTTCTTAAGATGGTGCCTGCTGATGGAGACAGATCTTTGTGGGTCTGAAAAATATTCTTCAAAGCCAAATATTTATCCACAAACTTGACCCAGGTGTTCCCTCTCTCTTTTCCTCTAGATTGCTGTCTCCAATCGCACTTACAGTACCATCACCAACGTTACATATTACCTGTGTAGTTATAGTCCGATATCAGTGAAATTATTAGTTGTTATTATTATTATTATTATTATTATTATTATTATTATTATTATTATTATTAGATTCAGTGATCTGAACACCCTTAAATGCATGATATTAAGATGGTCTAACAATCTAAATCTCTTTCTCTTAGAAACATCCATATTTTCTCAAATAGAATCTGATCTTGTAGGGGTAAAGCACTGAAATGTTTTGAACATCTGCGTTTGACTCCTAGCTCTTGAATGTTTTGGTCGATTCGGTTGAAAAGTCTGATTTAAAGCGTTTTGCCGTTAATGGGACGTGCACACAGTTCTAATCCCTCTGTTTTTATTTGACTTTAGCTAGCATTACTTTGTCTGTTTTTGTTTTGTTTTGCTTTGCTAGTTTTGCTTTGTGAAAAACGGACGACAGGCATGATAAAGCGAGTTAGAGTTGAACAATCACGCTGTCTTTCGCCTTCAGAAACACTTACAGAAATACAAACAAACCGCACGACATCCAATCTCTTGTATGGACATCTGAAAATGGAAAAATGGGGTTGGCAAAAGTAAAGAAGGGGAGAGAATTTGTAATCTTTCATATGAAAATGGGTGTGTATGTTTCTAATGTATTCTGAGATGGCATAAAATAATGGAAATATGTTATTTTTTGTCCACATACCTTTGATTTTACGATTTGTATACTAATATATAGCCTACACTTCTGTTCAAAAGTTTTGAGCCTGTAAGATTTAAAAATAAATAAATGTATTCAGAAAGAATGCATTAAGTTGATAATAAATGTAAAATAAAATGTAAAGGCTACATTGTTTCTAAAAAGATTTCTATTTCAAGTAAATGCTGTTCTTTTGAACTTTCTATTCGTCAAAAAATCTTGAACAAATTGTGGTCACTTTCCACAAAATACAACACAACTTTCAACATTGATAATAATAAGAAATGTTTGAGGAGCAAATCAGCATATTAGAATGATTTCTGAAGGATCATATGACACTGAGGACTGGAGAAATCACTGTAATAAATTACATTTTAAACTGCAATTTAATATTTCACAATATTACTGTTTTTGATCCTATAAATGCAGTTTCTGGTGAAACTACCATTTTCATTTTTCATTTCATTTTTTTTATTTATTCAAAAGAGGACAATGTACGTTGATCAACATTACAATAATGTAAATGTACCCGAGTTAGCTCAAAAGTGCTAATTTTCATCGGCAGTCCTCCAGCCAGATGTAAAAAAAGGCAACCTTAAAAATAATCACAATTATAAAATCACAAAATAAAATTGCATACAACACATTATGGTTAGCAAATACAATTCCTGTAAAATAGTTATATAATATATAAATACACAGAAGGAATTATTGCCCACAGGTTTGGTTCTCTACAGGCCATTTTTTTTGCATTCTTTTTGAATGAAGAGAATGACAAGGACTCTCTGATGGCTTCCGGTACTGTGTTCCATTGCTGACCTGCCCTTAAGGAGAAAACAGCCTGACCAAAAGCAGTTTTTCTCCGGGGGATTATACAGTCTTCCCTCACTGTTCCTCTTGTTACCCTAACCTCACTTGATCTAAACTGTATAAAGTCACATAGTGGAGGAGGTGCTAAACCACGTCTGATTTTATAAATTCAACAGATGTTGTTGAATTGAATAAGAATATCCCAGGTAAGTATCTGATATTTACTTAGAATACTACAGTGGTGGTAGTGGTATGGTTTTTTATCCAGTATTTTTAATGCTTGTTTATATAGTGTTTCTAATGGTTTTATCATTGTAGAATGCGTATTGGACCAACTTATTAAACAATATGTAATGTGGGATAAAATCAGGGAAAAGAAATATAATTTAGCAGCTTCTGTCGAGAGGGAGTCTCTAATGAATCTAAAGTTTGAAACTGAATTTAATCCTATTACTGACTTTTTTAATGTGAGTTTTGAAATTGAGATTTGAATCTATATATAATCTTAAATATTTGAATTCTGTGACGACCTGTACTCTTTCTCCAGATATTAAAATTTCAGGTTTTATAATTATATAATTTTTTGAAAAGAACATGGAAACTGTTTTAGATATGTTCAATTGCAGACAGGATTGTTCAAGCCAGATTGAGATCAATGACATGGCCTCTGTTAGTTTTGAGGCAACTTCCTCTGTAGATTTTCCATAGGCCAAAATAACTGTGTCGTCTGCATACATCAAAGTGTCACAGTTCTTACACAAAGATGGTAAATCGTTAATATATAAACTGAAAAGAATTGGACCAATAATTGAACCCTGTGGAACACCAGTTGATAATAGTAAGGGTGTAGAATTATATTGGTCAATTCTTACGCTTTGTGAACGAGATAAAAGGTATGAATTAATGAGGCTAATGAATTTGGAAGAGAAATTAAATGCATGAAGTTTGTGCAGTAAAACTGAATGGTTAACTGTGTCAAATGCTTTGCGAAAATCCCAAAAAAATAGCTCCCACTGTCCCTCCTTTGTCCATATTTGATTTAACCTTTTCCAGAAAATAACATGTTGCTGTCTCCGTAGAATGATTAGCCCTAAAGCCAAACTGCATTGAATGTAACGGAAAAGAGCTGCAATTACGATGATTGGTGATTTGTTTAGCAACCAGTTTTTCAAAAACTTTAGATACCGTTGGCAAAATGCTAATAGGTCGGTAAATACCAGAAGGAGAACACCACCAGACCCCTGCAGGAAATGAGACTACTTTGAAAAACATTGACCCCAAACTTTTAAAAAGTAGTTTATACGTGTTAAAAAACAAAAACAAAGGTGGTATGACGTCTGTTTAATTAACAGTCTGTTTGAGCACAAATTGATTCAGACAGGTAAAGACACTGCAAAGTATCTTCTGTCGCTTAAACTCTTTTTACCACAGACTCTGTGTGATGGATTAAACCTATTATGTCGGTCTTAAACGGCTTAAAACTCAAGAGGCAACACAGATACAACCCTCAAAGCCTGCGGGATGGCTCTATCATAGAACCTGCTTTATGACAGCATGACAGAAACTCTTACAGCATCCTCTGATCTAGAGATGGCGTCAGACCCTGAGCGCTCGCCGACTGATCATTAAGGACTTCTGAATATTGTATGTTGAACAAAACCAAATCTCTTCAAGTCAATTCGGGCCATATTGTGATTATTCCCATTCATTTTTAAATGAGAGGCGCATCTCCTAACCTGACAGTGATGCATCTTATAAGTCTAGGACTAGGTAACTCAGCTAGCTAGATTAACCCGCCGTAACACTTCCCTGTCACTGGCTTTAGTGTTATTTTGTCAATTTTGTGGCAGTTGGCTATCTGGCTTTATCTGATTTGAAATGGTTTTAGCCGGTGGCTAGTTTATGGGCTAAATTCTACAAGTTCTGCACATTGAAATCACACACACACAGACACGCACTCAGCATTTTTCCACACAGTACTGATAACTGTCCCCTTTATAGCTGTGATGGACTCACTGAGTATTAATTTAGGTTAGTGCTATCGATATAATTACAGCTGTGTGTGTGTGTGTGTGTGTGGCCATTTGAGGTGGAAACTGATGAGGTGGCACCTTTAAAAATGGGATGTTGGGTGTTAATCCAATAAATCTGTCTCTCTGGTCTGTGTATGTTCTTACCTGTCTTTCTGGGACATTGTGTGTGTGCTGGAATGCTGCAGTGTTGGAGGGGTGTACGGAGCAATCTTTTCTTTGTCCCACATTTGATAACTAAGAGGATGGAAGAGGGATGGATACAGCCAAAACTTGAATATAAATGAAGTATTATCCTTAGTTTTTGGTACACGCTATGTGACACTGTAATGTGGCCCTATTTTATTATTATTTAAATTTTTATTACATTTTTAATGTTATTTTATTTTACTTCTCCTTGGTTTTAATCGCCTATTTACTCCATTGCTGTATTTTAACTTTTTACTGTTTTTGCACTTTTGCTTTGCAAAAACAAATGTAATATTTTCATGCCAATAAAGCAGAGATGATGGGCAGGTGAGGTTAGATTTTTCTTCTTTTTAATAACTTGAATCCTGTGCTGACCATCTAAAATTTTGGAGAGAGCCGGTTTAAAGGGATAGTTCACCCAAAAATGAAAATTCTATCATTAATTACTCACCCTTATGTCGTTCCAAACCCGTAAGACCTTCGTTCATCTTCAGAACACCATTTACTATATTTTTGATGAAATCCGAGAGCGCACTATCCCCTACATAGACAGCAATTTAATTAACACTTTCAAGGCCCAGAAAGGTAGTAAAAACTACCTTTTTGTTAAAATAGTCCATGTGACTACAGTGGTTCAGCCTTAATTTTATGAAGCGTTGAGAATACTTTTTGTGTGCAAAAAACAAACAAAAATTACAACTTTATTCTCTGTCAGTCTTCTACGCAGTTTACGTTGGCCAGCTCCTGCATCAGCATCACACGCATGCGTTGTGGCACTCACGGGAACTGCGTCGTCTAGTGGTAAGCCGGTGTTCTGGCGTAGCTCTGACGTAACTGAAGCGCTGGACTGCATTTACTACGTCAACAGCGTAGAAGACTGACACAGATGTGAAGAAATTGTTGAATAAAGTCGTTATTTTTGTTTGTTTTTTGCGTATTCTCGATGCTTCATAAAATAAGGCTGAACCACTGTAGTCACATGGACTATTTTAACAAGTTTTTACTACCTTTCTGGGCCTCGAAAGTGTTAATTTAATTGCTGTCTATGGAGGGGTCAGAGAGTGCTTGGATTTCATCAAAAATATCGTAATTTGTGTTCTGAAGATGAACGCAGGTCTTATGGTTTGGAACGAGATGAGGGTGAATAATTAATAACACAATTTTCATTTTTGGGTGAACTAACCATTTAACATGTTATTTTTAGCTCACTTCATACACTTTTTTTGAACCTTTTAAGATGAATTTTCTGATCTTTCGCAGGCCTAGTATGTGATGTCTGTGTTAAGAGTCATTTTGGCAGAGGATGCTTGTCCTTCAACGGAGAGCCTGAAAGAGACTGTAGGTCATGGGGCTTGGTGGGTTTGTGGAGAGAGATTTTATTTTCTGTTGTCTATTGTTATTGTTTTGTGTGTTCATAGGCACCAGGCGGTGTCCCAGCGTGGGTATACGCTGCGGAAACGACATCTCCGGTATTTGAACACAGCTTTTTGTCTTTTTTTTTTGCTCTCTCTCTCTCTCTGAAGGTATTAAGCTGGCATCTTCTCTTCCTCTCTTTTATAATAGGCTGTTATTGTTTTGGGCTCTTTTATTATTTTGGTGGCTGGTATTATTTTTGATTTCCATAAGTCTTGGTCTGTTGGCTTTGCTCTTCTTTTATGTTCAGCTGGAACAATGGCAATCCCCCAGCCACCGGCCCTACCCTCAATAGGACAATTCCCACAAATAATGACACTACCCCTAATCTCTCTGTGTGTGTGTGAGCGCCACTCAATGACAGTTTGGGGAAATCACATTTGAATCACAACAGATGAGTGATGACAGACAGAAATAGGCCCTGGGTGATGCCAACTGAAAATGTGTCATCAGTCCTCTCCCTCTCTTTCGCTCTTTGTCTGTTCTTTTATATATTTAGATTTAGCGCTGCATTCATGCAGAAACTCGCAACTGGCACTTATTGATGGAAAAGCCTATTGTGGCCCATTTCTTTGACAAACACCCTCAATGTTGATATATTTCTGATCCCCTCTGGGATCATCTCGAGTTGGGAGCCAAGAACCGGTTCAATGAGCCAGTTCTTCAGAATGAATCAGTCAAAAAGTCAAAGTACTAATATAATCATAACATGGAATTGTCAAATCTCACTCTTCTTCTACTTTAGTATATTTGTGTGTGTGTTGGGAAGGAAACCCCACAGCCCTGACCCCCACCCCCCATACTGGCACCAGCTGTGGATCAATACTGGGACAGCTGCGACTGCCACCCGCCTAAACACACCACACACATACACACCCTAAATTAGATGAAGCTACCGGTCGCACCCCTTTCTTCCTCCCGCTTCCTGGAAATGTCAGTCAAAGGAAGTTTGAGGTTCACTTTAGGTGTGATAGCCTGCAGGGGTCTGGTGGTGTTCTCCTCTAACAGGAACACACGCACACACGTAGATGGGAAATCTTGAATAATATTTTTGTCAATTGAAGTATCATGCCTGCCATCCTGATGGCGTTGGATTATGATTGTGTTAACAAAACAAACATTTAAGCACTGGTCAAAGGCAAACATGTCCATGATACACCAAAAGCCTGTGGACAACCCAAACATGTCATGGCACCATGGATGTCATCCAGAGTAATGTTTCTAATCGCTTATTACTGCAGAATATCTTGTTTTATAGTTATTGGTGTTGGATTTTCACAAGATGTCAAACATGTCAACTGTAGTTGGACACACTTCTTTGGCAAATATCCTGGAAACAACTAGCAAACTAACATTTCCATTGTATACTGTATATACATGAATATATTATTAATATTTTAAATGAGCTTTTATATTTATATTTTCAGTTTTAATATAATTTTTTTTATTTTCGTTTTTGTTATTTGTCAGTTTTATTCGATTTTATTTTTTAATATTTATATTATTTTTATCTTAGTTTCATAATTTTAGTGCTTGATCTTTAAAACTTAAAACTAATTTTTAAGTTTTGTCTAATATTTGTGTTTTATTTTATTTAAATTACTGAAAACAGTGTGTTTGTATATTTTCTTTAACTTCCTATTAATATAACTAGTACAATCCTTTGACAGCACTACACTTTCCGACACTTTGGTAAGAACGTCTCTGTTTTGGGATTAAATGGTGACACTGGTTTAAATATATTATGCGGGATGTAAACAAAACTTTATTATAACACACAAAGTTGCTAAAATGAACATATTTCAACATATTATAATATTTAGTTAAAAGCCGCTAAAAACTGAAATGTTTGTTATCCATTGACAATGCTGTTGATTTTTGTTGATAGTCTCAAAATGACCAAATATTAATATGTTAATCTGCTCACTGATGCTTAATATATTTATATACAAATTCTTGACTGTTTTCTCTCCTTAAAAGAGTCTGTGTGTGTGTGTGTGTGTGAGAATGAAGGGTGATATGCTCTTAAGAGAGCAGCAGGGGGCAGCAGTCAGCCACCCTGGCACCTTCATCTCCTTTCTCCGCCAGGTATTTAGCAATTTTGTGGGCACAATAGCTGCGTATTGATAGTCATATCCCTGTGATAAATTAAAAGTGTCTTATTGTCTCTTTTCATTTTACACATTGTCATAACCCTGGACGGTAATCTGGGGTTCTGATTGACACCGGCAGCCAGGGAAAAGAACACCCTCATTGTTTGCGCTCGTCAAATCTGTTAAACCTAATTCTTCCCCGCGTATTTGCATATTCTTAAGTATTTTTTCGGGGAAGGACTAAATCCTTCTTAAGTGTTTGATGCATTTTGAAATTCATTCATAAAGGACCTACATGCACTATTAGCTCGGTATAATGCCAGTGCATAATCTCAGCGATAAGACACGCTTTGGAGCGCTGGATTCTTCAGGGATGACATGCTGTATTTCCGACCGATTCAACAGGGGCTCAAATGTCAACACAAATGTCAAGTGGCTTCGTCGGCGAGCGGTTTTGAATCTTAGACGCAGGTTTTTTCTCCCTTTTATCGTTTTCATTTACTGAAGGAGTCACAGAGGACCATCTCCTGTCCCAGCTGGAGTGGGGGATTGTGGGTAATTTGTCTGGGTGCGAGATTGGCAGGCGGCACTGTTGTTTTGATCGGGTCAGCGCTCGAGTGCTTTATGTCTCTGTCTGTGTTTCAGCCGCCGGCACGTGGGGTGTTCTTCTTCGGCACCTCCGATGGCATCGTTCGGTCAGATTAATCACCTTCAGCAAACTGGAAGAAGGAAGAAGAGTTAGTGTGCGCTGCCCTTGTGAGTCGGCTGGTTTTTTTGTGTGTGTGTGTTTGTGGAGCTGTATCGAGGCATATCCGAGACGAAAATAGTCCCTCTTCAGCTCTCTGCGTCTCTGCTCTGATAAGGGCTGCTCTTTACCTACGGGACCACTGATACATGCAAACACACATGCGCCTGCGACTGAGATTTCTATCTGGAGATCTATACGTAGTCGCTCCACATATGCACACAGTCAGGTGTATTGAATACAGGCTCTTTCAGAGGCCTGCCGTGAGTGTGTTATACACAGGGCCTTCATTTTTCTCTCTCTGCTCATTTTGTTTCGGATCACTCTGCGCAACAGGCACGATGAGATAAAAGTGAAGAGAGCATAAAAGACAGAAAAACAGGCCTACAGTATATGGATCTCACCCATAGAGAAAGCTGAAAAGATACTTGCTGAACAGAAGGCCTAAAGCAAGAGAGGAAACTTGTTGAGGGCCCCAGTTCATGACTAATCTGTAATCAATCTCTCTCTTCTCTCTTGCTCTCTCCACATATATACTGTCTATATATTATAAACTTTACAAAATATACAAAGCTCTGTATTATACAAATATTCTATAAAATAATAAAATTCAAATTTAAAATATTCTTATGTTAACATATAAAATTTTTTTAACCGTTTATCTTAAAATATTAGATGGATATTGAATATCAACTATTTTTTTCTTTGTCACTTAGCCATACACTATGGCCTGTGTGATGGTGTTGAAACATGTTTCATGGGTTGAAAGTGGTACTTTGATCCAGGAGCAAATTGCTGATACTTAGTCAGCAAGCTGTGAAAATGCCCTAAGAACAAAGACTAAATGTGAAGATATTTTTTTGGCTTTGTTCAATAAGAAAAGGCAGGTCGGGGAACGTCTCCAACTGTGTTTCCGGCCTATCTGGCAAATGGAAAGTGTGCAGGTGGCTAGTGTTTTGTTTTGTTTTGTTCTATTTCTATTTGATGTTGTCGCCCTTAAGTCATTTTGGCACATGGCTGGTGTCGAACCCTTTTCTTCTCCTTCATTATTTTTTAAAAAACAATCTGAAACTTTAATATCAGATATGAGAATTGAGGTTTACGAGACTTCACTAATCATCCAAGGCAAAGAAAGGCAAGCAAATGAATACGAGAGCAGAATCAGGGCCATTTCATGTTTCCCTTCTAGTCTTCTTAGAATATTCCCACCCTCTGATCTACAGGGGGCGCCATTGGCCATTATGATAGGGCCAGTTCGCTCTACGGGTGACAGGGGTGATGAACTAATACTGAGTTTGGTTATTTAAATTATGTAGGCAAATGAATGCTTTTTAGCTCTGATATGACCTTTTCTTGGTTCGAAAAATCGTTTTAAGTTTTGACATATTATATGCCTGTAAATGACTGCAAAATGAAACTTTATCTCACTGTTGAGAATTCAGTTTTATTCTATTTGCTGAAATCTTTAGCGTTCTGTTTAGTTCATACTTCATCGAGACGGTCTACATAAACTTGTATGCACATGTTCCAGGAGTGCTGGTTTCCCTTGTCTAGATGTTTGTGTGTGGGCTTTGTGCGTGTTAAAACAGGTGATGATTTTACCTGTAAGTGTGAATATTAACAACTTTCATTCATTCTTTTTGATTGTGTTTTTCTTTTCATTTGTAAAGCACCAAAGGGCTCCTTTGTCATACGCATTTCATAGCATTTGAAACTGTTAGAAACATACTGATGTCAGTCAATCACATTGATTTGTCCGTTTTTTTTTCAATGTAGTATCGGTAGCTGTTTATTTTTACAGCATTTTAACTCACATTCTCTCTTTTTTTGCATGTTATTTTAGGAATCTCCATCGGGTCGTCGGAAAGCACTGGCCACCAGCTGCATTAACATGAAGCAGTACGCCAGTGCCATGCCCACGCAGACAGACGTCAAGATCAAGTTCAAGCCGCTGTCCAAGAAAGTAGTTTCAGCAACGCTGCAGTTCTCCCTGTCCTGCATCTTCCTGCGGGAAGGCAAAGCCACGTAAGAGCCACTCACTACACCACCCACACCTCCAAAACCAGCTGACTACACCCACCCTGAAGGAATGCTGCCACTTCAAATTATGCTCTCATTCCTTTTCTCTCCGTGCATTTCTGCCTTTTCCTTTTGCCTCTGTGACATAGGAAGTGACAATACCTCACATTCCCAACATTCCTTTTCCTGGATCTCTCCCCCTGTCCTGCCGTTGCTCTTTCCCTCTATGATTTCATCCTGTCTTCATATGCACCCCTGTGAGGTTGTTCTCTCTCTCTTGCTCTCGGGAATGTTCTGGCCAGGGTGGGACTTAGAGGCCTTAGAGATCAGAAGTTTATATGTTGAGTTTAGAACTAATGGAATAATCCTTGCATAAAGCCACCGATATTTCAAAGCAAAAAAAAGAAGAAAAGAAAACCATGGCCTTTTTGTATTTTTGTGACTGGTCAAATTTCAACTCGATCTTCTGGCATCTATTGCACGAGTTTATGCTTTTATTTGGCGTCCTCTTTATACTCAAAAGTAATCTTTTGCATGCATCTGGTATGCAAAATTTACCCACTGGGTAGGATTAGTTGTGTTCGTATCATATGTATGCTAAAAAAGTGCGTATCGGATGCACGTAAAAGGTAATTTCTGCATATAAAGGTGAAGATACCAGGAGATTGGGCTCTAAAATTTAGTAGAGAGACTGAATTTACCTGCTTTCTAGTGGTCGACCAATATAGTTTTTATTATGGCTGATGCCGATATTTTAGAGAGCAGGGTGGCCGATGGCCGATATAAGGCCTATATATTTTATATATATTGTATATATAAAATAAATCTCTTAAATTAAACTGACTTGGATAGCATCTTCTAATCTAATTACAGTGTTTTTCACAAATAAATTGTTTGAAAAAATATGAAGAAAAAGGAAGTAAACACTGTAGAGGTGACCCCGAATAGTCGAAGATTCGATGCATCGATATGCGGAGCCTGATTCGACCACTGATCTCACAGTCGAATCTTTGCGGGTGTTATGAAACGAGGATCATACCATTTTGGCAATATGGGGGTGCTCAATGTCTAATTTCACACAGAACTACTGGTTTTGTACGGTTATATTAAGTTATATACAGCCTTTAATTATGATAATGCTGTAAAAAAAAAAACGTGAAAAGAAAGAAGCGTTCAATAAATATTTTTAACGTGTGTGTGTGTGTGTGTGTGTGTGTGGGGGTGTGTGTGTGTGTGTGTGTGTGTGTGTGTGTGTGTGTGTGTGTGTGTGTGTGTGTGTGTGTGTGTGTGTGTGTGTGTGTGTGTGTGTGTGTGTGTGTGTGTGTGTGTGTGTGTGTGTGTGTGTGTGTGTGTGTGTGTGTGTGTGTGTGTGTGTGTGTGTGTGTGTGTGTGTGTGTGTGTGTGTGTGTGTGTGTGTGTGTGTGTGTGTGTGAATAAATCCAACCACCCCGTAACAGATTTAAGTTTCACTTTCCCTGATCAGTGACAGACGAGGCGCATTTTAGCGGCAGGGAATACTTAACAATGTCTGGAATAAGAAACTCTAAAGTGTGGATGCACTTTGAAATAGTAAAAGATGATCCAAAAAAAGTAAAATGCAAGTTGTGCCAACAGCTCATGTCCTACCACTCATCAACAACAAACATGGCTTTCCACTTAAAACGGGCAAGTTTAAGAGCGCACTGCTGCCGGCCAACGTTAACAAGTTGGTTTTCCCCTCACACAATTCGAAAAGATTCAAACGCACACGAGCAGAGTGAAAGACTGGATTTTTTTTGATCGGGTAGGGTACAATTGTTTTCAAAATTTCAGCCGTTTCTAATTTTAATTAGCTGTGAACATGTTTAGCTAAAAAACCTTTTTAAGCGTTTATTGTTATTGTTATTGTTGTTTCGGCAGTTAAAAAGAGAGAGTTCACAATTCTGGCTAAACTTTCGTTGTTTTAATAAATTATTTATTTTAATTTTATTTATTGATCACTCAGGGTTACTTAATTTAACTGTGGCTTGTGTTTTTTTATACATATTATGTTCCCCTGCACTTTGGCATTTTGCACACATGTATTATGCTCCCTGTGACTTGATTCTAACTTTATTTTGTTTTTATTTATTTTTTATTATTAGAAATGTATATTCTGTTCTAATCTAATCCTGTAAATTAATGCTTTTTATTGTTTTTCGTTGTCTCGATGTTGCACTGCACTGAAAGCATGCTGGCACAGCAATTTTGCTGATTTAATTTAATTTCACAAAATGTTAAATGCAAATCTTGTCTGCAGTCAGTGTGTTCTTTTTCTCTCTAGGCAGGCATTTTTAGGTTTATTTATCAAAATGTTATTTTATGTATTTGTGTGATGTTCTGTATTTCGATCGCGGCTTTAAAATGTAATGAGAAAACGTTTTACGAATGTTTATCCACTACATTACCTTTTATTAAACCTAAATAAGAAAGCCATTGTCAGTTCGTCTGTCAGTTGGCAGGCAGTTTTGGTCGCTTTATTAAAAGTTGTTGCTGTGTGGAGTGTGTAAAAGACCCCTCCCAACCCCACACACACATGGATGATTCGACCATCGGTCGACTATAGAAAGATTCGACAATTCTGATTCGAATGTGTAAATCATTAGTCCGGGACACCCCTAAAACACTGTAACCAACAGGGCACTCAGTAAAATTTGTGCGAACTGGGAATCATATTTTTTCAAATAAAGACAAGTTAACAATAGTTTTACTTCAGAAAATGTCATGAATATAGTGTTTGCCTTTGTTATAATATAACAGCAAATGCTATAATACTTTTTCGTATTCAGTTTACTTTCTTTGTATTACAGTTCTATCTAGTAAATATAACTAATGAAGATAGAGAATGGAAGCACTGTGTGCTCAGGCTCTGCCGTTCTCAGTCTCGGCGTTCTCAGTGCAGTCAAAATAAAAGTCCCACTTCCAATGCATCGGCCAAACAGAAAAACGTATCGAACTTTTTGGGACTTATTCACAGTTTCCCCCAGAGTTAGACAAGTCCATACATACCATTCTCATCTCCGTGCGTGTCATAACTCTGACGCACACACCGCTAGCCTAGCTTAGCACAAAGACTGGAGGTAAACGGCTGCATCTAGCCCTACTGCTCAATAAGTTACAAAATTACGCCAACATTTTCCTTACTTTGTGCCGTACCATGGGTGCAGCAGGTGCAGCACCTGAAAATAGGCTAACTTCCGGCAACATAACCAATGTGACAACCTGCTTGCACAGAGAGCGTGCTAGGGACTTTTTTCAGGCGCTGCGTAATATCATTGCGCCGTTGCACCCATGGTACGGCAGCAAAGTTCATTGATTACTACGCTGTAGTTCCTAGCCATATCGGTCTAGAAAATCGCAACTTTTCATTTTCCGTCGGTCTTAGTTCAAGGTGTAACTATACACATCACAACATGTAAATAGGAAAATGTTGGTGTTTTGTCACTTTTTGAGCAGTAGGCTAGCTGGAGCCGTTTACCTCCAGTCTTTGTGCTAAGCTAGGCTAGCGGTGGGTGCGTCAGACAGAGTTATGGCACGCACGGAGATGAGAATGGTATGTATGGACTTATCTAACTCTGGGGGATACGGTGAATAAGCCAAAGTCCCAAAAAGTCGGCGTGTTCCTTGCCAAATATCGGCCATGGCGATATATCAGTCGACCATTACTACTTTTCTGCTAAATAGTATGCACAAAGCAATGCATCAAATTAGTTCTATATCTGAATACCCTGAGATTTTGAAGTGTGTACTCGAACTACAGGTGCGGTCACATTTACTATTGTTCAGCAAATTTTCATAGGAATCCACATGATCTGAAATTTCACGTGAGGGCAAACGATTTGCCCACGGTTTCGCAACTGGTTCAGGTTGGTCATGTGCCAACCTGGTTTGTTGACCAACAGAAAACTGCTTGGTTTGAAAATGACTTCTGTGAGAGCTGTGCTTCATACATTGCTACATATTGACAACAGACAGTGAGCCATTTTTGTCTGCAGTTTTGAAATATTTCACTGATGTGAGTACAGCTTAACTCTAACTTACTGAATGAAATGTCGACCCAGAAAGAGGTGCAGGGGTGCAAGCTTTAGGGGTGTTGATGGAAGTGATCTACTCTATCTATGTTTTGATCATGGTTCTGAATCTGATCCGGATTCATGAAATATCGCATGTTCAGATATTCATACAACAAAATATTCTGGGGGCCATGAATGTTTTGTGAAATTGATCAAAAATGCTAGTGCTGACTGGCAACTTTTTTATAAAACACTGGCTGGGAGTTAAATCTCAAAAAAATGTTTTACTTGACTGCAGCCCAAGATATATAATGATTCTGCGATTTTAACACTTTGAGTGATCTTCTAATAGTTTGTCTTTAAAATACAATTCATAGTTGGTAAGAAATAGTTGTGGCAATCAAATGTATATTAATATGAATGGGTACTGTTGGTCAGACAATATCAGAAGATCAAATCCTGTTGGAGAACTTTCCCTCATACGTGAGCTGTTGCTCTTTGACATGTGTGTCACATCAAACAGAAGTCCGATGGAATATTTCCAGCCACTGGCTATGAGAGTGTAAATATCTTTCCTTCTCTCGTCTCGCAATATCCACGTTTCTCTTCTTTTTTTTTTTTCTTCTGATCTCTGCCTGCCTCTAAATAAAGGAGGCAAGAAAGCGTGTATGAGTGTATGTGATTTCACCCTTACACTATATGAGATATGTGTGTGTTTGTGTGGCTTTTGTGGCATGTTTGACAGAGGTTACGTGGCGGAAGTGTAACCGCTCTTAACCCATGGGAATCATGTCAACAGCACACAAATAAACCCCATTACATAAGTTCAAATAAGCTCCATGCCTGCCAAAGAAAGACTGGACCGCATTCATAAAGAAATGTGAGATAGACAGAGAGAATGAGAAAACGGGGACATTGGAAGGGAGAGAGGGAGTTAATCCTGGAGCGTTATCTCGCCGTGCTTGTGAATGCTCTGGCTGGAATGCATGTCCGTATTGCACTGCCTCTTATGAACAGGACCATGAAGGGCATTCCCTTTACACAATCATCTCTCGCTCGCTCTCTCTGTCAACCTGGCTTTCTTCTCCACTTCCATCTGTCTCCTTCAGTGTAACAAAATGCTTTTTACACAGAAGCACAGTGAATGGAAGGCCATATTCACTTTTTACTAACAGATTTCAGTGTTTTATGCAAGTCTGGAGAATGTGTTATCAAAAAATAAATGAATAATTCTCAATTTAACTACTTAAACCCATTTTAAATTCATTTTGCACCAAAATAAATGGAGAAAATGCAAAACGAGTGCCTCATTTATGATGATTTTATCAGATTTATATTGTGCTTTTGTCTCTTTCTTTTTCTGTGTGTAGTGATGAAGATATGCAGAGTCTGGCCAGTTTGATGAGCATGAAGCAGGCTGATATCGGCAATCTGGATGATTTTGAGGAAGAGAATGAAGAAGATGAGGAGAACAGAGTAAACCAGGAGGAGAAGGCTGCCAAGATCACAGGTGAGACTTGCTTGATTTCATATGAAGACTCTTTACCTGTGGATCCGACCACAGAGCTTTTCTTGTTTGTTTTTCTTTCTGTTCTGTTCCTTTTGTTTACTCTGTTCCAGTTCTAATTGTTTGCACAGTAGTGCACTGCAGTACAAATGCAGCAAAATGGGAGTTTTTCAGAAGTTTTTGTTTGTATTTGTATTACATATTTAAATTATTACATATTTAATTTCACTTTCATTTATTAGTTGTATTATATTTTCTATTCTGTTATATAAATCTATTTATTAGTTTTGTTTTGTTTTTTTTCATTCAATTTTAGTCTTTTTTAGTCTATTTTTTCTATTGTGTTCTTTGTTTTGCTTATTCTATTCTGTTGTTGATTTTATTTTTACTGTATTTTCTTCTGTAGTTGTTTCTGTTCTGTAACTTATTCTATTATATTCTATTCTATTCTTTTCTATTTGATTAATTTGTTTTTCGAAAATTTCAAAGATGTGATTACTGAGAGGTGTATGGTTCATTTGTATAAAATGTATAAGCCAGATATTTATTTCTAGATTGCAATTGAAGAACTAGAATACATGTGTGTGGATTTTAGGTCCCTTGTAAATGTCAGCGTGTCAGCGTTTTCATTCTCCATTTCTTCGGTCTCAGTTCATGTACAACTTTCTACAGCTACAGTTAAAACTGCTACAGTTACATGTTTTATTTTGTGGTTTAGTTTCTGTCTGTGTGTGCACATATGTGTGAATTTTCCTCTGCATATGGAGACATATTGTCCTTGTTTACATTTGATCTTTTTTGGTCAGTTTGTAGTTTTTTTGCAGGCTTTCACATTGCATTGGATGTTTATGATGTGTATGATAATAAGGTCTATCCAACATATGTCCTGTGATTCTGTATGTTTGTGTTTATGTGTGCAAATGTGTGCATGATTTTGTGTATGTTTGCGCCACTGTGATATAATCCAGCGACCCCCCCCCCCCCCCCAATCCACAAAAGATTGTGAAGTCTTAGCATTAAGCCCATGTGCTTTTATCCGTTTATAAGTATATGTATGGAGCGCCTATGGAAATGCTTGAGTTGTTTATTCATTGTATGGGTTTAGGAATCTCTTTGTTGCCATAGCGATGCTGTCCGATCTGTTTTTAACAGTTTGTTAGAGCGAAGACACAGTTCAGTCTATGTTCAGAGAGACCCACACACACAAGTCTGTATGTATTGCATTACCTCTGATTGCATTATATGGGTTTGAGTGTGTATTTGAGTGTATGTTGTGCTGTTTGCAGAGATTGTGAGGCAGCTGAATGCTCTCAGCTCTATAGATGGAGATCCTGATGACTGCCTAAAGCAAGCAAATAAACCTGCCTCCTCTTCTGAAGGTCTTTCAGCCATCACCTTCTTTCATTCTTTTATTTATACTTTATCTCTGTCTTTCTCATCTTTTTTTCCCATCCCTGTGGCTATACTGTGTGTTTGAGCATCTGCTAAGTTCATTGATATTTCCCCACCCACATGCTATATTTTTCTCCTTATTTAGCCTTCTTCATTTGTGATCTTGTGCCCTCGTTCGCTTTCTGCAGTTTGTAGTGAACCCAACTACCCACCGAAAAAAAAAGCTTGGAGTTGATGATCCTGGAACACATGTCTTTAAAGAGCACACTGGTCATGTGGTTGAGCGCTCTGATGGCCTAATATGGGTCAGGGTGGTATGGTGGTGGAGCGAACAGACACGTCACACCTTTCTTATCACACACACGTTTTTTTTTTTGGCCAGCTGTCTCTTGTTGTGAGTGATCGTTCAGAAAGAAACTCTACAGCAGCTCTTTGGATCTGAAGGATCTTGGTGCGGTTCACTTCAAAGTGCAGATGTCAATTTATTTATTGGTTGTTTTTTGCCACTGTTTTGCATCTTTTTTTTTTTTTTAAGGTTTCACCTAATAATTCATCTGTTCTTCTCGTGGATTGATTTGGACGTATGAATGATATTCTCTTTTCTCTTTCCCTTTCTGTTCTGTTATTATTGTGGATGGATGTTGACTGTTTAGAGCTGATCAGTAAGTTGAACTTCCTGGATCAGGATGACCAAGACCAGAGCAACATGAGCTTTAACCCCTTCGAAGAACCTAATGACCCGGTTGACCTTAACCCTTTTGGTGACCCGGATGAGGACGGTAAGGAGTGACCCTTGACCCTTTGTGTGACCCCTTTGCCCCTTTATCAACAGGGCAGGTTGTACTCATTAACAATCTGAGATACGTGTTGATGTATTTAGTGAAAAGGGAATGTTTACTGCAGCTGGATTTTGCAAGAATCAATAAGATATTTAATTATATAAATGCATTTGATACTATGTGCAAAACTACATATTTTCAAAAGCAACTAGTCAGTGGGTTGTCGGAATGACTAAGGGACTAGTTAGTCTTAAATTTATTTTCTAAATGCATGCTATAGATCTTATTGTGAACTGTTAATCCATGTATGCATCTAATTTTTTATAGGGATCTTATGATGATTTTTAATGTTTAGTGCAGGGGTTTTCCACTCTGGCCCTCGAGGTTCACTTACCTGCAAAGTTTAGCTCCAACCTTGCTCAAACTCACCTGTTTGTACCTTTCTAGTAAGCCTCAAGACCATGGCTGAATCCGAAATCACTCCCTATACCCTCAAATAGGACATTATTTGACGGGACAGACATTTGTACAGCCGATGTGCGCTCGAAAGCTGTCAAGTGAACTTTATTAGTGGACTAACATAGGGAATAGTGATTGAGGGTTTAGGGGGTGATTTCGGATTCAGCCCTTGATTAGCTTGTTCAGATGTGGTTGATTAGGGTTGGAGCAAAAGTCTGTAGAAAAGTGGATCTCGAGGGCCCATTCTTTAATGTGTAATGTATCTGTTTGAGCATGCATAATATCTGCAAAGTGACAAAGCTCATAGTCTCCCACAAAGGGAACTGAGAACACTGCCCCAGACCTGCCTGAAATGCCTCAATCAAAGTCCAGATATTACTTCCTCAAACATCTGTCACAATGTAAAATATTAGCGTAATACCCAACTAAAGGCATACACAAAGAAAGAAGGCGATGCTGCAGTGAATTGTAGTGTTGACAGCGTCATGGAGATGCTTTGGCCTTCCGAAAATGGTTGAAATTAGGAATTAGTGGTTAAGATTTATTTATAACGCTGTTTCTGAGCAGTTCAACCCAAAAGTTAGCTTGAGTACAGCCAGGTTTCCCAGTCTGTACAACAAAAGTAGCCAAATGGCCAGTCAAAAGTAGCCCAAAAAAAGCCCAATGTGAATAGGGTGTCCAAATTCTCCACTGAATATGTATGTCTGGGGGGTATTTTAGGGGTGTTGGAGTGCCAAAATCATATTTATGGTGGTCAAAATCAACCTGTGGATTTTTTTTTTTTTTACCCGTGCCAACAACTTAAAAGTAGCCCAATTTGGCAACACTGTGTACAGCGCATTTCTTGGAACACAGCTTGCTGAATCAGAGAGTACAACGCCAGATATACATGACTAAATTAATTAGAAATATGCAATTCATTAAACTGTTTTTTATGTTGTCACTTAATTTAAAGTTGTTACATTGAAGAAGACAAATTAAACCATTATAACATCGTATCTGAAAGGTAAGAGAGTTAAAAAAACGAAAGACTTACCACTGTGAAAATTGGTCTAAGTTGGTTCCAGTTTATCTGCTTGATCATCCGCATTTTCAGAATCTGACGTTGACTCGATACGATATGGTAATAATGACGACATTAATAACTGTGTGTTTACAATAGCTTTAAAAGCCTTGTTAGCTTAAGCTTGCTATTATGGTAAGGGTTGTTACATTTCCGACAAATGCTTGAAGTTTTTGGCCAGTCGCAAGTTAAATCTTCAGAGTGCTTCAGACAGGCTGGGAATAAAGGTACTACAATACTGTGCAGTATATGAAAAAGATGTTTTTTGAACATTAAAACTTGTTCATTTATTCTATTACAAAATAATGACCTTTTAAAAAAGCAAAAACAATATTATTGACTTGACAATATTATGATTTGACTGCACTGGCACTATTGGATGAATGACATCACAGTTTTCTGCAGAACTGCTTTATAGATTAAATTAATTTAATAATTGATAACTTTACAATGGAACTGAATCAACACTGAACTGATTTCAGCTGAACAATGTCAATTACACTATTTTTTACAGCCAAAATGAACACTGTCATTGGATCATTTTCCTATTATCACTAAAAGCTGTAAAGCTGATTTGATACAATCTGTATTGTATAAAGTGCTATATAAATAAAAGTTGACTTGACTTGAAATATACAGAAGTGATTACAGAAGTTACAGATTGTTTCAATCATAAGATTATTCACAAAAAATGTTTTCAATTATTGTCTATCCATGTTTATACATTTGTTAGTACTGTAATTGAGTTTAATTTAGATAATACAGGTGGGGATGTTTGTGTGTTTCTAGAACCATCTCCTGAGTCCCATGTGCGGCCCACTATCAAAGATCAGGAGCCTGTGTTTGATCAGGAAACCTCTTATCCCTCAAACCCATTTGAAGAGACTGACATAGACGCAGATCCGTCTCAATACGGGAACCCATTTGACGAACCTGAACCCGAGCCCGAACCCCAGCCTAAAATATCTCCACCCAGAAGCAGCAAGAGGAAGAACGTCCGGCCGGTGGACATGAGCAAATACCTGTACGCCAACACAACCAGGACAGAGGAGGACGAGCTAGATGAGTAAGTCTAGGGATAAACTGGCTCTGGGTTACAGAACATTTTAATTGATTTATTATTTTAATTGACAAAACATTTCGGTTCAGGAAGACACAATGTCCTCTGTTTGCTCTTATTGTTCATGAATTGTGTGTGTGTGAGAGGGTGTGTGTGTGTGAGAGAGGGTGTGTGTGGGAGTGTGCGTGTGTGTTTGTGCGTGTGCGCATGTGCGTGTGTGTATGAGCGAAGGAGAAAAGCACTTGTCGGAAGAGAAGAAAGTGGTGAGCGAGTTCTTTCAGCAGGAACAAGGCTTCTGTTGTTCCCCACATTCTTTGGCCTTGTCTGTTCATCTCTGCATTTCTCTCGTCCCTCACTCACTCACTCGCTCACTCATTCACTCACAGTGCGCCAGCAGGTACGCACGTTTCCAAACCTGACGTTATTTAGTGAAAATGAGAGCAGCGAAAGATAACTTTAGAACAGCATTTATTTGAAAAAGAAATCTTTTGTAAGATTATAACTCTTTACTCTCACTTTTGATTAATTTAATGCATCCTTGCTTAATAAAAGAATAGTCTTTCAAAAATGTTTAATGTTAATTATTTTGCATTAGTAAGTGCATTAACTAATAATATTACATGTTTATTTCTTGGAAATGCACATTTGACTGTAAACCACTGAGCTTTAGCTGAGATGCAGATAAAATTTACTTTTATTAACAGCAGTAAAAAAAAAAACCACTTAAATCTTATAATTTATAGAGATTTGAAGTGCTTTTAAATCCATGGTGAATGTTGGTGATTTGTGGACTGAAAAGCCTTCTATAACTTGTTCATTCTTGGTACAATGTTTTTCCTGGTTTCCACATCAGCTCTGTTTGATCTGATGTCTATAGTTCATAATTTGAATGCTTGTCAATAGATCTTGCAGTGATGTCATTAATAATGCACTGAATTCAAATGCTTTCTCACTGGATCTCCCACACGCGACTGACACGAGTAAACCCTTTTTGAGCTTGCACTGCGCTGTTGCATCTCAAACGAGAGCCATGGTTTCGTTTCGCTTGCGGTTTGATGTTTTTCATTTGCAACAGAAATGGCAGCTCTTATCAGTTGGGCCCTTGGACCTCTAACAAAACCATTGCGACCTCTAACACAATTTTGTCGAAATAAGGTTTTAAAGCTAGTTTTAAAATTAATTATTTTTCCAAATTTGTTTGGTCACAGCAGAGGTTTGTCCTTTGGACGTTTTATACTGTACATGAGACATAAAAAACTGATCAAATCTCTCGAATACCTTCTCTTTCCAATTTGCTTTCTTTTCTTTTTGTTTTACTTGTTTGCATTTCTGTCAGCTCTTTCCTACCTCCTTTCTCACTGTCTCTCTTGCTCCCTGACTTTGTCCATAAGCTTGGAAGCTTGGGATACTTTGTCTTTAACCTTGTCTTTCAGCTGAATACCTGCTCAGTCTTTTCTCCTCATTGTGTGTGTGTTCATGTATGTGTATGTGTGTGTGTGTATGTCTGTGATGAGTGATGGGCCTTTACACAGCAGTGTGTATTGATGCCAGTGGACGTCTGTGTCTGCCTGTCAGTGAGCTCTCTGACGAGGCCACAGGTCAAAGTTCATAAGATGTGACCTCTGGAGCACCTGCTCCTTCTCGTAGTCAGCAGAGCGTTTTATTGGTTAATAATGTTTGCTGATACCTCCTTTACCTGAAGACAACCACAACCACACACACACACACACACACACACTTAACAGACAGACAGACACGTAAAGGTGCAGAAAATCGAAATATTTTAAACTAGCAAATCTTGCTAAATAGATAATTACATGTTAAATGAACAAAATCACAAAAACCAAGAATTAGCTTGTTTAAGCTTTATTTGCTGATACAACAGCTTGTTCTCCCACTCTCAGGTCAAACCCGTTCTATGAGCCCAGATCTTCCAGCGCAGACAGCAACACCTCAGATATGAGCACCAAACGCCGGGCCCCTCAGGCTCCTAGTGCTGGACCCAATCCTGCTGTGGCCCCAGGAGGCCCCACACCAAAGACTTCATCTCCTGGAGGAACACCCACTCCACTTGCCCTGGCACCCTCAGCTGTCACAGCTGTGATGGGTAGAGAGTTGGCCTCATCCTCGCCTAAGGTAAATCTTCCTCACCACATTATGATTTCCAATAGAGTTGGACATTGGACTAGACTGGGTAAACCCAGCCTGATCTGCCGGCGATTTGATTTCGCCCGGCAACTCAGTCTGGAAACCTGTACATTAATTTCTACTGCTTCTGTTACACTTTTGCGGGAACCAATCACAGACTGGCTTATCCACCTGCTGTGCTATTAGCGGGTTTAACGCTATGACGGAGAAGCGATGGGTCGTTGCCCGTTGATCTTGTGGTCTGATTGGTTGAAGGACTATCCAATTGCGTATGGAGTCATTTCATTTATGCTCGTTTATCACGCCTCTTGTGCAGTAGAAAATACATAGCAGACTTCCCAGACCAATGTTCAATCTTAAATTGAGCTTGGTCTGGTGATAGCCAGACAAACATTGGACATGTTGTTGTGTTAATAATCAATAGTCAATCCAATAGTTAATTTTGGTGCTGAATGAAATGTATATAATTTTTTACTGAGCTCATCACATTGCATTGTGATGAAATGCTGTCTTAGATATTGGCCAAAGGGTAGTTTACAGACCAGTCTACCTTTTAGAAAAGGATTTGTGTCAGGAATGCACCTACTGTATGATGCTGTCCAAGTAGGCAGCTCACTAGGTTGTTGAACACAGCTATACAGACTCCATTGATTTTTTTTTGGTAGATAAATACTAGCCTTCACTTCAGCTATATTATGGCGGCATTTTAACTCCCGCGAGAGAATAACAGATCTACACACGAGGAAGCGGCAACCCGCGAGCTCCTTTTAAACCCCCGCGCGCATGACATCTCCTCTGCACCCAAATCAAGCCCTTGCGAGCTTGCACATGACTCGCAGAACACGCGTCATCATTCCCCACACACTTTTTATTTTTGGCAGTGGTGGGGCGGGACTTTACTTATTTCAATGTAACCTGAAATGTCATTGGTTAATTCAGTTTTTTCGGAAGTCAGTTGTGAATGGACACCTGTTGTAAAACGATTAGACATGGGCTGAATCCGAAATCACCCCCTCTACCCTCAAATAGGGAATTATTTGATGCGAGAGCCATTTGTAGTGGTGTCCGAAACCATAGTGGACATATTGAGTGCACTCATTCAATCCCACATTGCACCGCAATAACAAGTGTAGCCTACACCCGATGGACACTCAACGGCTGTCCGAATTCACTCACTCGTTTTCATTCACTCCTTCAAGTGAACTGTATTAGTGGACTAATGTAGGGAATGGTGATTGAGGTTTTAGGTGGCGATTTCGGATTCAGGTTACAATGAAATAAGTAAAGTCCCGCCCGCCAAAAATAAAAAGAGTGTGGGGAATGATGACGTGCGTGCCGTGTCCAAGCTCGCAAAGGCTTGATTTGCGTGCAGAGGAGATGTCATGCATGCACGGGTTTAAAAGGAGCTTGCCGTTTCCTCGCGTGTAGATCTGTTATTCTCTCGCGGGAGTGATTTACTGCGCCCGCAAGCATCAGTTGTGCGCTCTGTTATTAATGGCATTAAAATGCCGCCATACTATATACTTTGCCTGTTTTTTTGTAAACTTTATACTTTATACTTTCAACATAAAATTTTATACCCTACCGTTCAACAGTTTGGGGATGGTAAGATTTTTTAAAATGAATATAAATTGTAAATAAATTGAATCTAACTGTCTATTTGAATCTATTTTAAAATGTGATTTATTCCTATGATGAAACTGAATTTTCAGCAGTGTTCAATGTCACATGATCCTTCCGAAGTCATTCTAATATACTGATTCAGAGAATCATTTATTATTATTATTATAATCAGTAATGAAAACGGTAATGCTGCTTCATATTCTTGTAGAAACCATTTTTTTCAGGATTCTTTGATGAATAGAAACTTCAACAGCATTTATTTTGTAACATTATAAATGTCTTTACTGTTACTATTCGTAAAGGACATATTAAATTGATCTAAAGTATTAATTTCTTTAATACTCTAGACATTTGAAAGTTGGTGTAAGTTTTAAAATCTAGTTTGAGAAAACTGCCAGTGACGATGCCACTCTAATAAAACCCAGATCACATGGTTTTAATGGGAAATTAGGTGAAACAGTGCCAGGTTTCTTGTTTTCTCCTTTCATTTTACTTTTTGACATCCAGGACCACTCACTCCATCCCTCTCTGCTTTCTGTCCTCTTCCTGCACGCTTCACTCCGAGCATTTGAATACAGGCATGTATTAGCTGCTCTGTAGGATCGTTATATATGCATTATGATTCTCTTCACTCAATGCTTTAGTGAGTCTAATTAACTGGCTCTGCGGTCCCTCTCTGGCTGAGGGTGTGGGGCGTAGGGTGCAGGGGGCGAAGGGAAGTCCACCGAGTGTGAATGAGAGCAAGGAAGGCGTCGGGCCGCTGCAGAGGGGCTTATACTTGGCCAGATTAAATCCCCACAGGCCGAGTGTTTTTATTTACGCCTGCGAGTGTGTGCGTTATAATGTAGTCCATATTTAATTATAGCGAGGGGTTTATCACAGCACAGCACTTGTGTGTGTCCGCGCCTGAGAAGTCCTGCCCAACTTAAACATTTAATTACCCAAATTCAGTGGCCTGTGAGGACACACACATATATAAATATACACACACGCACACACACACATAGACATCAAGAAAATAAGAACATCTCCACAGAAACGGGAAGCGGCATCCAAGCTTCAGCTCATGGATACATGGATTTGTGCTCTGAATTGCCTTGTGAGTACACCGTTGGACTCACACCAGATCCGTCCGACTAACCAGTGATTGGTCCGTCAGAATGATTCTCAGTGTTAGGTTTTTGATCGGAAATGTCACGTTTCCAGCAGAACCCCATTTATTCTGATCATGTGCTCCCTCGATCTCTATCCCACACGCACTTCGTTACGGATTATGATTCTATTCTTTCACTGCATGCGGAGGTTGTTTCCTCTGAGTGTGGTGTATGAGATGACCTTAGCATGAAAAAAAGTCAAATTGGATTAGCTAGAGACACACACACACACATTCAGAATAAAGATACGGGCAAGCCCAAAGGCCTTGTTTATGACTTTTCTATGTGTGTTTGTGTTTGCTGGAGGAATCCCCTCACACGTGCAGACCTGAGGTGAGGCGGAAGGTGCAGGTTGAAAAACAAATGAATAGGACACCGCTATAATCTCTGAAAAAACACAAAATAAATGGAAATGTTGAAATTGTTTAAAGTAGTTTGTGGATTAGAGCAGCCCCGAAGACACACATTCACAGAGGGAATCTGGGGGGCGCACATGGTAATGTCATCATGGTCTTGTAAACACAATCTGGTATAGACTTGAATATTTTCTAAAGGGCTCTCCTTTCGCTTCTTTTTCCTTCTGCTGACATGGCCTGATATTTGAGCTTTGCAAATCTTAAGCAAATCTCAAAATGAATATCCATTTTTCATACTGTACATTTCAATTTATATGAAATGATTTGGTTTTATTGATTCATTTTAGAATGATTGACGTTAGTTTAGCATTTTATTTTATTTTTGTTTTGTGATTTGTTAAAGGTGCATTCAATAGTTCTTTGGCTAGCTGATTCTTCTCAAAACCAAAATGTATTTATTAATGTTTTGAACGTTTTAAATTTGCACCAGATTACTGAATGCACCTTTTTAAGTTTATATTTATTTGAATCTAGATTCATCTAGCTGACTTGCAGGCTTGTTTTGTCCGGTAGCTGCCTCTTTACATGTAAAAGCGACAGTAAGTTTAGTCATTTTCAGATTTTATTTTCAATGGATGGAAAGATTGCTTGGAAAGATCTAGATAAGCGTACTTGTCTCTCAAGAACTTTGATATATTAGCATTTGAGGATGCTGTTTCTGAAATATGTTGAAGAATTAATCTGGACGAATCAAGGAAGAGTGGAATAGGATGTCTTGGGCTGCGAAAATAGAAAGGGATGTTCTGATTCACTAGGACATCTTTTTCTCCTCCTCTTTTTATCTCCCTCGTCGCTTGTCTTTTCCAGCGAAGTGATTTTACACCTCCCTGCTCAGCCTTCTCTCCTCTCTGTCGTTTAACAGCAGTCTTCCACACAGGGACGCACTGATCTGAGGATTTTCATCAGTTCACGCTTCATAAATTATGGTCTGTATTTTAATATAAAGAAATGGCAAACGCAGTCACTGCAAAGCTCTTTAGATTTACATAAAGCCCTCCGGAGTGAGGCGGTGCCGTCTTTAGGGCTGGTTCTCTCACAACCAAGACGAAAAACTCAACAAAGTTTTGAGAAAGATGTTAGTAACTTTGTGAGTTCATGTTCACTTTTACTTTATCTGTCTTTTCCCTCAAAGAAATCCTGACTAAATCATTTTGTGCAGTAACCTTCCATTTTCTCAGTTTTTATAAGTTTATGAAAAGGTTCTGAACTAGTAGAACTAATCACAAGACCAAATTAAATGATGGTGTTCATGACCTGAGAGCCCACAGTGGGAGGGACAGGGCCAGGTTACACTCTTTCATTACACTTCTTTTGTTTTCCACTCTCTACCGTCTGATTCAGACTGCAACATAGATAAATTGAAAGTAAAGTGAATTAACATTATTTAATTGAGTTCGCAGATGGTGGTGGCATTTTTTAATTAGTTTGTGTGAACACTGGTGGGTTTTGACTCCACATGGTCTTTTCAATGCTTCTGGTTCTTTTTGTTGTAGTATCAGTTGCTTCAGTTTCAGACGAGGATGAGAAGTTTAACTGTAAGAAATTAAAATAGCATTTTTTTTAAATTATTTTGCATATAATAATCATATAAACATACATGCATACACACACACACACACACACACACACACACACACACACACACACACACACACACACACACACACACACACTGATCAGGTATAACATTATGACCACTAACAGGAGAAGTAATACAGATTATCTCTTCATCAAGGCACTTGTTAGTGAGGGAGATATATTAGGCAGAAAGTGAAGATCATTTTGTCCTTAAAGTTGATAAAGTTGATGTGTTAGAAGCAGGAAAAAGTTTGACAAGGGCCAAATTGTGATGGCTAGATGATTGTGATAATCAGAGCATCTCCAAAACTGCAGCCCTTATGGGGTGTTTCCGGTCTGCAGTGGTCAATATCTATCAAAAGTGGTCCAAGGAAGGAACAGTGGTGAACTGGCGATGTGTGTGTGTGTGTGTGTGTATATATATATATATATATATATATATATATATATATATATATATATATATATATATATATATATATATATATATATATATATATATATATATATATATATATATATAAAGATTTACACTGGCAGCTCATTGCTGTACAGCAGCATTTAAGTATGAAATTGAATGAATAAATGTAAAAATAAAAAACTACATAGACTTTACTATAAAATATACACTGATTCTTATTAAAGCTACTGTATTAAAGTTTTTCAAAGTTTGATTTTCTCTTTGTCTTTTGTTTTTGTATTAACATTAAATGGATAGTTCACTCAAAAATGAGAAATGAATACAGGTTTGGAACAATATTAGAGTGAGTAAATAATGACATAATTTTAGAGGTGAACTGTCCCTTTAAGGACAGTGTGTTCACTAGGCTGCCTGCTGTCAATTTAAGACCTACGTGCATCTAATATACAGACCATGATACAGACACACGCCGATTTTACTTTCACTTTAGACATAACCGACTGTGTTTATATTAACCTTGTGTGTATTTGACAGTATTAGCGCAGTAAGACGGGTAGTGGTAGGTATGGATATTAATAAAGCCTCAAATCAGATGAATATGCTGGTAGCACAATCTGATAGGCAGCATTTTTTGCTGTCGAATTGTGCTACCTACTGTTTTAATGGGAGGTAGCAAAATCTGACAAGGTAGGACAAATCGACAGAACACCGGCAAGGCTTTAAAACGCATGCAAATAATGAACTTTCGTGATTGTGAATAACTATAGTGTTCCGTGAGTATAACTCCACCACTAACGTGTGATGTGAATGTATGTCACGTTGTTCAGTATATTGGAATGGAGGCAAATGATAGAATTTGTAGAAAAATACTTAATTAAATGCAAAACCGCAATTCAAAGGCGCGTATTGAACCGTGAAGGCCGTACCAAACGGTTCAATATTATATTGAGAATTGTGGCATCCCAAATATATTGTCACGGGGTGAGGAATCACACGACAAGGCAGGTTGAGTGCAAAAGGCCCCGGAGGGTGAATTTTATTTACAGTGCTCGTGATAAGGGTGAAAACAGTCAGTGAGCAGGTGCGTGGTGGCTGGTGAATCCTCGTGCTCTGTGGTGCTCGATCCTGGTGAAAGTGGGTGTCCAATGTGCTCCAGTGAAGTGGGCTGTCGGTCACTCGCTGCTTTCTAGGAGAACAAATAAGAGAGAGGTTAGTCCAGCAGTACATTCAGCTCGAGACCAGAGTCTGTCTGTCTGCTCATCCGTAGCTGCTTATATGTCTCCGGGCTGATGAGGTGCAGCTGTGACCGATCAGCCCATGGTGATGACGTGCAGGTGTGTTGTTGCCAGGGCGACGCTGATTCCTCTGGGTGGACTCGTCACATTCCCCCCCCCCTAAGCGTCGTTCTGGTCCTGCAAACATATGGAGACAGTAGGGGTGAAACAAAGGGAGGGTGGGGAATGACCCCTGACAGACCTGCATAAGCTCTCCATATCCTTGAGAGGCCGTCGGCGTTCGCGTTGGCGGCCCCGGCCCGATGACGTACCTCAAAGTGGAAGTCCTGGAGCGCTAGGAACCAGCGAGTCACCCTGGCGTTGGTGTCCTTGGCGCGGGCCATCCACTGAAGGGGCGCATGGTCGGTGACCAGGGTGAACTTGCGGCCTAACAGATAGTACCTTAGCTCCAGGACTGCCCACTTGATGGCCAGGGCCTCCCTCTCGACGGCGGCGTACCTCGTCTCAGCTGGGGACAGCTTCCTGCTGATGTAGACGATCGGATGCTCCTCGCCTTCCTGGATTTGGGACAGGACGGCTCCCAGTCCTGTGTCGGAAGCATCCGTCTACAGCAGGAAGGGGCAACCGAAGTCTGGAGCGCGGAGTACCGGCGACGACGTCAGGGCTGTCTTGACCCGGGCGAAAGCCTCCTCGAGGGCTGGGGTCCAACAGACTTTCTCCGGCTGCCCCTTCCTGGTCAGGTCTGTCAGGGGGGCGGCTAGAGAGGAGAAGTTGGGGATAAAACCTCGGTAATACCCTGCCAACCCCAAAAAGGCCCGTACCTGGGTCTTCGTCTGCGGTCTTGGGGCGGAGTGGATGGCCTCGACTTTCTTCTCCTGGGGCTGGATGAGGCCCCTCCCGACTCGGAAACCCAGGTACTTGACACTTGCGGGGGTTGGCAGTGAGTCCAGCCCGTCGGAGCTCCGAAAGCACCCTCCGCAGACGTTCCAGGTGGTCTCCCCATGCCTCGGAATGGATGACGACATCATCGATGTAGGCTGCCGCGTAGGCCTGGTGGGGCCGTAGGATGATGTCCATCATCCGCTGGAAGGTCGCTGGGGCCCCGTGCAGGCCGAAGGGAAGGGTCCGGTACTGCCAGTGGCCACTGGGGGTCGAGAAAGCAGTCTTGGGTTTAGCGGATTCAGAGAGTGGTACCTGCCAATAGCCTTTGGTGAGGTCCAAGGTGCTGATGTACCGGGCCCTTCCCAACCGATCCAGTAGCTCGTCGACCCGAGGCATGGGGTACCCGGCGAATTCGGAGACTTCGTTCAGGCGTCGGAAGTCGTTGCAAAAGCGGAGGGTGCCATCCGGCTTTGGGACCATCACGATGGGGCTGGAACACGGGCTCCGGGATGGTTCGATTACCCCCAACTTCAGCATTTGTTGGATCTCTTCCTCAATAGCCTGCCGACGAGCCTCCGGGACACGGTAGGGCCGTTGCCGGACGATGACTCCTGGCGGTGTTTGGACGTCGTGCTGTACCACGTTGGTCTGCCCGGGCTGGGTCGAGAACACATCCTGGAACTGACTGACCAGGTGCTGCAGCTCCGCCTTCTGGGCAGCCGAAAGATGGGGGTTGACGTCTACAACCACGGGATCGGTGATACTCAAGGCCGCTACTTGGTCCCGGGTCCCCACCCACTTCTTCAGGAGGTTGATGTGGTAGAGTTGCTCTGCCTGCCGTCGTCCCGGCTGCCTCAGACGATATGTGACTGGCCCAATCCTTTCGATCACGGTATAGGGTCCTTTCCAGGTGGCCAGGAACTTGCAGGCAGAGCTGGGGACCAGGACCATGACGCGGTCTCCCGGCTGGAACTCCCGTGGTTGGGCTGCCCGGTCGTACCGGCGTTGCTGCGCCTGTTGAGCCTTGCTGAGGTGTTCCCGGACTAATGGCATCACCCGGTCGATCCGTTCCCTCATCTGGCGGACGTGCTCGATGAGGGTGCGATGAGGGGCAGGCTGCTGCTCCCAAGCTTCTCGGGCGATGTCCAGGAGCCCTCGTGGTTGGCGGCCGAACAGAAGCTCAAAGGGGGTGAAGCCAGTTGAGGCCTGGGGTACTTCGCGGATCCCGAAGAGCACATAAGGAATCATGAGGTCCCAATCCCGCTTATCCTCCGCCGCCACACGTCTCAGCATCTGCTTGAGGGTCTGGTTGAACCTTTCTACCAGCCCGTCCGTCTGTGGGTGATAGACTGTGGTCCTCAACTGCTTCACCCGCAGCAGCCTGCAGAGATCCGCCATTAGCCGGGACATGAACGGGGTACCCTGGTCAGTCAGTATCTCCGCTGGTATGCCAACCCGGCTGGCCAGCAGGAACAGCTCCTGGGCGATGTTCTTCGCGGTGGCCTTGCGGAGGGGAATCGCTTCGGGGTACCGGATGGCATAGTCGATGATGACCAGGATGTGTTCGTGGCCACGGGCAGACTTTGGCAACGCCCCCACTATGTCCATCCCAATCCGCTCGAAGGGCACCTCGATGATGGGCAGCGGAATGAGTGGGCTGGGGGGAGGAGTCCTGGGCGACGTCACTTGGCAGGTCGGGCAGGCCTGGCAGAACCTCTTCACCTCGGCCTCCAGTCCCGGCCAGTGGAACCGGTCGCGGATACGCTGCGTGGTGTTAGCTGCCCCGAGGTGACCTGCCATCGGATGGGAGTGCGCCAACTCCAGGATGGTTTCGGTCTTGGTCCGAGGAACAACTAGCAATTTTTTCTCCTCCCCCCTCCGCTGTGCGACACAGTATAGCAGGCCCTTCTCAACGACAAAATGCGGGAGAGGATGGGGCCGTGGGAGGACGTCTTTCCCGTCGATGGTCCGCACTTGGGACCAGCAGTGCTTCAGGCGATCGTCCTCCCGTTGTTCCTTGGCGAATGAGCCCCCTCAGGGACTCACCATCTCTCCCGCTGTCGGAGGCTAGTAGCGCTGGTCGGCGGCGGGGTCCCCGCGGCCGTCTCCGTCTTCGACGGTTCCCCTCCTGGCTGACAGGCTGAGTGGCGGCGGCGAGCAGGGCATCGAAGCCCGGCCAGTCTCTCCCCAGCAGTACGGCCACCGGAAGGTCCTCTACCAGGCCGACTTCCACCGGCCAGGTACCTTGGGGCGAAGAGATGGTGATTCGACGGGCCGGCACTTGGCGAGTGTCTCCATGCACACACGTAATGGGGAGGAAGCTCTTCTCGCCTCTTCGGGGCCCACACACTCTTGACTGGATGAGGGTGACCGTACTGCCGGAGTCCAGCAGGGCCCTGAAGTGTCTTCCCTCGATCACCACGTCTGCTTCCGGGGCTCCCGATGGCATCCGCTGGTGGACGATGCAGCCTGCCACCCACGCACGCGGAGGTGGCATGGGTTCGGCGCTGAGCATGGGCTCGTCTCGCGGCGGGGGAACCGTCGGCCTGCTAACTGGTCGCGAGGTGCCTTCGAGCGGCCGTCGCTCCTGGACCACCCTCCGGGGGAACGGCAACACTCGCTCCCTTGCCTCACGGTGGTGGATGGCATCCGCCAGCTCGATCGCCTCCACGAGGTCCACGGTGTTGGCCGGGTTTTTCATTCCGACCGCCTGCCGGATGGAACGGGGAAGAGCACGGAGGAGGCGATCGACCACCACCCGTTCCGCTACCTGAGCTGCCGTGGGACTTCCTTCCATCAGCCAATGGTGAGCGATGCGTTTCAGTTCGGCTGCTTGGGCACGGGCTGGCACACGAGGCTTGAATTCCCATTCATGAAACTGTTGGGCGGCACAGATAGATGAGAGACCCAACTTCACCAGGATTTCACGCTTGACTTCGTCATAATCCTCAGCGATCGTACGGGGAAGTGAAAAATAAGCCTGCTGGGCTTCTCCAGTCAGCAAAGGTGCCAGCGCGTGCCCAATCGCCCTCTGGCCACTCTTCGCTCTGAGCAGTGGTTTCAAATACCTGCAGGAAAGCCTCCACGTCATCATCCGCCGTCATCTTCGGCAGCAGGCGGGTGGCTTGGGCACGCGGATCAGGTAGCGGAACGCGCTGGGCGGCGGCAACACGGATGGCGGTAAGTTCATCTTCCGTCCTGCCCTGGCGGGTGGCGAGATGTTCCGCGATTTGTTGCTGGCGGATGCTCACCTCCGTGAGGCGCTGCAACACTTCCTCCATCTTCGGGGAGCGAGCGCGCTACTTCCGGGTCCTGGCGTGCAGACACAAAACAAACAGAGAAGATTAGGATTTTTGGGTGCGGTGAACCTGTCGGTGATTCATCACGCTTCTGCCCGCATTCTCCACCAATGTCACGGGGTGAGGAATCACACGACAAGGCAGGTTGAGTGCAAAAGGCCCCGGAGGGTGGATTTTATTTACAGTGCTAGTGATAAGGGTGAAAACAGTCAGTTAGCCGGTGCGTGGTGGCTGGTGAATCCTTGTGCTCTGTGGTGCTCGATCCTGGTGAAAGTGGGTGTCCAATGTGCTCCAGTGAAGTGGGCTGTCGGTCACTTGCTGCTTTCTAGGAGAACAAATAAGAGAGAGGTTAGTCCAGCAGTACATTCAGCTCGAGACCAGAGTCTGTCTGTCTGCTCATCCGTAGCTGCTTATATGTCTCCGGGCTGATGAGGTGCAGCTGTGACCGATCAGCCCATGGTGATGACGTGCAGGTGTGTTGTTGCCAGGGCGACGCTGATTCCTCTGGGTGGACTCGTCACAATATATATATATACACACAACCCCAAATCAGAAAAAGTTGGGACAGTATGGAAAACGCAAGTGATTTCTAAATTTACTTTGACTTGTATTTAATTGCAGACAATATGAACAAAAAATATTTAATGTTTTGTCTGGTCAACTTCATGTCATTTGTAAATATGCATCCTTTCCTGTCAACCTGCAACACATTTCAAAAAAAGTTGGGACAGTAAAGCATTTACCACTTTGTAATGTTGCCATTCCTTTTCACAACTCTTAAAAGACGTTTAGGGATTGAAGACACCAAGTGATGAAGTGTTTCAGGTGTAATTTTGTCCCATTCTTCCTGCAAACAAGTCTTAAGGTGGGCAACAGTACGGGGTCTTCGTTGTCGCATTTTGCGCTTCAAAATGTGCCACACATTCTCTATTGGAGACAGGTCGGGACTGCAGGCTGGCCAGTCAAGTACCCGTACCCTCTTCCTCCACAGCCAGGACTTTGTAATGTGTGCAGAATGTGGTTTTGCATTGTCTTGTTGAAATATGCATGGACGTCCCTGGAAAAGATGTCTTCTTGAAGGCAGCATATTATGCACCAAAATCTCTTTTCAGCATTAATGGTGCCTTCACAGAAGTGCAAGTTACCTTTGCCAAGGGCACTGACACAACCCCATACCATGACAGACCCTGGCTTTTGGACTTGTTGCTGGTAACAGTCTGGATGATCCTTTTCTTCTTTGGTCCGGAGCACACAGCGTCCATTCCTCCCAAAAAATACCTGAAATACGTTTCCACTGTGTGATGGTCCATCCCAGATGCCTCCGAGCCCAGAGAAGTCGACGGTGCTTCTGGACACTGTTAACATAGGCCTTCCTTTTGGCACAGTACAGTTTTAACTGGCATTTGTGGATGTAACTATGTATTGTGGTACTTGACAAAGGTTTGCCAAAGTAGTCCTGAGCCCCTGTGGTGATATCGCTTATAGATGAATGACGATTCTTGATGCAGTGCCGCCTGAGGGATCGGAGATCACGGTTGTTCAGCTTAGGCTTGCGCCCTTGTCCTTTACGCACTGAAATTCCTCCAGATTCCTTGAATCTTTTAATTATGTTATGCACTGTTGAATGTGAATTATCCAAATCTCTTCCTATCTTTCTTTGAGGAACATTGTTTTTAAACATTTCAATAATTTTCTCACGTATTTGTTGGCAAACTGGCGATCCTCTGCCCATCTTTGCTCCTAAAGGATTAGACCTTTCTTGGATGCTGCTTTTGTACCAAATCATAATTACAATCACCTGTTGACATCACCTGTTTCAAATCACATCATTATTTAACCATTTTACCTCATTACTAGCCCTAAATTTCTCCTGTCCCAACTTTTTTTGAAATGTGTTGCAGGTCTGAATGACAGGAAAGGATGCATTTACAAATGACATGAAGTTGACCAGACAAAACATGAAATATTTTGTGTCCTTATTGTCTGCAATGAAATACAAGTCAAAGTAAATTTAGAAATCACTTTTTTTTTTTTTTTTTGCATTTTCCATATTGTCCCAAATTTTTCTGATTTGGGTTTGTGTGTGTATATATATATATATATATATATATATATATATATATATATATACAGTGAGGAAAATAAGTATTTGAGCACCCTGCTATTTTGCAAGTTTTCCCACTTAGAAATCATGGAGGGGTCTGAAATTGTCATCGTAGGTGCATGTCCACTGTGAGAGACATAATCAAAAAAAAAAAAAAAATTCCAGAAATCACAATGTATGCTTTTTGTACTATTTATTTGTATGATACAGCGGCAAATAAGTATTTGAACACCTGAGAAAATCAATGTTAATATTTGGTACAGTAGCCTTTGTTTGCAATTACAGAGGTCAAAGTTTCCTGTAGGTTTTCACCAGGTTTGCACACACTGCAGGAGGGATTTTGGCCCACTCCTCCACACAGATCTTCTCTAGATCAGTCAGGTTTCTGGCCTGTCGCTGAGAAACACGGAGTTTGAGCTCCCTCCAAAGATTCTCTATTGGGTTTAGGTCTGGAGACTGGCTAGGCCACGCCAGAACCTTGATATGCTTCTTACAGAGCCACTCCTTGGTTATCCTGGCTGTGTGCTTCGGGTCATTGTCATGTTGGAAGACCCAGCCTCGACCCATCTTCAATGCTCTAACTGAGGGAAGGAGGTTGTTCCCCAAAATCTCGCAATACATGGCCCCGGTCATCCTCTCCTTAATACAGTGCAGTCGCCCTGTCCCATGTGCAGAAAAACACCCCCAAAGCATGATGCTACCACCCCCATGCTTCACAGTAGGGATGGTGTTCTTGGGATGGTACTCATCATTCTTCTTCCTCCAAACACGTTTAGTGGAATTATGACCAAAAAGTTCTATTTTGGTCTCATCTGACCACATGACTTTCTCCCATGACTCCTCTGGATCATCCAAATGGTCATTGGCAAACTTAAGACGGGCCTGGACATGTGCTGGTTTAAGCAGGGGAACCTTCCGTGCCATGCATGATTTCAAACCATGACGTCTTAGTGTATTACCAACAGTTACCTTGGAAACGGTGGTCCCAGCTCTTTCCAGGTCATTGACCAGCTCCTCCCGTGTAGTTCTGGGCTGATTTCTTACCTTTCTTAGGATCATTGAGACCCTACGAGGTGAGATCTTGCATGGAGCCCCAGTCCGAGGGAGATTGACAGTCATGTTTAGCTTCTTCCATTTTCTAATGATTGCTCCAACAGTGGACCTTTTTTCACCAAGCTGCTTGGCAATTTCCCCGTAGCCCTTTCCAGCCTTGTGGAGGTGTACAATTTTGTCTCTAGTGTCTTTGGACAGCTCTTTGGTCTTGGCCATGTTAGTAGTTGGATTCTTACTGATTGTATGGGTTGGACAGGTGTCTTTATGCAGCTAACGACCTCAAACAGGTGCATCTAATTTAGGATAATAAATAGAGTGGAGGTGGACATTTTAAAGGCAGACTAACAGGTCTTTGAGGGTCAGAATTCTAGCTGATAGACAGGTGTTCAAATACTTATTTGCAGCTGTATCATACAAATAAATAGTTAAAAAAATCATACATTGTGATTTCTGGATATTTTCTTTATAGATTATGTCTCTCACAGTGGACATGCACCTACGACGACAATTTCAGACCCCTCCATGATTTCTAAGTGGGAGAACTTGCAAAATAGCAGGGTGTTCAAATACTTATTTTCCTCACTGTATGTATGTATATGTATATATATGTATATATATATGTTTATATATGTGTATATATATATATATATATATTAGTGCTGGGAATCGATTAAAAAAAGTAACTAATTAATCAAATTTTTTCTGTAATTAATCACGATTAATCGCAAGTTTTTAATATTTTAAGTTTTTAATATTTTGATATTGTAATCATTTCAGTTACTCTCCAAATTAATGTAGAAACAATTTAAAGACTGTATATTTTAAATATGTGTTGTAATGGCATCTTTTTATGAATGAAGGCCAGTATCACTGATACTAATGTCTCTATGAAACATTAATGATGTTACATTACAGTATAACTGAAAGCTCCCAATTTCAACATTTATTAGGCTTTAAAAAACAAATTTTAATTTAAGTGAACCTAAAACAATCTTTACATAAACCCATTATAATAAATGTTATTTTTACCTGTGGCCTTCCCTGTTAGACTTATACAGAAATGTAATAGTTATCAAACACCTTTCTTAACTGCATAAATAATAAATGAAATATAGATTAAACGTCATTAAAGCTACAATTTTCTCTGTTCCCGTTGTTCTTTGATGAACATTAATGACAGGTATCATCAGTGCTCCTGTCACTTTAAGAACGGCCGCTGACGAACATGACGCGGATCTCACGCGCTGTCCCGCGCATCTCATTTCCTCACAACTCTTTAAGTTCATTAAAGTCGTTATTTAACTAATTTAAGACTCCTAATATGAGAGAACTCAAAATTCTCTGTGTTGTTGTTGTTATTGTTTGTTCAAGAGCAAAAGAGAACTCGATGTGAGCAGGAGACTGACGCGAGTCTGTGCGTCGAGTGTGTGTCAGAGTGTCCCTCGATTAACTTAGCTGACATGAGACAGCCACACAGACAGGAAATTGACATACAGCGTGTTCTCTTGTGTCTTGTCGCGCTTGGAAGCATTTACATGAATATAAAATATTTTTAATGCGTTAAGCTGAAAAAATTAATCGCCCACGTTAACGCGTTAATTTGCCCATCCCTAATATATATATATGTGTGTGTGTGTGTGTGTGTGTATATATATATATATATATATATATATATATATATATATATATATATATATATATATATATATATATATATAATGTGTATATATATATATATGTGTATATGTATATATATATATATATATATATATATATATATATAATGTGTATATATATATGTGTATATGTATATGTGTATATGTATATGTGTGTGTGTGTGTGTGTGTGTGTGTGTGTGTGTGTGTGTGTGTGTGTCTGTATGTATGTATGTATGTATGTGTATGCATGTTTCATATAATTTTTTCTTCCACATTGACTGAAAATGACACCACTTTTCTTAGTTATTTTAAAAAGGCAGCTTTGACCAACAAAAACCCCTGCCAATCTTGTTTTTCATGCTCCCTATTTCACCCTGGTCCAGTTACCCCCCTCTGAACCCTGGGCCAAGTTTGAGGGAGCATGGTTAAGCCCAGCTCGAGGCCCGGTTCCGCTCCTGCACATGGACCGCCCGTCCCTTCAGAGAGCTGAGGAGAGGCCATGCAACCCCTACTGACAGAGGGGTAGTAAGACCCCAATAGTGCCCTCATAATCTGTGAAACTCTACCAGAATAATCTCCCTCAGCCGGCCCTCTACCGCTGAGTGATGCAGGACAGAACCTGAGAATCTGAGACTCTTTAAGACCTTAAGGCCTCAGGACAGAGAGCGAGAAAGTCTTAGAGCTTTTATCTTTGGAATCACTGCATTTGATGAAAATATAAATAAAGTGAGGGCTATTTGGGCAGAGGAGGAGAGAGAGAAAGCATCCTCTTCAAAGCATCTGTGAAAGATGTTTGTGCTCTAAGAATGTCACAAGCATCAGTGTACGGACTTTACCTCAGGGAAACTTTGTCCAGGTGTGTGTTTTGGCTCAATGTGCCTATCCTGATCAGATTCTGGGCAAACGTAGAACTTGTTTCCCATCCAAAAGGTTTTGGATGGACCTCATTTACCTCTTAAACGGCTTCTGCATCCCCATCATCGGATCTGTAGCAGTTCACAGCACGGCAGTTAGCATTTCACTGCTTAGAGGGTCCTCGAGCCGTCGGGGCAGGTGTGTGTGTGAGTGTTTTGAGCCTGTTACTGTAATACCACTATCATTATCCTGCTCTCCTGCGTGTGTGTGTATGTGTGTGAGCTCAGTTCATGAGTTAAGCACTTGAAGAGCTCTCCAATACCCACGTTGACTTGCTACACACAGGCTACAAAGCTCTCGGTAATCTTCCTGTTGTAAGTCCTTAGTTTTATCTGCCAGGGATTACACTTCTGGCTTCAGAGAAAGAGAGAGGGAGCACGAGAGGGAGAGAATGAGAAAAAAGGCTGCGAAGAAATGAAAACAAATCTTTAGTGTAATCTCTCTAGAAAGAATACCTGTTTGAGTGGGGAAGTTGGCCGGCTGCAGATTGACCAAATCGCCTTATTCTGCATGTTTGATGTGAACGAGGTAGGTGTGTGCGCGCGTTTGATGATTGTATGTGTGTGGGAGTAAAGTTTGTGTGTGTTCATTTGTGTACACAAGGATCGTGTGTGTGTGTGTGTGTGTGTGTGTGTGAGTATGTGAGTGAGAGAGAGAGCTGATGAGGTCTGTGTGTGTGAGTGAGGGGTTTTAAGGCCGAGAGCAGTTTGAATGACATGGTGGAGATGGAAAGAGTAACTTTAGATTAATCTTCTCCTGGTCTCTCCTCTCCTGAAGGTGTGTGGCCTTAAACCCGTTTCAACTGGGAGAACCTTTTACCCACAGTCCTCTGCATACCACCCAGCACTGATCAATAACGGCCCCCTGATTATTAATGCCCCCCACTCAATCTCTGCCTTTCAACCTCTAATGCCCCTCCACCCCACACACACATATTATACGCCTTATTTAAATCAAGATGGAATGAGGACCTCTTAAAGGGACCATATTTGACATTGTGTCGTATTATTGACACATTATTTCTTTAGTTGAGTTTATTTTTTAGTTATGTTAATCAAGGTTAGTTTAGCATCATAATGCAGTTTTTAATGATAATTTCCCACCTTTTCTCTGATCTGTAACCTTAAGCTGTTACTGTACCTTTAAGACTTTTACACGTAAAAGAACTCTGTTTGGCTGACCACAGCATAGTGTGACCACAGCAAACTGGTGAACTACGTACTGACGTTTTCAACATTAATAATAATAAAAAAAAAATCTTGAGCACCAAATCTCTATATTATAATGATTTCTGAAGGATCATGATGCTGAAAATTCAGCTTTGTGTCACAGGAATACAGTACATTTTAAAATATTATTTTGATCAAATAAATACAGCCTTGGTGAGCATAAGAGACTCCTTTTCAAAAATGTTTTTAAAAAATCTTACAAACCCCAAACTTCTGTGAACATCATGCCTTGCCCAGGTGTGATAAGTCTCCAGCTTTAAGTAATTTTGTATGTTCAAAAAATACTGCACAATAACAGACAATAAAAATATGTTTTGGTTAATATTTATGCAGTGCCTGATTTTGGACCATTGAGCGGCAGAACGCAGCAGAATTAATAACCAACCATTCTGTGTGAATCCATGTGTGTCCAACCTTCCCCATGTCTTTCATGCATGTCTTCAGCAGACTGTTTGTCCAGTGTTACTTTCTTATTGGACTATGTGACTCATTATTTCAGTGTTTCACAACCCAATTTGAATTACTTTACGGCCATCAGAAAGGTGAATTATCCCTTTATCCTTTGTCATTCATCTTAAAGCAAATTCATCACCTCAAATTCAAAACTGTCACCATTTACTCACCTCACTTTCTTTCTTCTACGAAACACAAACATACATTTTGAAGAATGTTTTTAAAGAAATAGTTTATTCCTTTATGAAAATTATCCCATAATTTACTCACCCTCCAGTCATCCTAGGTGTATATGACTTTTTTTTCTCTTTCTGCCGAACACAACTGGAGTTGTATTAAATAATTGGGTCAGAGGTCACTCTTCCGCCAGAACTCGTCCCTCTCGTGAATGCACGTACGCCCATTCCCAGAAGCCAGTGATTTATAGTTTAAAAAGTATTAAATATAGATATTTTTCTTACACAAACCCATCACTTTGCTTCAGAAGGCAAGGCATTTATTAACCCACTGGAGTTGTATGGATTACTTTTATGATGGATGGATGAACTTTTTGGAGCTTCAAAAACTTGGGCTGTATTTAATGGGAAGAGCCAGGATTTAATTAATATTTGCATGCGTTTTAAAGCATAGCCGCTTGCTGTTCTGACATAAAATATATACTAAAAGCCTGTCAAACAGTGCTTGAGTCCAAAACTTCAGTATCTTTAATAAGAAACAGTGTATATATAATTTATACAGTCTATGTAGTTTTATTTTTTACATTTGTTTTCACATTTCTTACTTGAATGCTACTGTTAATTACACCTACTGTGAAAAAACTCTGTCAGAGTGAGGAGCTGAATGACAAGACGATGGAGGAAGATTTGGTTTCAACGCAAAATGTAAAAGCGCCTATTTAAGTGGGTATGTCATGGTACTGTTTTGTTGTTGTGTTTTTCATTAAGAATAACAACGAACCCACCATTCAAGCAATTGCCGCCGCCGAATTTGCGCTAATTCTAAAGTAAAAGTAAAATGCGCAGGGCCATTCATAATGGCTGTAGTAATATGTTATTGCAATACTCAGCATATCGCAAATTAAAAAAAAATTATTGAATAATATTGAATCGCGATCGGGGCGGGGTCCCCTCGGTAGAAATCATGTTTTCAGGGGGACTACGGTGCGATCAAAAAGGGCACTTTCACTTTTAAAGGGGCAGGGGCTCAAGCCCCACTGGCCCTCCTCTTGTGCACGCCACTGGTCCACTGTATGGACAAAACAACAAATTCTTCAAAATATCTTCTCTTTTTTTTTTTTTTACAGACAAAATAATGTTAAACATATATCATATAAATGATGACAGAAATTTCATTTTTGGGTGAACTATCTAATTTAAGTCCTATTTAAACAAAAAAGTGAAGAAAAAAAAAGACTCTTCAGGTAGAAAAATATATAGACTAAAATGTATACATTTGGCCACATTACACGCTCATTTTTCTTTCTTTTTAAACAAACTGGGGAAAATATAAGGCATCAATTACTTAATTATTTTAATTGATTGTTTTGTTTTTTCTTCCCATGGTTGCAAATCACAGCATTTAGTGTGAAGTAAACCTGCCGTTTGTCATGTAGAGAGCTTGTCATTCTGTTGCTGGTTACGTTTTTATGTCTTTCATTATCTTAAGTGTGCGTCTCGTCTCATCTCTTCTCTCATGCGTGATGCCGTTTGATGGTGTGAAACATGCCATGGTAAAAGCCTTCCTTCCTCACTCCATCGATCCCGCTTCACACTCCGGCCGACGTATTGACGTGGGCGTGTTTTGATCAAGGCCTCGTTCAGATAGGGGTGACTTTGTAATTATATTCTTTTTAATTGCTTTCGCTTATCAGGGCTCTCATCTGCCAACGAGACCGTACCTCCGCGGACAACGATCTAACGGCGGAGCGGAGCAGAGCACACCTGATGTTTCCCTCTCTTCCTTTCCTTTCCTCATCCCTCTCTCCCTCCTTCTTCGCGCAGTATTACTGCTGCTCTGCTCTTAATGAGTTTCCGTGTGCATTGCGGATTCATTGATAAATGACAGCTTTATCAGAGCAGATCGCTGAACTTCGCCTCCTGTAATTTGTTTGTAGAGGAGTGTTGTCTAAAGCAGATTAGTGCTGTATAGATTTAGTTTTTCCTGCTCTACACACCCTCTCATCCCTGCTTTAACTAACAACGCTGCTTTAACACACAAAAAAAATCCTTTATATGTTTGTTTTTTTCTCATGTCTGGATTTGCCTCAGTAAATCAGGTTTTTTTATAGGGTTTGTTTAGTGTGGCGGGAATTTGAGGGTTGTTGTTAAGTTCTGTGCGTGTGCTTTCCCAGAAATGTTTGCATGTTGATAATGTTTAGCGTTACAGTGATTTGAGTCGTTTGATATGTTTCGTGAATGTCTGCCTCCCTCTATCAGAGAGCTAACCCGTGCCAGTCGCCTTTTTTTGCTTCTAAATACCTTTTTTTTATGTGCGCGCGCGTGTGCAGGCCTCACTAGATAAAGCTCATTTACACAGTTCAGAGTTTTGGGCTATGCCTCTCCGCCAGTGTTTTCACCGCCTCTAACGTTAGATTACACCACATTACACATGTATAGCACACGAGCACGTGCGGGAGATTTGCTCTCGCTTGTATCCTCCCAAATTTTCTTATGTTTTAGCGAGGGCTGTTGTGTTTAAAATTTTAAAGCCGTGTAGCTTAGCATGGGAAACAGGCCCCGGAAATGTGATTTAGTCATGCTTGCATATTTTGTGTTTTTGTACAAGGCCCAAAAAACTCCCCCTCAGCCTCAAGCTTAGGCAAATGAACTTCGCTCGTTTCTGTAAGAAAACTTAAGTTTGTCATTTGAAATGATGAAATTCATATGAAACTGTTGCTGTTTGAGCAGAGGTGAAAACATATTTTTTTGTCACACAAAATCTATGAAAGCAAAAGACATGCTAAAATGCTTTTTGGTTACAATCTCATTTGCAAAATTTGTACGTTTCCGATCTGAAAGATCGTATTATGTTGACAACTTGCAGAATCCCTTCTTTTATTGATCTTTGTCAGATATGACAATCTTTTCAACTTCAAAACGCTGCACATTGGAGAGGCCACTGCTTTGTGATTTTGAATTTCCATGCGGGCTTCAGTGTTTGCAGTTTTGAAATGACACCATATAATTATAATAGTAATTTGATATTACTTTAATGTCTGTATTATGCGTTCCCGTAGCATCATGTTCTATGTGAGCTCTCATTTTTATAATTGAGCTTTTGGTTTGGTTCAAAGCAGTTCAACGTATCTTTCACAATTGAATATCCAAGGTAATTGGAAACAATAGTAAAGCCAGTAAAGTACGGAGACACACATTTAGGGACAATTTAGTCATTAGATTCAAGGTGCAGAATAATTGAGAAGCAATTACAGGAAGCAAACACATTGGTGTAAAACAATTAATGATAAATAATTGAACACCACATGGCGAATCGAATGACAAATCGGAACTGATTCTGTGAGACAACTCTCTAAGATCATAAAACTATTCTGTGTGTGTTTAGAGTGCTGACCTTGTGAATGTGTTTACACATACACACACACGTGCGCGCCATAGATAGATGTTGCCACAGGCATTTTAAGTGGATTACAAGTTTAAATGAGTGTGTGTGATTTGAAGCTTCTGGTTTTTTTAGTGTGTGTATATATGCGTGTGTGATTGCATCAGTCTAATAGTCTTTTTTTTCCCTCATATTTTTGTTGCAGTTCACAGAATTATTTTGGGCCCTAGAAGTCAACAGGTTAAAATGTTAGTTGTGATAACAGGGAAATGTAATTCTAAGCATATATTAATGGAATGTACAACGAATGACAGTTTTGAGCATAAGACTGCTGTTTTGAGCACATGACCTCTCCTAGTTCTTTTGCCAAACTCTTTTACTCCATCTTCTTTCTCACCATCTTCTCTCTCACCTGTCATCTTCCTTACTCTCATTCAACACAGATTAAGTTTTCCCCCTCCTCATCTCCTTTTACCTTCTCCTTCCTCCTCGCCCCTGTCCTCCACCATGTGTCAGGTGTGTGTGTGTACGTTCGCTGCCATCATGAATAATGAATATCTTTTCTGTCTCCATCTTATTTTTGGCAGATGTTGAAATGCTGCATGATTTTTTTTTTGCCGTTTTGTTTCTCTCTCTCTCTCTCTCTCTCTCTCTCTCTCTCTCTCTCTCTCTTTGTGTGTGTGTGTTGGATAGCGATGAATGCAGCTTCATTTTAATATGTTCTGTTTGTGGGAAGAAACGGCGCTGTAATCCTGTCCTCCAGCGCAGAAACACGCCGCTGCCAATCGTTTATTTTTCTCCTCCTATCCCCACACCCCCTCCCCCCGCGACCGCTGCTCAGGGCAAGACAGCGCTGCGTTTGATAAGTACACGCGCTCTATGTGACACCAGAAATCCCTGTCAGTGTTGTTTCAGTTTAGTCTGTGCTGTGAGCTTGTGAATGAAGGCAGAACTTTTACATCGTTTCCACAGAACTGATTTTTGTTCCAATTTGATTGATGAAGCATATTTTGTGAATGAACTGACACACAATGTTTCACTATTATTTGTATTGATGGAATTGGGTTAAGTTAACCCAAGTTAACCCTGTTAATTAGATTAACAGTATAGTTTACATTAGAACCGTTGGTAACACTTTATTTTAAGGTGACGTAGTTACATGTACTTACTATAGTAATAACAGTAAATCATGCATAATTACAAGTAATTAACCCTAAACCAAACCTTAACCGTAACTCTATAGAAGTACATGTAGTTAATTAGTGTTAGTTCACCCAAAAATGAACATTCTGTCATTACTTACCCTTATGTCATTCTGGTCAGATATGAACTTCTGAACTGTTCTACTGCAATAAAAACTGATTCATTTAAAACATAATGGTAGACTCACTGTAAACTTATTAAATTTTATATCTGAATGTTTCAAATATAAACTATTGAAAATATTCATAAGCACTGTTTAAATATAAACTGCTGAAAGTTTATAAGTTGTATAAAAGTTGTAAACTGCTAAACTTCAATTGTAAACCATACAGTTCAAATTTTAACTACTGAATTGTTTAAATATAAACTAAACTTCTTTTCAAAGATAAACTTCTGAACTGTACTAATGTAAACTGTATTGTAAACTGCTAAACTGTTCCGTCGGTTACACTTTATTTTAAGGTGACGTAGTTACATTGTACTTAAATAAGTACTGAGAAAGGGTTAGTTGATGTCATTAATTACTCACCCTCATGATGTTTCAAACAAGTAAGACCTTCAGAACACAAATTAAGAAATCCATGAGCTTTCTGACCCCCTATAGACAACGTTATTACCTCTTTCAAGGCCCAGGAAGGTAATAAGGACATCGTTAAAATAATCCATGTGACTACAGTGGTTCAACCTTAATGTTACGAAGCGACAAGAATACTTTTTGTGTGCAAAAAAAACAACCTTTCTGGGCCTCAAAAGTTGCAGTGAATTGTAGCTACTTTAGCAAATGTAGCATTTTAGATTTAGTTTTTTATAACCGGTCATATCAGTCATTGACAGTGGGGCAGGTAGGCACCCTGGAATCAACCTGTTTTTACAGCGGAGGAGGATGAATTAAATAAGCCATGGTTCCTGAGAGTTTAAACGTGTCTTGGTGTGTCAGTGTTACTGTTTTCCTCCCGCTGTAAAGGTGCCACAGGGTACTGTTAGCCTAAAGAGCCGAGTGCTCCTAAACGGCTGTTGTCTTCTAATTGCTTTAATAGCACCTGGCCGGTAATCCCAGGTAATTATTGAGCTGAAATTAGACAGCTACTTCAAACATCTCTTAAAAGGAGCAAAGACTGCCTCAGGAACTTACAGCTCTCTTATCATGCATGGCGGAAAAGTGACATGAAAAAGTGGTTGCGGGTTTTGCATTCGTCGGGAGCTTAACGTGTTCTTCCCCGCCCCCATGTAGCATGTGTGTGTAGACACTTAGTCACACTTAGACTAAATCACTGTTGTTGATCTCTGATTGAATATGAGACTCTTTAATACGAGGTATTTGCTTTTTGTAATTAAAAGTAAGCATCCTAGTTTGAGGTCACTTAACAGATTGGGCATGACACAAAAGAATCAACAGTGAAATAAAAGAAAGAATGAAGTTAAAAACTCAAAAGCTTTGCTCATTGATAATTTTCTCCTTTAAACGAGGTTCAGACTATGTAAAAAAAAAAAAAAAAAAAAAAAAAATTCAACATGTCAAAATATACAACTTTTGTTCTTCATTGTTGGATGTTTGTTTGTATTCATCTGTTTTTACTGTTGTGGTGGCATCCTGAGCATTGTTATTAGTCTGTTTGTGTATGTGCATGTCTCTCTCTAGAGTAAAAAGGCTGTTGGAGCCCCAAGGGCCCCTCACTTGACTTTTCCCTCCTGCTCTTTCAAGACAACCTTAACCTTTCAGATTGTGCAGACGGATGTATAAACGCACAAATAACACACTTGCCCTCAGTGGCATTCGTTCGGATCTTAGCATTTAATTATGATAATCTAAGAGGCAAGCATTTCGAAGAATCTAAAGGAAGTTACAGCTTCAGCGTCTTGCCAATCTACTCAAACCACACCTTTAGGACGTCCCGGTTCCCTTTTTATTATATCATTTTTCTTTTTATAGTTTTTGAGTTTTAGTCTGAAATTTACATAAGGTTGCTCTGGGCCCCTTACGAGCATTTTTTAAAAAGTCTGTGCGTCCTTGAATCCTCCTGCAGCAGCAAATTAGGGCCAAAAGGGGGCGTTGTTAAGCTGCCATACATGCGTGAAATGTTGACCAGCTGATGTATAGCGCTCTTATCAGGGGAATGGCAGAGTCTCTCTTCCTTTGCACACACAGATCCATACAGATACCTGTCCTATGATAATGTATTTCTGCAGGATGAGCACCCTTTTATAACATGTTAGATTTGTATTTAGATGTGGAATCTATCAGGCTGCAATTCATCAGATAGCTGCAAGTTTTGTCTCAGGCTATTTGATTATCGTTATTAAAAAGTTATTGTGAGAGGAAAAATTGTGAGCATGTGCACCGCAGAATATGAATTTCAAGCGTTATGTATCCGTAACGCGCCGTCTCCATTTTTAACGGGATTATGTCCGAAAGTGGCCAGACTCCCGGTGCGATTGGGTTCCTGCCGCTTTGTGTTTCTGGATTTGTGGGATTAGAATTCTCGTTCCTCCGTTTAGTTGGACTCTTAATCCAGACTGATACAGCTTCAAAGGCTGGTCTTTATTAATCATGTGTTTACATTATCCATGGTCATACACTCCTTACAGACCAAAGATCTCATTAGAACGAGCATGTAAGTCTTTTGTGTGCATTTGCGTGTGTGTGTGTGTGTGTGTGTGTGTGTGTGTGTGTGTGTGTGTGTGTGTGTGTGTGTGTGTGTGTGTGTGTGTGTGTTTTGTTCAAATTAGACAGAGGGTTTCAACAGAGGCGACTTTTAACAAAGCTAAGCTTACAAAGCTAATTGGAGCGAGATGGGTTAGATCTGATGTTCTTGATTGGAATTTAAGAACTTTTGAAGAAAAGAGGGACAATAAGAGGGTTGTGTGTGTATGTGTAGGAGAGAGAATAATAGTGTGTATTTGAAAATTAGTCAAGGCTTGGACTAAATGAGTTGTGTGTAATTTGGTGTACAGTTTGTGTCTCCGTATAATTTCAAGCTGTGTTTCTCTAATTCCTTTCCCTTTTCTGCATATATTATGCAACGCATTGTGTATAATGAAAATGAAAAGAAAAAGTTTCTTTCTTTTGTTTGTTTGTTTTGTCTGGTGGTACATTGACAAGACTGCCCTGGCAAAGGGATTTTAGGCCACTGTTTTGCATGCTCATGAATATTAATTTAGTTTTGTATATATCTGTTTATGTAATATATGTTTTAATGTATTTCGTTTACTGTTCTGATAAATAAGTAGTCTGTGAGATTATATTGATCTCAAGTCAAAACTGTCAAGTAATTTAATTTATCTCTTTTTTTTCTACACCCTTCCTTCTCTCTATCTTTTTCTTTAGCCCAGTCCAATTCCCAGTCCTATTCTTGGTGGGAGGCCGAATGCAAGTCAGTCCCTATTGGCCTGGTGTCGTGAGGTCACAAAAAACTACAGAGGCGTCAAAATCACCAACTTCACTACTTCCTGGAGGAATGGACTGGCGTTCTGTGCCCTTTTACACCACTTCAGACCTGACTTTATGTAAGCCATGCACATACATGACAATACACACTCGTCTTCCACAAGCCTCAACACATACAAGATGAGCCTCCTGAGGAGTTCAGTCAGCAGTATCTGTTTAGTTCATGGGGGGGGTGACACAATTTACCTCACTTTAAAGGGAGAGTTCACCCAAAAATTTAAATGGTCATATCTTGTTTTCTGTTTCACATATGTAAAATAAAATCATACGGGTTTGCAACGTCATATGGGTGAAAAATTTCCGCTTTTGAGTGAACATGTCAAGTGTTAAGTCAAAAAGTAAGCTTTTTAGTTGATAACTAAAACACATTTTAGCCCACAGCTACCATTGGTAAAATGCTTCAAGATCAATCTTGAGTCATAAATTGACATGGATTCATACACTGCCAATTGCACCTTGACAAAAATTACAGTATGCACAGTTTATTAGATTAAGGGGGTGACAAATTACCTACTGACACAAATGACACCATTCTCTCCTATAGTTGTTATTATAGTAACTCTTTACTCATGGAACACTATATTAGGACTGTCAGAGTCTCTTGAATAAACAGTACTCCGTACTCAGTTTTGCATAAAAAATTGCCTTATGGCACTATAGAGATTCACAGATTTCTATCGATTGTTCTTTTTAATGTCAACCCATTTTCAGCTGTTTCCTTTGATCAAAATAATCATCAGATTACTCAATATAATTGATGGTGACAGCCCTAAACCTAAACTATGTATGCACAACTCACTTTATTCATCTCTCTCTCTCTCTCTCCCTCCCTGTGAGAATCTCACTCTGTGTGGGGGGTCTAATATGGTTTATGATGGAGAGTTTTTAATCCCTCTGTCTTATTTCTGAACATTTCTGTGTTTGGTCTCATCAGGAATGACTCAAATCCTCCTTAATTACTACACTTACAGCAGATTCATCACAGTGCTGACAGCGCCACGGCCAACCACCCTCTGGGTTGAGCGTACGCTAAAGTATCAGGAACCTGGAACTGTCTATTTAAGGAAGAGATTGACTGATTTATTATCTGTTACTTTTATTAAACATTTTACATTGATTGCCATGTATCAAGGCATTTCTTTCAACCTTTTCTCTGTACTTTTCACACACACTTTTCACGCACACACTGGCATTTAGTGACAACCTGCATTTAAAATGTACCTTGTTTGCTGAATGCATTGTTATGTTGTGCATTGATGATCAGTGACCATTATTCTAAAGAAAAAAAAAATATTCTCTGCAATGATTTTACTTCTCACATAACCAAGAATGTGCAAGCGAGCAGAAATATGATCTAATAACTATTTCAGCTGGATGTGTTTATAAATGTCGTCTCGAGGAGAAATTCCTCAAGGTCTTTTAAAACGCATTGTGCCCTAGGGGACAGTAACCAGCCCACATCAAGGTTTAAATGACATGTAGTGAAAGCTTATGATAAAAGCAAAATGAAGGATATTGTCAATTTTTAGAGTAGCCCACTACTGTTTCCCCAGCTGAAGAGTTAAGACCCCAGGCAAACAATGAGTAGGGTGGTGGAGAACGAGAGATGAAACGTTTAATGTGTTGAGTGGATGAGTGGATGTGTGTGTGTCTAATTTTGCTTGCACTCACACACACGCTATTAGTTGTGTTGATTGCAGAGCTGTGAAATTGCATGTTACAGTTCTACAGCCATTACATGAGATGCATATTTAAAGCTAACTCTCTCTCTCTTGCTGTTCTTTCCTCCCTCCTAGTGACTACAAGGCTCTCAATCCTCAAGATATTAAAGAAAACAACAAAAAGGTAAATGCTACACACACACTCTTTCTCTCTCCGTTTGTTTGTGCATCAGTAATCCTCCTCATAGGTGATTTATTTTGTTATAAATCTGATTCACTCCCACCCAGCGTTCTCTAATTGCCACTTTCAGAATGCGGCTCCCCTGCCGACACTGATGGAAAGAGTGTGTGTGTGTGTGTGTGTGTGTGTGTGTGTGTGTGTGTGTGTGTGTGTGTGTGTGTGTGTGTGTGTGTGTGTGTGTGTGTGTGTGTGTGTGTGTGTGTGTGTGTGTGTGTGTGTGTGTGTGTGTGTGTGTGTGTGTGTGTGTGTGTGTGTGTGTGTGTGTGTGTGTGTGTGTGTGTGTGTGTGTGTGTGTGTGTGTGTGTGTGTGTGTGTGTGTTTGCTCGTGTTTGTGTGGATGGAGTAAGTCACCTGGGAGTCGTAAGATAGCATCATAATTCATAAACATGCTATAAATAAACTTTACAGTCTTCTCTCCTCAGAGAAAGAAGAAAGGAGAGGGAGGAAAGGAAGAGAAATAAAGGGATGTTAATCACACACTTAGGAAAATGCAGGACAAAGGAGGTCTAAACAGAAGACACACACACACACACACATACCGTAAACTTGTGAAGAACTCCCATTAACTTCTGTTGTTGTTAGGTTAAGTATAATTGGTAGACCCAAGCCGTTATAGACTTTAGAAATATTATTATTTAAATATTATTAATATAATTTTTTTTTGAAGTTTAAGAAATTACTCAATAATGAATCTTTCTTGTCATTTTTATAATAAGGGCATTTTCATATCTAGTTTGTTTTCAGCTTTTGATTCAGTTTTTTCGGGCATACTTTATATTAACACAGCAATTGCACTTGGATCCGCACTAAAACAACTCTGAAGACCTAGCAGAAAGAACCATTTATGATATGAACTTGATTTTAACTACCATTCAAAAATTTGGGGTCAGTAAGATTTTTTTAAATGTTTTATATTTTTGAAAGTCTCTTATGCTCACCAAGGCTGCATTGATCAAAAGTACAGTAAAAACAGTAATATTGTGAAATATTAAAAAAAAAATATTTGAATATAGTTTAGAAAGTTATGTATTTCTGTGATTTGCAAATCATGTGATGTTTTGTCACCATCATTACTCCAGTCTTCAGTGTCACATGATGAAATCATTCTAATATGATGATTTGCTGCTCAAGAAACATTTCTTATCATCATCAATGTTGAACACAGTTGTGCTGATTAATATTTTTGTGGAACCCTTGATGCATTGTTTCAAGATTCTTTGATTAATAGAAAGGATTTATTTGAAATATTTATTTAAGTCTTTACTGTCAATTTTGATCAATTTAGTGCATCTTTGCTGAATAAAAGTATTTCTAACTAACCTTTAAACTTCTAAATGGTAGCATAAAAACCAATGCACCAGCTCAGATTATGATAACGGCCATCAGTCCTGCTCCTGGAGATCTGCCTTTTTCAGATCTTCTTATTATCTACTTATTATCTTATCTACTTATTTATCTACTTTCGCCCTGTCTCTTGTTATTGTTTTACATTTACATTATACCTTGTTCCATTCAGTCAAGAATTTTCAGTGGGATGTGCGCAACAAATGGGCCTTCAGAGAGAGAGTGAGGAATGTGTGGATATTGCTGTCAGCTCTCAAATGCCTGTTTAAATAAACCGCCAGGTGGCTGTGCCAACAAGGATTACTCCAAGCATCTCTGTCTCTCTCAAAACACACACACAATGCACAGCAGCACACAGTACGAAACAAATGTATATTTGCTGAAGAGTTGCTTCCTGGATTTGTTTGGAATCTATTTGGATTTGTGGATGTATAAAACATAATTCCTCTGTAATTCCGCTCCATTGATTGATCACTGTATTCTGGAGCGCTGCAGATTAACTCTTATTTCAGCCCTTCAGATTAACTCCATCTAGACTTTATTAGGTGCGTTTAATGTGCTCCTTGCACTCTCCTTTCCCCACCATTCCTTTCATCTGTCATCACTTTATCCCTGCACTCAATACCTGCAGTCACTTCCCGAGTTCATTTCCTGCCCTATCATATCCGCAATTTTCTTCTCTCCAACACACCAAAGTGTGCGTACTCTCGCTCTCTTTCAATGATAAATGACTATCCCAAGCTGAGGAGGTTAAGAGCACTCTCTATACATCTCAAACACACACATTTATATAAACTGCATTCATTTCCATGTGATAGAATCAGCGCGACACTCTCTGGCACAGCCGTGATTGCAATAATCTCCATTGAAATATGACAGATAAGAGCAATCAATAGCAGAGGGGAGAGGAGAGGACGGTTTGGTCATACAGGCAGTGAAAAGAATTATTTTCTGTGTGTGTGTGTGTGTCGAGAGAGAGAGACTAGCAGTAATTTCCCATGATATCTGATCTGTGCGTGCACGTGTGCGCCTGCGTGTATGTGTTCCTGTGTTCCTCGATAAATGTGCAGACAGGGGGCAGAAAAGCCCCTCTGGCTGTGTGTGTGACTGACAGCGATGGATACCTGTCAATCATTCAGCGATGTCATTCACAAAACAAAATGCTTTTCATTGTCCTTTTAGTGTGGGGGAGGGTCCGACAGACTGGAGCAGGAAGAGAACGTCTTAAACACACAATCGCACAGTTCACACGGGTTATTAGTGCTGCTGCATCATTTATACACAGAAAGAGAGCAAACAGCACATTTCTGTCCATTGAATAAATGGGTTTGGTAGTTGTTGACGCAGTACATCAGAAGTGTGATTTTAGGGTTAAATCATCTGGACGTGCTTGCTCACACACACTCGCACACAAACTGCTGTTTACATGGTGTATTTATTTTAATCAAGCATGATTTGCTGTTTTAAAGATTAGAGCAATGAAACTGAGAGACTCTCCTTTTCCCTCTTCCAGGAACTTGGCTTGCTCCCAGTAAACAGACATTGATACAAACACTCTTTATAATCTATGTAATGAATTATATTATTTTTAATTCTAAATAATAATAATAAATCTAATTATATGTAATTTATACTTTTTCCTATTTTCATTTTATTATATACACTACCACTCAAAAGTTAGGGGTCAGGAATATTTTTGTTATTTTTATGAATTTTTAAAGAGAACAATACAAAAAGTGATAGACTTTTACAATGTTAATAATTAAAATAATGTTCTTTTGAAATCACGATTTCTTCAAAACTATTATACCGCACAATCGTTTTCAACGTTGATAATAAGAAATGTTTCTTGAGCACCAAATCAGCATATTAGAATGATTTCAAGGATCATGTGACACTGAAGACTGGAGAAATTGCAATAATGTCATTAAATAGTTTTTCCCTTAGAATGTTTATACTATTCAGTTTAACATGCGAAGGAAAATAATCAGATTTTGACCACATTCAGCTGCAGTGTGAATGTAGCTTACATTTAAGTATCTCAATCAGAAACTTTAGTTCCGTTCATTCCACCATTTATTCACTCTTTCTTTAGAGTTAAAACCCAAACAACACATACCTGCAGACTCTTTGTTTTCCCACCCTTCTTCGTTCCCCTTTTTTTTCTATTCAGCTGTCTATACCTTACATTTGCCTTGCTCTGCAAAGCTCTGCATCACCATTGTTAGCCTCCAGCAAACAGAAAAAAGAGAAGGCGCAAGAGAAAGAAAGATGAGATTAATTGTAAATTGAGAATCGGCTTACCTTTGATTATCCCTCCCCTCCCTTTCTCTTGCTTTCTCTCTCTCGCTCACGCCAATAAAGGGGACAAACCTGATAAAGTCAGTAGATGGTTTAGCAGCAGAGGTTGAGACAATAGTCAACACTCGTCAACAGGCTGAAATTCTCTCGGCCATCAGCTCGGCTCTGATAGCAGCTCTGATAAGGCGAATCTGGGGGAGGGCGAGACAGAAGGCTAATTTGTAGGCTTTTCTTTATACTGTTGTATTCTCAGATTCTTAAGAGAACGAGAAAGTAACTTTTCTTTCATTCATTCTGTGGATTACCGTGATAATGTCAGCCAGTTTACTTTCACTTCTTCCTTCCGTTTCTCTCTCTCTCTCTCTCTCTCTCTCTCTCTCTCTCTCTTTCCCTCTATCTCCCGATCAGGGATTGAGTTTGGCTGTTTGATTATCTGCCTGTTCTCCTCAACCGGACAAATCAGTGCAATTATACTCACTGCCGAGAGAGAGAGAGAGAGAGAGAGAGAGAGAGAGAGAGAGAGAGAGAGAGAGTGACGGAAAGGGGGAAAAGTGAGAGAGAAAGTGAAGGAGATGGAAGGAGGGCGAGTGGGAGATGTATGCGATAAGACTGAGGCAGGATTAGTTTAGTGTTTCTTGGTATCGTGCTCTCTTATCATGGAGAACCATCCTTGACATTAGCTGTCACCGCCTGCCGCATCCTACTGATCCCAGCTTGTCTTATCCCAAATCTAATTCCTGCATGCACCCTACACCCTAACTGTCTCTCCTTCCCATCACCCTACAACCTTCTTCCCGTCACCCTTTACCCTATCGTTCTCTTTTTCCCTTCATCCTATACCTTGGCTTGGTCGTTTACCCTTTCACCCTAAATTCATTTTCACCCCTCAACCTGCACCCTGTTTGTCCCTTTCACCTTTATGCTACTGCTTTCTCCCTAGTTTTGAACTTTTCCTTTTCATTCTACATTTTACCCAATTATATTCTCTCTATACCAAACTCTTCCACCTTACCCAAAGTAATCCAAATTAACACCCGCCGTGTTCCAAATACAAGTAGAAATTGGCTTTGATAGATAAATCAATAAATTACTTTCCGGCATGTTCTGTGGATAGTGTTAAAAGAAGCGTGTTAAAATGTATATATTTAATTATTTATTTAATTTAATATGATTTCTAATGAATTAAATACATTTATTTATTTATAAAACTATTGTCCGAACCAGATTTTATTTTTTTAATTTTGAAGAATGATAGTCTGACCTAGAATTATATATTTTTTTTTTTTGATGAATGATTTGGTTGACAGGTTTTAATCTTATTTTATTTATAAAAATTATATATATAATATTATTGTTTTTTATTTTTATTTTTTATTATTCATTTATTTTTTTAGAACGATTGGAATTATTATTTATTTTTTTACTTTGATGAATGATTTGTTTACAGAGGTGTTGTTCATGGTTAGTTCATGTTAACTAATGCATTAACTAATGTTAACTAATACAACCTTATTGTAAAGTGTTACCTAAAATATTATAGCAATTCACCAGTTATTGACACAAAGTACATTTATTTGCCCTTCAGATACAGTGTTGTTGTGTTTTAATGTGTTACGAAGAATTTCATAAATAAAAGAACAATCAAAGAACAATCAAAGATTTTTTTTTTTCTCTTTTCTCGTTCCACCAGTCCTTTTATTTACCATGTTTCATTTGATCCTGTCCTTTATTTTCTGTGCTTTGTTTTAAACATCTTTTTTTATGTCTGCAGGCATATGATGGTTTTGCCAGTCTGGGAATCTCCCGGCTCCTAGAACCATCTGACATGGTTCTGTTGGCGATCCCGGATAAGCTGACAGTGATGACGTATCTGTATCAGATCCGGGCACATTTCAGCGGTGAGGAACTCAACGTTGTGCAGATCGAAGCCAACAGCAGTCGTAGCACATACAAAGTTGGAGACTTCGAAACAGACACAAACAGTTCTATTGACCAAGACAAGTTCTATGCCGAACTCAATGACATTCACCGCGACCCCGCTGATCAGGGTGCCGCAGCAAGTAATGGTGAGCATGGTGAGAAAGAAGAGGAAGTGAAGTCAGTCGTGACAGGCGGGAGTTCTGGTTCTCTGTCTGTCTTACCTGGGGAAGTTTTAAAAGAAGTAACTCCATCTTTGCGGGTGTCTACAGCAGGCCGGGACTCTCCAGCAGTTCCCACAATCACAGAACCTCACCCACGACCCGCCCAGAGCACCAGAACCAGCCTTGAGACCCACACCAGCCAACCTTCTGCTGCAGAACAGAAAAAGCTCCTCAAAGCAGATACACTGGACATGGGTGACCTGTCTCACAGGCTGGAGAGAGAAAAGGAGAGAGGGCAGTTGGGTGGGTTGACCGCCAGCCATACCAGAGACTCCAGGGAGCAGGACGAGGCCCCACGACCTGCTGAAAAACAAACTGAATCTGGGTTGCCCACATGGCAGACCGGGTCTTCTCTAGCAAACACACACAAAGTGGGCTTCACGTATAACAGAGACACTGATCTTGTCAAGAAGAAGAGAGCGAGTTTGCGCCACTCTGAATCTGACAGCACGTCAGACAGCAGTGCCCAGACCAACCACACACACACATCCGCTAGACACACACAGGTAAATGTCAACACACATGCATGACAACATCTGTCTGTCTGTAGCTCTGTCATTCTGTCTATAATTTTTAGTTTTTCTATCTGTGTGTCTGTCGGTACTGTTTTGTTATTCTATCGTTTTCACTATCATTCTATCTGTCTTTATTTATCTGACTGCCTGCCAGCCTCTCTATCTGTCTATCATCTTTTTTTTTTCAAAACTTTCAAATTTTTATTATAAAAAACATCAAATAGCGTCATGAATTTATTTGAATTTCAGTTCATTTTAATTTTTCTTTCATTCAAATTGTAAGTCTACATCGCTTGCTACCTCAGTTCAAATTCTATTCAAATTCAGAAGTTCAATTAGAATTTAAAAGGCATTTTAATTTCAAAAGTGGGATTTCCAGGCCTAGAAAAGTCATGAAAATAATGAGAGCTCATGGAAATTTCTACCATCAATTTAAAAAGTATTTAATTGAATAGAAACTACACTTTGTCAGTGTGATGTAAAAATTATCATCACAAATGACTGGAAAAGTCATGGAAATATTTTGGAAATTCATTGGTCAAAAAGGGTTGAGCAGTAAAATGCTCACATGACAAATGGTCCAGCACAAGCAAGTCTTCAACATCATACATAAATACACAGACACACACTTTCAGGTTACAAACACAGGTAGATACACATGCATGTTAAATGAATAATGCCCTGAACACTCCCAACAGAAAAGCAGTTACAGCTTAAATGGAAAAAGCTGGCATATAAAATCAAAGCACATAAAACTGTTTGAAGCTTTATACATGTTTGATATTTTTGCCATTTTGTAAGACGCCTGATCGGCATAGACAGCAGCCGCGTGTCACTCGGAGTGGCATGTCATTATGTACGGGCCGTCCCGCCTGCAGCTCTAATACTGACACGGGTTATAGCGTGTTCCGCATGAGAGCCTCTCCTCATCTATACAGCGTGCACATATACACACGCACGCAGGTATTGCAGCACAGCTAACTTTTATCACACACTCTCCATGTATCACTGTCATTTCTTCCACTGAATAACTTTCCAGCTTAGATTTGTCCTGATTTTATTTTGACATGTCATCAAGGCCTCAGCTGTGACATGAGAAGTGCGTTACCATGGTGACAGTTACTTGGCACCGCGTTAAAGTTTGTTAGGACTTCATTCGGTTGTTTTACTGAATGTGTTTCACAGTGTAGATGCCCTCTCTCCCGCAATGTTAAGTGATCAGGAGCAAATGTCACTCTATCTCCTCTCAGCTGTCAGAATCACAGCAATACCAATCTGATGATAATTTATAGCATTTGAAAGAGAAGCTAATCTGACTCACACAACATAAAGGAGAATGGGGCATCTACTGATTTGTTCTTACATAGTTTTTTTTTTTTTTTCAGGAAGTCGTAACTGCCCCAGTGTCTAACAACATCGAAGAGAAGGTGAAACAGATCATGGTTATACATATACAAAGGGAAACTTTGTTGCACTCAAAATTGAATGAAAACATCTTGCTCTCAATTGCAGAAGGTCCTATCTCGTCAAGAGGAGCTGAAGGAGAGGGCCAGGCTGCTATTGGAACAGGCCCGTAGAGATGCCGCAATGAAGGCTGGAAACAAAAGCACCACTAATCCACAGTCGCCTACACACACTCCACAGGTTATTGATGTGAGTTCACACACATACACACTTTTGCTTGGATATTGACATTCAGGAGAGACTTCTGTTATTTCACACTGCGACTTTAATGGTTTTATAAGAAGTCTCTTTTGCTCACCAAAGCTGCATTTATTTGATTAAAAATACAGTAAAAACAGTAATATTGTGAAATATTATTACAATTTAAAATAACAGTTTTCTATTTTAATATATATTCAAATGTAATTAATACCTGTGACAACAAAGTGAATTTTCAGAAGCTATTACTCTAGTGTTCAGTGATCTTTCCATCCATTGTACATTTTCAGGATTTTTTGGCGAATAGACAATTTTATTTGAAATGGAAATCTTTTGTAACATTATAAATGTCTATTTAAAAAAATGTAATTAAAGAAAATCGTTTAGACAGTCCAAAACCCTGCCGTTAAAGCTATGTTTTTGCATTTTTCAAATTTTCTAATAATTGGAAATTTTCCCAAAAGGCATTTTTCCCCCCCAAATATGACTAATTTCTTGGGATATACACATAGAAGGTCCTTACCACGGCTCCTCTCAGGCTCCTTTCAGGACCTGTCAGACAGGAAGTAAGTAATGGAGAGTAATATTATTCTGTAGCCAAGAACCTGCATGCCAGAGTCTCTCATTTCACACAGGACAAGTCTTTAAGGGTTACTCAAGGGCTCCAGGTAGTGATGTAGGAAGTGACCAGTCAGAGAACATCAAACGCTAAATAAACATGCTCTACTGAGCTCAGTACTGCAGGACGGCTGACACTCGACGTCGAAAAGCTCAGGCCACATCCGAATAACATTTCAGTTCTCCTGACATCCTGTTTTAGGGGAAGAATAGTGTGAAACGCAGTGGCATAAACATACAGAACCACATGATGAAATATCTGGCATGTGGCGGATTTATTCAGACGTTTTGCTGTATGAATTTTAAAAGGAAATGAGATGCCCTTGAATGAAATGCATAAGAAAGCAAAGAATAGGAACAGGAGGGCACCTCAGTGTGAGGCTGCCATAAATTAAGTTTTTTTTTCAAAGAACAATATTTCCTTTTCTGGTCGTCTCTCTCTCCTGCAAAAGTCCTCTGCGGTCTGATGAAGGGGAGATGGTCCTCATCCCGTAAATTAACCATGAATTAGTGTCTGTGTGTGCGTTCACAATGCCTCCATCCCAAGGACGATGTGCTAATGAGGCTTCAGTGCATTAGCGTGCTAGAATATTGAATTGTTTCACTTTTTAATAGAAAACATTGATCAAAAGGGAGCGTTGCTTGGCATGCTGGTAATTGTTAGTGATTTAGATTAGATTAGTTGATGTCTTGTTTTGATTAGTAGGCCCTGTTATCTTATCACTGGCCTCTGCATGAAGCTCCTCCGCTAAGAAGAGACTTTAGCATGCAGAGGGAATATTTTAATTAAATTAAGACTTGTTCCATTCTTTCAAGATGGAGAGATGAAAATGGAGGATGGGTGAGAGAGAGAGAGAGAGAGAGAGAGAGAGAGAGTGAGTGTGAAGTCATTGGGATGTAGTGAGCACTTTAGCATGGGCTTAAATACTTATTGCTAACTGCTAAATGTTCTTGACATTCAGATAAAAGATAGAATAGGGAAGATTTGATTCATTTTAGGGTTAATATTCAATGGATGGATGAGAAAGTTAAAAAAAAAGTTGTAAGATTTGTCTAAAGTTGAAAATGTGCCTAAATGGACAACAAAATGGTTTTTCAGGGTTTTTTGTCCACTAAAATGCTTTCTAGAATGAGAATATCCTCTTCTAAATTATAAATGTTTATAAATGTAAAACCTGCTTCAAATCCGCAAGATACTTTGTAAAAAAAGAAAAAGTTGATTGTCAGTATGTCTTTGGGTGCACTACTCCCTCCACCAACCATCAAATTTGTTGTGAAGAAAGTCTTAAATTTACACTACCGTTCAAATGTTTGGGGTCAGTAAGATGCTGAAAATTCAGCTTTGCCATCACAGGAATAAATCACATTTTGAAAGATAATAACATTGTATATAACATTTAATAACATTTCACAATATTACTGTATATTTGATCAAGTAAATGCAGCCTTGGTGAGCATAAGCGACTAGCCCTTCATTATTAGTGGGAAAAATGTTTGTCAAACCATTACAAGGGGTCTTTTAAATAAAGCACTGCTTCTCCATGGTTGCAATATTGTTAGCAGTTAGCAAACAGACTTGATTGTGTGTGAGGATGGCCAGCGGGCCAGTCATTGTCCGCAGTCAGTGGTGTGTTTCAATGGGCCCATCAGTGAGCCCACCCCTCTCATCAGAACTGCTCTGTATGTGTGTGTTTCTCTTGTTCTTTTACATGCCATGTTAATTGTGCTCCATTGTGCTGCAATGGCGCTCTTTCTCTGATCTTTACCACTACTGTCTCGCGCTCTCTCTCGTTCAATCTCTGTCTCCCTGTTTTCCTACTCTTTGCTAACTTTGTGTATATGTTTATGCCTTTGATAGTAGGCTTGCGGTATAAATTGTTTAGCAGTGGTCATTGTACTATAGGTAGGTGGCCTTCACAATCCATTAAGACCAAACCTCCGAGTCGCTCTCATGTTCTTCACCCCCTGGTGAGAGCAAATCGCTAATTAATGAACAATTAGAAAAACCACAGCAGCACAACGTCTCCTTCATGCTAGTATACACATGCACACACACTTAAAGGAATGTTTCAGGTTTAAGTTAAGCGCTATCAACATTTGTGGCATGGTTTTGATTATTACAGCGATCATTTAATTTTTTTTAGGTAAAATGATTCCAGAAGATTTAAAAGTTACTGAAGCAACAGCGTTATTGTAGTATTTATTAAGATTTTAAATTGGTTTTAGTTATTTTGTTATGTAATTTTATTCAGGTTTTTTGTAAATATTTGTTGCTTATTTATTTTAGTTTTAGTCAATTTAGTGCTTCATTTTAAACACATTTTATTTCAGCAAGGTGCCAAGGCAGCATTTCTAATTTTGGGGGGTATTTTCAAATATTTTATTTTTATTTTTTTTATTTCAGCTCTAACAGTCCTTTTAAAGTTACCAGAGTTAAGTCATAATAACAACAAAGTTGAAAGTTCAAAATTTAAAGTGATTCTGTCAGACTAGTCTCGTTCCAACAAGTTTTGTTGATAAAATTTTAAAACACTATTTACATTTTTACTGCCTGGTCCTTTGTTACACTGTGCATCTTTAAAACTGATTGACTCAAAACATTATGCAACAATTGCTGTTGATAGATCTTAACTTAAATTGTACCCGGTACATTCCTTTATTGCTCCCCCACTTTTTTCCCCCCTTGTTTTATAGGCAAGACCTTGGAAAAAACCTTCTCCCGGTTTCCTCTTCCTCCTTTTCGGTCCTCGATGAAGAGAAAGCCAGGGAAAGGGAGCAATAGTAAGGGGAAATGATTTTTATTTATGTAGTCCTTAAAATCATAAAGAGGGAGGGAGGCAGAAAAGGGGACAGTGCATTTCTTCAGATTTTCTCAAGCATTAGTTGATCAGTGCAGTAATTTCACAGCGCTTTGGCCAGGGTAATTATGGAGGGTACGGCGAGGGGGAGGAAAAAGAGAGGGAAAAGATTCCAGGTGAGCTTCCTCGTGTTCACTGGCTCGTTATGATTAGTTTAATTGGACTGTGTTTGATTTTTACCGACGAGGCCCTTCTTCACCCTCCTGACTCTCTTCTCCGTCCTCAGCCCTCCCTCCCGCTCTGTGTGACAGTGCGGTGACTTTTCAGAGCCGCCCATGACCCTCCCTCTCAGAGAGAGACGGAGCAAACCTTTGAACTTGTGGCGGCCTCCCTGTGCGCTTGTGCGTGTGTGTTTTGAGGCAAACCGCTGCCTCTATCATGTTCATTTTTCTGCCTCGTTTCACTGCGACGTCAGTCCTAAAATCAACACGTAATCAGATGCATTGCTTTTTCTATGTAAATCTGTTTTCCATGCTAACACACCACGTATGGCAGTATATCTCTCTCTCTCTCTCTCTCTCTCTCTCTCTTTCTCTCTGTAGTCCACAGTCGTTAGCGTCGGCCCACCTCTGATGCGTGAGAGTCAGTGGGAAGGCCCGGGGAAGACCAATTGTCCCAGCAAGCACCAGAGACTCGGAGTTAATTGGGCCAATTAGGCCACAGTTGTCCTCCTGTTCTCTGTTCTTTGGGTCTGACGCCCTCAAACGATTCCCTCAGACTTTCAAAGGAACCGTGACTGTGCCTTCCATATGCATTTAACATGCTGACGTGACTACACAGGCTCCTCTCGCACTGCATTCCGATTGTCTTTTTAGTTCGGAAACCTTTCTTTTTCTGGTGGATTCTCGTCTAATGAAACAGAATGGATAGAAGGTAGTTGAAGGGCTGTGTGTGTGGAGATCAAAGCGGTTGGTTGGAACAGAAAAACTGTTAGACAGAGAGAGAGAGAGAGAGAGAGAGAGAGAAAGACAGAGAGAGAGAGAGAGAGAGAGAGAGAGAGAGAGAGAGAGAGAGAAACGCCCCTCCAATCTCTTCATGAGTTGTGATCAAGCCACTGCTCTCTCCGGCATTACGCACACACAGTTATTTCTCAGTGGGGCCGTCTCCTCTTTTTTTCCCCCTTGTCTCTCTCTTTTTCTCTCTCTTTCCACCACAACAACCACTCCTTTCTTCTCTTTCACTACCTCTTTCCTTTCTCTCTTTCCTACCGCCCTTCAGTTTTTAACCTCATTCATAGTCGGTCTTCTATGAATAAAATATGAAGGATAAAAGCATAAAGTTTAATTCATTTTGATATGAAATTGCAATTGTTTAATCCAGTTATTTCAGTCGGACTGAAAAGTGTTTGTTTAGAGAGAGAGCGAGAGAGAGAGCTAAAAGCATTTGTGTGTCTGTGTGAACACTTTAATTAAAGAAAGTAAGGACAAGCATTAGTACAATATTTTCCAATAAGTTGTTGATTTTCTTTCGCATTTATACATTTTTAATGGTCATGCTCCAAGTCTTGCTAAAGAGTGACCTTTTTAAAGTTAACATGAAACTTAAAATCGGACCTTATTTACTTTCTTTAATGTGCATTGTTGTCCGCAACCCATTTAACTTTCTTAATCTGATGTATTTCTGAGCAGAAGTGGATATTCAGTGATTCAGAATGAAAAATGGGCATTACGTACAAGAATGGAGCCAGAGCAGACTATTTGGTTGACATTAAACAATTGCTTGCCCAGCCTACACTATAGTACAGGGTTTTAAAGATAATAATATTCTGATTTATGAGGGATGCCTTCAATTGTATTAAATGCTGTTATTTAGAATTTTTTATTCCTCAAAAAAAAAATTTGGAAAAGTTTTCAACATTGATAAGAATAATAAATGTTCCTTGAGAACCAAATCAGCATATTAGGATGAATTCTGAAGGATCATGTGACACTGAAGACTGGAGTAATGATGCTTTGCTATCACAGGAATAAATTACATTTGAAAATATATTAAAACTGAGTTATGAAAAATATATATTTTAAAAGAAATTCACAATATTACTGTTTTTATCCGATTTTTGATCAAATAATTCCAAACCTTGGTTGAGCGTAAGAGACTTCTTAAAAAAAAAAAAAAAAACTTTGCTGACTTCAAACTTTTGAATGGTAGTATTCGTAAAAAAGGGGAAAATGAAAGTCGTTTTAGAGGAAGAATAAATTCTGTTTTGATTGCAGGTTACAAAGAAAAAGGTTTTAGAATAACAAAAAAAAGGAAAGTCATAGGAGGAGCAATTTATTAAATTTTGATGGCTTTTTATGTGCGCATTGAATCAATTCACAATAACACCAGATACGTGCAGTAGGAAAGTAAATAGGGTAAATTATGATTTTCACATTCATTTCCTGTTATTGTAAACCTTTAATTTGTGCACATTAACAAAGTAATAAATTGCTTGTCCTGTCACCAAGCCCTGTTATTTTCAACCCCTCCCCTCATCTCTCAATCCAGTCAGTTCCCAATGGACCCATACTTTTTTTTTTCCTCACTGAATATCTTTTCACTTGGAAACACGTCACATTACGGAAGCAACCTGACTTTAATGTCGACTGAAGCAGGTGTGTGTTGTTTGTAAGAACAGCTTGCAGTGAATGACTCTTTTCTGCCTGGTAATTATGTTGTCGTGTAAAGGACAAAGTTTTCTTCCCACTCGCACACAAGCCGCCTGCTCAACCTGTTCATCTACTACTGTTTCACCCGCATCAGGGGTTTGGCTTTTTTTAACTGCCCACATTCAGCTATGTGAGTGTGTGATCAGTATTGACACACAGCTCCTCCATCTATATATCCATCTTGCCTCCGGCACACTGAAATAAGCATGTTTTGTCCTGTTTTGTTTGTTAGTAATCCCACACTTGACATTATTTTCATTCATGCCCTCATGAGGTGTACATGTGCATGTACGTTAAATGTCAGATGTCTTTCTGAGGGACAGACTTGGCCAATAGCCTTTGCCCTTCCTTCCTCCCACTACTTCTCCTACGAAATGGGTTGGTAACTGTTTGACAGGTTTTTTTTTTTTATGAGCCGGGTGCTAAGGGCAGGCTGTGTAGCCCGCAAGACATCTATCTCTATCTCTCTATTTATCTCTTCGCCCTTGCACCGCACCAGTATCATCTACACACATGCAGAAGCATAATTATGCCATGTACAACCTCCTTTGATAGCATGTACAGTTTTCTTCTTAATTCTTTATCAAATGCATTGATCGTGGTGTATGTGCATTGATCCAGGAACCACATCTGCAGCCCAGCGATAAGGCCACGGTGGCATCTTTCTCGCGTGCGCACTCTCTCTTGCTCTCTCTCGCTCTCGTTTGGCTGGGGGCTAAAGCAGGCTGCTGTAGGATTAGCTGATGCTCAACTACTTGCATTTTAAGTTGACACCTCAACACCAAGCAGAGGCCACATTACAGAGGAAAAAGCGGCCCCGTCCGTCCGCCCAGCGCTTCCCATTGCGTACACTCTCACTCTCTCTTTCTCCTGCTCTTTCTCGACTACATATAATTGGATTTGTGAACGGGAGCAGCCGAATGCTTCCTTTAGAATGGCCGGGGACACAAGGTGAAGTTTTCTCATTACAGACCACGAAGCCAGGGGACAGATCATAGACGATCTGTATTTTCCATTTAAAGAGGACAGAAATGGGAGAGAAGGAAGAATAAAAGAGAGGAGGGTTTGATAGACAGTGCAGAGAGAGGGAGGTGAAGAGGACAAGGAAGACTCTTTATTTCACAGGTCACTTTCTAAAGGACGGAGAGAGAGGGGGTGATGAGCCCGAAACGTGGCAATGTTTTCATTTTCTCCAACGTGTATCAAACATTGCATTCATATTTGATTGCTTTTGTGAAAGCACTGAATATTTGGGTTCGTTTTTATACCACGCTGAGTTTAGGATTATTTGTGTACTGTCTGTATGCGTTCATAGGCGAGGGTGGAGAATCAAGAGCCAGTTCTTAATTATAACTGGTCTGTAAATGTGTAAATGCACCTTTAAACATGAGTATTCATATTAAAAAAAAAAATTTAAAATATGGAAATAATTGAATTTTTTATATGTAAATTAGCAAATAAATAAAATGGAATATGGCTGACAGATATAAAAAATATTTATATACTATTTTGTTTAAATACATAAATAAAGCACTAAAAAGTCATTTTAAATGCTACAAAATAATTTGGCCATCACAACATTGTAATATACAATATTAAAATTGAGAGTTGCAAAAAATTACATTTAACAGTGTTATTGAAATAGGGATGCACCGATGTATCGTCCGATTAAAGCAATTTTTTTCACTTTGCGATTGCGGATGATTGTTTAAAATCAGCCAATGATCTGGGCAGATTATATCCTGTCAATCAAAAGGGGGCAGAAAAACGTGTCGGACTGCAACTCGTTTTATGTGTGAAGAAAATGTCTTGTGGTGAATTTAGGGCTGTCAAAGTTAACAAGATAGTAACGCATTAAAAAATAATTGCAACCTTAAAGAAGGCTCTGTTTGACCAAGCCGGGTTTTTTCCCTACACCAATCATTATTTGTAGCGCCTCCCATCCAATAATCACGAAGAGCTTTGTGCTTTATTACTTCTGATAAGAAACAATGTCTCGACCTTCAATTTCTGTCCATTTTATAACAAAATTCAAACAATAAATGGCGTTTTGGCGCTATTTAAATGTGACATGACAGATCTCTGTAGCACAAGTGGAAGCACGCAGCACAAGTCTTTTCTTCTGATTTATTACAAGTTATAGCATGAACATGCATGAACATCACAAGGTATGTTGAAACAGACCGTGTAACTTACTGAAATGTGTCACGACTCATGTAATCACTCAATCAGTGTTTCAAACATGGAAAGACGTCAATTAAACAGCTTGTGAAAAATGTCACTTAACGTTGCATTTACCTCAGGAAAGTTATCCAGTGTTCATTTGTTAGCTATAAAAAAAACAATAGAGAAGAGCTTATCTTCTTTTAATTATATATGTATGTTTGAAAAAATTTGTTATGAAGACACGTGTTTATGAAAACTACCTTATGTGCAACTAAGTTGTATACAAACTAGTGCTGTCAACATTAACGTTTTAACGCATGCGATTAATTTAAAGTCCTTAACGTTAACTTAAAGTCCAATGAACGCAAATAAATTAAAGAAGTACGTGAGGCTGCGTCATTAACGTAATTTTCGTCACACAGAAGTCGGGAGTTTATCACAATCACACTGAGCATTTACTAGCACCTGTAACCCTGATAGGAGGAAATTTCCATTCTAAGTCTTTAACCCGATTCTGCTTCTCTGTTTGTGATCAGGCCATTTTAAGCCGTTAAACTCTGGGAAAGTTTTCAGTGATCCAGAAATCGAATTAATTCAAACAGTCCAAAACAGCGCTAATGTAAAGAAGGCCTGGCTGATTACATCAGACATATCAGAGAGAAAAGAGACTCACATTGCGTTTTTAGTGAATTATTCATTCCAGTGTGTGCTTTGCTTTAAAACATGAGCTCTGTCGTATTCTGTGATTTGTTTCTGAAGAGTGCAATTTTGTCGTAATTTTTTACAGTAAGTGCATGTGAGTCTGTTATATTGATTCACAAAGAACAAACCGTGTATTCTGATTGTTTAATTTAAATATAGCAAATTATGACAAAATGAATGTGTTTAATGAGATAAATGGCTTATGCTTAATTTCACAATAAATGTGCGATTAATCGCAATTAAAAAAAATTATCTATTGACAGCCCTAATACAAACATTTCAGGTTTTATTTGAGTGTGATTATTATATCTGAAAATAATAGCAGTTGAATGTAATAGTTTGGACTCTGTTGTTAGTTTTAACCTCTAATATTATAGTAATGTATCAAATGAGAGGGTTCCCTGTATAGCTTACTGCAGAATTATTTGGGAGAGATTTTTTTCTTTAGGAAAATCTATCTGTATCGATATCGGCATATATAATTCTGAATATTAGTTTTGTCCGAGAAATCTAGTATTGGTGCATCTCTAGTTTTTAAAGATTAACTTTAAGTGGGCATTTGATAATGGTAAAGGAAAATAAGCATGCACAGTTAAATATACAATACAGAATAATGCTAATATATTAGAAGATATTGGCCGCCAACAATATCATTATGGTCCTATACATCCCCAGTAATATTTTTTTTCCTTATTATTTTAACTTATTTTTTGCTATCTGATATAATTAAAATGATATAATTTGACCAAACAGGTTGCAGAAGACAAGAAAGAAACCATCATTTTCCATGTATTCTTTAAAATGACAAAAATAACCATTCATGGAATCAGAATTGATAAATGACTAATGATTCCTGTCTGCACACACACATTTGTTGTTGTCGAATGGGATAAAGATCCGAAACCTCTCTTCTTCTACTTGCGCGCGCTCTGTGTGTGTGTGTGTGTGTGTGTGTGTGTGCGCGCACGCGTGGCCCTCCCCTTCTCTGCACACTCAGTGTGTCATGACAAATATATCTGTTTGTGCTTCACTGGCTGGCACCGTCTCTGGCTGGCTGGCACGGCTGTGTTAGCGCCAGGGCCCTGAGCCTGTGTGTGTGCCCAGCCGAGCGACTCCTTCCATGGCTCGCTGCACCCCCACAGCCAACACCCACCCTCCAGCCCCCTCCAAAAGAGCAGCCAGGCTGGGGCAACCACCGGGACCCCATGCCCACTGTGAGTGCTTCTGTCTGGGCCTCAACTCTACTGCCCACCCCCTCTCTCCCTGGATCTCTCTCGCCCTCTATTATCTGCTTTTGCACCTCTTTCCCTTCTGTTTTACTTCCCAAAAGATGGAATGAGGTCTTCCAAACATCATGCTTTCTTCTACACCTTTAACTATGACTTTGTCATCGTTTCTGCCACCCCTGGTGTTCGTCTTTCATTTTCCTCGCTCGTTCTTGTGGATCCCCTCATTATCCTTGGAGATCTGCAGCTGGGAGGTTGGATGGGCCACTGATCTCTCTCCCCTCACTTCCTTTTACTCCAAGCATAGCTCAGTTGGAGAGTCCAGACTGAACGGTCAAGCTTCAGTGTAGCTGAAGAAGAGCCACTTGAAGTCCATTTGAAGAGAGAGTCATTAAAGAAATCTCTTCATAAGAGGAGAGACAGTTTCACACCTCATTGCTGCTGTAGAAATGGATCGTTCCACAGTGGTTATTCTGCACATTGTGCAAGGCCGATTCATTTGGGGGAGTTCATTTGTATTTCTCAATGATTGTTTTGACCTCATACCTTTTATAACTTTCCCTTTCAATTTCTCAAATTTTCAATTTAAATTTTAAGTGCATTATTTTTTTAAAGCAATAATACAAATCACAATAAACAATGATTGGAAAAAATTACAAAATTACAATAAGGTTCAATTCTTTAGCAATAGTTCATTTTTAATAATATGTTTCAAATAATTTTCATAGTGATTATTTTTTACAGCATTTATTAATCTAGCGTCATTTTAATTTATATTTATCTTATTGTAAACCGTTTCCAAATAAATATTTTTTGTCCAATGCAATTAAATTGTACTAAAGTATGAAATATTGTGAAAAAAGTACAGGCCTAGTAAATTCATGCAAGTGTAATAAAATGTGAAAAGTCAATACATTTTTCAGTGGAAGTAAATCGTTCTGGTTAAGACTCACTGAGATGCATTCAAACGTCCGGCCTTTTTTCACCTTCAGTGTCAGCATCCATTTAGTGTGAATCAGCATTTATTCCAGATATACCGTGCATTTCCAACTTCATAAAGCGTCTGTCTGCACCTTTACAGATTTGACCAATTCAAGCCTCTGTTAAATGTTTCAGCACAGTCTGTGTGGATGGAAGCATCTCTCCTTTCCTCTGTCTGCTTCTGTTCTTCATCTCTTGTTAATTTTCCTTGACTACAGTATTACAGAACATTGCCTAAAAGCAGTTTACACTGGGCACGGTGGTAATCCTGTCCTCTGGGTGTACACACACAAGGAATCTCATTTTCTGTACTAATGGCTAGCCCAGCCCTGAATCGCTGTATGTAAAACAGTGTGTCGAAGGTTGTGTGTGATGATACCTGCAAGGTTGAGCCGATCATATGGCGTTTTAGACTTCAGCTACAGAAAGAATGACAATTATATTACATTAAATTGTATGATGAGCACAGGGCAAAAGCCTCACAGCTCAAACGAAAAATACATTATTATAGTGGTAGACTTTGTCGCACTCACAGAAACACGTGGTTTTATTTTGTTTTGTTTTTTTATAGCCATGTGAATAAATTGAGCAATTACAAGTCATCCTCCAATTAGAGCAGATGTATTCATTTTGCGAGGGCATAGTCGACACACCCTCATGCTAAACGTGCCCAATTCAGCTTTGGCAGGGGCGCTTCTGTGTTTTCAGGTGTAACCTGGCCTTAGCTTTGTCTTGCATGTTCAAATTACCCTGAGACTCAATGGCCACCAGGCTGGACCCATGAAAAGTGCTCCTGGGATTCCTTCATCTGCATCTCTCTGCTTATTGTCCTTCTGAACAATGGCCTCAGACAAACAGTGTTCACAGAAACAGGTGAAATGGGGTTAATTAGCCTAACGCTTTTGTAACCAATTGGGCTAATTCACTCTCTGTTCTTTTGCTCCAGAAACCTGTTAGCACCTTGAAAATATGTGCACGTGGGTTACCCATCATGCTAAGCGAACCTCTTTAAATCTTAATGTGTGGCAGTGGTACTGCAACTTTATACAGTTGTGGTCAGATTTATTCGCACCCCCATGTAAATATGATCAAAGATGGCTGTAAAAATAAGTCTGCATTGTTTATCCTTTTGATTCAACATTCAAAAAAATTATTGAAGTAAAAGAATGGAAATTCGTGGGGAAATCACGTTATGAAATAAATGTTTTTCTCCAAAAAACGTTGGCCACAATTATTGGCACCCCTATAATTTTTTATGAGTAAAATATCTCTGAAGTATATTTCCATTAATATTTCCATTTTTAGCACACCAGGGTGACTAGGAACATGAAATTGTCAAGCTATGACGTCTTGTTTCACGGGAGTATAAATATGAGGAGGCACAAAGGCCAAATTCCCTTAATCATCCATCACAATGAGTAAAACCAAAGAAAATAGTTCTGATGTGCAGCAAAAGATTTTTGAGCTTCACAAAATAGAAAGTGGTTGTAGGAAAATAGCTAAAGCATTGAAAATTCACATTTCCACCATCAGGGTAATAATTAAGAAGGTCCAATCAACTAAAGATGTTACGAATCTGCCTGGAAGAAGACGTGTCTATATAGCCTTAATGCACGGCAAGGAGGAACGTTTGAGTGGCCAAAGACTCTCCAAGGATCACAGATGGAGAATTGCAGAGATTAGTTTAGTCTTTGAGTCAGAAAGCCTAAAAAAAATAATCAAACAACCCCTACATCACCCCTACATGTTTGGGAGGGATTCAAGAAAAATCCTTCTTGCTCATCCAGAAACAAACTCAAGCATATTCAGTTGTCAGACACGACTGGAAATTATTCTTGAATAGTGCACAGACACGCATGTGCTCTAGTTAGGGTGATCATGTGGGACAGTCCCAGAATTGGGAGCTTTGTCCCGTGTCCAGCAGTGTCCTGCTTTTCAGTTATGTCTGTATCATTTTATTCTTCCCTTAAATTACAATACCACAATAAGAAACATGATGATAAAAAAAATGCGACTTTATATAATACAGATCGTTTCAAAAGCAGCTTTACAGTGATAACAGGAAAATTATGCATTTTGTCTGTTGTTCAGTGTTGATTCAGTTCCTTTTGTGTAAAGATCATCAATTATTAAGTTATTAGTTCATTTCATCTATAACGCAGTTCTGCAAAAAATTATGTCAGCTCAGATCAGTTTTCATACAACAGCGTCAGTACTATCAGATCAATAATATTGTTGAATATTAAGTGAACATAAGTGAATTAAGTTGAATATTAATTATAGCTTGAGTAGGGGAAATTACCAACCAACACATTTGTTGAGAGGCATTTTTCTGCTGATGCCGACTGGGCAGAGCAAAGGAATCAGTGTGGACCTCATCAAAAGTCGTTAAATGCATTTACACATGCCAGGACTTAATATAGAGACATACTGGATTAGAACAACCTGATCAAACCTGCCAGATCCAACAAAAAATACATGTTCAAGAGGCACATCCGGCAAAATGTATTTAATGTTTGCATAGTCTAATAAAGGAAAATAAAATAAACTAGTTGCTATACTTGAGGAAATGTATTTTAGTATAATGTTATTTTTACCTACTAGCCTGTTACTCAGTTCATTATATTGAGCAGACTGAATATGTCCTGTTGAGTAAATTATATTGTATACCTGGAACCTGATTCCAGAATCCACCCCCTTCAGTAAAGTAGAAGTAAATTATCGCTCTCACACATGTCCCACATTATCTTGCAAAATCACCCTAGCTCTAGTGCTCCGGGGGATCCCTGTAGTATGATGTAAGAGGGAACCTGCAATTGACAAGCATCTGTAAAGCAAAACCGTGGAGAACCCCCTTCGATACCATGCTCGTTATTTACAGCAATAATCTAACAAACTGATTAATTAGGAGAAGTTATTACTTCACCACCTACATGATGTCATTACCGTCAGTTCTACATTGTTGTACCGTGGTTCAAACAACAAAAGTTACTACGTTTGTGATTAGCTAGTTCATTTCTTCAACAATGCATGATGTTATGGTAGTTAGCAGTAAGTTGTCACTGTATGTGAAATGCATCGTTAAGTTTAAGTTTATGTAATAAAGGTTACATCCATAATAGCCAATATATTTATTAGACTTATCAATTGATTTAAAAAACAGGCATTACCATTGGGATACTTTGAAATGCTCTTGACCTTTAGCCTCCACGTAGGCACGTCTCGTTTCCCAGCTGGTGGATATCAGTAAAACGTTGGTCAACACCATTTCATGTTGCCTTAAAATGATTGTGTGGCATATCCAATATGGCACCCTGTTTAAAGCTTTGTACGGAATGTTTTCTGTTATTAATAAGCAGTATTTTAATTAAAAAGGTGTTCCATATCAGGCCCCTAACAGGTACAGGATCCTAATGAACCTAGTGAAAGTTTGGATCCAATGACATTTCCCAATTCTTGTCCCCTTCTCTCTCGTTCTCTTCTGTCTATTCACAGATTGATGTTGTGAAGTAGTTGATGCATACATTTCTGTCTCTACCGCTTATTGATATACACAAAACACTCATAAACATGTAGTCGGGGGAAAATGACACTCCAGCAAATATCTCTGGTTTATTATGGCTGGACTTATACAGAATCAATGACAAATAAACCATGCAGTGAATCTCTCTCACTCGCTCTCTCTCTCTGTGCCAGAGACCCTCCATCCTGGATAGTAAAGAAAGCTGCTATCAGTCTGATCTGATGGGAGAGAGAGGAGTGAAAATGGCATTTCTGTCAATTACTTGAGATGGCACCCGTTCAATAACCCCCCTGTCCCTCTGCCTATGTCTGTGTGTATGTGTGTGTGTGTCAGGAGCGTGATGAAGAACGGCGCAGGCAGCTGCGAGAGAGAGCCAGGCAGCTGATAGCGGAGGCTCGATCTGGAGTAAAGATGGCTGAACTGCCTCTCTATACCGACTCCACCTCTATTGCCTGTAGTGCAGCTGGGAACAACTTAAAAGGAAGGTCAAAGACAGCTGGAGGTGAGTGCAGGGGGGCTTTTATAGGCCGAACACGCACATACACTCACAATGCATAAACACACGCAGGCATGCATGCACACTTTCTCATGAGCATGCGAACGCACACGCAAATCTGCATGCGTTTACTCTGAAATACCATACGCATAAGCTCTGTTCCAAAACCTGACCTGCCTACCTAGACATGCTCCCAAATGTACATATCTTGCTTTGGCCGAACTCTAAAAGCAACTTTACATCCTTAATAATAAGGTAAACCCACAATGCATTACTTCATGGTCAGTGCATCCAAGATGTTGGACAAATTAAAAAGGGATGTAATCTAATTGATATCTATTTGCCCAATATGTGCTAGTGTGCGATGTACATTTTGATATAAAATATGAACGCAAATGGGGTCCAAAACAACAGCTTTAATTATATACACCGATAAGGCATAACATTATGACAGGTGAAGTGAATAACACTGATAATCTCTTCATCACGGCACCTGTTACTGGGTGGGATATATTAGGCAGCAAGTGAATATTTGTCCTCAAAGTTGATGTGTTAGAAGCAGGAAAAATGGGCAAGCATAAGGATTTGAGAGAGTTTGACAAGGGCCAAATTGTGATGGCCAGACGACTGGGTCAGAGCATCTCCAAAACTGCAGCTCTTGTGGAGTGTTTCCGGTCTGCAGTGGTCAGTATCAATCAAAAGTGGTCCAAGGAAGAAACAGTGGTGAACCAGTGACATGGTCAAGGGCGGCCAAGGCTCATTGATGCACGTGGGGAGCGAAGGCTGGCCCGTGTGGTCTGATCAAACAGACGAGCTACTGTAGCTCAAATTGCTCAAGAAGTTAATGCTGGTTCTGATAGAAAGGTGTCAGAATATACAGTGCATCGTAATTTGTTGCACATGATGCTGCATAGCCGCAGACCAGTCAGGGTTCCCGTGCTGACCCCTGTCCACCGCCGAAAGCATCAGAACTGGACCACGGAGCAATGGAAGAAGGTGGCCTGGTCTGAAAAATCATGTTTTCTTTTACATCACGTGGATGGCCGGGTGTGTGTGCTATGCTTACCTTGGGAACACATGGCACCAGGATGCACTATGGAAAGAAGGCAAGCCAGCGGAGGCAGTGTAATGCTTTGGTCAATGTTCTGCTGGGAAACCTTGGGTCCTGCCATCCATGTGGATGTTACATTGACACGTACCACCTACCTAAGCATTGTTGCAGACCATGTACACCCTTTCATGGAAACGGTATTTTCTGGTGGCTGTGGCCTCTTTCAGCATGATAATGTGCCCTGCCACAAAGTAAAAATGGTTTGGGAATGGTTTGAGGAGCACAACAACAAGTTAGAGGTGTTGACTTGGCCTCCAAATTCCCCAGATCTCAATCCAATTCAGCATCTGTGGGATGTGCTGAACAAACAAATCCGATTGATGGAGACCCCACCTCGCAACTTACAAAACTTAAAGGATCTGCTGCTAACATCTTGGTGCCAGATACCACAGCACACCTTCAGGGGTCTAGTGGAGTCCATGCCTCGACAATATTAGGACATATTATGACATAGGTCATAATGTTATGCCTGATCAGTGTTTTTTATATATATATATATAGGTTCATCTGATACTTTTTTTATTGTATTTTAAGCTTTATTTCAATGCATTTTTTTATTTAATGGATTTTAATTTTGGTTTTAGTTTACAATAACAATACTGGTTGCTGAGGTAACCCTTTAATAGAGCATTACATTAACTGCAGAGTAATAGGCATGCTAATGCAATGTTGGAATTCAATCCCCATGGTAATGTTTATTCTGATGAGACACTTTTTCTGTCAGTGTTTGTTATTCCTGGCTCCCATAGGCTCACTTAGTAAAAAAAGGCAGAATGCTAGTGTTTGGCTTGTGAGATTTTTAATTCGCTTATGAAGCGTCTGTGTGTGTGTGTCTCTGTCCATTAGGAGCAGGTCGTATATGTGTGTGTCCATTAGTGGCTTTCAGCCCTTAAAAACCATTTTGTTGCTCACTCCATAATGACAACCAACACGTCTGCTTTCAAGGCCCAAAGGAGCATCACATTAAGAAACACACCAGCACACCCACATAGTCTGAACTCTAATTTGAGGTGTTCACAGAGGGCTTCACTTCCATTTGTTCAGGCAGTCGCTTCACACGTAATCCTTGGAAATACATCAGGAGAACTCTGGCGACAGTCAACGGTGCCCTATGCCCCAACACGCACACATACACTCAGTCCACACGGACCAAATCATCATCACCGTCGTTATAACACACACCCATGCTGGGTAATCAGTGTCTCATTGTCCATGGAGGACTCCTATAGACCCCATCTCCTTCAGCTTGGCTTTCCTGCCGTGTCCCACGTTATCATCAGCCACCATTTCTCTTTTTATTTCACATTACAGGACAATGAGATGGCACGTTATTGTAGCACTAACCATTGGGAGGACAGTGTGGAAACAGTGGGGCAGTAGCATGGCGGGTAGCTGCGGTGTGTTATTAAATGTGTTTACGCCGAGGGGTGTTAGCGTTGTGGCTAGCTGCTGCGTATAATTAAAAGCACACGCACGTTGAGTGAGAGGGGTGTTAGCGGCGCATCAAGGTTTTGTTTAATACGCGAGGTGTTAACATAGCAGGTTAGCCGCTGTGTCTAATTCTGTGCCGGCTCGTGTCCGTGTGTACCATTTCACAGCTCAAGGGGAGACACAATATTCCTCTCCTTTTATCTCTTTCATCTCTCTCTCTTTGACGCCCTCCATTTTCTCTTCATCCTCTCCCTGTCCGCCTAATAGTGTTCCCTCCTTCGCAATCACGCGTTTACCGCAGCTCGGAAACGCCACAAAACCCATCTCGCGGCCTGCGGAGATGGACAAACCCGCATATGGACAGAGCAGAGGAAAAACCAGGTCAGAGAGAGGGAGAGGAAGAAAGACCGTAAAAAAACCCCCGGTTTATTTGGCCTTTCGGGCTGTTGAACTCTGCTAATTGTAGAACTCATTAAAAATCAGGTTGGAGGGAAATGCTATAGGCTTGATGCACAAGGCCTATCGTGCAGAACGCATAATCCCACCAACACACACATACACATACACACACACACACTTACAAATACTTGGCTGTAATTCTGAGAGAGCTCAAGCTGAGTAGAGCAAAACATTCACCAACAAAACTTTCACCAACTTCAGAAGCATGTATTCTGTTAATTAGCTTAGCACTGCCCCGTGTGTGTGTGTCGCCATATCATGGAAAGTAAATTTAAAAAGCATGAGAGATGGGAAAAAAAGGAATACGCTGTCAATTTTTTCTCTCTCTTTTTCTGTGATCGTCTGAGCTTTTTCTAGAGATGTCATGTGACATCTTCCTACAGGGCTGCACGATTAATCGGAATAAAACCAAAATCGTGATGGCTTTGTGCGATAATCCAATTACAAAGGCCACAATTGAATTAAACAAATATATGTGCTGATTGGTTCAAAGTGAAGCGCAGCACTGCAGCACTATGCGCAAGCATCTCTTGATCCAGTGTTTTCAGTGTCTCAGAGTGGTTTACATTTAATTCTGCTTGAGTTTGGGTTGCTTATGTGCATTTGGGAAGATGACAAACTTCCCAAACTTGTAATGAAAAGTGCTTATTAAACCAGCCTTAAAGCCTTACCAATCTCTTTGCGGTTTTCCACCAAAATAAAAGCTTTATAGTTTACAGTTTGAAAATGAAGAAATTAAGACAGCCATAAATGTTGAAAATAGTGTTGTAATTTTAGTTGTTCTGTACAATTAAATAATTACATAATTTTTGTAATACTCTTTTTTTTTATTACATTGAAATATTACAATAAGTAGTATTTCTAATTGTAATAGTAATATTTAGTAATAATAGCAATAATTACATTAATGGTATATAATCGACCAAATTTTGCAGCCATACAAACAAGCACGGGAAACCTGGAACTTTTTAAAAACACATTTTAAATGACATCCACAATTTTTATCAGAAAAATTGCAGTTTGATCTTTTCCCCCCAAATCATGCTGCACTATTTTTCCTTTTTGTTTCGTCTCTTATTTAAGTTTAAACTGCCCTGTGTGTATGTGCAGCTTTGCTCTAGTTACCATATAACTGAATGAGATCGATGTGTTTGGATTGAGTGTGTATTGTCAAGGGCTCTGTGGGATTCAGATCTGTGGATGCGGAAGAGGAACTCTGGAGGAGATTTTGCCGTCAAGGCCAAATCTGCCATGCAACACACACACACACACATAAAGCTCAGCTCTCTGCCAGACACTCTCAGCCATCTGCCTGATTTCTCTCAGCTCAAACAAACGCACCCCAATCTGACAACAGCAAACTTTTTGTTAAGGAGTTACTGTTTGTGTGTCTAAATGGGTCTAAACAAATTCTTTTCTGACTCTTTACTAACATGCAAAGTTTATTTTCCCGCCTGGAAAACCGAACTAACACTCAATGCTTCACTAACCTTCTCTGTCTCTTTCCTCTTCTCTTTTTTTTTTGGCCGTCCCGGTTTGTTTGTTTGCTCTCAGACGTGGTGGATGGGGTGAGTGTGGAGGGTGTGGATGAGGAGGGCAGGAGTGATAATGAGGCGGCGGCGTCTCATGCTGATGATGTCACGCATACTAACCCTGAGGAGGAGCTGTCTTCATGTCTAATGGAGGATGATTTTACTAACTCTGCCAGTGACCTGGCCTCTCTGGGTAACCCAACACTGCATGACCTCTGCTTGTGCGTGTGTTTGAACGTGTGTGCACGGTAACGCTACACACCCGTGCTTGTGTGTTGTGATTTATCTGTGTGCACCTACTATTCTGTTTATTTTCAACTTTAGGGTTTTTTTTAACCTTTGACCTTTTATCCTGCCATAATGACATTTTTTTTATATGGCTGCATGATGAATCAAAATCAAACTGAAATCATGGTATTATTATTATATTATTATATCATATTGATATATAATAACAAAATATTTGGTCCAAATTGTGCAGCCCCAGAAACAAGCACAGCAAACCAGTTCTTTCTAATTATCAGAAAAATCTCATACCCCCCAAAAAAAATTGTGTAGCCGTAAAATTGAATATTTCTTCTGTTTCCAATGCCATTACTTCATATTTTAAGCATCTTTTAGAATTAATTTATCTTTTAATTCAAAATAACTTTAAGAAAAAATAAGCTCATCTGTTTCAGACACAGAAGGGTTGTTTGTTTAAATAAGTGTTTATAACAGTTAATATTGTTGTCGCTTTTATTTTTGTGCTCTTAATTTAATTAAAAGCTATTTGAACATATTCCCAAGACAAACACAATTATATCTTCTAAAGAGATGAAAAGTTATAAATATTTTTTATCCTTGAGTTATGACAGAAATTAAAGCATGTCATTATCATGATGCACACTTTTAGTAAGTTGGGGTTGTGACTCTTGTGTTTGAGCCATTCTGTTGGTCACTACACACACACATACAAATAACTCCTGTGGTGTTTTTTGGGGGAGAGAGAGGGATGCTGGGAGACGAGGAGAACAGGACCCACATGAAAAGCTTCCTCACCTCACTTTCATCTCCAGCCCAGATGAGAGAGAGAGAGGGGGCAAGGCTAAACCTACTAGTGAAAGGTTATTAGAGAAAGACAGACTCGGAAAAATATAAAGATGGGTATAAAATAAGGCACCATGTGAAAGACAAGTCTGCATGGGAAGGAAGAAAATTAGTGGTCATTGTTCATTTAAAGAAGAAGAGGAGATATTGTGAGTTGAGTTTCTTTCAGTAAATCACAGGATCAAGCACTGTTCCCTCTAAGCCGTGCACATGTGTGGCAAAAATGGAAAAAATAAATACTTTGGCAGAAGTCAGACTCAAAAATAGATGGGGGGGAAAGCCAGAGCTTTCTTGAATTTGAGCTAAATGAATGGACAGCGTTTCAACTGGAGTTTATCCGAGTGTCCATTGAATTAGAGCTAAATGAATGGGTAGCGTTTCAGTGGAGTCTATCCGAGTGTCCATTGATTTTTTTTATTTTATTTTTTTCAGTATGCAGCTGAAGCTGTGAGAAATCTTGTGTGGAAATACACAGCACTGATTGATTCCCGAGAGGATTAATTCACAAACAGGACAGTACAAAGTTCATTGTGGCATATACAGAGGCTCGCAAAAGTCATGCATTATTGTTTTGTCTTGTTTTGTGATCTCAACAAAGCAAGTTAGAGTTTTGAAAAATAACAACAATGTATGGCCTCTAGATAACATGATTAATAATGTTTAAATGTGTTCATAATTTTATAAAATAAAATCATAATTAAATAAAAAATAATAATTTCAGATTTTTTAAACTATATTATTATTTTTAAATAATATACATTATAATAACAACAATATTTATAATTAAAACAGTTATATATAATTAACATACACTGCCTTTCAATAGTTTGGGGTTAGTAAAAAATATATTTATACTTTTTAGGGACACATCATATTGACCAAAATTGACAAAGTCAATCTGTAACAATTACTGTATTTTTCATCAAATAAATACAGGTTTACTGAGCATAACAGACTTCTTTCAAAAACTTACAAAAATCTTACTGATCCCAAACTTTTGAATTGTGTACATTTATATATTTCTGTAAAATCTAACCAACAGAAATGGGTTTTGCTCATGGAGCTAAAATTCAAGGGTGCATTGGGAAAAACAAACTTATCAAAAAAATATTTTAATTCACAACGTGTGAATCAAGGGAGACATTCCAGGTGTGTCACAGCATCTCACTATCTCTCCAGCAAAGTCTGTGTATATGTGAGTGTGTATGAGGTTGAGAGGGCCAGTTTGCTTAAGGGCAAACATTGTCATGTCCTCTGCTTATCTGTGTGTTGGAGACGAGTGGCCTACTGCATATAACAGTTCCTCTCTCTCTCTTTAGGTGTTATGAACAGCAGGCATGTGGACCTGAAGCTCACGAAGCTCACAGAGATTCGGCCACAGGGTGGCAGCTCTCCTTCCTCCTCATCCTCTTCTTCGTCACTGACGGCATCCAGTACTTCACCCCTCAGCCCTGAATCGGGCGGCCTGCAGGTAACATTCACACCCCCCTGCTCTACCTATCTTTAACTGTATTTGCTAAGCAATCAACACTATTATTGCTCATACTTAGGTTTCATTGTGAACAAACTCCTAACCGGAAGTAATGAACTTTGTTGAGTAGCACATTCTGCACCGTTTCGAGAGAGTTACTTTGATTAATGTGGCTAAAAGACACTCACGACACATTAGCATTTTGATGTCTATTTTGCACCGTAAACACCACACAAATTTTCATCATAAAATGTGCCCAACTAAACATTCTCAAAGGGAGCTTATTTATTGTATTTTTATTGTAGTCTTGTTATGGTAGTTTAACAGATTTGCTTGGTTCTTGTTCTTTATGTGTGTGTGTAGGGTGAAAGACCAAGACAGGTTGATTTTCTTTGATTCTGTCTCTTGTTTATTATTTGTCTGAGGAACTTCATGTGTTTATATATTAAGCCAGAACACATGAATGACATTTTACAGCCATTAATGCATATCCCACCTGACCTTTTCTAAGAGAGAAGAGAGCTTGGGGATGTATCGACAGAAGCGTGTTGCTCGCTACGTTGACATGCAATAGATTGATTTGGCTTGTTTATTAAATCCCAGCGTTCTGTGTGTAAGAACATGCATACCTGTGTACTGCTGACTGCTTGGTGTTTATACGTGTGTGTGTGTGATGACCTCCTATCTCGCTGTTGTATTCAGAGCCCCCAGGTGGTGACTGCAGGGCATGTTCAGAGATGCTGGCGACTACCTTCCCCCACCTGTTCGCCCCTTTCTGCCTCTCTCTCTTTCACTCTGCTGACAGAAGGGATTTCCTGTGAGCAGATGTTAGCAGGGTCTTTGATGCACAATGACTGCAGTGATGTGTTCGTTTGAGTCGGCAGGCCTCATTCAGTGCACTGCAGCAGGTGTGAAATAATTGGTCAAGGTTTCCCAAGGACTAGTCACAAATAGGTTAGATTCCAGAGACAGTTTTACAGACATGACTAGGATGACGCAAATTGTCACGCATAACGCAATTAATTTGGGTCACAGATATTCGGACAATCGAACAGTCTTTACCCAGTTGTGTTATTGGTAATAATTACACAATAATAGCGTAATTTATACACAATTTATTTTTATTAATAAAAATTAAGCATTAGCACTAATTGTATTTTATTGTATTTTTTTTAATTGAAAAACTGCTATGAGAAAAAACAATAATTTCTTTCTACTACACTAGCATTCAAAAGTTTGGGGTCTGCAAGATTTTTTTGTTTATGAAAAGTAGCTTATGCTCACTAAGGCTGCATTTGTTTGATCAAAAATACAGTAAACAGTGATATTGTGAAATATTATTATTATATATAAAAAAAATCTTTTTCAAAATATATTTTAAAATATTATTTATTTCTGTGATGGCAAAGCTGAATTTTCACCATCATTACTCCAGAATAAAAGTAATTAGCGTCTTTAAAATACCCCAGACTTTTGAATGGAAACTTTTATTCATGCGCACATGAACAATATTGTCAAGAATTGGTCATTCTTTCTCAGTAACAATCTTACTTAATGTAAGATGAGGCAGTCGTGGCCTAAAGGTTAGAGAGTCTGACTTTTAACCCAAAGGTTGTCCGTTCGATTCTCAATACCAGTAGAAAAATGTAGGTGGGGCAGTGAATGAACCGCACTTTCTTCCACTCTCAGTATCCATGACTGGGGTGCCGTTGAGCAAGGTACCTAACCCCCAATCTCTCCCTGGGCGCGCAACAAATGTCTGGCCACTGCTCCGGGTGTGTGTTTCCACGGTTTGTAGTGCACTGCTCCTAATGTGTGCACTAACTTGGATGGGTTAAATGCACAGGACAAATTCAGAGTATGGGTCACCATACTTGGCTGTCACGTCACTCACTTTTTAACCAATAATTTATAGAAGGCCTTTGTTATGAAATGGCTTTGAGTGGTGAGGGTCTTGTACTCTCTTTCTCTATGGACAATCCAGCACCTGCTGCAGAACTGCAGGCCTACACTACAGGCCAAAGCCCAGGGGAGGATCAGCAGGGTTACGAGCACTGCCGTTCTGAGCCTCAGTGGTTAGTGGGGTTTTAAAGAAAGAGCAGCTCACGCTCTCTCTTGTCTCTTTTGGCCTTCACCATATTCTCCATTGCAACCTTGTATGCATGAAGAAGTTTCAAATGTGTTACTCCTCCACATCTTTTCTTGCCTTTTTAAGACCTTCTCTCTTTCTAAAGGCGTGCTGTTGTACTACCGTCTCTTCACTTTAAAAAATCTGAATCAGCCGCTCCATCCCTCGAGGATTCTCCCATCCCACAACTCCTCGTGGCCACAGTAGAACGGTGCGGGACAGAACGGTTTACCCCCCAGCACACACACTGCAGTCCCCCAGTGCTCCCGGTTGTGTCTCATTAGCAATTGTCTCTATGCACTGTGAGCCTGCTGCCATGGTGGCACACGATAACCGCCTGCAATGAGCAGCAGACCGCAACATTAGTCACGCATCCCAGAAACACACACACACACCTCTGCCAAAATAATACCCACCACCACAATAATGATCGGGACGATAACAGATTAAAAAGCGCCGATCGCGATGTGGGGATAGCCCTGATATCTGCCCCAGCCAGGGGTACAGAGGGGCCGTGGGGGCAGGTGTTTCAAGGAAGGGGTTGTTAGCAAGGGTTGAAGGCCTTGGGTCCTCCGGGAAACGAGGATTCTAGCGGGGCTTTGGGTTTGAATCCTGTTTGTTTTCTTTGGACTTTAACATGAGAGTAATCAGACAGGGTTAAAGGGCTTTGTTGAGCTGTCTCTAGAGATCCAGGCTGTTGAATGTGTCATTTTAACTCGCGCCTTTGGTTTTGTGTGATGACTGCGGTACTCATTCCACTTATAAGGACGGACTTAGGGTGACATTTTTTCACCAACAGATTGCCATTGTATGAAGTTTTATGAGCCTATTATGTATTCAAAAATGTATACATACAATGACTCATATATACATTTTGTAGAGGAAGCTAGGGGTTGTTAGTTCAGGTTGTAAAATGTCATATGGTGTGACTCTTATAATATTTATGGTAATTCATGATAATTGTAAAAATCTTTTTATCTTAACTTCCCTAAAACTTTATAATAAGGTATCATTTGTTAACATTAGTTAATTCATCAAATAACAAATTAACAATGAGCAATATATTTTTACACCATTTTTTTTTAATAAATAAAAACGTTCATGTTAGAAGTGGTTAAGATGTGAACATTCACATGTTTTCGTTTTCAAGAAATATCTATTGATCCAAGCACCAAAGTGTTTCCTCACCCAGCCTATAGGAATTGCTGAACATCAAAGATGTATGTCTTCTGCTGAACACAAAAAATATATATTTTACAGAATATGGGTAACCAAACAGTTGATGGCCCCCATTGTCTTCCATAGTATGGGAAAAAATACCATGTAAGTCAAGGGTGTCCATCAACCGGTTACCGACAATTTACAATCAAACTATCATCTTTTGTGTTCAACAGAAGAAAGAAATTCATACAGGTTTCTAACAACTTGAGGGTGAGTAGTGACAGAATTTTCTTTTTTGGGTGAACTATCCCATTAAGTTGCAATCTGTCATGAGGGCTGAAGAGAAGATGCAGATTAGGGCTGTGACAGCTGATACTATCCCTTTAAACGTGTGGGATCAGTTGTATAAACAGCTATAACTGTTAATATTCACCCATACAGATGCTGAACATCTCAAAGATCAGGCTAAATTTGTTGTTCTCTAGGGAGATGCTAATTGTAGCTTTGTTTTCAGAAGTTATAATTTAAGTATAAACAGGCCAGAGGCGGTATGTGTGTCTGCTTGTGCGCGCTTGTCTTTATTAGCTGTGCGGTTTCCGTACACACACCAGTGAGCTAGCGTCTGCACTAACAATGTTTCTCCCTCCTAGTCTCAAGCAGTGGAACGTGTTCGCTAATTGCGAACTTTATTAGACGTTTCCTATTATTATTGACGTTGCAAATGTTATTCTGAACGCCGTCGTTTCGCTTTCCAGTCTGCTTGGCTTATTGGGCCCAGCACATAATAACACATTTCAATATTGAGGTGATTGGAAGCCGCAGTGAGAAGCTGCTAACACATGTTCGCTTCCAAGACAATAGTGCTTTTAATTTGCATAATCTGAATACATTTTCTGGCTCAGGTTTTGTTGAAAGTAGACTTAATTGCCTTATTTCCTTTGTGCTTGTGAGTTAATGTGGGACTCTGAGATGTACCAAATGCTGCAGAACCTTTCCTCGACCGTTCTTCAGGCACGGCGCTCCATCGTTAAACATTTCTTGGCCATGTGTGTCTAATTTGTTCTTTTCTTTAATGTCGACCGGCATCAGAAGCAACTTTTATTCAAATGACTCTGCTCTACTTTTAAGTTAACTGCTCTTTTACTCTCTTTTTTCTCTCTACACCCCTCCCTCTCTTTTTTAATGTGTTTATAGAATAATGTAGATGAATTGCATGCAGAGCGTCTCCACAGGGCTACGGAACGTCTGCGCAGTCCCGTTGTCTTCCACAAGGAGTCTGCTGTCAGGAAAACCCAGCTCAAATCATTCAGCCAATACGTAGAGACCAGGCCAGGTGAGGTCCTTTACTTTCGCTGATGACACTTCCTCCTGTGCATAAACAAATATTATGGAGGATTTTACATTGTGGAACAGTTCAGTAATCAATAAATTAATGTTTTTAATGCATAAGATGAGCATGTCGGTTACACTCAAGTTTGTTTCAGGTCTGCCAATTAGGCTTAAAGGGATAGTTCACCCATCATTTATTCACCCTCATGTTGTTCCAAACCTGTATGAGTTTCTTTCTTCTGTTGAACACAAAAGAAGATATTTTAAAGAATGTTGGTATTTAAACAGTTGACAGTAGCCATTGACTTCCATAGGAGGAAAAAAATACTATGGAAGTCAATGGCTACCGTCAACTGTCTGGTTACCAACATTCTTTAAAATATCTTCTTTTGTGTTCAACTGAAGAAAGAAACTAATGCAGGTTTGGAACAACATGAGGGTTTGTAAATAATGACACATTTTTGGGTGAACTATCCCTTTAATGTAAAAATAGTACTGATGTGTCTCTTAGAGGTCTTTTAATAATACTAATAATTTAATAACAGCTTTAAGGCCCTTTCACACCGGACGCGTAACGAAAAAAGCGAAGCGAAAAAGTGAATATTCCGCGTGCGAATAGTTTGCATCAAAACTATTCACATCAGCCGCGACACGAATTTGTGACGTTTCAGAGCTTCAACATTCCAAAACATTCATGGCGACAGCTGAGAAAACACAGACACCCCCTCATTCAGTGAAGACAAGCTTTTAATTTTCTTTAAAAGACAGAAAAGAAGGTTTTGGGTGCACCAATTCTTAAAGAACATAGAGTCTGAAGGGTAGTATGCTAATCTTGTACAGGAGCTAAAACTTTACTAGCTAGCACTTACTTTTGAATGTCTGTGGGACAATATGAGGAGCTCCTCCAGAGACCGTAGCACCACATCTGACGAGATAAACACAAACTTCAGGGAACCAATCGATGCAAAGCATCTATGTTTCCAGTTGAGTCACAATGTAAACATTTAAGTGCCACAGACGTACTGACAGAAACACATTCACGTTCTATAGTCGCGGACACAAGGTTTAGAAAAAAATCAACGCGTTTTAACTCAAAAGGTTATGTTATCGTTGTCTGTAGCCTACAGTGGGCAAACACAACTACAGCTGTAACTATAACTTCAGCTGTAATATCGTGAGAAATACCTGGCAAAGGTTGATGTTTATTGAATAGCTAGTGACATCAACTGGACATTTTGTGACCTTTGTTTCCTTGTATGTGATTGGTTGAAGCCTTTTCTGTCGCCACTAGAGTTTAAACATAGTTTTTTTCCCCGCCGCAGCACATTCGTGTTCGGTGTTGAAGCACTCATTACACAAACAGCTGATCAAAAAATAAAACCATCGCGTGTCAAAATCGCGTCCAGTGTGAAAGGACCTTTATACAGTGTTTATATATACCTAGTGATTGCAGTAATGGAGTTGTCAGATCTGTTTGATTGGGTTAGGTTCATCCGATTAAAAAAAAGTGTCTTCATATTCATTTATAGTCAGGTGAGAATCAACCAACTTTTAATATCTCTCTCTTGTTTTAGAGGTTAAAAGGCAGAGATCCGTGCCTGAAGATCTAAAGAGGGTGGGCGAGGAGAGAGGAGCTCTGACAGAGATGGAAGGACGAAAGCCAACTGAAGATGAAGTATTTAATGCATATTTAAATTCAGCACTGCTCATTCTGATGTTTTCTGTGACACCAGATCATAGTTGGACATCACACTCGTGCACAGTTACTCACATCTGTCTGAGGGGTTTTGAACACTGTCAATCTTTTTTTTCCTTAAAGCTAAAGAGACCAGCCAAATTAGACTGCTATTTCCTGATAATTGTAAGATTAGGGTGGATAAGGGAAATGGGCAAAGCAGTAGATATACCTCTTTCACTCCACCTTTTCTGGCCTTTTTCTTGGAACCCTTTCAATTTGTTCTAAATTTCCCCTCTGTTTTTGTCTCCATTTTTGGTTCCAATGTCCATCAAAAAAAGTGTTGGATTTATTTATAAGGGAATAAACATGTAGTGTGGATATATATATATATAGAAGAATACAATTATCAGTTCTTGTCACATCTTTCATTCTCTCTCTGCAGGCTGATCTAAAGAAACTCTTTTAATTATTGCAGCACCATATATAGGGCCAGAGCATAGAGAAACCTACCCTGGGAAGAGTGAGATAGAGAAACACAGAAAGAGAGAGAGGGAAGGTCAGTAGAGACCAGCTTTGCCCCTCTCTGTGTAGGGGTTAATGGGTGTTGAACTTGCCCATTACCCAGCTCAAGCTGAATTACCCAGCGAATGATGTTTGCATTAATATAATATATATGGAAATTTCAACACTTAATTATGGCAGAGAGGCGAGAGCAGGGGGAGGGGGCTGATCATGTGTAAAATTGATTTGTGGGAGAAGTATTTGATAGAGCAGCGAGGAAGAGGAAGGTAGAGTTTGATGGACAGCAGGAGGACTCAGGCAGAAAAAGTGCTGTCTTGGATGAAAAAAAAACTTTCTTCCCCATTTCCCTCTTTCCTATTATGAAATAAGGTGCATCAGCACAAAAAATATATATATATTTTTGCAGCAATCTTTAGGATGTGAATTTAAATTAGCACCCCCCTGCCCCCTTTCTTAGAATAGTTGTAAGGAGGAGAGGACAGAGGTGGGTGATAAACGAGTGAAATGAAGTGGGGTGGAAGTGCTTGTCACTATCACATACTTAGAAATAAGCGTGCCATTTAATTACTCTATTTCTCCCTAATCACGGTCTCATCCCTCACTCCAGTGTTTCCCATCTGCCAGAGGGTGCTGCAACCAGGGCCACGTGTGTAAAAGAATAGGAGCATGTTTCCAAGCGTGTACATGAGTGAATCTGAGCACACACACGTGTGCTGCGTAGATCTCTTAGATCCCTGCTGATAGGCCCTTAGGCACTGACCCACCTCTCCCATATATTTCAATTTTGTCTCTCTGCGTGTCAGTCTCTAGACTGCTGTAATACTGGATTCGCTCTGAGGTCATTTAGTGTGTTTATATTGGTGTGTAAGCGCACCCTCCTGCCCTGAGGCTTTACACATGAAGTCAAACATCAGCATTTAAAGCTGCAGTCTGTAACTGCCAAAAGCAATTATAAATTGTCAGGAATTGTAAAAGACACCTAAATAAATGAAAATAAATAAATCTTCAAACACGGTCAGAAAAAAATTATGATACAGTACCTCTAAGTTTTTAATTTATATTTTGTATATACATGCATTTAAAGCTAGTATGTAACTGTGCATTATTAAGCTATAAATAAATTAAAATAAATGAATAAATCTTTAAACCTAGTCAGAAAAAATATGATACAGTAGCTCTGAGTATTTTCTAATCATGTTCGGTATTTTTTAAACAAATCTTTTAAAATGTTAATATGATTTTAAAAATATGATTTAAATATAATTTGAATGTATTATTATTTAATGTGTAATTATTATTTTTTTAATTATTTATTATTATTATTTATTACCTCATCTTTGTAATTAACCGAATTTGGGAATGTTTTGGGAATCATTTTTACCACTTTGTGACAGCAGTACGTCATTTCTAAAGAAAGCAGAAAAAAGAACATTCATTTGCTTAATTAATTAAAGCAATATTCACCAGTCATCATTCTGACCACTGTTCCCCTGGTATTAAAAAGCTGTATAAAGCCAGGTTGTGATGCTTCATTTCTAACCTCTCATCACTCCCCCTTCCTCTCGTTTGTTCTTGCCCAGCAGAAAGCGTTCAAAGACACCAGCCAGTACGTGGTGGGAGAACTGGCGGCGCTGGAGAGCGAGCAGAGGCAGATCGACACACGGGCCTCGCGTGTGGAGAAGCGTCTGCGCTATCTCATGGACACAGGTACGCCGCCCAATTACACTGTAAACAGTTTTGGCAAATTGAGCGTTCACAAACTCTTATGGAGTTTGGGAAGTGTGAATCTTTGAAGCCGGGATGTTGGGGCGGCAGCGGGGATATGAAAAGGGGCGGTGAGGATGCAGGGAGGCTCTCTGGGCCGCCGTGATAAGAGAGCCTTCATGGAAGCTGATAACTAGTGCTGATAGCGTCCGCCAGCCAGCCACTATTGAACAGTACCGTGCAGCCATGCGCAACAGAACCCCATATCTGGCCTTCAATGATATGCTGTAGAAGAGAGAGAGAGAGAGAGAGAGAGAGAGAGAGAGAGAGAAGGAGGGAGAGAGGGGGATACGGCAGAGGGGTAAAGGGTGAAGAGGGGAGGAAGAGAAACGGGGAGGGTTGCTATTTGGGGGCTGGACTGAAAAGGAAATGTTGAAATAATGAAAGACACGTATTAATAGATACATGCACTTGCTCTCCTCCTCTCTCTCTCTCTCTCTCTCTCTCTCCCTCTCCCCCCCTCTATTGCTCTCTCTTCTCCTCACATATACACATATGAAAGGATGTGGGGCGATCTTTCAGGTGTGTATAGCAGGGAAAAAGAGCTACTGAGCCTTTGTTAAAACATAGAGCTCCGTTCTGAGCAAGAATGGAAATGGCTCCAGCACCTCAATAACCCAAATTTAAGAACAGCCTCCTGCCATCTAGATGTTGATACGAAACAATCATTTCCCACAAGGGTAGTGTCGTGAAAAAAACGAGGGTAAAGTAGACGATTTAATTTTTATGCTTCTCCATTGAGGATGTTATCATGACTATCTCAGTTTTATGTCTGCTCAACCCTGGATCCATCTCTCTCTCTCTCTCTCTCTCTCTCTCTCTCTCTCTCTCTCTCTCTCTCTCTATTTCTCTTCCCACTCACCTGGACCCTGTTGAAGTCAAAGCTGCTGTGTCCGTTTGAAGGGTTTTTTCTCACTCTGAATGATAAATGGCTTGAATGCCCTAGCAGGTGGAGAACCAAACCAGACATTTCTGCAAGATTTACACACACAGAAATAAGAGGCGCTGTTACACACCAGACCTAGTGTACGATTCTCAACTTAATGTGCTTACCTGTGTGAGCTAGTGCACGCATTTCAGCACTGCAAACGGGTGAATTCACGCCTCAGTCAGGTTCACAGACAACATGATCTTCAGTAACAGCTTCTATAGCCAAATATACACAAAACAAACAAGGTCATATGTAATGCTCAACATACACACATTAAATTGAAAATGCTGCCAAGCTGTGCTGCACTTAATTCTTTTAAGTATTATATAATTGTAATTTCATGGGGATTTAGTTAGTTTTTGCCTGAATTGATGATATTTTTCTGCATACAATTCTCCTGTTATATCACTTGAAATATGTCTGCATATATATATATATACATATATATATATATATATATATATATATATATATATATATATATATATATATATATATATATATATATATTAGGGCTGTCAAAAGATTAATCGCAATTAATCGCATTCAAAATAAAAGTTGGTGTTTAAATAATATATGTGTGTGTACTCTGTTAATTATTATTTATATATAAATACACACACATTCATGTATATATTTAAGAAATATTTGCATGTATATACATTTATATAATCTATAATATATATAAATATAAATGTTTTATATATAAAAAATAATATTTTTTTCTTAAATATATACATGCTTGTGTGTGTATTTATATATAAATAATAATTAACAGAGTACACACACATATATTATGTTAACACAAACTTTTATTTTGGATGCGATTAATCGCGATTAATCTTTTGACAGCCCTAATATATATATATATATATATATATATATATATATATATATATATATATATATATATATATATATACATATACATATACATATACATATACATACATACATACATACACATAATCACACACATACACAGACATGCATATAATACGCATGTTTATTTTACTCATATATATATACACACATATATATTATAGACATATAAAGTTATATTTATATACATATAAAAACTGTACTAAGAACTACTCGTGATCCCTGATACCCCCCTCCCCACCTAATTATACGCTCTGCCTTAGTCTGCTGGTTTTTTGCGTTTGTTTCCCAGATGAATTCACAGTAATTGGGCTGGTTAATTTATTTACTGTGTGCAGTTCACAGCACATTAAAGAATGGAGATAATTGAACACGAATTGTCAAGTGTCTTCTGATATCAGGCGTATTACAGAAGGGAATGCGTATAAAACTCTATTTCCATGCAACCATTGTTTATGGTAATTAAGTACACAGATGTATTCCTTGGTTGCCTTCCAAGCTTATGGCGACTGCCATTGTTGTCTTCTATTAATATGTAATCAGTAAATAGTTTAATTTTCTAATCTGCAGTTGGAGAATTCACTTTCTAACAGCTCTTAATTATGGCAGAGCCCTAATGATGCAGCCGCTGATGGGCTAGGAGGCCGTAAACGGAACGCAGAGCGCTCGGGGGAAGGCAGAGGCCTGCGGTGGCTCCTGCCTAATGAACTTGTTATTCCCACACCAGAGGGAGCAGTGTCCTTCACACACACACACACAGGCTTCTATGCCCATCTCACCAGCAGCTCAACCATTACCTCAGTTAGCCACATCCCCGGAATTACGTCTAAATATGTTATTGTCACCCGATTTTCTAAACATATCAATTTTGAACCTTTCGCAAAATCAAAAGTGAGAGAGGAGAGCTATTCGCGCGCTCACCATTCTGTCCGAGCACAATACCGTCCCGAATCACATTGAAATTTTTCAGCGCAGAGCATTGAAATGTGTGTAAATGTTATCTTCTCGGCTTTTGATATTCAGCAACCCTCTGAATGCATCTCCCTGACATCTGCTCAGCATGCATTTATGCACACATATGATTTTCAAATTGCTTTATAACCTGCAACAATGAATGCAATTATGAAAATAATGGCATTTAAAGGCGCTCTAAAACCCACACACCTACAGAGTTCTCGATAAGAGATTTTAAAAAAAGCAGAGGGAATGAATGAGTTTTAGGTGAGATTAACATATGTTTAAAAATTGCACTTGAGTCTGATAAGATTGACACAGGTTTTATTGCATGCTAATCCTTTCTCCTTTTCTCCGACGCGGTCACAGAAATTCATACAAGACGGATATCATCAGCTTAATGCAGTTTACAGACAAGCCATCACAGTCTGTGCCAGCAAAAACAGACATGTCAGAAGAGGCCCGTTATGTTTGTTTTATTCTCGGGGATGTGGCCGTCCTCTTCCGGGTTTCTTCGCAGATGTGCACCTTTTTATATTTTGGTCTCAAAACGTCAGTCCCTCTTTTTCCCACCCCCCACCCCCCCTCAGCTTTCCCACATTAATTCTCCCTACCCACATTCCAAGGCAGTGTTGGCCATGCAGAAATAATTGCTTGAGTGTCTGCGTTTATAGATCTCAGCTCCGCCAAGACTGAAATGGAATTGCTCGTGTGGCTAAGGCAACATGCTTGTAACCAGCCCCTTAGTTTGACTAAAGATTTAAGCTTGGCTACGTGAGTCGCATGGGGAAATGGTCTCCAAGCTCAGACAACAGCTAACAGCTAACACAGCTTTAAGTATATTATCAGGCAAGTTCTTTCAGAAACGTATTGCTAAAGAAGCTTAACATTAATTATTGTAACTTTGGGAAGATTACATCCACAGCATGCTTGTAAGCGGTGGCATAGTCCTCTTGACCTCCTATGCAAGAGCTTAAAGACACTAGAATGGCATTTCAGCTGCATTAATAGGATAACCAGTATAATCTTTCCACAGTAAGAGAAGGAAAAGTGTTTAGAGCATAATACTTGCCTCGGTTCTGGGGACGAGACGGGTTTTGTGATGTCTCGCGCAATCGGCACGCACCGTGTTCTATCGGTGTAATCGCAAACTCTTTTCTCTCCCTCTCTGCTGTTCTCTTTCTTCTGTTGTCTCTCTTTCAATTCTCTTTTTTTCCCTCTTCTCCCTCTGTCCTATTCTTTCTCCTCCATGGGATTTGCATGCTAGTTCAGTAGCTTGTCCACTCTAATTTTAAAGACCAAAGACCTCGTTTAGCCTTCCTGCTAAGCGTGCGCCGTGAGTAGCGGAAAAGTAAGCTTGGAGACAAACGCAGGAATTCGGCTCATAAGGATGGCTTTTATCGGCACGACCAAAGGCCAGCGCTGGATCAGGAGGTGACTGCCTATTCAGGTTTAGTGCTGGACTATGTGCTCGACTTCAAGAGCTGGTTAACATCAGAATGGTCCATTTTCGGCTACTGGCTTTTGCGGCCTTTGTTCTTCCCACTGGTTTTAATTCTCACCGGACCGTTACGTGCGCAGCGTAGATCGCCTTTGTGAAGTCATGTATTCTCGCTACCTAATATCAACAGGTTAGACCTTTAGCCTCAATTAATGCATGATGTAAGACATTAACTCTATTCTTTTATTAAACAAAACGAGTGTAATTTCACTTTGCATTTGTCAAGTTTATTGTAAGCAAGAAGGAAAACGCTTCACATCAGCCCTTTTTAATCTCTGAGGCCGTTTGAATGTTCGAGAGGCAAAAACAATTTAATTAGTTAAGTTGCGTTGACTTCACATTCAAACCCCCAACCAGCAACCCCTCCCTCCGAAAGCTTTTCCCAGATGTGAAGAGGGTTTTTTTTGGTCTGGTGTCAGGCTTTCAAACATTCTTTAACAGTTGGATGAAAGGGGATTTTAAGGAAGATTAGAGAAGGGGATCCTCCAGGCATTGTCTGAGAATCTTAAGATAAAACGCACGGGGTGGATAGTGTCTGCGGAGGGGGGTGTCAGGGGGAAGGGTTTGTTGGTTGCAGGAGATACGGACTGCATTTTGAGACATGTAATTTAGATTTTTATATCGGCACGGAAATTGCGACGAGTCGCCGTCATAGCGCTCTCCCTCTCCATGCCGTTTGTTTTCCTTTTCCCTCTATCCCTTTCTTTCATCCCCCCAATGTGTTTTGCGGTGGCCTTGCTGTCCTCTAAATTGTTGGTGTGAAGTTAAGTTAAACGCTGCTACATGTGGCATTGCAGGCAGGCAGTGATATGCCTGATTAACATTTTCAAAAGGGGCACAATGATGGCGCTTATTATAATCTCCCCTTTATTGAAGCATCTTGAGGCCTTTTCATCTTTCCCCCCTTTGACTGCCATTCCAGTAAGACCCAGCCAAAAGCAGCTAGTGCTGTGCCACTGCGGCTCCATACGCGCTGAAAAACAGAGAGCCACTCTCCGCAACGCCAGCCAAGACCTCAATGATCTGCTGAGCTTTTTTTTTTGTTTCGTTTTTTGTTGTGTTTTTGTGGCACTGGTGTGTGTATCTGTCTTTTTCATTTTTATTGGATTTTTGTCTCTAATGTAGAGGACGGTAGAGAGTAGACGGGAATGAGTTTGTGTGATGCAGGCCAGATTTAAACTTGCATCCCATGTGTGCAACAGCCCGCTCTTTTTTGCAAACACATGCACTATTGTCCAATTAAAATTTCTTTGACGCACGTTTAGGGGAAGAAAACTCATATTTATACACTGGCAGGTCCGACATTTGAAGTAATTAAGTAAATAATAATTGAAGTAAAGTAAGTAATTTTATTTTATTATTAAGTTCTCGAACCCATCCATGGAGTTCGGCTTTGCAAAACAGTTTAGGTGCACGGGACACTGTTTGCATAATTGATCATTATTTGGTTTACAAATTGTCTCCTGACAACATAATTGAATTTCAGTCATGCACTTAATTAATAGACCTTTTCATATGGAAACTGATTAAGACACACTTTACAATTAAGTGTAATGACGCGGGGTTGGCCTGTAATTAGGGGCATTCACGTGCTAACAGCCCTGCTATGCTAGCTCAGTTGTTGTTCATTTCCCTTTGTATGGGCCTCTCTAGGCTACACATTCCTCTAGCGTACTACCTGAACCTTATCAGCACACGACCTCTCTCCCCAGCCCACCTTTAGCATGCTAAAACACGCTAACGACACCCAAAACAGCTCATTTGAGCTAATGGAAATGACCATTTAAATGCTATTGTTCTGCTGTTAGCCGCTTAGTAGAGATGGAGAGATAGGCGAGGGAAGCTACTTTTATAGTTACTGTAGGGAGGAGACTCATTATCAATTTGTCCTTAAGCAAACCTGAGGAAAGAAAAAGAGAGAAAAAATGGGAGGGTTAGAGGGGAAGGGGGGAAGAAAACGCCAGAATTGACAATGCAGATGTGTGGAGGGCGGCTAATAGTGTTAGCACATCCATTACTCTCCTCAGCTTAATTCATTAAGCAAATTGGGCGGGAACCGTATTGGCCTAGTTGAAATACGTGCAATATGACACTGCTCAAATTTGTTCTAACACATGGCCCGGGGAGACGAGCCGACCGCTCTAATGGGGGAGGAGGGGCAAATTATGCAAAGGCACACTGCAGGAGGGAAATGACTACAACGCAGAGGGAGTAGCACCTCTGCACTCAACTAACCCATTTTCCTTCACTCCAAGCCATGTAACATTCACTCCAAGCCATGTTACATTCATTCCAAGCCATGTCATATTCACTCCAAGCCATGTCCCATTCATTCTCCTATCTGGCTGTACCTCTTGACCTTAAAGGGATAGTTCACCCAAAAATGAAAATTAATTTATTCACCCTCGTGTCATTCCAAACCTGAGACATTCTTCAAAATATCTTCTGTTATACAATGCACCATAATATTACTTAGCACAAGCTGGAACGTCTCCTATATAATGATAAAGGGGACGGTTTTTTTGACAGTCGTCTGAAAGAAACATCTAGGGGGCCAGCAGATGTGTTTCACCCTCCACAATCGTTTGCTCTGACGTTTACTTGGAAAGCGGATTAAGCAAATAAAAGCAAATAATATATTAGTAGGAAAAACATTCTGCAGGTGTTGACGGGACCTTGCTGCTTGTGCTAATTTGTCGTCTCTACAGGTAGCCATTTCAGCATCTCTCAGGGTTCGGTGTGAATCTAAATGGAGTGTTGCTCAAGCTCTGATAACCCCCCAGAATTTCACACCTCTAGTATGTAAACAGAGAGGTAGAGCAGGTCCTAAGTAGATGAGATAACAGAGATACTCCCAGATGTCTACAACCTGTCCTTAATGCACACTAATGTCTTACCAAAACCCTTGCATTTCATGTAGGTGGTGCCAGGACTGCCACTTTTGTTAATGCTAGTTTAAATATAGCTCATAGTTACTGATATGTTACTGTAACTGCAGTAAAACTACTCAAAACAAGTCCTTGTTAGCATTATTGCTCATGCTACGTAATATAATGCTTCATCATATAAATAAAAAACAATTACGTTCACATGCTGAATAGCCATTCAAGGGATAGTTCATCCAAAAATGAAAATTCTGTTATAATTTACTCAGCCTTATGTTGTTCTAAACTGGAACACAAAGAAGATATTTTGAAAAAATATATATTAAGTGTTGTTTTGGACCCTATTGACTTTCATCAGATTGACAAAAACTTTTCAAAAATATCTTCTTTTGTGTTCAGCAAAAGAAAGAAAGTCAAACAGGTTTGGAAGGACTTGAAGGTTAGTAAATTAATTTAAGGCATGTCATCTAAATGTCTTGTTTCTTTGTGTATGATGCCTATGAAATCATACATTTACTGAGAAAATACACAAGAAGTTGTCAATTTGTGTCAATTTTAGCAGTTAATTCAGCTGCAGTTAACTCAACACCGATGGTTTTGGTCCAAGAGCAAAGGATGGGGGCAGGAATCCAAGCAGCCCTTTTCCATTTGGCTCTGTGGAGATTTTGAGAAGCTTCATGCAATCACAGATACATATGTATGTGCTCACTGCTCCCTCCTGGAAGGTACCTTTTTACATGTACATGTCTACTGGGGTCCCCCCACCCTTGCAAACAGGCCTCCCCTCTGTCAGCTAATCAGTACCTCAGCTAGATGCATTGTGACCCTATGCAAATCTATTTACATTGGAATAGGGGAATCAGGGGATCCTAAACTCAGGCATCGAAGTTGAAGAAAGAATACCCAAGGCCAACAAATAAATGAAAGTTTGCTCAAATCCGTGAGATAATGGGGTCTGTGTTCAGACTTACCACAGTGGAGAGATAAACACAGGGATTACTTGGGGGTTTTGCATCAGTTGCTTTCTGCTGGGTGGCCTTACTTGTCAAAAAGGGAGAAAAGGGGAGAGAGAAAGAGAGGGAGAGAGAGAGAAAAAAAAAGAGAATAGGAAAAAAAAAACGTTTAACGCAAGGACATTCACATGGCACATTGAGAAAAGAAGTACCGCTAATTCCATCAAAGCCAGAGAAATCAGCCATTAATTTATGCTGCTCTCTCCCTCCCCCTGTAGCTATTGTTGCTTTGATTGTTGATCATTTCGGTAACATCTGGTCCTGGGTTTTTTTTTTTGGAGGCCAGTTAGTGTCAAGCAGATGACCCCCTTCAACATGGCCAAAAAATCACTCCGGTGTCTCATGCTGTCGCTGTCGTCCTGTTGGTAGGAACAGAAAATGCAGGGTTTGTGAATATCTCAGGCAAAAAAAATTCAAATATTTTAACCAATGACAAGCAAGCAATTATAGGTGACAACTGAACACTTATGCACATTTTATCCAAAGTAACTTACATATTCTCATTTATACATTTGACCAGCCCTTAAAAATGTAACCCATGACCTTGGTGTTGCTTAGTGCCATGTGGTACTTTTTAAGCTACAGTCAGGAACTCTTAAATAAATATTGTTTTATAAGAACAATATTAGTCGTTCATGTCTATGAGTGATTAGGTTTGCAGTCAGACCTTCCCAAGTCAATTAATATGAAGGCATAACAATTGACAACAAAAGACCATTCTATAAAATTAAAAGCTGGAGTATTTAGAACCAAGCGTTTCCTCCTCAGATCTTGATAAGTGCTGTGGGTGCGCAGGAGTGGGCGATTCCTGTTAATATATATTTGGAAAGATGGAAAGATTTGGTATTTGAATCGAGGGCTTTGCGGAGGAGCAGATTATGACTTCCATGGTGACTCCTTCCAGCTTTGGGGAAATGAGCTGTTGACATTCTTCAGGGTCATCATCCAAGATAGCAGGCCAACCAGCAGGATTTACCCGATAAACCCATCCAACTAGACCTTTATCCATTTCACTACGACTGGGGAAGGCAGGGGTGAGACGGGTTAGAACTGATGTTTTTCTCTTTCCATCAAAACGTGAGCCATTTAGTCAGCCAGTATGGAGACTACCATCATGAATAAACCCTTGGGCTAAAATATTTTTCCTAATAAACATTTTTTTTAATTGAACGCTTATAAATTATAACTAGAGTCTAACGTTTTCTTCATACCTATTGCAGGTTTGTACTAAAGTATGATTTTCAGAGAACATTATTGGTCTGTGGGGTATTTCCTTTCAAACTATTCGAGTAGATTGAACAGCCAAGAGTGGATTCAGTACGAGTATGATGGAGTCTTTGAAGGAGAATCATTTACACCCCTGTCATCTCGCAAAGAACATCATCTTTGCCCACAAAGCCTATGTCTGACAATGTTTGAGTCCTCTCCACCTTGGTCAAAATAATTTTTTCCCATAATTCCCTTGTGTAACCTGGGGCTAGTGTTGCTCCCCGCTGTGAGGTAGACCCAGAGGAAAGACAAAAGCACAATGAAACAGGGAGCTTACCACCAACCGCTCTCACTGGAGCTCTGGAGTAGGGCCCACTATACACCGCTGCCTCTCCAGTTCTGTCCCAATGCTAATGAGCCGGCTCTGATCTTTCCTCTGCTTCCCGTGTTTTCAACATCTTCAAGGACCACATGGCGCTAGCAAAATAAAGACAACCAAATGAGAATTTTTAACGCTTTTTGTGTCAGCGACTCAGCGCCTTTCAGCCGGCTCACTCATTTAATATTCCCCCCGAGAAAGAAAGGACAGAGGAAAGAAGAAAAGAAAAAAGGTAAAATGTGCAACAAGGAGTTGGAGGTGCTGGAGGGAAAGGGGGGAGGTGTCACTTGCATTCCTCCTCCGTGTTATTGCGGAGAATCGAACTAAATCGCGAAGCAGAAATGACGTGACCTTAGTGTTCTCGTTTCACGCGTTTGGGTTCAAACAAGACAGCCAAAATTTCACACCAGTGTCGACGCCGAGTTTCATGATATCAATAACGGCTCCCGAACGAGAGGGGACAGATAAAGGGTGAAAGAGGGCCCGGGTCTGACGGAGTCTCCTGCCGGCTGTTCACACACTCCTTTTTAATAGCTGCGTTCTCTATACAGAGGCACAGGGCAGTGCCTCGCATTAGCGCTGGAGACCACTAGTTAATAGGATGATGTCTTTTAGCTTTTGTTATGAGATTATTAACCGGGATAGGTTTCTGCTCTCATCCGAGTCGCTGCTCTGAGGGCCTGTTGAGCACAAGTGGTAAAATACAGCGTCCCCGCATTGTGCCGTGCTTGTATGGTAAAAGGCTTTTAATGAAACACCTTTTCGGAGGCTTCACCAGGTGATCTTTTTTTTACCGCTCTCGTCTGCCACTCACCCAGCTTTAATTACCTGAAGTACTCAGCTTTTTCCAAAGGCCCTTGATTCTGCCCCTGTGTTCAGTGCTCCCAAAAGCAGGTTTAAAGTGGATGATAGAGTGAAATGATAGTATTTATCAAAATAAGAAAGAAAGGAGAGGACCTCTGGCTCCAGTGTCTCGCCCTACAGGTCATAGTATATCCTATTTTTTGTTTTTGTTTTGTTTGCTTACGCTTATATATATATATATATATATATATGTGTGTGTGTGTGTGTGTGTGTGTGTGTGTGTGTGTGTGTCTATATATATATATATATATATATATATATATAATATATATAATATAATATATATATAATATATATATGTGTGTGTATGTATATATATGTATATATATATATATATATATATATATATATATATATATATATATATATATATATATATATATGTATATATATATATGTGTGTGTGTGTATATACACATGCATACATACATACATACATGCATGCATACATACTTACAGGTACACAAGACACACTGTGTGTAAAATATATATATATATATGTATGTGTATATATATATATATATATATATATATATATATATATATATATATATATATATATATATATATATATATATATATATATATATATATATATATATATATATATATATAATGATAATATTAAATGTAAATCATGTGTGTCATAAGAGATTACAATTAACAAATTTGGATTTGATTAGACTACTATACAGTATTAAAAAAAATCCAATCTATTATTGTTGCTGTAGTTCAAACACTAGAGCATGGCGTAACAATTGCAGGATCATGGGTTTGATTTCCAGGTATAAAATGTAGACGTAGAATGCAGCGCAAGTTGCTTTTGATAAAAGCATCTGCCAAATGCATTAATGTGAAGACAAAAACTCAAACACAATTTTTTTTAAAAATAATATCTATGGAACTTTTTTTCATCCATCAAGCATATTGTCATCTGTTTCCCACTCTTCTGTCATTTTGCATCATTATTTATCGCGAGTGCTGTTGTGAAGAGGGCTGTAATTGTTGTTTTGTAATGTAAACTGCCTGTCTTGGCTGTTACGCTCATCGTGAAGCTGCGATAGTGGACAGGCGGCCCAGGGATTAAGGAGCAAGGAACGGCCAACACTAGCTGATAGTCTGTCAGTCTGTGATAATGTTTATTGATTAAAAAGAAGGGTGGAATACAAACACAGTTTAATAGAGTAGGGGGCTGCGGACAGAGATGGACATATTTGTGATTTCTAGTGCTTAACTCAGACATGCAGGCTAAAATTTATATAGTCTCCTGTTACTCCCCATGTCAGAAAAATGCTTTAAAGTAATAGAACCATTTTTGATGGGTCTGCATATTCGTTGAATATTAGGTAAAAGGAGAACACTGCATTCCAATTTGTGTATATGAAGGAAAAAATAGAAAAAAATCTATTATCTGCCATTTGTTTGTTTTGCTCCTGCCAAACTCGACATAAAGTGCTGGGGGACTGTGGTGTTTGCAGAAGAGTTGTTTGTGTTAACAGCACTGAGGGGCGGGTGAGAGACGTGTATTAAGGTACAGACTATCTTCTGTCAGCCCCTCACTGAACGTTCAAACAATTACATGAAAGGATGTATGATAACGGTGTATGTATAGCCAAGACTTTTCTGTCATTAAGGGCGACTTAAGCGATCCTGTTTTCCTCCTGCGGTTCTTCTATCGTCGCTGTAAGGCCGCTCCGCTTATGAATCCTTCCTCATAAGCCGCAAAGCAAGCAACTGAAGGTCAATAATACCAGTGGCAATTGAAAACCTTGTGACTGGACACTTTGCAAGGAATTAAATTGTAATGCGCTTTGACTGCTCATGTTCCATTAACTCAAATATGTCAGTCTGTGATCGTGAATTGATAATGTGTTTCCTTAAACATACAATCTGATCAGTGCACATATTAAAAACATGTATTTATTTTCCAACTTAAAAGATTTAATAGTGGTTTTTTTTTTATTATTGTCATTTAATTATGTTTTAGTTATTTGGATAATATTATTTAAGTGGTTTAATTCAGTTTTAATCTCTGAATAATTAACCGTTGCTTCAGTAAATTTAAGCTTTTGAAGATCTCTGTTTTTTTACCCGTCTCTTTGATTTTTTCAGTGTCTCGGTCACCTAAAGAGGCTGATCCCCAGATAAATAGTAAGCAGGGGAAAAGGTTAGTGGTTAACTAGGTTGGCTTAAACAAGAGAAAATGTGTTCGGTCCATTTTGAAACTAGCGATGGGCGTCTTAAAGCACAATGGCCGGGGCTTTATCCTGAGATTAGGTATTGTGGTTAAAGCTAAACTACCTTCCATCAGAGCGGCGCAAGGCGAGCGTGGCCCTTTCAGCCCACGCTAACAAGACTTCTCCACAGTGCAGACCCACTCAGAGTAATTAAATCAATCCTTTTGTTCTCACCGCTCTCTCCTTCAGTGACGAGTGAAGATCTGATTATTGCCTTCATGCATATTCAAAAAGACTCCCTGACTGGGCCTTAATGAGCTTCCTCTCAATCGCACAAGATTCATCTTGTTCTTTCCCCCCTTTTTACTTATTTTTTTATTTGTCTCTCCCTCTCTTTTCCATGCATTTGAACTCCTGACAACAAAAAAGAGTGAAACGGCAGTCAGACGCACAGAATGAATGAGTGAGGAGAGTCAGCCCACTTAAAATAAATCGTAAATGTTCAAAAAGTGACAGAGTGGCAGAGGAGTGGAGATCTTCCCCTTCAAACTCCGATAGACAAATTGGATTACTGGGTATTGGATTAAACAGAAAACGGGTGGATAAGAAATGAGAAGAGCTTGCTGTGATCACAGGGTTTAATATATTTCTTTTCTTTTTCTTTTCTTTATGGCCTCTTCTCTCCACCCCCAGCCTGTTTTTTTTTTCTTTCGGTAAAGACACCAAGCTCTTAGCAGGACTCAGGATTAATTTGTAATTGTTCTGGTTTCTTAATGCTTAAGAAAGATTTTTATCTAAATCAAATGAGGGGGAATTTTGTAATTAAACAAAATGCCAAGCAAAACAATCCCCCTGTTGCGGAGGTTTACTTCAGAGTTATTTGCTTTTTATCATTCTGTAAATATCTAAATAAGGTTCTAATTTAAAACATAAAAAAATAGAACCTTCAATTCACATAATTAATTTGGCTATTCACAGCATTTAGCCTAATTACATGCCTTGAAAATTAAAAACAAACTTTTGGAAAGATCTTGTACACTAATGTTTTCCAAATATCAAGTTGTGTTTTTTATAACCAGTTGCTAGCAGCTCAGATATTTAATTGATATTTTGGACTCATGACAGTCGTGCCTGGAGCTATTTAGGGTGCATTTGAAATTGAACAGGTGTATGTGTGTTTATAGCTATAGTCTAGCTGATATAACCTAAATATGTGCACATGGAACTTTACATTTGGGTGACTTGAGGTTTGTTTTGTCTATGTGTGTGTGCTGTAAGTGTTAGTAAATAATCAGTTAAGGTTAGCAGGAAAGAGGGGCAGATTGTGAAATGTGTGAGGATTTCATTAATGCTATCTATTTTGAATGCAACAGTGGCTGAGATGACTATCTTAATCTGATTCTGCTGCAGGGGCCAGATCACCCTGCCACGGACACAGGCCCTCGGGCGTACCAGACGAGCCTGGCCCCTGTAGCCTGCTCGTGCTCGTCTATGTGGACCGTAGGGTGTGTGAAGGTCCATCTCTTGAGTTTTGTAAAGTGAATGCTATTGGGACTGATCAGCCAAGCTAGGGAAGCAGGTTCTGTTCATTTTTAAACCGATTTTATTCAGTTCTCTGGAGAACTTGTATATAATGTTAATTAAAATTCTGTCAAATCATGAAATATTTTCGATAAATTATTATAATTGTTTTTATTAAAAAAAAAAAGTGTTATTAATTTGCTAACTGTTCTTATTATTGGTCTTACAAATGCAAATTTCGTTTTTTAGTTATATTATATTGACTTTAATGGATCATTTACAAATGCACAAAACCATTTCAATCCTTTAAAATTAATATTTTATTATTTTAGTTTATCAGTACAGAAATATATACTTAACTGAAATATTATTTCTAAAATGAAGAAATGAAAATCATCAGGAAAAAAGCTCAACCAGCCAACGAGGTGCACCCGGAAATAAGAATTGCATATTTTGAGGTTAAACAGTCACTATATTCTCTGTTAAGCTTTAACACTATGAAAATATTTTGATTTGGTTTTTGAACTGTTAACTATACATGATCTGTTACATGATCTTAAATCGGATCCCTTAAAATTAAATATACAAAGAAAAGAAAAAAATATTTTTGCTTTGTCCTTTTTGCAATTTCAGGACATCAATTATTTGGATCGTCCCCAGCAAAGGTCATAGTTTAAGTGTTGGCACTGTAGAATGTGTACGGAAGAGTGTTTGTATGCGTGTTATTTGTTTTAGTGGTGAAGCGAGGACTTCTTTCATGCTGTCAGGGCTCTGTCAGTGTTGAAGCTCAGGCAATGGCCTCCAGGATGCGGCTACTAATCCGTCATTCCCTTACAATGTCACACAAGCTTAATATTACCATTTATTATTTGCTTGTTTCATTTAACTGTGCGTCGCTACAATGACCTGTCACTGCACACTTTATCCCTTCCGAGCTGCACTATTTAAAAGTTGACTACAATAATCCAGGCTTGATTCCTAAATCCCGGACCCCCTCTTTTTCCCCCTCCCGTCTACTCTGCGTTGTTGTCAAATGCAAAATTTCACACATCTGGTACTGGCAGACATGAGAGCGGCTCCCCTGGTGGAGGGCTGGGGAGTTTTGGTGGGGGTGAGTGACAAGGCCGTCATCCCACCGGGGGCAGCCACTGGCTTTGTTGTGGCTAGCGGATTTGTCTCTCTCACATGACCAGCGTCACAGTCACATGGTGCCAAGCAACAGCGTGATGGAAAAAAGATCCGAGGTGCAAGTTCCCACATCAGGCTCTTATTGAAGATCCACCCTTTGTCCCCCCCACCCCTTCCTCGTAATGGCTCTGTGCACACAGACAGACACACACACACTGTCAAATCGCTGTTTTTTAAGACTGATCCAGTCCTGGCTTCTGATTGGTCAATACAGCATGCTGAAATGCATGAAATAGGAACATCTAAGGCTTGTTCACTTGTTTACAATATCACTAATCGGTACTTGTAGCAGTTGTTTTTTTTGTTGCGTAGTAACTACATTATCCAGATGAAAAGATTTAACGAAAAATTGGCATCCTTTTATTTATGTAGTAATTGTTTTTTTAAAGCAATAAAACCGCAAGCACTCTGTGCACAATATACTATGGCTCCCATACTTTGATTAAATAACCTTTTTTGACAGTATGAGCATAAATGCTAGGTATAATTGTCTTTGTGTTTGGCACTACAGTTACAGTAAATACACATCTAAGTCGTCCAGGATCACTCAGATGTGCAGATCTTTATTTAATGGTGTGGCACTGTAATTCTCATCTTAAGATCTACAAAAGTTGATCTTAAAGTCCTCTCATCGGTAAAAAGAGTGAGCGTGTTTGTGTACCGATGCTAATTCTGTTGTTGATGCTGTCAGGAACAGACAGGTATCACAGGAGCATAGAGTAGGTGATGTGATTACATAAGCTTAAAGGATCTTTCATCTTTTCTCCTCTTTCATCCCTCTTCAAAGACATAATTAGTGTCACAAAAAATGCTCAGAATACTGACATCGGAGTCATTCTTCCTGAACCCACTTAACCGGTTTACCCCACGGCCCAAACTACCAAACCCCACAGTGTCTGCTTACCTTTGATACCTTCTGAGGTCAAATAAAGTTTTGAATCTAAATGACATCGTTTGGTCAGACAAAACCAACAAAATGTGTAGTCTTTGTCTCCCATAACTTATAAGTCGAAATGGAATTTACTCCTGTGATGGCAAAGCTGAATTTTCAGCATCATTACTCCAGTCTTCGGTGTCACGTTTCTTCAGAAATCATTCTGATATGCTGATTACTTATTATCATCAATGTTGAAAACAGTTGTGCTGCTTAATATTTTTGTGGAACCCGTTTTTTCAGGGTTCTTGGATCAATAGAAAGTTCAAAAGAACAGCATTTTTTTATATCTTTAGCTTTTGATCAATTTAATGCATCCTTGCTGAATAAAATAATTTATTTATTTTACCTCTTACTGACACCAACCTTTTGAAGTAGTGTACATCGCACTCCGGATATGCAGATACATATACACTCGCATGTGTCATTAAATTCGAACAGTTGATTTTTACCACTAGAATTAAACTGAGTAATTGAGTTTCTTACCTGTCACACATTCAACCCCTGAGCAATATGCGGGCCCCCAACTGTAGTTTCCGACTGTGTAAGTTCGGCATCCGCACATGTAGGCCTTAGGCACAGGACACGTGCTTTTGGGTCGGGTCGGATCGGATCGGATCTGAAGCTCTGAGGCTGCACAAAGACTTGGAGTTGAGGCTTTAATCCCAGTCAGCGAAGGAAAGTAACCAGCCTTCATTAATCCTGCTCTAATCCAGAGGCATCTCTGTTTTACTGACAATGGCAGTACCTTGTGAAGTGTCTAATATGTAGGTAGTGAACACACATCTGGATGGCTTCCTAACGTGCGTGTCAGCGCTGTTGAGAAAAGCCTGTCAGATAATCTCATTTGATGCACTTTATACTCGTTGGAGGTGTGAGAAAAGTGCTTAACTTATCTGTTCCAGAGAAAGTCGGTCAAAAGTGTGTGTGTTCCTTTCTGTTAAGGTTGTTTAAAGGCTGCCGTGAGACTTTGGAAATTAAACTGTTGTATTGAGTTTTAAGGTGGAGATTTGCTGTAACTGGCAAGAACTTGAATGGTTGGCTCTTTTTATATTCGTATTTTTGTGATGACTATAAATAGTTTGTGATTTAATCTCATGATTTCCAACCAGACTTTAGAAAGCAGAATGAAATCGTAATGATATTTATTTTAGTTCGTTTTTTTTTCTGAAGCAGGCCCACTGAAAACTCTTACAGCAGAACGATGTTTATAATGTTATAATAAAGTGTTACATGCAATGTTTTTTTCTTTAGGGAATAATAAGGAAGAGGAGGAATCCATGATGCAGGAATGGTTCACACTGGTCAACAAGAAGAATGCTCTGATCCGCCGACAGAACCAGCTCTCTTTGCTGTGAGTTAATGTTTACTCTCTCTCTCTCTCTCCCACCCTTACCAATGGAAGCGGTGGTCTCTGAGCACACACACCTATAATATGTTGAGACCCACACTTGAAATGATTTTCCCAAGAGACCTGAGCTCAGTCAGAAGGTCGGGCCCCTCATTCACTTTCACCCCTCCCCTGGCGGCCCTCCACCGTAAAGCGGACAAAACGGCATATCAGTACGGACGCGTCTGCAATAATGTGATTTCAAAGACTGTATTATTCCACCCATTATGAGAATTGGATCGACCAAAAAAAGAATTGAAAAAATGACTTCATTCCCCTAAAAGAGGAAGCCATTATAACAATAACCCACATATTTACCCTCTTTTTTAACTGCTTTCACAGTTATTTTGTGCTTCAAAAGGTGATAATGTTCATTTTTTAAACCTTTTATCCTTTTATTTAAAAGTGAGAGTGAGACGTACATAAATCTGGATGGCTGTTCGTTCTGCATAAAGAGCGACAGAGAGAAGAGGAGAAGAAAGAGACAGAGTTTCAAAGCTCTCACAAATGACAGATTGAAGTATTCTAATCACATTATATCACTGGAAAGGGGCTTTTTAAGTGCTCAATTAAAAGGGCCTTGATAATTTCTCTTTCTTTCATTTCTTTTTAGTCACTGAACGGGCTGTGAAGGACAAATTCTATTAGGGACAGAGTTAGCTCATTTCCAATACATTTGAAAGTGGTGAAATTTAATTTGCCGTGTGATACCCCACCCGTCCGCCCGCCTGCCCGCCCGCCCGCCCGCTCTCGGCCCCCTCTGTTCTGGTTTGTGTATCGCTTATTTGCAGTAGATTAATGTGAGGTAGGGAAGGTGTTGGCGAGTTCACGAATCAATGTTTATTAAAGGTTTCTTTAAGTGTTTAATGATTTAGTAATTAACATATTGATGAACTTTTACAACTTGCCCAGGGAGAAGGAACACGATCTGGAGAGACGCTTTGAGCTGCTGAACCGAGAATTAAGGGCAATGCTGGCGATTGAAGGTAAGAGGGAGTGAAAGAGGGATTTGGGGGTGAATTTGAGAGGCGCTCTGTGAAAGACAAAGATCCTCTCCTGCTTAATTAAACCTGTCCGCGACGTGCTCTTTGACACCACCGACGTGGCTCCGCCCACCAAGCTCTGATTTGAAAACACTATTGATTGTTTTAGTGCCCTTTAATAATGTAGATCTTACAAATTCACCCTTGGTTTGTACACAAGATATATGATCTATTTTTGTTAGCAAATCATATATCTTGTGTACCGCAGGTGCACATGTCATTTCCACATCAATATTAAATCTCTGTGATGTGCCCCGGGGCGCCGGAGGACGCGTTCCTGTTTATAAGCTTTTTGAGTGTGTGTAATACAGACAGGTAAGGAAAGTAAAAAAAATAAAGCCTATTGTGTGGTATCAAAGTTGTCTGGTTAAGTTTAATCCCTTTGACTGTGTCCTCTTTCGCAAAATGAACCTTTTACAATCAATGCAAATTGATTTTACAATTCGATGGTGACCCTCTCACCCCTTGGCTAGCCATGGTAATTTCTTTCTGCACCTGATAAGCTAGCTGATCCATCATAAATCAATTCTAATTAGTTCGGAGAGGTTGACAGTGGACATGAATAGCCAAGCAGAGAGCACAGCTCGCCATATTGTGATGCTGCCGCTCGCCACACGCTTTCTCGCCTCCAGGGCTTCTCCGAGGCAGATCAACACGGTTCATCTCAATATTTTGACATGCTTCTGTCTTGTTTCGTAAAGATTCCTCCACGCTAAGAGTCGCCGTGATACTGTACACTAAATGCTGAGCCCGATAACGAGAACTTAAGCTAGTAATGTTCAGATGTCGAAGTGCCTCGGCCTTGTGTCCACTTATCATCGAACATGGAGTGACTTCCAAATATTGGTCTGGATGTGCAAGGTTGACGGGGTCCGTCCACGGCAGTGGTAATTCAGTCCCTGCTCCTTGTAACAACCCTATCGGTCCACACACTGCTACCTGTTGAATTATCACTGGCAGTTATTTTCTCTCTCTCTCTCACTTTATCTCCCTCACTCCCTCCCTCCCTCTCTCTCTTTCTCCCATGAGACCCAACACTTGGCATTCAGAGTCAGGGTGTTTCTGAAGCGAGTCAGAGATAGTTCTGAGCTGCTGGTGAGGAGGTTCGTGCATCAGTTTCTTATTTGGAGCCCCGACGGGCTCTCGCGCCCAGGCAATGCAGACAGGTAATTGCTGATTTGCTTGGTCAGCTGATGACATTGGAAGTGTAGCGGCTGAGGCGATCAGACGCGCACACACACGCACACTTTCTCCCGTATCAGTGCACACTCTTTCACTGATAGAGAAAAATACTCGCCCTCCTCGACCCCACGACTGCGCAGAGGAGAAACTACAGTCGGTGTGACCTGTAGATGAGCAATATTGAAGGCTTGTATAGATGTCATGGAGAGGTTTGGGTAGCGTTTAGGGCACGTTATGTCTTTTATTTAACAAAATGTCAAGAAGAATTTGGTGTGTCCTTAAATGTTTTGTTTTGTTTTGCTAAAATAATTTAGAATTTACATTTGAATATAAAGAAGATCAATTAAAATGAATTGAAATCCATAACTTATTTTAACTAGAAAACTAAAAGAGCAACATTTATCAAGACAAACTTTGAATATTGTCAAAGCAAAGACTTTGAAAAGGTGTTTAAAACCATTTGAGGGTTTGACAGGTGGACGGACAGAAAGAAAGAAAGAAAATTATCTTATAAAATATTCATTTAAATTGTCGAAACTTTTATGGACCAGAATGGAAGAATAGTTATTTTCCCAGAATGCATTCTTTTTTTAAAAATTCCAATTCAGTATCATTCCAATTCAAATTTAGGTTAAACTTCCTATAGGGTATGGCCAGTTTAATTCAAATTCACACATTTAAATTTTGAAAGGGAGCCAGTTATTCAGATCGGAATTTGCCCATCCCTGGCTAGCTGGACATATGGAACAACCTTTGTCATCTGGAGCAGGTTGTTCTTTTTTTCCTTTCTTTTTTTTTTTAAATAAATATTAATACTGTAGATATCATTACTCACTACACTTGTATTACACATTGTTAGATCTGAAGCCACCAGAAAGGGAAAGAAAATATTTTATAAATTATAAAGGCGGGTTGAAAAGACGGGATGGATTCGGTTAAAGGTGTAGAGCAAACAGGGTGAGTGTTAATGTCAGCTAAACGATAACCCCTTCAGTCTGCGCTTTGCTGTGGGGAGGCAAAGAAAAGTGGCGAGGCCTTCCACAATATGCCATGACTCCTATTTCTCTGCCTCCAAATTGATCCTTTTTGCCCTTTTTATCTGCCTGCCATGCACACACGCTTTCTCTCAAATTCGTCTTTTTTCCCCTCCCCTCTCCCCATTTCTTTCTTTCCTCAAATGCGGTGCACTCCGGGGCGTTATATTTGAAAGTGGACGCTCCTTTTTGCTGAGGGATTTCTGCATAGGTCCCCCAGTTTTGTTGTTACGGTTTTATATGATAAGCTTTTTTATATGTTTAAAATCAATATGTAATCCTGTGCAAGGGCTTATCCCCCTACAACCCCATTTGTAAATCTATTTGAGCTTTGTTACATGTCTGGGCTGCCGTATTCCTCAGATTGATTGGGTGCAGTGTGAGAATCCTATCAAATGGCCGGCTTTGATGATGTTGCAAACTCTTTCAAGATTGCTAGTTGACTGGAACTGGAGATAAGGCGAGACGACACTTTCTCATTCTACACTATTCACTGAAATCTGTGTTCATTTCCATTTAGCCATCGCTTTCTGCATTTGACTCTCAATATCCGCTTTTATACAACAACACCTAATAGACATTTATATTTGTGTAGTCTCCCGGTTCACACAAGTTTTTTGTGTTGTCGAAATATATTTTTTATTTAGGTGTTAGCAGTAGTTGATATCAAGGCTGTATAATTGTACTGAAATTATTTCAGCCCTTTTTCTCTGCATTTTAACTTTGTGTTTTTCTCATAAACCAAAGTAGTTACATTTCTCATGGATGCACAGAAACACAAGATGCAGATTAGAGATTCAAACATTTATTCAAAGACATTTTGCATATGGTTTGTTTTTGATAGTCACTTTATTTGTATCTGATGTAGTTTGGGCGAAGTGTGGTAAGAATCCAGGGACTGTCGTCCTGTCACCCTCCTTGTCATGGTTCTCCATGTTGGTCTTTGTCTCATTCCCAGCTGGCCTCTCTCCAGCTCCATCTTACGCTGGCGCTCCCAGCCTGCCCACTGCTCGCCTAAATCTGCTGTAATAAGATCATGCATTTTTCCCTGGATTCCTCCAACACTACTTATTTCCTGTTATTTCCTCCTAAAAAAAATCTCTGTTCAGTCCAAAAGTGTCCGTACACTATAGCGAGCAGAGCGGGTGTGTGAAGTTTGTGTGTAGTGATCTTTCAGCAGAACTCTCAGAAGAAGCTCTGTGCCTCCTGAAGCTGCCGAGCAGGTTGCACTCTTGAATAAATTTTGCTGTGGAGGAGGGTCATGGGGATTTGAACCAGTGCATTCTTCTGTGGGTTGTGAGTGCTCACATGGTTACCATTGGTGTGCATTGTTAGGGTTATCTGAATAAGCACCGACCATGTGAGTTTTAACGTGATTGCCCAGGGCGATGAGAGAGAGAGAAAGAGGGGAGTAATCCAAAAAGGATTGAACCCCCCACCCCACCCCACCACCAACAACAATTCCAAACTCCAGTCTTGTTCCATCTCTTCTTCAAGAAAAGAGAGGAAAAGAGAGGAGGTAGCAGCTTCTGTTAGTGTTTTATGGCGAGTTGCGATCACTCGTTTACTCTGCCGTGTCCCTCTGCGTCCATATTCATTGTTTACCTTCTTAATGAGGGGGGCGGCGCCGCTCCCGCTTGATTGACAGCTGCATGCGGCCTCTGCCGGAGGTGCAGGGGAGGATCTGTGGCTTTTTGGCTGAGAAATGCTGAAGGGGAACAGGAGGAGGAGGTAAAGAGTCGAGGGGCTTTTTCTCTCTCTCTCTCTCTCTCTACCTCTTTGGGACATGCAGGAGAAGTTTTTGTTGGTTGTAGCCTACCCTCCAGGCAGTTCTTTGTGAACTAGGCATTGTCGTTTTTGATGGAGGGGTAGCAGAAATGACAGAGCGAATTAAAGATGAGGGTCGTGAAAGACACGGAACGTATGGAGAGCGATGCAGGATAAACAGTCTGGCCTTTAAGATGTTAAATGCGGTCAGCACTGTAGACGCACATGAAATGGCCGGCCTGCGTTGCATTACTAGCATAACAGAAAATTAAACTCACTTTTGCAACTAGCCAAATTGCTCTTTAAAGAGCAATGTATCTTCTCTTTTTTTTTTTTCATTTTCTTTCCTGCAGCTTTTGTTCAAATTTGGCAAATTTGTTAAAGCCGAGACCAAATCCTCTCAAATATTTAGCATTAGCCTCTCTGAAGCCTAATTTCAGAACACCAAAGACTTTTTTTCGCTGCTGGGGGTCAAATGACTTTCAAATATTGGGACTGTGTTCATTTTGCCACTGCGCTTCACTTCAAAGGCGGAGAGGTTAAACAAGAGTGATGAGCAGACCTTTCGGGACCAACGACGCTCTCTGCACCACACTGCAATTTCACATAACCGCAGCAGAAATATTGAATTTTAATGCTGTACATTACTGACTTTTAAGAAGGCAGAATGTACGTTTTTATTTTTTATTTGTTTGCTAGAAATTGGTCGCTCTATATAAAAGAAGTTGATTTTGTGAGTCTATGTGCATGAGGGAGTGCTAATAAAGCAGTGTAAAGACACTAGTACAGTCTGTTCTTACAGCGGGCTGAAGAATAGGCCCGGTAAGATAACTTCCCCTTGGCTGTGAGCAGGGCCCTAATCTGCACTGGTATCAGTAAGGCCTGATCTCGTCTGCCTGGCTGATATTTCAGACCTGTTGTTGGCAGGGGGACAGGAGCAGGTCACCTCACAGAGACCTTTGCTATAGTTACGCACCTTTTATACATTACATTTCTATCATTTGTTTTCAAAAAATACATACAAATCCATTATAGTATTATTATAGTGTACTTATGGACAGATTTTTTTTTTTGCCATTTATTCTTAACGTAAATAATTTTTCCTATCTTAAATGGCGTCAGTGCGTCTCTTTGGGAGCCGTTTTGAAGCGTCTGAAAGCAGTTAGTGTACCTGAAGCACTGTCCTCGCATTCACTCGCGTTATCAGATCTGTTTTATCTGAATTCCACCGTGTGGCTGCTCTCCGTACAGGAACCTGTGGGTGCCCTGGTACAACTTCACAATAACGCCACAAAAGTATGGGCTACGTTTTCTTTTCTGAATATTTTATTACGGGACAGTGATGTCTTTCTCATTAAAACCCAGTATGTGACATCTGTGTCTTTTAAAGGCATAGTTCACTCAAAATCATGTCATTCCAAAGCTGTCTGACTTTCTTCTGCGGTAAAGAAAATATATTTTGAAAGTCAGTGGGGTCCAAATCAACAAATGATTAATTTCCATAATATCTTCGTTTTTGATAGTCATACAGGTTTTGAGCGGCATGAGGCAGAGTAAATGATGACAGAATTTAAGTCTTGTTTCCTGGATTGTGTTGGAAGGTGGTATGAAGTGATTAGTGATCAGCCTGAGCTTTTTCTCTTACGTTGTCCCTTGTTTCCTCTCTATCTTCCAGACTGGCAGAAGACGGAGGCACAAAAACGCAGAGAGCAGTTGCTGCTGGATGAGCTGGTCATACTGGTCAACAAACGTGATGCGCTGGTCCGAGACCTGGACGCCCAGGAGAAAGAGTAAGTCCTTCTGCCGCAAGGCATTGTGGGATTACTAGAGCCAGGATTAGTCCTCTAGGCCCTATAGTGTGGTTCAGGGAGGGTTTAAAGGCCAAAGTTTGAAGTCACCCACATTCTCTTTGCCACCAAGCATGTTTAGGTGTTTTGTGGGGGGTTGGGGGGGGGGGGGGGGGGGGTGGAGTCAGGCAGAGAGGGCTTGTGAATATTTAAAGAGCTGAAGTGACTCTGAAGCCGTTCAGACAGAGTACAGGTCATAGGTGGTGGAGGTGCAGGTGGCATTCTCCTGTGTTCCTGTCTGTGACCTTTGATCCTGTGTGTCCTATGTGTGTGTCGGCAGGGCTGAAGAGGAAGATGAGCACCTGGAGAGAACCCTGGAACAGAACAAAGGCAAGATGGCAAAAAAAGAGGAGAAGTGCGTTCTTCAGTGACGGTCATTTCCGAAGCGACAAAGGAGCAAGATGACGTGTACACTAAAAAGTCTTGAAATGTATTCGTGTCATAGAGACTACAGCATACACTTTATTATTGTTGTTTGAAATCTTCATATGTTGATCTTTTTATTATCTAAGGGCTGAAGAACTGGTGAATGCCCTGAGATGCATCCTGTTTCATTAATACCAGAGATTTATTGTTTCACATACACAAATTTAAAAACTTTATTATTATTAGGTTTGATTTGTTGGATCTCACGAACAAGGTACTTAAGGAACTAATATTTGAGGAGATGCAAAATGCTGTACAATTTTGGTTAAATCCATTATAATTCAGATTAATCTGAACACTAAGACATTCACAACTTTTTCTTACAGGAAATTATAACTCAAAGTTTCGGTACAGCACATCAGCTGGGGACATTTTCGGTTTGTGAATAGGATTGGGTTTCAAAATCATATCACATTTCAGTTTTAAGAAAATCTATCAGCATGTTCTCCTCTAACAAGACCTGAAATGTTTTAATTACTCAACTTTCTACGTGTAGAATATTTGAGAGGGGGGACTTGTTGCATTTAAAAAAATGTTTTTTGTGTTTTACTGACTTTTTTATGTTTAATATGTTTACCAAACATTTTAGAGCTTGCTTTAGTGAGAAGAGTGCTTAAACAGAAATAAACGGTCATGTTGTACATTTCATTTCACTGTTTGAGGCTTAAAAAAGCTTGGAAAAAACTTTATTTTCAAAAGCAGTCACGATCAGAGTAATTTATTACTGTTTGCTTTTATTACTGTTTGAGACGTTTTTAAAGTAATCATCTTCACAACCCTGTACATTTGCTCAAAAACTTTAATATTTATTGTATAGTTAGAAGGGAGGCTTTTCATGTCCGCATATTTCACGTCTTTGTTGTACGAGCATCACCGGTTTATTTATTCCACTGTACTATAAATATCTCTGTTCAATAAAATTCTAATGATTTCATACTCGAATCAAACAGCAGCTCGTGTGGTTTTGGGTGTTGCAGCCAATGGATTTGTTTTTGAAAGGAATTGTGTGTCATCGTTATTCAGCTGATGATAGGCTACTGAATAAACTTAGAACACATTTATTAAATTCTGTCGTTTATGCAGCTCTGTTCGATTTTATATAAATTGTCCCAATAATTGCATATTTTCTTCTGTCATTATTGCATAGATATGCCTGTCTAGTATTATGCGTAACCTAATAAGTCAATAGGCCGAATCTATTTCATTCATGGTGTTTTATTTTTCCTATGTTCTGACTGGACTGACGTTTCAAATAAAACCATATGAAGTCGCACTGTGACGAAACACGACAGACGTTCTTTTTTTTATTTTATCAATTAATAAAACAATTTACAGGCACTCAAGAGGGACGTCCAGCTCGTCCTGGGAAATTCCCCAGCATTTTACGGTTGTTTCTAAATGAATGTTTGCGTTTTCTTTTGTCTGAGGTCTTTCCTCGAAGGGAGATTAAGGCAGAATCGCTCTGTCCAAAGCATCTGCTTTCCCTCAGACACTTAATTCTCAGCCAAACAGTCATCACCGCAGCTTCGCATCCTCCATTTAACGAGCAAAATAAGTTTTGACAGCTGACGTCCTCCCCTAGCCCTTTTAATACTTCAACATTAATTTGCTGATGGTTGGGTCTGACTGTACCTTCATTTCCCCCCCGGGCGTTTTTTAATTTTTTTTATTATTATTTTGCAGTTATTATCACAGATGACTGTAATCTTCTGAATATGAGACACTTACTGGCGCTCACAACCCATTACACGGCGGCGGAAAGGACATTTGTTTGTTTCTTTAACTAATCGGAGAGTTTGAGCCTGTGAGAGGCTTGAAACGCATGTCATAATTTTATGCATTAGACCTGTGGCGAGGTCCGTGTAATCCCGATGAGACGGTAGCGTGGTGTTCATATCTAAATGACCGCTTTGAACTGTTCTCTAGTCCATTCAGATGCCTTATTTAATACAAGATGTGTATGTATACATCTGATTTGTCCCAGTGAAACGTGGGATGGAATATTAATATTTTACTTCTGGAATACGCTTCACGTAGCTGTAGCCTGGGCTATCTCTTCAAAGAGCTTAAACTTTTTTCGTTTTTGTAAAACAAAAAAATGAAATATTTGATAAATATTTAATGCATTTGTGGTTCCTTTACGTTATATCGTAACTCATTTAATGGTCTGTTTCAGTCAGGCAACTATCAGAAAGTTTAGATATATCTGGCATTTTCTCTGCATTTCACACACAAACACAAAGATTAATTAAAAAATAAAATAAAACATCGTATCTAGTGCTAGTTCAAACACTCACACGCATGCGGCATTGTCAAAATGCACAATTCCCTTACCTGATTGTTGTCCATTTGCCAACTGTTGTTTTCAGGCTCAACCCGACTGTTTATGTGAAAAACAAATTATTTTAAAAAGCTTTTAAAAATAAATGCTTTTATCACAGGCAAAAAAAGAGCTATCCAAAACAGCGTGGAGTGCAGTGCAGCATCTCAGCGCGAGCAGAGATGCGCGAGACCCAGAGCGCGCTCTGTGGATCCAGTTGCTTTGAAGTCCACGGCCTGACTTCAGGTGTTGAGCAGTTGGACTTGACGAAGCCCCTCGACCGCCGAAAATCCTTCCCTCGTCCTAAAATACACCGGGGGAAACGGTACCGAGCCTTCTCTACGAGTTTCAATATCGTATTTTATGCATCATCGTTTTAATAAGGACCGACAACATCGCCGACTCGCTCCCATCCTGCCGGCTAAAGAAACCAAACTTTTCCCCCTCCTCTTCTCGCCTCCTCTAATCCCGAGATTTACGAGCTCAGCATTTAGAAAATTCGACTGCAATTTGGGATTAGACAAAATACTCTTATTACAAAAGCTTCTTGCAACCTGATAACTTGATACTTGTTCTGGGTTTATCACGGGGTCTTAGCAACATCAGGGCCGAAAGAATAAACCAGCAAACGGACAAAATGCAGGAATTGTAGAAGCTATTTCTTTTGTGTGCGTTTGAGGATCACTTTTTGTTGTTATTAGCTATTATTGTTGTTATTATTATTATCCGTGGAAAAGTTTAAGGGCAGGTGGAATCTGTCTTTATGTGGGGCTGGAGGCAGCACTTGTGCTTTAAACAGGCAGTATAAACATTTAATATGCGCATTCCCTGTCACCGTAGTACTTCTAAGCAGTATCCAATAACTTTCCCTTTAGTTTTCCCGCGTCTATTGACGGCTAACAGCAGCATCTCTGTTATTCCCAAGAGTACTTTTGTCGATGACTTTGTTGATCTATAGAAGAACGTGTAAAGCCGCCCGGCCTTTGATTGGATGCCCCATATAGTAAAAATGTAATTTCGTTCCTCCGGCGGTCACTTGCTTTGAACATTAGGTCGCTTTCAGCTCAGGCCTCAATTAGAATGAGTTGATTTTGTGAGATCAACAAAAGGACCGAGCGAAGCCTTATTAAGATCTTCTGAGCCTTTCAGAAACAGTTAAGGAAACACCGCGCCCTCCGTGATATTCTGTTACCGTATTTTATTGGCATTTCTTTGGGAAAGTGAGGCTTGAAAGGTGCTTTCTTTGATTCTCTGAGGCTCAGACTCTCTCTATGTGCTGATTTCGTTTCTTTTCTGGAAGAGCCGAGTTTTTCTTCACTCCCTTTCACGTTTCCTCTCCGTCTGCCTATTAAACTTTACGCACACTATTCTGAAATGTAATTCTAAGTGGGGATTAGCCACTCATTAATATTCATGAGGCGAGGTAACAATAAAAATGAAAATAGATAAAGTGGATAAATTAGACTTTTTTGCTGCATTTACCCCGCTTCAAATCGATGGACTACATGCATCGATCACGTAAATGTGGTATCAAATGGTACTTTGTGAATTTTTTTTTTGTTGTTGTGACATTTCAGAAAGGGCCTTAATGTTTATTTCTTTTTTCTTTCTTTCTTTTTTGTAACTGTTTGGATAGTGGTTATAGATTTAATTAGCCTATATTAGACTGTTTAATCTAAGTGGGCAAATTCTACCTTTACATGAGCTAATAAATTAATATTCCAATAGGTCTATTCGATAGGCCTAGTCTCCGATTTTTTTTTTTTTCAAGCGGTCGGCTATACCAAATCAAATACATTTCAAGACACAAAACGGTTACAACTGTAATTAAGCAACAATGCAAATGTTTTGATTAGATTCGACACGACTTTCTAATTAAATGGTTTGGCCAATATTGCAATCGTTTGTTCTTTTGAATATCATAATTTAAATAGTTTAAATAGCCTATTTTACAGCCTACCTTAATTTTATAACGACTTTTTAACGAATTTATTTACCAGGTAATTTTAGGAAATGTATTGTCTACACTTTTCGTGATATTTTAGGTCTTCTCGAAATTCTAAACATTTATTTGGACGGTGCATGGTTCTTGATGTCTTTAGTCAGCGCGGGTGGGGCTTCAAAGAGGTTCTGTCCGTGGACTGGTTGTTACAGTTGTCAATCAAGCAGAGAATGCGCGGCGATTGGCTGGAGTGGGCGGATCTGCAGGTGTCCTACGCTCTTAGAGAGGCAGGGTTAGGAGAAGGTGATCAATCTCCATCCGTCTACATTAGCAATCACCTTAAACTAGTGACAGACACGAGCGAGAAAGCCAAAGCAGATGAGTTTAATGTATTTGTGTTCCCGGGGTTTAAAACCACTCTCAATAGGCTACAAGAAGTCCAGCTAAAAGCCAGACACGTGCGCCATATCAACATTGCTGCAGTTTTGAGGAGAGTTTTAGACGACATTTATTTGGTGAGGTTCCTCGATCGATTTGCCTTGCTGAACTCTTCCATTGGTGGATATTGTTTTTATCGTCTGGTCAGACTGCAAATATTGAGGAGAGGAGAAGGACGGAGGGTTCTGAAAAAGGTAAGAACTAATGCGCTTTTAATTTAGATTGAACACTTCACAAAACGGAACTAATAGCCTACAAGTTTCAGTTACATTTCATGTTTTTTATGTTAGCACGTCACTTGTTTTTTCTGCTGTAGCATATACATTTGGTTTTCTTGGAGTAGGCTATGCAAAAGTTTTCTATTTTTATTGACATTCTACCGACGTCAGACTCCGTGGTGTATTTAAGTTACGCCGTCTGGTACTAGCCTAATTGTCATAGTCGCTTAGAAGCAAATGTTTCGCAATGAATTAAATCTAAAAATAGTGGCCCGTATGTTTGAAACCGAGCGTTTTTGTAAATATAAACTCGCCGCCGAAGTAAAGCCTAAACCGGCTCACTTGGAGAGTAATTGGAGAGGCGTGTTTTGGTTTTTGTTAATTTATTTTGGTGATAAGGCCAAGAAATGAAGGTGTTTCCCCAGAGGTCTAATCTGCATTGTAATTGAGTTAATTTGCACGTAGATGTGTTCTTTCTAACCAGTCTTTACAGAGTAAAGAATAAGCAAGGAATAGATTGGAATACACAGAACTCTAAACGGCTCGGTTCTCTCAGCACGGGGCCCATCCACATTCATTTCCACGATAACCAGTCAGCTCCTACATTTGGTTAAAAATGGAATGACTAACAAAATGAATACAACGCGTTAATAAAGATACGTTTTTATTTTGTTTTTAAAAAAAACAAACAATAAAAAACAGTTCCAGCCTGTGATGATAATGTATACAAATACACATTTTCTATTAGTAGCCTCTGTTTTATCCGAACTCTATTGAGATGTTCAACAAAAGTTGCCTATTTTAAATAATTAATAATAAATGTATATATATTTTTACACCATGTTAAATTCAGTGTGACCCTGAAGACCATGTTTATCAGGCCTGCAAGTTTTTTTTTAAAAAAGAATATTTTAATAAGTAGGCTACTTTTAAACCGCACAGATTTGGTTTTATATCCCCCATTAAGACAGACAAGATTCTGCAAAGCCGTATTTAAATAATTACTTAACCTAATGTAAAATAAATACAGCTAACTCTTGCAAAATATTTTGAATGCTTTTTTATTATTGTATGCTTTTTAAATGCATTTTTATTATTAAATGTCAGAAAATGGGGAATATTAATACGTTGCATTTTTGTTGAAATATGGTTCCAAATATAGAAAGGCAACATTTTTTTTAAATATCTAGAAATACAAATGCACCTTTAATTCGCGTCAGGCATCCTGGTATCAGTTTTCACCGTTATGCTATTTTTTTCGTTTTGTAAATTTAAGATGAATTATTCGTAGTAGTAGGCTATTAGTATTATCATAATCGAAAAGGGTAATACATAATTCAAATAATTGCATGATTTAAAGGTTGATCAGGTTGTCACTTATTTATAGTAGGCCTACTTTGTTTTGTATAATATTTTTGCAGAGGACATGGTTAACTAGGCCTACTCAACAGTTCTTATGAACTCCTATTTAATTTTCTTTCCATTTGTCATGCTATTTTTCTGTTGCACATATCAGTTGTTAATATTATTACAATCACATTTCAGTAACTTAAATCGGGTCCGTCCTTCGTCAAACTGCAACATCGGGGGAAATCGAACTATTGGCAAGATCTGGGGGGACCCGTGACTGCCTCTAGCATGATGTCATACCTCAAACAGCCCCCCTACGCCATGAACGGCCTGGGGCTGAGCGGCGCGGCCATGGACCTACTGCACCCGTCCGTCGGATACCCAGGTACATAACTAACACGTTTTAGGTGTGCGATGAAGTGTTTGACAAAGCGACATGTGAGGAAGAATCACGTCTGTATGTTTTTTTTTTTTTTTTTTAATTAAGTTGTTAGAAACTGTTTTCATGAAACTTTAGCCTACTGAAATTATCTGAAGTGCATTTTATCAATGTTTATAAAGGGCTTCTTGGACCTAAGATGCGCATTGCATCGTTATTTATTAGCCTATTTAAAAAAAAATATCCGCAAAAAACGCTTTAAGATATAATTATTTTCGTTTCCGAAAAAAAGTCCTTGAAAATGTCCTGAAGCTATTTGCTATCACATGTAAACAAAATCATAATAAATTATCCTGTGTACTTTTTTATGACTTCTTTCCCCTCCCAGCAACGCCCAGGAAGCAGCGGCGGGAAAGAACGACATTTACGCGCTCACAGCTTGACATTCTCGAAGCGCTCTTTGCCAAAACTCGTTATCCGGACATATTTATGAGAGAGGAGGTGGCACTGAAGATCAACCTTCCTGAATCCAGAGTCCAGGTACATGTAATCACTAAATGTTTGAAGAAGAAACATCGAAATACTAAATGGTTCCTTTAGAAAAAAACTATTGTAGGCTCCAAGTATAACAACTTTCCAAACACATTCGTTAATGCTTTATGCTCAGCTGCTCCCCCTACTGATTTTTATTTTATTTTTTAAAGTTCCTAGTAGTTTGTAATAATGATTACAATTATTGCAGCTATTATTATTAAAGACTATAGGTGTGTGTGTGTTTGACATTTGTGTTGTCAGCCTTATATAGCCAATACTAGGGTTAATTGGCAGGTTATTTCTGCTCCTCTGTCTGTTTGACTTCTTTTTTTCCCCTCTCTTTTTTTGTGACACATGTTTGAATTATGCAGCATGAAATAATGTAATAATTGTGCTTGGATAATTAGTACCCAACCCAAGGTGTTCAGTGCATTTTGAATTGATTTTCCTGCACTGGAAAAATTGGCCAAATAGACCAAATATATGAATGTTGTCTACTTGATGATCACTGTGATTAAAAGCTCACTCACTTTGAAGTAAATATCAGTGATGAGGAAATGTAAAATTCCCACAGTCCGCTGTGGATTTTTGCACTCTTATGCTTTTTCTGAAGTGATCCGAGGCCTGAAGGAGTAACCCTCCGTCAATTTCCCAAGCAATTTTATTTGCTCTTAATAAGCACATGAAACAAAACGCTTTACACGGTCAGACCCTCCTTCCACTATTGAATTACCATCTCTGCGGAGAAACTCAATAGGCTGCTATCACCCAGCCGTCTACAAGCACTGAAATTAGATCCACACAGTACAGCAGAAAGGCCCTGCATGCAAATTAAAGCCAGGAACTGCTAATAACTAGCTATTTTCCACTCTGATATTGCACAATGGCTCTCCAACATGTCCTTCAGCCATGCACGGAAGGTCTCCATAATCATTTAATGGGGCTCTGTGTGCGTGTGTGTGTATTGGGCGTAATGGACTCTGCGCTACCCTTTTTTCATATGCGCCTATTTTTAAAGGTGTCGTTTAAACAGAATTTCAAAGTGTATTTTAAGCGTTTTGTTTCCTCTCTCTGCCCCACAGGTGTGGTTCAAGAATCGCCGTGCTAAATGTCGTCAGCAGCAGCAGAGTGGCAGCAGCACTAAAGCACGGCCTGCAAAGAAGAAATCCTCGCCCACCCGGGAGAGCACGGGCTCCGAGAGCAGCGGCCAGTTCACCCCTCCAGCTGTCTCCAGTGCTGGCTCTTCCTCCTCCTCCTCTTCCTCCACCAATAACACGGGCATCAGTAGCACCTCTACCTCTATCAGTACTGTCTCCTCAATCTGGAGCCCTGCCATTTCTCCAGGCTCCGCACCCCCGTCCGTCTCCCTGCCGGAGCCCGTCGCTCCCTCAAACGCCTCCTGCATGCAGCGCTCCGTCTCAGGCACGGCTGGCTCCTCCTACCCCATGCCCTACAACCAGACCACCGGCTACAGCCAGGGCTACCCGACTCCTTCCGGTTCTTACTTCAGCGGGGTGGACTGTGGCTCCTATCTGGCCCCCATGCACTCTCACCACCACCCTCATCAGCTCAGCCCCATGACGGCTTCGTCCATGCCCACACACCCCCACCACCACATCAGTCAGTCCTCAGGACATCACCACCACCATCATCACCAGGCCTACAGTGGCACTGGCCTGGCCTTCAATTCTTCTGACTGCCTGGATTACAAGGAGCAAACGGCCTCCTCCTGGAAGCTCAACTTCAACACTACAGACTGTTTGGACTACAAAGACCAAGCATCCTGGAGGTTCCAAGTCTTGTGATCTGATTTATTTTTTTTAAATGCCCTCCATTTTCACCATCTCTCCCTGTTTTAATAGTGTGCTGAGTTTAAGGAAAAATATATATGGACTTGCAGATTTTAACAGAATAGTTAGATGTTCGAACCCCCCCCACCCCCCAATCCCCTTTAGTGATAAGAAAGGGGGAAATGGCAAAGTTGTGGAGGGAAATGAAAGCTAGTTTTCCCTTTTTTGTCCCTGAAGAGACTTTACATGTACTCGACGGCCCAGAGTTCTGGTTCTGAAGTGTTTTGACGAACTCTCCTCATTCTCCTGCCTGTTCTGGATTACCATTTTTCTACACGGGACACTGAGCGCTCAGCGACTGTTTTACCTCCACCTCTCAAACCCTGTACAGCTGTTTCGTTTTCTAAATATGGTTATTTTTTAGGATGACAGATTCTAGTCAGCTTAACAGAGCTGAATTGTGTACATATGTATTTGGGTCAGTTACATTGACCATATTTAGTTGGTGTTACTGGATTTCAAATGGTTTTAATAAGACTTTGAAACGACTTTATGTAAATCTTTTCCCCAAATAATCCAAAGATCAAGAATTGGCCGCTGGACTTATTTGATATACTGAAAAAAAAAAATTGTTACCCTGAAAAAAATAAATAGGATTTTATATTGAGAACACCATGTGGGGAAGATAAATAAAATTTTGAAGAAAAAAAAAAAAGAAACCTAATTATACGTTGGACATTTTTAGAGCGGGAGATATTTGGCTGTGATATTCCACCATTAGGTAAACTAGCATTTGAAGATGTGTTGCGGTGAAAGAGCACGGGCATGATTAACATTGTTGGATTGCATTTAACAGCACTTGACTTAATTGCTCTAACCGAAAAAAAAGAAAATAAATCACGTGGGTGAGAAATGTGGTTAAGGAAGAATTCCCAAATGCCAATGAAATGCTGAATGTACTGCAGGCGCAGATCATTACATTCATGTCCGTAATAAAGATCAGTTAACTACCAAAATTTCACATGACTTCTGATTGGGGTATGTCCGATTTTTAACACCCAAAATTTACTCTCTTGTTGCAAATGTTTTCAACTCTCAACGAACGAATAAATAAGTAAAAAATACAATAAACGCACCTCAGTTTTATTTATTTAAATCCTGGATGCATTTTGGATTTATAACAGCTTTATATATTTTTTTTTGTTTAACCACTGAACCACACTGAGAGCTGCATGATTATCTGCACTGAACTTGATGCAATTCATTGCTTTATTTCCATCGGACTGTGAGTGAAAAATCGCATGTTACTGATTGCATTTTTGTTTTGTTTTGTTTTGTGGAAAGGATTACGTTTTTGCTCCTCAATAAATCGGTTATTTGCTACGGGTATGGATGCTACAACTGTGTATGCAGTGGTGTAAAATTGATTAACTCAAACCGTGGACTTTAACTAGGCCTGTATTCAGCTGGGCGTTAGAAAACTCACAATCGTTTGAAGGTCTTTTTTTTTTTTTTTTGCAAACTGTTAAAGGCCACGGCACCGCAAAATTTCTTAAATATTTATTAACGCATTTGATCAGGTCGTAATTGAATGCGCTCGCGATAATTGCTTCCCAGCAGAATCTCCGCGCGCTCTGGAGCACAAGAGCGTTTCGCCAAAATAACCCGGAGCGATGTCGCTTCTTCTGATTCGGTAATGACGTGGGTGGGTCTGGGTTAATGGGTCAAAAGCGGGAGGGAGGCAGCCGTCAGGCACCGGGCCATTAAAGAAATAGCTGGAGAAAAACAAGGCTCGGCAGAGCTGTTTAGATGAACGTGTTCCAACAGAAAAAGTTTCCTTTTGCTCGATTAAGCAGCGGATAGAAAGAATGTGCACAGGTAGTAAATTGTTTATCTCATCACAGGAAAGCCTACATTATTTCAAGTCCTAATTTATGACAAAGCTCTGTTATAATAATAATAATAATTATTGTGTGTGTATAGGCGCTTATATATATATATATATATATATATATATATATATATATATATATATATATATATATATATATATATATATATATATATATATATATATATATATATATATATATATATATATATATATATATATATATATATATATATATATATATATATATATATATATATATATATATATATATATATATATATATATATATATATATATATATATATATATATATATATATATAAATAATATAGCCTAATTGTTATTATTAATTATTATTAATAATAATAACTACAATTATAATAATTATTATTACATGTGTAGGCTATTATAGGATATAAATATGCGCATTGAAAGATACCTTAATGCCGCTCGACGTTACTATGAATATCACGTTCTGTGTTTTCAGAACAATATCGTTAGTAGCATAATAATAAAATAACCCGTTCGCACGACTTTAATTAGCTTCAGTGTTGTTGTGTGCTAATTATTGATGTGTTGGCCTGGCAGCTGAATCAACACCTCGCTCAGGAGAACATTACCCCTATTTGTTTTACTGTGCTCGCATTGAGACGCCACCGCGGCTCAGCGACATTACATAAACATGAATGGATTTGTAAGATTTGCATCAAACAAACATTTGCGTCCTGTATTCCTGGGGAATCATTTGAGGAGCTCGGACACGCCCTCGCGTGGAGCACCTGCTTAAGCCCGAGGGGTGAGAGAGAGAAAACACTAGGGCCTGTTCGGGCCTAACACTTTCAATTGAAGCTGGCATGTTTCTGGCGAGGTGATTTCATGGAGGTCGTCATATACACTGTGGGTAGGCTGTAACCAACATTTGTGAATATTTTATTTTAGTGAAATGTTGGCTATCAGAAGTAAAAGTTCCCGTTTTCAGACATTCGATATTTCGTCCTTGCACGTCATCGGTCATATAAGCACTCACAATCAGCAACCAACGTTATCCAGTTTTCATTCTTTTTAAAGAGAACGATGTTCAAAATGTAAAGCCTGGCATGTGCATTTTAACCGCTATACCCTCCGTGTGAACAACAAAGCAAACGTAGTTATTAGCTATAAGTCAAGGTGAAAAGGTGGGTAAAAAAAAATGTAAGAGGGACGTATTTAGCCTGAACTCTCTTATTTTGATTAAAGAACGAACACATAGGCCTACAATAAAGATGATTAGAGACTCACTCACTTCACATGTAGGTTATTGGTCTGACATTCCGTTAACTAATTGTTACAAAGCTGCTTTTACTTTAAATATCTCGACTATCATAGTCATTTAACCAGACGATAGGCTATATTGTTTAATCAGCTTCTACCTGGAAGAAGGCATGTGCCTTTGACAGCAGCTTGACTTACAATACTACCACAACTCAAAAACAATTTAGGCCTACTGAAAGCTTAATTAAAAAAAAAAAAGAAGCTTAAAAAGGTAATTTTATGTTATAGCCTACTTGTAAGGATTTTTTTTTGGTTTTTAAATTATTATTAAAACGGTGTTAAATTATTTAAAGTAAACGAAATTAAATTATTGAAGCAAAAAGCCAAAGCAGTCTTTTCCCTTCGGTCAAGAATATTTTGCTGGACTGTCCTCAAAATGTGGAATTTTCTCGATCAGTTCGTGAGGCGGATAGGACGCTTCCATTAGCCTATACTGCTGTAGGAAGCAATCCAGTCCTGCCTTGCTGATATGCTCATATGTCCAAATGTCACCCGAGTGGGACGGCTCGTCTACAATTGCCACCATATTATTACATGTGAAAACTGTAAAAGAGATTACCGACCAAAACCATTAATGGGAAAACGGAAGTGTGATGAGCGAAGGGTTTGCGGAGATGGTGAGATGCTGACTCCAGGCCTCTGCGAGTTATAGAAACGCTGAGGGTGGGAAAACCACCAGAGGGATTTATTTCTACAGTATTGACGCTGAGGTCTTAGGAACAGATGACAGGCTGCATTATGGCTGTCAGGATGGACACTTACTGAGCTCATAACTTTATCTTTAGATCAGTAGGCCTAACTGACCATACATAGTTTATAGCTATACAGACTATAGCCCCTATTAAACGGCATAGGCCCAACTTTTCCTGGGCTTTTTTTTTTTTGGTTTTAGTTTAGATGTAGGCTATACATTTAGGGAAACGAACGCTCTTTTGCTCTAATCTGCTTACCGAAACACTGCGCGCGGTTTTATTTAGGCCTTTTTATGTATTTTTTTGAGGGACCTAAAGTCAGAAATGTGGTGCGGGCTTTCTATCCTCAGAATACTACAAAAAGTCTCATTAAAATGCTGACATTATATTAAAAAAAAATATGTTAAAATAAAAATTCGTAATATATATATATATATTATATAAAATATTTTAATAAACGGTAGGCCTAAACTATTTGTCAATGTAAAGTCGTGTGACGTAAACAACATGCAGGAAACCATTGTCGTGACCAAGTCATTGATTTTATTATTATTACCATTGTTTTAAAGTATTCTGACCTTTTACATGGAAATGCAAATTTTTTGCTCGAGTCAAGTGGAGTAATAAGCATAACACACAAAAATTACACGATATTGGTGAAAAAATATATAATATTTGTAAAAATGTCCTTGATTTGAAAACTTTAATGAAGATGTTATACACCATTACATAAGGGTGTAATGTAAACAAAAACATATAGGCTATATCTAAATATATAAATGAAATGGAAAATAGTGATATTGAATGATTTTCCTTATCTGACAAAAAGAAGTATAAACAGAGTGTTTTATTATGATAGAGACTGGAACAGGATCTCTCTACTAATGTAGCCTATTATTTTACCACTCAAGTGTTAGTTGACAAAACAGTGCCATCTAATCCTAGTGGTGACATAATTGATCTTAATGGCTGCAAATTAAAACGGGAACAGTTAATTAACTCTTAATTGAGGTGAGAACAGTTTGTCAAGTTCATTTTTCTCATATCAAGTGACCAGACTGTGACCTCACCTCATCACTCAGACGAATCCTGAGGCCTTCCTCGGGCTGCTGATCCGACAGGGAGCATGAGGACTGAAAACCAGTTTGCCCTCTGCTTACACAACCACTCAGGAAATGAACACTAACAGTGTTTCAGACTGTTTGTTTGTGCAGATTTGTTCAGTATATCTGGTGTTGCATGACAGCTGGTTGAATTAGATGTCAAGACCTCTGATGAACTGTGCAGAGCCCTGGATGCTCAAAGAAACTCATGAACACTAAACTTTTACTTTGTAGGTAAATTCATAAAAACATCTGCACTGGTACCATTAGAAAAAAAAAAAGTAATATTAAAAGAGAATATAAGCATGACCTCATGGATAAGACTGCAAAATACACAAACATGATCAGAACATCTAAACTCCCTTAAAAATACGATAACAATGCTTCTGGATGTTGTGAAAGAAACTCCTCATCTATCAAACCCAATGATATGACAATCGAATTTCAGCAATTTTGCCAAAAAGACCGTTTGATCCTAAACATTTTCTTAGTTTGACTCGACACAGGATTACAAGGTTGTCATTTACAGGCAAACTGTGATCTCTCAAATAATCCTGCGTGATTATAAGTTTTAATCTCAAGTCTGAGCTGTTGAAAATGGTTCCTGGCACACAATCACTGACTGGAAGCCAGACTAATTAAAAAAAAACAAAAAAACAATATGAATATAATTCGAATCAGACAGACGCCTCTTGAAAACTACTGAATAATCAGATTAACACATTAATAATGGTGAGTTGTTGGATCAATCATCATAATTGCTGATTGTTTTATTGCACAAATAATATATATATATATTATATATTACAAGCTGTACATGTAATGCAATGTTTTGCTTAAAAATGTTACGGTGACAACAGTACTGATTTGTCCTTAAAACGTGCAAAGAATAGGCAACAGACAGACATAAAAACAGAGGTGGCAACACAAAAGCTTTCTCTCCTGACCCTTCCTCCATTTCCAGCATCAATTCATATTTATATATCTTGTATATATACTTTTAAAAAAAGAAAATCCTCTTAGAATGCAGAGTAAATAGATTACGATACAGTGAGGGATTATGGATGGCTGGGTGCTGTCAGATTAAGTTCGGAGAGCAGGTCGGCGACAGTTCTGACACGGCCGCTGTGTATGAAGACTGGGGGGAAACGGAAGCCTCCTCTTTAGAGACACGCGCTGCGTATCCCCTCTGCATTTCTTCTGCATGTAATCTCACACACCAAACAGGTGGAGAATTAAACCCAGCCCACAAGCCGCACCACTGATCCTGTGATCAAGGACAGGGATACTAGTGTGGCCTCTGTGCCACCATGCTCAAAGAAAGTGAAGTGTTACTAAAATAAAATAAAAAAAGCTGCTTGCACGGACCCTCAAACATCCATTCTGATAATATGATAGTGACTGGCACGAGCCAGAATGGTTAGGAAATAAATGTAACAGAAAGAGGCACAACCACGGAGGAGTTCAAATATTTTAAGGCTGTGCAGTATTGGCCATAAACAGGATCTTACGTGATTCCTTAACAAACCATGTGCATCAAGCTATAAAAGTAATCATAACAGAATCAAAATAATTGCTAAAATATGATTTATTTGAAATTATTTTTATAGTTTAAGCACATAAAAAAAACAAAAAACTATTATTAGCATTGATATTACTAATCTAGACTAAGCCAAAATGAATAACTTTCAGTTTCCCTTCCTCAGGCACCTATAAGTCACAAAATGAAAACAGAGTTATTACAACTATCAGCATCAACTGTATATGTATTAATAAATAGATGATGTTTTGTCTACTTTCATCAGTTATAGGACTGTAAATGATGCACATAGAAAAAGTTAACCACACAAAGCATCATTAAAAATAAGTACTATAATATTATAGAAATATAAAACATTACCTGTGTGTTCCGGTCAACAAGGCTGATTTCTAAAGAGAGAGAAAAAAAATCAAACGTAAGAATACTCGCATACAAATATGTTACGAGTGAGCATCACATCAAAGTTTTTTAAAAGCTGTCATAGCGGCCCCTTTCTACCACCACACCTGAATCAGGTGATCCGACCGAGCGCCAATCGCTCAATAATCTTGTGTAAGTGTACTGTATGTACGAGTGGGCGGAAGTGTTGAGTTCAAGCATCCTCTGCAGCTCAACTGGAGGAGGGTTTCTCCATGGTAAATTATGACTGTGCCATTAGCATTCAGGATTATGCATGTATTAAAATTCTGATGTAAATGTCTGTAATAGCCTACAGTCTGTACTGTCCAATAAATATGTATGGGGAAAAAAAAGTTTAATTATTCTGTGGACAGAAAAGAATAAAACATTCATGTTTTAGGATGATTAGCTAAGTACAATAAAAGCAGAAAAAAAAGGCAGTCAACTTGAACCTATTTTTGAGAGGGCAAAACAGAAGGGAAGATATCACTCACAGGGCATTAATGAAGGAATTATCTGTGGCAGTAGCGCTCTGTGTGAAACACACGGTCACTATAAATTATTCCAATAAAGCTGAAAAACAAGTCGTACGCCTTGATCCAAAAACTGAGAACAATGTACTCATTCAACCCTGTTACTTTGTATCTACTTTGAGAACAGTATTTACTCAAACGGAGTTGTATTCAAAAGAACACACCTGTGTGCTTCCAAGGCCAGGTGCGATGACTTGTCAGGGTGTTAGAGAGGTCATCCATAGCCTCAGAAGTCGATGTTTCTGCAGCCCTATTGCAGGAAAGAGAGACCGTGGAGTATGACTAAAAACACGAGTAAAGAAATCTCTCTAACCCCATACGGTCAGACCGACTCGAGAGCACTGAATGCTGTATGGAAATAATCTAGTCTTCTGCATTCAGAGAACGGTTACTGTCCTGTTCACACTAATATAATCAGTGTGTATAGCATTCACAGCAGATGGGCCTGGATCTCTCACACACACACACACACACACACACACACACACACACACACACACACACACACACACACACACACACACACACACACACACACACACACACACACACACACACACACACACACACACACACACACAGAGAAAGAGAGAGAGGCTATGTGTGGGAGTCAGGCCTTTCCCAGGGATTCATGGGTATTCCAAAAAACACGAAGCGCTGCCACCGTACGCCATGCCGTCAAATCCAGCAAGCGTGGAAGACGGCGTGAATGTTATCAGTCGTATTGTGGGCTGTGCGATTTGGGTTATTCTGCGGCGACTGGCGATGGAGATGGGCTCCAATTTCTGTGGTTTTTCTATTTCCTTTAGTGATGCACGCCGCTTACAAGGAATCGAGGGAGGAGGAGAAAAAGAGGCCTACGGGGCGCAGCCCACACCATACAAACAAGCGAACAAACACATACACATCGCTACACATGTACAGATGCACTCGGATGCAAAAAGTGTCACGAGTCCAAGAGCTGGAGTGCGTCTCACTGAGTGCTTTGTGTGTGTGCGTGCGAGAGAATAAAAGGAAACGTCAACAGATGTGTGTCGGACTCGGGATGTTTTCCAGATATGCGCATCTTTGCCTCTCTCCCTGCGCAGGGCTGGATTTAGTACAACCGACGGTGATGCCACCAAGTCATTGTACTCCTTCTCTCGCTCACTCTCCCCATCTTTTTTTTTCTTTGCCAGCACGACGCAGGCATGAAGCTTGAATCAGTGTCTCTAAGCCTTATTGGCTCAGCATAAGGAACAATAAAACTTCATCAGAGACCAGATTAGTCTGGTTAAATAGATTTTTTTTTTAAAAACTCCAAAAAACAAACATAAAAAGGGAAAAATGAGAAGAGGATTTCCTCTCTCTCTTGACTGCTATTTATCTGGGTGGGAGCATCTCCCTCTGATGTCTTGCATGCGGCCGTGTAGTAGTACAGGCCTGTAAACTGGGATTCAGGCTGCCAAATTACACAAAACTCCTTATTTTGTGTTTTAAAAACTCTTTAATCCCACCCCATCCTCTTTGGGCCGTCCACTCGGAACTCAGATACATGGGAGAGGGAGGATTTAAAGGAGATCGAGGGAGCTTAAGTAGGACAGAAAGAAAGAGAGTCAGCACAGAGTCAATGGTCTCTCCGTCAGCAGCAATGGAAGAAGAGAGAGGATAAGACAATAGGACAATCCTCATGTTATAATACACACACACACAGCTCCTCTACACCCTTATTGTGATGCTCCAGGCCAAACTTGGGTGAAGTACACACACTAGAAGAGTTAGTGTGGGTGTTTGCTTAAAATATCCCATGCAGTGGCGAGCTGTGACTTCTTTAACTGGGTATGCTGGGTGGTGTATCATTTAAAAAAATGTGCCTGGTGCAGATACATTGGATGGGTTTATAATAAACGAGATGCTCGCCTTTGCTCCAGACAAGATTGGTAGCTACTCAGTTGCTTACTCTCATGAAACACAGCAACACAGCAAAAATTATTCTTAATATGTTGGGCCTTTTATTGAAAGTAGCCTACATTTACCTGTTGAGACATGCCTTCACAAGCACCCATAAGAGCTGTGATTGTAATGTTTGAGTTGAGGGAGGCACAACGCGCGAAAGGGCAAGATATATCTAACAGCAGCGCCAGGCCAATAGCGTCAGACCTGAAGTTAGGGTGGTGCTGATGATCGCGTAACCCGCCCCAAACACTAACCCTACCCTTCACTTTAACTATAAGCTCAATCCTTGCAAATGCGAACGTCACCCAACCACTAAACCTACCCTTAATGCTGCTATAAGCTCCACCCCAACAGAGGTGTGAGACTGCTGGCCTGGCACTGTTGTCCTCAGACTGCTCTGACGTATGGTTCTGCAGTTGGTTATTTTTGGACGTTTGAAAAATATACTATATTTTTGTAATTCCGCTAGTGTTACAGAAACGACGTACTTCACCTTTAAACGGTACGGCGCATCAGCATAAAGACTGATCTAAATCAGAGACAACAAATAAGAAACACCATGGTAGGTTTAAATTTTAATGTATGCTGGAAGTATTTTTTCATTAAGTATTAAAAATCAGTATAATATAATAAATATTAGTAGCCTGTCATATATAAAACGTAAGTAAAATATTCTTTAAAAAATAAGTTGAAATAATGCAAATTGATGACTTTATCTGAGTGCCTTCCACATTTGTTAATTACAGTATAGATCTTTTTGTTTTAAGTTGTTGTACAACAATACATTTACCTTTGGAGAAAATGGAATATAACAAACTATTTTCATAGTTAGTTTTGTATCAAATACAATGTGATTTTCGGTGATCGAGATCTGGCCGCAACGGCACATTTTTCAGCTTGGGCAAGCGATTCATGGTCTGCGCATGAAATCACCCATTCGCCAGCAAACCAATGAGAACGCGGGACAATGATGACGATACATAACAACAGAGCGGCCTTGTCCCAAATGGCACACTTCATGCGCACTTTCGGTCTTGTGGACTTACAATGGCTGTCGCGTATCCGTTAAGTTCATGAGACCGTAGGGTGTCCCATTTGTCATTTTAGGTTTCAAAAGGGTGCTTGTGAGCGCCCCCTTTACAGTCAGTATCTGGTTAATATATGCCTTAATTCGCACTTTTGCCGCACTACATCATGAAAGTGCGGACCTGTAGGAAGACTGCGAGTGTTCTAGGGTGCCATTTGGGACAGTTCATTTTAGCCCTCATTTTAGTTCATTAAACTTGTGCGCTATATTCAAGTCTTCTGAAGCCACATGATAGCATTGTGTGAGGAACAGACTGAAATTTGTCATTAGTCACTGAATGATTGAACTTGACAAACAGATCACTATTTTTTTCAATTAACTGGTTGATCCAAAACACTAATTGAACTGAATGATTCATTCTCAGTCAGTTCTCAGGTTCAGGTCAGGGTGGTTTTCAGTATTATTATGAAATAGTGTCTAACAGTGTATGGCTTCACAACTCTTGCTACGCATAACAAGTTATATGGAATACTTTTATGGAGATTATTTGCCATTTTTGGAACTTGACATCTGTGTGGTCAATATAACTGTTGTTGTATAAAAACTAAAATAACTATCCCTTTAAAAAATGCTATAAGGAGGACACTTCTAACAGCACCAGTTTATGGAATTTCAGAAATGCAATTACTAATGTATCAGCTAACAATTTAATCTAGACTCGAAAATTTACAACACACATACACACTCACACACCTTGATGCAGTGCTCCAGTGTTTGGGGTCGTGAACATGTCTATTGCTGCTGGTTGGTGGTAGCTTGACTCCACTCTGCCCTCCGTATGCTGACTGACACTCATCTGAAATCACACACAAAATGCCCCGAGGAAAACAGTTTAACATGAAGAAACTTTGAAATGTAGAAGCTCTTCTATATGAAACAGAGAGAGCGAGACACAGAACATGACATATTGTGTAATACATGGGCGTCTAGTGCACTACTCTCCCAGACAGAGACAGTGAAGGTTACGTATAACAAGAGACACTAAGTGAGACTTGATCTCAGGGAACACCCTACAGCACAGCAGTGTGTGCGTCTGCGTCTCATGAGCTACAAGATGATCCCTCTCATACACACTTCTCAGAGTCCTCCTTTACAATTGACTCTCTCACCAAATCAACACACTCCTCAATGAGACAGTGGACACTGATCCTCTTCTGTGACAACAAAACAACGGTGGAAGGATGGAAAGACAGACAGAAAGAGAGAGACTGCATGGAGTCTAGGCAGGGAGATAAAAAATTGGAAAAAAAATAAAGGAAAAATGCATTATCAGGGCTAATGCATTCACAGTGCAAATAATTCTGAGCAAATAAAACAACAAAAATTCCAAACTCTTAATGCTTCGGCATACCAAGACATTTTAGACAATTTCATGCTCCAAAATTTATGGGAACAGTTTGGGGACGGCTTCCTGTTCCAACATGACTGCGTATCAGTGAACAAAGCAAGGTCCATAAAGACATGAATAAGTGTGTTTGGTGTGGAGGAACTTGACTGGCCTGCACAGGGTCCTGACCTAAACCCGATAGAACACCTTTGGGATGAATTTGGAATGATGTTTAACTTGAAGAAATATATTACTATTGCACAGTAGAGTGAACTTCAATTATTATTAATAATAATAATAATACAGTTTAATAAAACACACAGAAACACAAAGGTCTTCGTTACAACCAACTAAAATAAAAGTTTGGTCTAACTAAGAAACTATGAAAGAAATGCACAGTACAATGTATTTCTTAAAGTAATATTTATTATTATTATTAATTAATTTCATTTGATTTGATTTTAAAAGATATTGAATTTATTTGATTACCACCATTTGTATATATTACATCATATTTGACTGTACAATGGTTTTATATTCTATGTACTCCTGACAGTAAAATAAGCCACAATAAACTTAAAGGTCCAGTCATGAAAAGTACCGCGATATATACCGTGAGATCGCCAGAATCTTGAAAAAATACCGTGATACCGATTTTTGTCATACCGCCCAGCACTAATTTGTGAATATTTGATTAATTAATTAGTGTATCATGCAATTGATTGATTACATGTTTTAATACATTGACACAGTCATATCTATTATATTGATTTAGGAGACTTTATTACATTTGTTTAAGAGACAGGCAGCATTGCTAAATTGTCAATAATAATCCAAAAGCAGTTACAACAGAACAATACCCTTAAAGCTGTTAGACACTTTGTTTTATTTATGAGAACAGCCATAAAATGTGTGAATAATAAGTAACTTTTGAATTTCTAGAGTATGTGTGTGTGTTAAGAGTCATGGTTGGCTGACAGTGTGAGACGTGTGCTTCAGGCTGGCCAAATGTAAACAAGACACCTTGTCTTTTTAATGCACAGCACAATGCAGAATCCTACCGATCTCATTCCCTATTTATGATCCTCAATGCTGCCCAACAGAATTTCCTGTAAATATTCCTCTAATAATCCCTGCACACAGGCAATATCAGCACCTGAAAGAAACCATTGACCCGAAAACGTACACAGAGTTGACAGAAACAGAGGAGAGAGGTACCTTGCACCATATAAAACAAATCTCACACAATGACTTATAATTGCAACATTTTAACTATTAACAGCGGTAAAATGCCCTCAAACTGACTATTTTGCCCATCTGTTCATTTCACATTCACACTCTTAAGCACTTCCTTCCAAGGCTAAGGTCTGCTCGGGGTGAGAGAGCAGGGAAATCATCAAGGACATAATTAAGAGGCTTATGGGCAGACAGGGTGGGAAACGCACACACACCCTCAAGTTTCACCCCCTTATTAGAAGCTAAACACCTCCCTTGTCTCATCTGTACACCTGTTAGCTGTCCGTCCCTCATTTCCCACTTGCTTTTCCCTTCTTTCTATTACCCTTTCTCATTTGAATGTCTGCCCGTCCTGTTGGCCTCGGAAATATTTGTTGAACATCGCTGATGAGCAGCACGTAGGACGTCCTCTTCAGGTCAGTAGGAAACAGAATATCAGAGCCGAGGTCAATGCACTTTAAACCCGTCCTATTCAGCCAATTAACAATGTGAACGAATCAAGCTCTCCTCATCTGCGCGGTGTTTAAAAAAACCTTCAAAAATTCAAATATAATTACATAAGAGATTAAACATTACGAAACCTAATGACTTTTTTAATTTCCCAGTGGTGCCACGGCCAGGGTCACATGCGTCTTACGTCATTTTGTGAAAGACTGCATGAAATGAACAGTGTACATGTTTTGAATGCCACCTGCAACAGCTGTAAATTGAGAATTAAAAAAAAGTTCAAAGAAATAATTGTTCCGTTTCAAAATAATTTCACCTATCCCAGCTTAATATGTGCGACAATCGAAAAATGAAAGACAAGTCGTCAGGAAACCTGTTTGAAAACAGTTCAGTTTTAAATCATTTTACCTTTATTTACATGCAGCCTTTCTTTTTCTGAATGGCTAACTAAAACATGCATATAATTAGAGTTCTTGAGTGATCATTCGCACTTACAAGACATTATTAAAACACCAATATGTGATTTTGGAGCATTTTTATTTTAACCAACATTATGTGAATAATTCCCTCACCTGGTGCAGATGTTTGTGCCTCTGCGTCTATTTCATTAGCCTTCTTCTTGGCTACAGTGGCTAACACCACCTCACCCTTATCTGCTGCCACGTAATGGAGGTCCTTTGAAGGTAAAGCAGAACAGCAGAGCAATCTAAAATTAATCTCAGCTCACATGACAATACTTCAGTTTTTTTCCGTTTTTCATTTTTGCGCTCTACTCGAAGAGAGAGAAGCAGCGAATAGAAGCTGCGGGAGAAAGAGAGAGAGAGAGAGAGAGAATAGATTAAATAACCTGTTTGAAGTTTCAGAGTGGGGAAAAAAACAGATAAAAGTATCAAACTTTCAAAAATCAGTCTTGCTCATTTGTTCAGTCGCCTTTATGTTGTCCTCCCTCCTTTTCTCTTTCTCCCTCAACTCTGACCGGATGCAATCATACTGGTTTCAAAAAGCACAAAGATGTGGGGAAAGGCATGTGTCATCTTTTAAAAAGCAGGAGCGATGCTCTTCATGTCGGAATAGAGTTTAAACTATTGTCATTACGAGCAGGTGGTTATGTGACGCACACACACACACATTCAAACACTCGCTCTTGCTCTTTCTCTCTCTTAAATATGAGCCCTCTCATCCCAGAGAATAGACTATAATATATCTATTATAGAGCCTCATGCAGTCAGGAGACCTCCATTAACCCACAAACATGTTTTTAAATGTCACACCATTAGCCCCACCAAAATGGATGCCGGATTGAGACGTACAACAGAGATAAAGAACATCCGACTGCTCAGAGAAAGTCTGCGTGAACAATGACACTAGACGTGCTTCACTGACAGAAATCTTCAATTCAACTAAAAGTCTTCATAAAATATGAAAATAATAAACAAAAGAAAGAGCCTACCAACACAGTGGTAAATTCACTACAGAAATGCTTGCTTGCTGCTTTCACAAAACGGGGGAAATATGTTAAAATATATTGTTTCATCAAAAAAACAATAATAGTAATAACCACAATAAACAAATCCTTTGCCAATGAATAGATACTTTTTTTGTTCCAGGAGAATAAGTATACAAATAAATAAATAAAATAAGATCAAATAAAAACTTGCATGTTTGGTCACATATGTGTATCCCATTAATTTAACTTATTCAAACCATCCAATCAAATTTAAGAGCTAGAGCCATCTAAAATGTATGTATAACTTTAGTATAGTTAAAACAATGTGGTATAAAAAATTCTCAGTCAACAAAATATCCTGTAGAGTATCCGTAGAGAAGATCCTTAGATGTTTAGACACGCTGGAAGAACTTATAATAATGTAATTGACAGACTAATTTTGACCATCTTGGAGGGGCCCATTCATGGGTAAATTAAAGTGAAAGTTGGGAGAGAAGCTCAGTGCTGACTCTGATACTAATAAGATCCTCTCTGTGTCTGTCCGTTTAAACGCTAAACCCATCCTTCCGCTTCAGGGACATCAGTCAGAGCTGCGGCAAGATGCAGGGAGGGTGAATACAGCACAGTCAGACCTGCAGAGCACTAATGCCTGTTTTGTCAACCGGTCTCTCAAAGTCTGATCAAATGAGGGGGGTTGGGGAGTTTTTAAGAGTGATTTATAAACATCAAACAGGACTTGATTTAGCTCATCACAGGCTCAGGGATGAGAGCCAATAAGCCCAAACAATGATGATTCTTCTTAAAAAAAAAAAAAAAAGTCAAATTACTTTCTTAGTTGACAAAATACAGAATTGCTCAATATGGTAAATTATTTCTACCTGTTTAAAAAAAAACGTCTAATATTGAGTTTATTTAGAATACACCTCACAATTGAAAAAACAATGTTTGTACAATATATATTGTTTATATGTTTGTTTGTTTTTTAAATTTAGAACATAGTCAACTGCAAACTCAGTAGTGGCAATTCACTGAGTCAAACCGCTAACTAACATGCGAGTTTGGGACTGTTTTATGAATCTTTTGGAGTAACTCATATCACGGTTAAGTTTTCCTTAGATTTTAAATGAGCATTTTAGTCACAGTCTGGAGCCCTGAATCAGCTACAGGTATGAGCATTCAGTGGCTGTGTATTTTAAGAATGCCCACATTTCAATAAGCACATATATAAGAGGGAGAAATCAGATTCAACAATAGAGATAGAGAGAGCATTCTAAGGGCATCGTGTTTTCGGTAAAGACGGAGAATTGAAAGGAAAAAACTAATGGGTGCCAAACACTGGATATTAGCAATGCATCTGAAGGCCTTTATTTCAGCTTAGCAGAACATAATGCTTTCTGAGCCAGAGAGAGAAAGATAGATCGAAAAAGAGAGGAAGGCCAAGAAACAGAGAGACAGACGGAGAAAAAGCGAGTGAATCCAGACGTTTAAGAGGGATGACAATAATTCTGTACATAAATCAGATATTATACCTCTTATTCACCACAGCTTACACAGGACACAGGATCTAGTCTAATCTTATTTATTTAAGAGCTTTAAGAGCTCAAACACGGATAAACGGCCTTTTAGTGTTATTTTTGACTGGAGAGGCATATGGAGATAGGATAAACAGCTGGTCCAGCGATGATGCTTGATATATTCGCTCGACGTCAGAAAAGAGTTTAAAATTAACATGGACCAGTGGAGCAGAGCGAGAGAGGGAGAAAGAACCGTTACATGCACAATTGCGCATTTACGCTCACACAATTCTGGAGGATCACACCTGTAATCCACGTGAGTGTTTTAGGAAGGTGTTTATCAGATACGCGAGAGGGTCTTACAGAGTTCATTATCCATCTCGACACAGAAACCAGCCAATATCAGCTCAGTGCCGCACGTCATGTCTAATCGTTGATATGAACACGACCCCCTCCGACCCAGCAAACACACGCACATGCATACGCCCCATTAACCAACAAAGCAAGCATACGATCACAATTACGATCTAATTAATTAATCGGCAGATCAAAAAAAAAAAAAAATGAGCGAGGAATGAGTAAAGTCATCGAAATAAAGCTAAATGAATTAGTGCAGACACTATCAGGTTCACATCACAGGATAATTACAAGTATAGAATGTAACAATTATGCAAAACACTCCAGTGAATGAGTGGAGGGGCAACCCTGCCCTCCCTCTCCTCTCCTTTCCTCTCTACCCCTTTGGGTGACTCCGACCCCTCCAATTTCTTCCAACACCAAAGTGCTTCACTTCACAAAAGGCTTCTTACAAAGGAAAAGAAAGAGAAATTCTTTCGGTGCTCCATTGTTGGTTCGGAGACAATGGAGACTCGAGCCCGGCTCATACTGGGGGCTCTTACGTGGGGCTCCATCCGTTTTGTTTCAGCTGACCTCTGTGACACAGAGGGGACCAGATCAGATGGAGCAAGGACCCCCGCTCGTTCTCTGCCTTTCTCTTTCTTTCTTTCTCTCCCCCTCTCCTGTGGGTGGTTTAATTTAACTTCTGCGGCTAATTAGCCAAGAGCCAAAACCGTGGGGTGAAACACCACTGCCTTTAGCTCCCTCTCTCTCTCCGTTTCTCTGCCTTTAGCTCACTCCCTCTCGCTTCTCTTTGTTGATTCAGAAGGAGTGATATTCATGGGCCATTCATAATTTGCCACTTGCGTCTCTTCTCATCCTTTCTCTTTTTCGTTTTCCCAGTGCATGTCCTAAGAATAACAGATCCAGATTTCCTTTGCCCTTCTCTCTCTCCCTCCCTCTCTCTCTTCTCTGCCCTTTCAGGCTTGTGTGGCTCGAGCTCCACCTTTTCAATTGGGGCCCTCAGCAGCAGCACTTAGTGGGGAATGAATTGGAACGAGTGCGATCAGCGTGAAAGAAGGAGGGAGAGAGAGGAACTGCATGAAAAAAGGACAGAGAGAAAGAGAGAGACAGCGGCCAGTGTGAACGCTAATAGGGAAGGTGTCACTCGGGCATGGAGAGAGGAGGCCTAGAAAAGGGGTCACACACACAGGACCATTTAAAAGAGTGAGAAAGGAGAGGGAGAGAAAAGATAGTGTACTGGCCACGAGAGCTGTGAAAGACAGACTCCCTCGCTCTTTTTCTTCCGCGCCCCCTCCCTCTTTCTCTTAGCAACTGTTGCTCTCTGGAGTCTCAGGGATTCTTGTTATGGTAGGAGAGAAGGGACATGACATGGCCAGGGGCCTCAAATCCCAAAGCTGCACCTGCCCTGAGCCACTCAGTCCGAAACAGGGACAACTCGAAGCTCTCTGCACGTGTAACCCACCTAAAACTACACTGTTATCATAGACAATGGCAACACATTTGAAAGTTTATTTTAAAGCATATTTTTAATTTATGCCTCGGTCACAATAATAAATGATTCATCTTTTTATTAATATCATCACAGATTGATTCATTTTCTTGAAAAGTCTTTATTAGCTTAAATTAATTCAATTGGGCTTTCTGCCTGCAGTTTAGAACATTTTCATATGTACAAAATGTTCATAGGTTTGGGGTCATTAAGATTTTTTTTTATGTTTTAAGCTCACCCAGGCTGCATTAGTTTGATTAAAAAAAAAGAAGTATTTATCATATTATCGTATTGTAAAATATTATTGCAGTTTAAAAATCACTGTTTTCTTTCTGAATATATTTAAAAAGTTATTTATTCCTCTGATGGCGAAGTGTACTTGTACAAAATTTCTTTACTGATACTTTTGAAGGTAGAATATATTTAGTTACAAATTTGTTCCATTAAATTCATACTTGGACACTTAAGTTAAAATTATAATGTATGAATTTCATGAGATATAAAATATCTTAGTCTTAGTAGGTGTATGAACATGATCCACTAACATCTGACAACCAGAAAGCGAAATACAAATACAGCGTCTTCATTTAGAACAGTCTACTTACACATCTTTTTGTAAAATATTTTGCATGAAAAGTGTGATTGTGTCTTTTTTTCTTTAAAATAAATTCAACTTTATTGGATTTTTAGTTGTCTAATGCAGGGTTTCCCAAATCTGGGGAACTGCAGTGCGTTTGTGAGTTGATGAAAATCGAATAATTAATAACCTGACAAAAACCTAACATCATTAAAACAAAATTAAAATGAATACATCTTTTTAAAATAAAAACACTTAAAACAAAAGATAAAATATTAAAAAATATATATATATATTTTATTTGTTTACCTGCATGTCATTAACTAACAGAGAACCGTGAAAATTCAAATTATTGAAATATCAACAAGGGGTACTGAGATTTTTTTTTACAGGTTTGGCTGACAAAATAGGTTTGGGAATCTCTGTAAGTGTCCAAAAACATTTTGGGGCAGTTGTATGTGCATGTCTGAAAGTGTGTGCTCACCATGAACAGATCTCTAGCTCCGATATCTACAGCCAGCAAGAAGGCTTTTTCAAACCGCTGGTGTCTGGAAGAAAAAAAAATCAGAAGTATTGAACAGCTATTTCTGAACACCTGACCAATTTTTTTTGAAGAGGATATTTTAAGAGAATACTTGAAGAAATAATTGAAGAGGATACATTAAACCTTTCCAATCTGGAATACACAATCATATGCAGTAGGTGGTGTGAACTGTTTGTAGAGTGTGTGTTATGTGTGTACCTGAGCAGGTGATGGAAGAATCGTCGGGCGTATCTGCTGATGGGGTCTCTGTACTCCAATATGACAGTGTTTGAGAGCGGTCTGCACGGAGCATAAAACAACCCCAGCACCGCTTCCAATTGACCTGCACTCACACACATCAGGATCAAATATGTATATACAGTGGCCTCCAAAGAGTTTTCATTAAAGGGTTACTTCAGTGATTTAGCATTAAGCTTTATATTTAAACTGGGTAATTTATGCAGTAGAAATGTGAAATTATTTTTGAATTTGGTGCCTTCTAGACTGAGAAAAGACAGAAAATGTATTTTTGTCTCATGTGGATGACAGACAACTCCCAGAATGCACTTGCTTTGCTGCCCTACAAGGCCACTCCGACTCCGTACACCTTCGTTTTGATCTTCATAGTAATACAATAATTTCGTTCAGTTAGAGAAAAAACACTACAATTAAAAACTGAACGTGTCTTTTCAATAAAGTGTGAGTGAGCCGAACGAAAGTCACGGCACAGACGCAGTAGGAGAATTCATTGAAAAGTTGAAACACTCACTTTACTCTGCACCGCGCTGAGTATCCGTGATGATCCGTTATTATTGTCCGTGCGGCCGTCTGTGTGTTACATTCTGTGCGTGAGCTCTCTCCCCAATGGGCGGTTTGATAACATGCGGAACAGCTCCATCTAGTGGCTGTAGTCTTTAGCCTCTGGCCAAAAAATCCTCTGATGACGCAAAATGATGATATTTGCGTCATCGGAGGATTTTTTCTAGAAATAAAATGCAGAATTCTCTCGTCTCAGGGGGATATGAGCGGGGAAAGTACCATAATTCAAATATACTATGGGGTTTCTACTGATACAAAGCCTAATGCTAAATCACTGAAGTTACCCTTTAAATTACAGAGTATACACAATATCAAAAAGAGGAATCTGCAAACAAAAGATGCTAGAAAATTTGTCAGAACAATCTTCTGAGACAAAGGGACCTATCACACACCTGGCGCAATGCAAGTGTTTTTTGCTAGTTTCAGCCCAGCGCAGTTATCATTTTCACATCCTGTGCCACATTGTTTAAATATCAAATGCATTCGCGCCCATCTGTACGCCCATGCGTGCTGGTCTGAAAACAAGGTGTGTTCAGGTGCATTGTTGGCGTGTTGCTATTTTGAGGGAACTGAAATAGACCGCCATTAATCAACTGAAACCTGGTCTAAAGTAAATGCAGCAGTATTTTTTTGTGTTATTTAAAGGGAGCGTTAGTAATATGCCGCTATAGGGGGGTGCACAACACGCATACACTCTGCTTATTACACACACAGGGACACGCAGCACACAAACTTTTTTAAATATTAAAAATAAAAGGATTCCTCTCTGGAGAAGCGTTCAGTCTTTCCACTCGCAAATTCCACCATGTAAATAGCGAATCCGCTATGGTGCAAGTGCAATTGGCTTTTAAAGGGAATGGGAGATGAGACTATGATTTGTGTATTGCATGTTATGCCCAAAACACACCCATTAAGAGAATAGGTACAACCCTTTTAGACAATGCACCCGGCGTGCCGACCGTTTATTCCGTGGTTAACCAAGCAAAAGTGGATTCGGACACCTGCGTCATGCGCTTAAGACCATGCTCTTAGATCATTAAAAAAGGGTCAATATTTCCAGTTACTTTTAACCAGGTGGTGACAAAATGACTTACAGTGGATTCACTTAGTTCATCAGATTAGCTATGAACATTGATGAAGTACCACTAACTTTTGACAACCACAAAGTGTTTAATTTTTTTTTATACATTTTTAAATGTTTTAAATGCTTTCATTTAGAAAAAAATATATGTGGTTTAATAATTTCTTTTTTTTTTTTTTACTTAATTTTTTCTGAAAGGTTTTACTAGAAAAGTGTGTTTGCTGTTCAAAATACATTTTGCTGTACAAAATACATACGTAGTGTTTACCTTCAGTCTGCTGGTCCAGTGGTTTTCTCAGCAGGTGATCTGTGATGGAGATGAGTGACCTGTAACAATCTGCTCCCATCATTGCCCAGTCCATATTACCCAGAATTCCCAGTGCTGCATCCACCTCCTCACAGTGCAAACGGTGCTGTACCAGATCGCCTGGGCCAAGCTGAGCACCATTAAACACACCTGCACATAGAACAAATACTATTATTTTTTCTTATTAAGTGGCTGCATGATTATGACATGACACATATGAAATCCATGATGACAGAAGCAAACTTTCTCCAAAATCATTTTCAATTGTACTGCTGTAGTTAAAAAATGACAGTATGCAATGCAAGCTGTCATGCTCTGGCATTATATATTAAGCCATGTTTCCCAACCGCTTTCCCTCACTCTTGTCTACATCATTTGCAGTACTCTTAAATAAAAGTCACAAAAAAGGCAAAAATAATTTTAAAATAAAATTTCACAATTACAAGGAACAGAGAAAGAGAGAGATTGTGCAAGCTCTGGATCGTATGAGGTTGGAGATCTTTAGAGGCGACGCTCTGTAAGATTGCCATTGACATTTGGATCGATCTTCAGTCTGTGCTCATTCCCTGTAGCACAGTTGAGAGGAGTGCGTGTGTGTGTGTGTGTGTGTGAGCACTGAACTGACACACAGCAAATGCAGTCGATTCAGGTTAAACGTATTCATCGGTGTGGATACTGCTGTCAGTTAGTTTAGAGAATTAAAAGAGTCAAAGTGTTCAGATGACGACATCCACTCTAACAACATCACGTGGCAATATCAATTCAATTAAGTGTAGAATAACAGACAAAAAACAAAAAGGCAGAATTAACAACATCAGCCAATTTAAAAACTAACAAAAAAGTCAGCTCTTACCTTATAAGAGTCTACAAAAAAGCAAGATAACTAGATTAAAATTGAATGGAGATCTTATAAATTGGTGAAGTACAGTCTATCTATGGTACCCAATAGAATTATAAAAAATTCTGTAAAATACAACCTCTGAGCTGTTGGTTTAAAACCCATTAAAACACTGCCACACATCACAATCATATAGGCAAATGGCTTTCATCTCTGGGACAGTTCATACACAAAAAATGATCAATTGAATCACCTTGACGTTGCTATAAAGCCTTATTACCTTTTTTTTTTTAAACAAAAAAGAAATACAAAATGGACAAACGCTCTCGTGTGTCCATTTAATGGCAGTGAAAGGTGACTTTCATCAAGTTTTTTTATAAACAGGATGCAGAAGTCTAATAATAATTTTTAAAAAAATCAATACAACTTGTGCCATATATTCCAAGTGTTCTGAAGAACAAACCGAAAATGTAATCTTGACATCATCCATTACACTCCTTTGTACATTAATGCAAGTGCTCAGCAGTTCACACCAGTGAGCCCAGAAAAAACTCATAAGCGCATAATTTTGAGATGGCAATTAAAATCAATATTAATAAAATGCCCTTGTTAAGAAGGAACAACAGATGCTTTAAAAAAACGCCATATACAGCAGAGAATCAATCAGAAAAGGATAATGAAAGCAGCTGAACGGACATTGAGCTAATGGGTGTACATTCTACTGTTTACAACGCTTCTCAAACACGTGCATTTACTGGCAAGACAAACAAACAATTTTAAATCACAAAAAGGTCAAACAGATGAGTTTTCTTCAAACTGACCTGAACATATATTAGTGGTCAACTGATATGTATTCCAATACAGTATCATTATATAGTTATATAGCGTGAAGGCAATGAAATGAGAAGAATTAAATAAAAACTAATTTTACAACGAGATGATGAAAATCTTAAGATTTTTTTTCATGTTTTTGAAAGTAGTCTCTTATGCTCACCAAGGCACCAATATTATTGCAATAAAAACTCTTTTCTATTTTAAATGTAATTATATTCTTGTAATGGCAAAGCTGACTTTTCAGCATCAGTCTTTTAGTGACATGATCCTTCAGAAATCTTTCTAATATGCTGATTTACTGACCTTAAACTTTTGAACGGTATGCATATCATGGTATTTACATTGAACTACAAAGTCATTTTTAGAATTATCATGCATAGTAAAAAAAACCCCAAGGTAACAGTAAGGACGAGTGCTTTGGTTTAGTTGAACTGTTACTTGCTCTATCAAGTAGTGCTGTCTTATCACCCTAATATTTATGCAAAGTCTTGACTGTTGTGTTGTGTTGAACATTGTTGTTCAATTGAGCTCATTTAAATGTCACTAAAATAATGTTGTTATCTAGTCAAATCAGTAATATTTTGCACAAAACAATGGAATTATAGTAAAAACTTTTAATATTTTTTTTTTCCGACAAGCTTAAAATATTTATAATAATATCTGTGGTCTGCTAGTAAAATGTTTTGAGGGCAGATGAAAATTATTGTTGGGCCCTGCAAGGTACTTTTTTTGTTACTGTTGTTACATTATCAGCTATCTTTAATATCTTCAGGTTTTACAGTAGGTTCAGATTTCACAGTGCATTAAGAGCATTTCATATATTTAACTATACTCAAACTTACGCTTACATTTCATTTCACACACTCATGCTTCAGTTTCTGCTCCTCTCTCTCTATCTCTCTCTCTCTCTCTCTCTCTCTCTCTCTCTCTCTCTTTCTTTCATTCCTGTCTTTTTTCTCTCTCTCAGACACATCTTTCTATTCCTTTCTTTCATCTGTCTGTTACTCTAGTTAACTTTCTGTGAACGTTAGTGTCTGTGATCACAATGAGCAGTAATCACCCGAGGCAGTTGACACCCATAAAGGCGCCTTTAATAATGTAATAGAGCTTAATCCAGCCATACTGGATCTTCTTCTGAACGGCACACTCAATTGCAGCTATGCTTAACCTTGCTCACTTCTCACCTTAAAAAAAAAAAAAATTATTGACAAACATCTCACAATCACAGAAGTATGTTGCCTATGAATAAAATAACCCCTCAAGAGCATCTGTATTCGTGATTCCTGAGGTCTTCACATAAAGGAACACACACACATAACAGCAAAGAAAAGCAGATGACTAATTTTTTTAATCTCTTTCTAACTTCCCTCTCAGACAGAAATCACCTCCTGTGAATGCTGAGAGCAGAAGGAGGCGCCATTTTGCGGCAAATGAAATGACGGCACCATTTTTTCGTAAGTGAATTTAGAAAAGAGGTTGGGGAGGGTCCAATTAAAACTGCATGTGGGAAATTAACAGGCCGCCTCCCACAAGCCCCTGAAGAGCAACTAATGCGACTAATAACAGTGTAGAGAGAAATGACAGACGTCAGCACAGACACAGAAGAGCTGCAGCGCTGCAGAGAGGCGCAATAACACAATGATGCTGTTTATAGCACACATATACACCAAATTGAAAAAGAAAAGGATGCATTTTCTCCCTAGGCCTGTGATCAAGCTGATAAACACAACACACTGAGGAGGAGGAGTGCACAGGTTTACAGTTTGTTTTTAAGTTATATATACATTTATCACTTTAAAAATTGTTTGCTTGTTTTCATTACTTTCATTCAAAAATGAACGTGAAACACTCATTAAGTGAAAATGTTTGGTACTGTGCCGAAAGATAAAAAAAAAACTGTTCTGTCCAGTAAAAAAAAAAACTTGAAATGACAGTTAGGTGACCTTCAGTTTTGAGAAGTCTTAAATCATCAAAAAAGAAAATATATAATTTTTTTTTAACTCCAATGGAAGCTGTTTTTCTTGTTATAATTGTGGTTAAGTGATATAAAAAGACCCCACTAATTTATTTAATTGAAAGTGTATATATATATAAAACACCGATCAGGTGAGGTGAATAACACTGATTATCTCTTCATCATGGCACCTGTTAGTGGGTGGGATATATTAGGCAGCAAGTGAACATTTGTCCTCATGGTTGATGTGTTAGAAACAGGAAAAATGGGCAAGCATAAGGATTTGAGCGAGTTTGACAAGGGCCAAATTGTGATGGCTAGACGACTGGGTCAGAGCATCTCCAAAACTGCAGCTCTTGTGGGGTGTTCCCGGTCTGCAGTGGTCAGTATCTATTAAAAGTGGTCTAAGGAAGGAACAGTGGTGAACCAGCAACAGGGTCATGGGCGGCCAAGGCTCATTGATGCATGGTCCTGGTCCGTGTGGTCTGAACAAACAGACGAGCTACTGTAGCACAAATTGCTCAAGAAGTTATTGCTGGTTCTGATAGAAAGGTGTCAGAATACACAGTGCATCACAGTTTGTTGCTTATGAACCAGTCAGGGTGCCCATGCTGACCCCTGTCCATCGCCGAAAGCATCAGAACTGGACCACAGAGCAATGGAAGAAGGTGGCCTGGTCTGATAAATCATGTTTTCTTTTACTTCACGTGGATGGCCGGGTGTGTGTGCTACGCTTTCCTGGGGAACACATGGCACCAGGACGCACTATAGGAAGGCAAACCGGCGGAGGTAATGCTTTGGGCAATGTTCTGCTGGGAAACCTTGGGTCCTGCCATTTATGTGGATGTTACTTTGACACGTACCACCTACCTAAGCATTGCAGACCATGTACACCCTTTCATGGAAACATAATGTGCCCTGCCACAATCAAAAATGCTTCAGAAATGGTTTGAGGAGCACAAAGAGTTTGAGGTGTTGACTTGGCCTCCAAATTCCCCAGATCTCAATCCAATATATATATATATATATATATATTATACACACATTATATATATATATATATATATATATACACACACACAGAGAGATCTGATCTCAACATCATCATCTGTATGAGATTACATGAAGAAACAGAAAAACACTGAGACAGACTAAATCCAGAAGAACTGCGGCAACATCTCCACGACGTTGAAGAAACATACCTGCAAAGCTATATCGCTGTCAAAAGTTTTAAACAATTGTGTACAAATGCTGTAAAGTGAGGATGCTTTAAAAAATAATGTCATAGATATATTTTATTTATCAATTAACTTCTAATAACTAAATCAAATCAATATTTGGTATGACCACCCTTTGCATTTAAAACAGCTTTTGTCCAGGTACACTTGCAGGTAGGTTTCTTCCAGTGTCGTTGGAGTGGAGACATTGCCACAGTTCTTATGGATTTAGTCTGTCTCAGTTTCTTCATGTAATCACAGAAGGACTTCGGTGATGATGAGATCAGACCTCTGTGTGGAGTGTACCAGCTATTGTCAGATTCCGGTGCATGCAAATCTCACTGGATTATTACAATTAATGGCAAAAGGAAGGTTTTGAAAAGCAAACTGATATTTCCACACTACAGCAAAATACTGTACTGATAATTATTGTATTTGTGTATATGCCTACACACACACACACACACACACACACACACACACACACACACACACACACACACACACACACACACACACACACACACACACACACACACACACACACACACACACACACACACACACACACACACACACACACACACACACACACACACACACACACATATATATATTTGTGTGTGTGTATGTTTGTATATGTATAGGCATAATCTGACACAACCAAAACAAACAGGGTGTCCTATGTGATGCAACCAAAGGGCTCCAAACTGCAATGCTGTGCAAATTCCTCTCCTTTAAATTAATCTTGTTTCTCCCTCACTCATTTTTTTCCCCACTTTCTCAGAGTGTGCCGGCCAGCTGCCCCCCGTATCCACTCTGTACAGCAGCTCTCCTGTGCCGAGCGCGTGCCCAGATGAGATAACTCAGGGAGGAGCGGAAAAAAAGAAGGGAGAGTGAGTGAAAGAAAAAGAAAGTGCTGCTTCCTTGGGAAGACTGGAGGTCTGCCAACTCTTTCATCTTCACTCACTTCATCATGTAGCAGTTCTGGAGATATAAGTCAATAAATATGGGCGCGTGAGCAAGACAAGCCCAACAAACACCTTCACAAACAAATAAATAGACAAACGGGCAAACAAGCGCTGCTCACTAGCTGCTCCAAATGATCAGTTGGAAAGGATGCACGTTTGCTTTCTTCATCAAAACCTTGGCACACGATCAGAGGAGAGGGAACTGCTGCCGCTCTCTCTCCCTTCCACCCTCCCTTGCTTTCCACCTCTCTCTCGTAGAAAACTCTTTCTCTTGCTGACGCTCTTCCATTTAAAACTTTGACAGAATCGCTGGGAGTCGCATTCACTTCCAAAGTCAAAATTAAACTCTAGGCATGGGCAGGTTTTGATTGGCAAACTTTATCTGGTGCCCTGAGGGACCGTAAGCCACTGTAAATGATTTATCGGAGAAATGCATCCCAGAATGCACCTGGAGGTGGCAGCCCAAGGGTGAGTATTGAGTGACCTCAGAAGACTTGGCCCCTGCCTCTGCCATTCCTTTAAACGTCTACTAAAATTCTACAATGAACACAATCTCAGATGGCACACCCACACTTGATCGGTCAAGCTATTATTTGATTGGCTGGCTTTGTGTCCACACAAGACACCGGTTTGCTACAGTGATCACTTTTGGAAGAACTAATCACTGGATTTGCCAAAATGTGTGAGGATTGTGACATCAAATCTTTGAAAGATATTTCGATTTTTTTTTTGTTGAGAACTTACAGTGCATCTGGAAATTATTCACAGCGCTTCATTTTTTCCACATTTTTCATTTTTAATAAATTTGCAAAGATTTCAAACAAACTTTGTTCACTTATGGGGTATTGTTTGTAGAATTGAGGAAAAAAACTATGAATTTAATACATTTTGGAATAAGGCATAACATGGAATAACATGGAAGGTGTAACATAAAATGTGGAAAAAGTGAAGCGCTGTGAATACTTTCCAGATGCACTGTAGTAACAAGAAATCTAGATATCTGTACTGTTTTCCTACAACTGGGAAAAAGATGGGAATTGGGTCTGAATAATTTTTGGTTTGATTGTATGTGGATTTGGAGTTAACCATACTGTATTTAAATTACTGTAGTTTTTGTGTCTACTGGCTTTATAAATATACAATCACGTTCAAGACCCTTTAGTGGTAGACCTGAAATGTTCTACTTTGATTTCAATCAGTTACACAAAGGTCCCACTGACCCAGTCTTAGCTTCAGCGCAGCAAGAGGCCCTCCATGAAATTGAAGCAGCAGTAAATCATGTGCCTCCAGACCCTCGTTTCCCTGGGAAATCGGACAGTAGGCCCATTGGATCCCTTCTAGCCCCTCTGAGGTTTTCATGTGACGAGAGAGCTGCAGGCTGGGGCCTGCAGAGCTGGGGACTGGTTCTTCACTCACTAACCGCAAAGGGAGAGGCGAGAGCCCCATATCAAAGCATTGGAGCTCGCCTTGACCTCCGCCAACCATCAGCAGAGCTCCTGAAGGATGCCATGCTAGCACCGCTGGCACCATGGAGCAGGTGGCCCACTGTGAGACACCTGTCTGTGGGTCGAAAATGACCACAGAACAGTCCTGAAGCCCCAGGAGAACCCAGCGCTCCAACGGGTCGCGACTACAGGTAATGGGTTTGGATGTGAGGGGTAGAGGAGTGCCGGACAGACGCTGGAGGCGTCCATGAGCAGATTCATACACACAGGTTTGGACATCAGGAGGCTGGGCCTCCGCATGCAGTTCAGACGTGGAGTGTTTGGCCTCTTGGTGCAGCTCCACAGTTAGGACATGGTAGGGTTGGGTCAGACTAAATCTGCAGTCAATAGGGTTCCCGTCAGTTCGGACAGAGCTCAAAACCTACACAGAGAGAAACAGAGTCAAAAGTTAAGTATTTTATTTAATCGTTATGTAAGTATTGTTTCAGAAAAAGTATATGAACCCTTGGATTTACTATTTGAATTTCTTTATAATTTGGTTGCGCATACATGATCTACAATTACAGGAAATGTTTGGTCATTTCTTCTGAAACCAAGGGTTCACATACTTTTACCCTTCTCATCTGTCACAACAGACAGATAAGATTGTATAGCCAATGTATGCAAAAATTCATTGTACATACAGTACATATAATTGTACTTGACTAAATTACAAATCTAAGTTTATTTCTAAATTAAAATTTGATTTATGGTGTTTAGTAGTATAGTTGGAAAAGAATAGGAAAAAAATAGGAGAAAAAGAATAGGAAGTAATGAGAAGAGGCGGGATTAGGTTATGTGAGACCAATTTGAGCACCTTAACTCTTTGATGTTTATCCAAAAAAAGTCTTAGAAAAGTTTTGCATAAAATGAAATTATAGTGAAATGAATCTTAAAATATGAATTATAATCAATTACATAAAAAAAGCTTTGAGCACCACAGCTCAATGTGTCACAGCACGTATCCTGCCTATGCCAAGATTCTAATACTATCCAGAAAAAAGGTGATAAATGTATATTTCGAAATTATATAAACGAAAAGTAACAACCCATTACGATGAAAAGCAAAAGAACAAAAGAAAGACAAAGACAGCATTGAAAAAAAAACACAGGGAAACTAGAACTTGCAAAAGTAAACATTCAGCATGGGCTCCTCATCCCTGAGACGGTAGAAATCACAGGCCCAACACACATGTTGAGCAAATTTGTTTGGCGATTTTACCTCAAAATGTGCACACAAACAGCTTAAAAAATGTCCTATCAGACAGCAGCACGCAGGAAGTTCGGGTTTACCTGTAGTATGTGTGTTTCTGGTGCAGATGGTGTGGTGAGAGAGAGAGAGACTGAGAGCGATGGGCTGGCACAGAACCGTGGCGTGCGCGCCAGCGTAGGAGACTGAGTTAAGCGGGTTGCCGATGGTTTCTGTGAAAGCAGGGGATGAGTTTTTTTGTCTTTTTTTTAGCTGTAATCCCCCCTGGGCCAACTCCCGCTGCACCCCAGGGGGTGAGAGGGGTTTAGTGAGAGGGCGGGAGAGGAGTTGCTGACAGCACAGAGGGGAGATCCGGAACAGTGCCAGATCTCCACAGAGCCAGGCCCCGCTGAGACACACCTGCCCCAGCCACAGAGGCCCCCACTCTGGGCCTGTCCACAGCTGGGCCCGGGCTCAGAACCAACACCCCACTGACCATGCTAGCAAAAGACCAACGCCCCAACTGCTTTGGCTAATACTACGATAATTTTGACCCTGTTAGCACTAAGCTAGTAAAAACCTAGCTAGGGCTAGGTTGAACAGCTTTCTGGGCCATTTTAAGGCAGTCAGCTCACTGCTCAGGCCAGAATATGTGACCTTGCAAGGCTAAAGCTTTGCTAATACCTTGCTAGGTAGTGCTACAGATACTCTTATGGCTAATAATACACACATTTAAACGCTATAACCCCTAAATACCATTGTGCTTTGTTGTGCGTGTAAAATTGAGGACCACAAGTGCCATCAGAAACTACCGAGAAATTGCACAATCCTCACACTTGTTTATCCGGTTTAGTAGTAACGGATAGCCATAGAGAGAAGGCGCTAAGCTCTTTGCCACGGTAACACTAAACAAAAACAAAAAGGTGAAGAAATAAAGGAGAGCTGGTTGAGAGGCAGTGTGTTTGCCTCAGCACTGGGGGACATTTTGAGTGTTTTTCTCCCACCCGCCACAAAGGTTTTAACATCTTCACAGAGTGATCCTTCTTAAGACCTGCATTCACACACACGCACACACAAACATCGCAAATCCCACAGCTGCTGCTGAAACAATGACAGATTCAATTTCACAAAGACAAACGGCATCTTGGTGATTTGGGGAGGTTGGGTGGGTGTGTGTGTGTGTGTGTGGGGGGGGGGGGGGGGGGGGTGCAAAGGAGAGCGAGAAAGAGAGAGAGAGAACAGTGGTAAGTGAGTCTCTGTTAGTTATTGGTTTCAGTCACTGGTCAAAACTATTCTTTTCTTTTCTTCTCTTCTCTGGACTTTCTTTTGCAGCTTGAAAGATAAACCCAAAGAGGTCCAGCTGAGCAGCAGGCCTTGTTCACAGCAGTAGAGCTCTTTGAGCCAATTTTCCAGCTCAGAGAGCAAACAGTGAGAGAGAGGGAGAGAGAGAGAGAGAAAGGGAGATGATGATGAAGGCAATCTATGAAAGTTCTTGCTGCTGAGTCTCCGCTCTGGTGTGTGTAAGTGTGTGTGTGCTACTCAGATGCTTGTCAGGCCGCTGTGGCATGAAATCAACACAGAAGCATTCGCTCTACTGCACCTGCACATGCCCAAGAATTTAACCCGGGAAATCACATTCCACTCGGACCTTTTCTCTTCATATATAACATGGCTTGGAATCATAACAGCAGCCATGTGTGGAAAAATGACAGAGATTGAAACCATTCCACATGAGCCTTCTAGAATCAAATCAACACTGACAAAGAGTCACTGAATAAGGAATACATTAAAAAAAGGGGGAATACGTTTAGCATAAGGATAACTACCTCAGTAAAAAAAAAAGTTAAAAGGGCTGTGTCAAAACAGGTGTGCATACCATTCAAAACTTGGAGTCAGTAAGATTTTAATTATTCAGTAAGGATGCATTAAATTGATCAAAAATGACAGTAAAGACATTTCAATGTTACAAAAGGTTTCTAGTTCAAATAAATGCTGTTGTTTTGAACTTTCTATTCACCAAATAATCCTGAAAAGATGTATTACTGTTTTCACATAAAATATTAAACAGCATAACGGTTTTCAACATTGATAACAACAATAAATATTCCTTAAGCACCAAATCAGCATATTAGAATGATTTCTAAAAGATCATGTGACACTGAAGACTGAAGTAATGACGCTGAAAATTCAGCTTTGCTATCACAGGAATAAATTACATTTTAAATTATATTAAAATAGAAGACATAATTCACAATATTACAACTTTTACTGTACTTATAAAAATCTTACCAACCCCAAGCTTTGAAGCAAACTGATGTAACCATAGCAACCATTGACTGTTATGAGCCATTCCTTTAGGATCATCATCAAATGGAACACTGACAAAACATAAACAGACATACTTAGCATTATTTTATGGTTTGTATCACACAAAAAAAATCTTTAAAATAGTTCGGCCATTTGCGGCCATAAAATTTCCTCAAGAAATTCCTTAAAAAATAAAAATAAAAAAATAGCACCGCCCTGAAAGTCCCTGACTCCATGGTCCATGTTTGATGTCTGGAGTACTTTTCAAACAGGCCTTAAAACTGTAAAACTATCCTTTTCTGCTATCATTCCACATTGGGTGAAAAGCATAACATGCTTTTGGTTGAAGACATAAGAAATGTGGCCATTTGTAAATAGAGTACAGACGCCTGGTAAATATGCAGATCAAACGAATGAAAAGAGAAGTGTTCTGAGAGAGATAACAGGATATTCAACAACATCTAATGCGTACAAAAAACATAACAACAACCACCTCAATATGCAAAACAACTATCAAAAAAAGGAAAAAAGAGAGATATCAAATGCTTACTGAAAACATAACCACCTCAACATGCAAAATAAGTGAAGTGTATTTATAAAAATTCTTTTTATTAAAATCATTAAATTCCAGGAACAGGGGAATTGATTAAAAATGTTAAACGTTTGCATAAATAAGTGTGTGTGCACGAGTGTTTTTCCCAGTGTGTCTCTTGGCAGTGCTTATCTGCGAGGGGTAAGAATTAAGACCACATAGGGAAAGAAAGCGTACTTTTTAAATGCTGAAGACTAAGCAGAAAATGGGTTTAGCATGCAGATAGCAAACTTAACAAAGGGAACATATATATGAGGCAGAATTGATTGAAGTGTGTGTCTGTGCGCAGAGCGAACCGTTTGATTCACCGCTCGCGTCTTACATAAACTGCTAGCTTGATTTCACACCACGGATCTGAAAATGACAACAAACACTTTAATTAGAAACGATGAAGGCGAGAGACACTTTAATGTTTTTTTACCGTAGAAAAATGAGAGAGAGAAAGAGAGAGAGGAACAGAGAAAGAAAGAGAGAGGAAAATAAATAGGTGAAGGCCCAGGATAAATCCAGGGTTAATTTCCAACCAGAGCAATCCAGCGTTGCTCCACACTGCCCCCCCAACCCTTTTATTTTTTTATTTAGCATTTTTCCACCCCTTGTTTGTTTTCATTTGGTGCATTTGCAATTGGAAACGCCGCTCCGTTTGCTCATCTATCACATTCCCTGCTCTGCGAGTGAAGATTTTGCATATGTTTAAAACCAGAGTGCATCGTTGGGAGCTTAAGCATTGCTTGCTGATTTCTGAATCATCACCATTCAATATTAAACAGCGCTGAGAGGCAGGAAAAAGAAGGAATGTACAGTACAAATGGAGAGGTGGAGAAGTGGTTGGACAGTGTTATAAGTGGTTCTTGAAAGCTACTCTTTTTTTTTTTTTTTCAGTAAAAAAGTTTTACACACACACACACACACAAAAAAAGAAATAGTACTTTGGAAACCAAAACTTTATTTTGTATTTTATCACTTCATGGAGCCGACATATTCAGATCAAATAACCAGCTAAATACTAGTCACGTTTTAATTAAATAATGAAAAACAATTGATCAGACTTTAAATTAGGGTCCAATTAACTAACTATTAACTATGACCTTTGCCTCAATAAAGTCCAAATTACTGCATATAAATAGTTAGTAAGGTAGTTGTTAAGTTTAGGTATTGGGTAAGGCATTAATATGTGCTTTATAGGTACTAATAAGCAGCCAATATCCTAGTAATAATATATGCATGCTAATAAGCAACTAGTACTAAACTAAAGTGTTACCCAAATTATTTATATATACATATATATAACACACACAGAGTATATTTATTTTTTTAATGAATGAACAAATAAATAATGACTCATTCAGAAAACGTACATGATACTGCATTTGCTACTGCGAGACATCAGTAAGTCCAAGACGTGCTATCCATTGTGACGCAAGCATAAAATGAGTGGTACCTTGGATGATGGATTAATGCATGGAATTCTATTTTATATGCTTAATATTTTTAGAATCACGAAACCATTCACTGTGTAGTTGTTGCATAACTGCAGATTCACTGGAGAGTAGAATACATTCTTCAATGAAAGAGCTACACAGGAAGGTCAAAGGTTGGCTGTTCACGTAAAGAAAAAGTTCAAGTGAACAGTTTGTGAGTTACAGCACCTCATTGAGATAAACAATGGGGATTGGTAAAGCAAGACAAAAGAGAAAAAAGAAAAATACAACAGGACAAAAAGATTGGGGTGAAAAAGGGATTGAGAATCTTTCCAAAACCTTGAGCAGAGGAGCTTTGTGAGGGCATTATTAAAAGTATTTATATTATTTATATACCGGTCACACCCCGGTTATTATCTGACCTTCAAATTTATCACCTATCATAATCTCACGCTCACGCATCATTTCATCACCCAAAAAAATATTAGTTTAGAACGGGATAAAAGGCCAACCCTGAAGCCATATGAGTGTCTGCTTACCGTAAGCCCCGGGGTATCCGAGCAGGCGAGCAGCACCAGGTTGGCCCTGTTTGCTGCACTAGGGATGGGAGACCAAGGCCTAACCTCCTCGTTACAGAGCGGCCACCAGCACACGGCCACATCCTGTGTCCGGTTCAGCCCCATGCGGCGCTCCACGCGGCGCCCCCCGCCAGGTAAGTCCACCACTGAAACCTGCGGAAGAACAACAACCGTAAAGGAATCGGAGCACAAAACATCTATAAAACATGGCCTCAACTCCTCTGCATAACACATTACAGCTGCATGCTGCTTTATTAATGTGGCCTGAGCTGTTTCAGGTAGCAGGGCATTGTTATTTTTTGTTGGGGTTTTTATTACATTAATTTGAATTAGCCGCATTTGTTCTGCACTTGGCGAGGTGTTTGAAGGTAACAAGGTATTTGTATGACTGCTAATAAGATCTCTAGATGCTTTCACTTTCATAAACCACAGTGTGGCAGGAATGAACTGGAATCGAATTTGGCAAGAAAAAAAAAGTAAAAATCCTATGGAAAAACCATAATATAAAAATGGTAATTGCCAATCTTATAATTATTAATAATAAAGCTAGTTTCTCGTACTGTAATTGGGACTTTATTTCTCGTAATCGTTTTTTTTTTTAAACTGCATCTCATTTTGTTTAATTATATCATATTTAATTATATTAAATCTTTTTTTTCTTTTTCTTTTTCTAACTTGTGGAAATGGGCTTCCACAAGAAACATCTACACCTAGATTAGACTTCAGTATCTCTGAAAAATGTGTAATCTGAGCAAGTAAGACGATATAATATTTTAACCTTATTTTCTTTCCTTTTCGAAATTACAAAAAAACACAAGGACAAATTATGGAAGCCAAAAATTTCCCACCAAACCTGACAGCTCTGAATTTAAACTTTTTCAGAAGGCTTACCATAGTGACGTAGTTTTAAACTCTGATTTATTATGTAATGGCTCAATTTATTGGCTATCGAATGATTCTAATATGAAATCAAATGACACAATACACCTCAGAATCTAAGACACAACAGCAAATTTGGAGCTCAGATCAATCCCAAAAACCACCCAAAATTACAAGTTTCTGATGAAGCAAAGGCCAGTGTTTTGCTGCTGACTAAGTCTGACTACCAAATTTCATTAAAATGAGCCGCACCTGATTGAGACACACCTGCTGTTTGGCTAAGGCACAAACAGCTTTAATCACTCAAGACTGTCTAGCCTCAACGTAGACATAATAATTGATGTATTCAAAACTAGTTCCTTTGAAAGGGCGTTAAATCCACTATCTGTTTATGGGACAGCAATAATAGTGCAGTATGGAGAGATATTCTCTCCTGCACTGCACCACTGTCTCATGCCGCTGCATTAAACTCTATCTCATATCTGCAATGGCTCATCATGTGCTATTTCAGCAGTTCTGGGCTGAGGTTTAAAAGCTGGGTTTTTTTTCCAGACCCTTAATGCAGCCCACAGTACGAATAAATGGCATGAAAATACGATATGGCTCTTATAGAGTCAGTGCCTATTCATGCAACATAATAGCAGTCATTTCCATATACTTCATTCTGAAAGGCCTTATCAAGAGAGCAAACACGGAGTCTCTCTTTATGTCAACAACTCTATCTGTGCACAATAGGGAGGACTAGAAATGTACCACAGTCTGCCCATGACAACAAAAACTGTTCATCATTTAACCTTGACCTTCACATTGCGCCTGTACAGACTAATCGTGCATGTTAAGTATCATCTACCATGAAAATGATTTATATAAGATTAATAAACAAACAAAAACAAAATAAACCAATGCAGACTGTGGGAAAATAACATTCATCTCTCTGTCTCTTTCTGCCCTCCCCCAAAACTTGATTCCCCATCTTGCCTGTGCTTGCTGGTCAGCAATAATCAGACCCTCTTTCTGGAGGATTAGGCTCAAAGCTTAGTCCAGTGGAGCAGGCAGTGGATGGGGCCGGCCGGGCTGGGATGGGGGGGTGTGGTGGGCGGGGGTGGTGTCGGGCGGGAGGACAGGGTTTGGAGGGGGGGGGTGTACGGTCCCCCCTTATCAGAGCCATGCTGCTGGAGCCAGCCACACCGCAGGAGAGATTGCTTTCATACTCAGGCTGCCGTCGCAACAAAGCGCTCCAGTAATGCGATAATGTTCGGGTGCGGAGGGTGTTAAGAGCCTGATGTATTTATGTATTGTGTTTAGTCCATAATCAGACCCATCCAAATTGTGATCTCCGCACACTTGGTCTCCGGCCCATTAAAATGAGGTTAATGCTTTCAAAAAGAAGACGAATAAAGATTTTTTTTTTCTTAAAATTCCGTTATGAATTTTTAGACAAGTTGCTTTGGAAAGCCAGAGAATGAATTGGATGAGGGATAAAGAATAGAGTGATCACCTTCATTTCCTCTAAAAAGGAGGAGATGGACTTGACCCCACCCTCTGACCCCTACATCACTGCTCTGCTAGCGACAAATTTCATGGCTGTGACCAATTTTACAAAACGATAATAATGGTCACATTTTATAATATAGATAGTACATCTTCTGTTATTCTAGCTGAAACAGAAGAGCATAGAGCTAATAATACCAAGGTAATGTGGACGACTGCCAGGAAGTGCAAGAACTAATAATATTTATACATTACTGTTCAAAAGTTTGAGGTATGTACTGTCTCTTATGCTCAGCAAGGCTGCATATATTTGATCAATAGAGTATTTGAAATACACAAAAAAAAACTGTAATATTGTGAAATATTACAAATTTAAATGTAAAACTTTATTTTAATATATAAAATGCAGTTTATTTTTGTAATGGTAAATGCTACGTTTTCAGCTTAAGTGTCACATCATAGAAATCATTCTAATATGCTGTTTTGGTGCTCAATAAACATTTCTTATTATTATCAATGTTGAAAACAGTTATGCTGTTAATATTTTTGTGGAAACTGTGATACGTTCAAATGTAAAAGTCTTTACTGTCACTTTTGATCGATTTAATGCATCCTTGCTGAATAAAAGTATTAATTTCTTTCAAAACAACAACAACAACAACAACAACAACAAAAAACGTACTGATCACAAACTTTTGAAAGGGCAATATAAAAATAAAATATGGTAATAAATACATTTATTGTTTTGGCTAAAAGCATCTGCCAAAAATGCATAAATACAAATGTAAATCTTTCAAATTCTAAATTGAATTGATCTCAGAATACAAACATCATTTTTGTTCTTCCTGTTCAGGTACTAGCAATGTCGGAAAAAAGTGACATTGTTGAATAAAGTGAACACTGAAAAACTGCTTGTAATTTAACAAAAAAATAGAGATGGAGGGAAGAACATTTCTCAGGCATATATAGATGTACTGTCATAAAGGATGTGATCTCTCTATAAAGAGAGAAGTGCTGTGTGTTTGGACGTGATGTTCCCCACAGGTGTGCATTAGAAAAGAGCTCCAGTAATCACAGTGTTACCTGTCCCAGCGGTAAAAGAAAGCAAGTAAAGCCAGGCAATTATTAGAGCTAAAAGCCCTGTGGAAAGAGCCAGACCAGTCTCATTAAAGCATTTTAATTGAAAGCAGGAGAGGCTGTGCTGCCTTTCGTCCTAAAATGTGCTAATGTGTGTGTATTGAAGAAGAGTGTGTGTGTGTGTGTGTGGGGGGGGGGGGTGTAATAGATGTGTGTGTAAAAGGTAGGTGCATGTGTGCTACCTTAATCTCCGCAGCTGTGAGTTTCTCCATGTGTCGTGCTGGTTCAGGTGAGCTCTGGTTCTTCCTGTTCAGGTAAACCTGACACACCTGACTCCTCTCCATCAGCGAGAACAGCAGGAAGCGATCGCCAATCACCGCTGAAAACCACAGAGTAAGGTCAAAGGTCAAAACTCATATGACCTTGTGAGAAGACGAACGTGTGCACACGTTTACTTTGCTATCTAAATGAGGACACCATATACTTCTATTGTACAGATTTAAATCACTACAGATTTGAGTCACTACAGACTCAAATCCTAACATACCCCAAACAGAAAAGCTTTTTGCATTTACAAAAAAATATATATATATTTTAGTTACAGATCATTTTTCCAAAGGACGATGTATCCAAATTTCCCCAATGGAGGTTACCTACCCTTTGATAACTGGCTGGTTAAAGCAATGCAGGTGATTTCAGGTTTTACTATCCTTAAGGGGACATTTGGTCCCTACAATGTAGGTAAAATCTGACCCACACACACAGAAATGCACAAAATGAATAATTTTCATAAGTGAGTCAGAGCAGTAGTTTAAGACTAATAAAGAGTCACAGAGGAGAAAGAGAGAGAGAGAGAGACAGAGAGAGAGAAAGAGAAAGAAAGAGAGACTGTAAAGCCTGTAGGGTACGCAGGTTTCATGTTAAAGAGAGACATTTGCAGTGAAACTGTTGACAAGCTCTCCACACTGTGATTAGCAATTAACCTTCCCTTCCTAAAAAAATAATCTGTTTATGAAACCAATTAAACGGCAGAAAAAATTAATACAAGCCATTCAGAGAAGCAGGTTTAGTTGAGGATGATATTCAGGGCTCGAATTTTCAACCTGAACAGCAATTAGAGACGGAATATCAGCGCTTCTGCAGTAATTATGAATCATCTCACATTCAAGCATAAAACAGGGAGCTAATTTCAAAGGAATAGCGTGTAAATGCAATATTTCACCATCATTTTTTAAGTTTTACTTTAGCAAGTCATCAATAACAAAGAAAACATGCACATTTGATTTTGAAAAATCAAACTTAAAACACTGATACGTGTTTTTAAAAAATTGTTGCTTAAACCAAAGTTTTTAGTTTAGCCACTTACTTTGAGAGGCTCAAGAGTGATTTGAAAATGCTAATATTGTAAATTATAGTCTTTTTCCCTTTGGAAAAAAAAAGAAAAGCATGGAATACTCAACATGCTTTTACAAGATTACAATTTTTTTTGAGAAAATACCCATGTATTAGTGTTCAGTAATCATGGTCAAATTAATGGGAAGATTCCATGATAATCCCTCCAAAAAAAAATCCAAATTTGTGTCCAGGGGCTAGTAAACAGGTTTTGGAACATATGAGCAGCGGGTTAGCAGAATAAATCAATAAATTCCTCTAAATCTGCTTAGTTAGTTAATACGCCATTCCTTTAAAACTTGTTTACATCGCTGTCTGAAACGCTTACCAGCCGAGAAATTAATTTCTGGAAATAAAAATGATACATTCAATGATGGCGGATATTTAAATTATAGGTCATTGCGTTTTGGGTGTCACTAATGGACTCAAAAATACCAAGCCGTTTTTACCTAAAATCAATGTGGGAGTTTCCTAAAAAATATAAATATACCCAAATGCCTCTCATATCATTGTTTGGCTGTCCATATACATCTTTAAAAAAATCTTCTTAACCTGTGACTGTACTAATGAAACAGCTATAGATGAATTGCAGATTTGGGCCCAAAAAGCATGTTCTTCACATAGGTTCTTCACAATCACAGGCTAATCAAAATTTTCGATCTCTTTCTTTGTACTACAGCACTCACAAAGTAACGTCATCAAGGCCAAAACAGGTCTGACTGCTTGTGTGAAACTAACTGAATAAGTGACAGATGCAGAAGCCTTCTTGGCACCCCCACCCTTACACACTCTCTCTCTCTCTCTCTCTCTCTCTCTCTCTCTCTCTCTCTCTCTCTCTCTCAGACACACACACACATAATTACTCTGGTAATTAGGGGCTCTGGGGGCCTGAATGGCACTCTATGGGGGGCTACTAGGAAAAGGGAAGGGGTGGGCTGACAGAGGGAGAGAGAGAAAGAGAGCAAGAGAGGTTTGTCAGGTATCTAGAGACCTGGCACAGAGAGCTTTAGCCATATAAGCTTACAAACAATAAATGATATGAGAAAATAATTAGCAGATTTGGGAGAGTGTCCAATTTCACAAACCAGAAATAAGACAGGGAGCCATGCCAGATTCCCCTGAGATTCAGGAGGAACCTTGATGCGCATGTGTGTGCATGGGTCCATGATTTTCGAACTTCCTCTGGGAGTAACGGAAAAAGGAGAAACAGAAGGGACTGCCGTTCGTGACCTGTGGGTGTGCATGCCGCCCAGGCCCATGCTGGGAAAATGAGCAGTGAGCGAAACTGCAAAGAGAGGGGGAGAGACAAGAAGAGGAGGGAAAGAAAAGAGAAGAGAGGAAGGGTAGTGTGTGAGTGCGCGTTTACTCACCGTCGCTGATGGTGTCAGCAGGTAGTCGCCCCACCAGCGTTCTGTCAATGGCCACTCGTTCAACCTGAGCTCCACCCAGGATAAGGGTCACCAACACACCTGATCTCAACAGCATCTACACACACAGTAACGAACAATTACACATTCACACTGTATGGGATTAATGACTGTAAATCTACAACAAGAATACATTCAAAGGAATTGTTCACACACGTAAATTCATATTCTGTCATGATTTATATACCCTTGTATCATTCTAAACCTTTCTTTTAACTATGTTGAGCAAAAAAGACAATATTTTGAAGGAAGTTTCAGCTGTTTGGGTCAAGCGCCAAATCAAAACACTGTTCAATGCAAGCATACAAAGACAACATTAAATGTTACAAACGTTAACCATCATGACATTTGGACATTTGTGAACCAAAGAGGTTTGACATTAATTGTGCGCTTGAGGTCTGTGGCCCAACGATTGATGTAGTCTAAGTATGTGTGTTAATCAATTTTTTAATTAAGGCTTAAATACTGATATGTTCATCAAATGTCATATACAATATGATTGTATAGCTTCAGAAAAGTTGTATTAAACCACTGGAGTTTATTGATCACTTTTAAGTATGGATGGGAAATATAACTTTATAATTTCTGAAATTAATATTTGCTGTTTAAAATGTTAAAAATAATTAAAACAGTATTTATTTTTTAAATTCCTGAAGTAGCTATGCTAATGTATTTTTTTTTAAGTTCACTTCAATTGTTATAATATAACACTCTAATGTTAAATGGCTATAATTGCATTTTATCCCCAGAAAAAAATATAATTAAATTAATAAAAACATTTAATAGAGGCAAAATAAAGGTGAAAAGATGCCATTAAACAAATATTTAAAATATCAAGTATTGTAAATGCTCTCTTTATGTTGTTTCCACATTCATTTGGAGATTCAATGTGAAATAGATTTATGGGTGACACTTTACGATAAGGTCTCATTTGTAAATATTAGTTTAATATATTAATGAACATGAACTAACAAAGATTAATAAATACTATAACAAAAGTATTGCTAATGTTAGTTAATAAAAAAAAAACAGCTGCTCATTGATTGTTCATGTTACTTCACGGTGCATTAACTGTTAACAAATATAACATTTCATTTTGATAACGTATTAGTAAAATGTTGTAGAAGTATTGTTAGTTCTTAGTTAATGTTAACTAAAGTAGTTAATTATTACTATTATACGTTTTATTTATATGCGCCTTTCAAGGACACCTTACAAAGTACACAAAAAACAATTTCATCAAACAATAAAGACAATACAGAACTGACGACAATAACATTAAAATCACATAAAAGCCTGCCTAAACAAGTGAGTTTAATGGCGAGATTTAAAAACTGGAAGACTTGAACTATTGCGAACTTCTACAGGAAGCAAGTTCCATAAATGAGGAGCCGCGTAACCGAAAGCTTGTGACCCCATGAAAGTTGTCCTAGTGCGTGGAAGAACAAGTGTAAGTGCAGAAGCCTATCTTAGAGTGCGGGAAGGTGTGTATATATGAAGAAGATCAAGAAGATACGAAGGAGCCAAATTATTAAGTGCTTTGTAAATTAAAAGTAAAATTTTGTATGACCTGAGATTGGAAGCACATAAATGTAAACTACGATGGTGGAAATGGACTTATGTAACTCACTCAAATGTATGAAACAAATGGGAGACTTGTATTTGTAGTACCCTACCAGTTGTTATTTTGTTCTTTGTGAAAATAAAAAAATGCAACAAAAAAAAAAGGTAAAAAAAGAAAAGAAAAAAAAAGTGCTATTCTGAAATTTACGTGAAATTTAACTGGAAGCCAATGCAAATTTTGTAAAACAGGAGTAATATGTTCAGAAATATTAGTTTTGGTAATAACTCAAGAAGCTGCATTTTGTACCAACTGTAATTTATGAAGAGATTTGGAAGGAAGTCCATAAAACAAGGCATTATAATAGTCAATTTGTGATGTTACAGGGCGCAACCAATTGATATTCCTAATATGATGGAATGCAGAACGAGTAACACTGTTAATCTGGGTATTAATATATCATAAGAATGACACCCAAACTTTGAACCTGATTAGACAGAGGAACAGAGCAGTTATTTATTGTAACGGATGAAATGTTTGACTTAGCTATTGTATGTTTTGATCCAATGAGAAGAATTTCTGTTTTACTATTATTCAGCTTGAGAAAATTACCTGAAAACCAAATTTTTAATTCATCTAAGCATTCAAAAAGAGCAGAAGGGGGAAACTTTGAGGAAGGTTTAGAAGACAGATAAAGCTGGGTGTCATCAGCATAATGAAATTGGATGCCATATTTCCTGAAAATGGTGCAAATTGGTAAAAGATAAATGATAAACAAAAGAGGTCCGAAAACAGAACCCTGAGGAACACCAGAGAAAACATAAGTGGGTTTTCATTTAAGTTGTCTGTTTAAGTTGTACAAATTGAATGTGGTCTTTAAGATAAGAACAAAACCAACTTAAAGCCATACCAGTAATTCCAGTAGATTCCAATCTGCTTAAAAGTATAGTGTGAGAAATGGTATTGAATGCTGCACTAAAATCGAAGTACAAGTATCGAAGTACAAGTATCGATAAAAAAACAGAATCAGCAGCTAGTAATAGATCATTGGAGATCTTTACTAGTGCAGTCTCAATGCTATGATAAGAACGGAACCCTGATTGGAACTGCTCATATAAACCATTAGAAGAAAGATGTTCACGGAGCTGGAGAGCCACAATTTTTTCAAGAATTATTGACAAAAACGGCAAATTAGAAATGGGACAAAAATTATCCAAATACTTTGAGTCTGTCCCGGGTTTCTTAAGAATGGGTGTTATCACAGCAGTTTTAAATGCAGTAGGGACAGAACCAGAAATAAGTGAAGTATGTATGATATCAGTAATGAAAGAGGAAAGAAAAGGTAAACCAGCTTTAACCAAATGAGTCGATGGGTCCAGTTGGCACGTGACAGATTTCGATTTTTGAACAATAGAACAAATTTCCTCTGTGACTTTAACTCGGCAACATTAACTAATGTTAACTAATGGAACCTTATTGTAAAGTGTTATTTCAAATGTTAGGTGCAATTAATCGTGATTAATGTGTGTGATTAATCAAATGCATTTTTTAAATGATCTACAGCACTACTTTTAAGCCACCTTTATGTTCTTTTTGGAACTTGAAATTTTGGGTCCCATTAACTTTCATAATATGGACAAAAACAGCTGACACATCCTTCAAAATATATTTTGGTTTGAAATGAAATGGGATCAAGTACTGTAAATGATGACTAAAGTGAACTATCACTTTAAAAATCGCTGGCTGATAAAATTCTGCCTGGAATAAAGTGGAATTTCATCTCTATAGCATGTGAACAACAGATAAAGGTCACCGCTTCCAATCAGACCCTGCTGCTGGGCAGGAAAAATCTCTGACCACCAAAAAATAAATAAATAAATAAAAGTTTACCAACGTTTGATCTCCCTGACCTTTTAAAACGTCCTAAATCAATCACTTTAGGTGCGAAAAATGTGTGCACATGTGTCTGAAGAATCCATCCACACTGAACGGAAAACCGCTGGGCTACAGTGATGTGTTTGAGAAGGGAATCTTTTTGATCCCAGAGATAAATCCCCAAGAGTATTTGACACAAACAGTCTGCATATGCTCATTGCCTGACCTCTGCTACACGAGCCAACTCATGCCAAGAAGGCCTGATGCCTGCTGGGTACTGGTGCATGCTGGGTAAGGTACCTGACAGCACTGCTTGCTTCTCCATCTGACACTCATGACCGGGCATGACTGCAGCAGCTCCTGAGAGAAAGAGAGATAGAGAATGTGTAGTAGGAATGAGTAGATGCCGTCTGAGTGTTTTCAGGGTCAGGTTTAGAAGGATGTTTCCAGTTTCAGATATGGAGAGGCAGCAAAAATGAGCCCGAGTTGGACTGAACAAAGCTAGGTTTGTGTGTGAGAGCCAGAGGCAGAGAGAGAGAGAGAGAGAGCCAGCTCACAGTCCCAATCATCCCCCTCAAATATCCCCCACGATGACAGAGAGGCACCCACACAGGTGCTGAGAGAGAGAGCGAGAGCAAGCGAGAGAGGTCGGGGGATTTTCTCTTTCCTTATGAAAGGAGAGAGAGAGAGAATGCTTCTATTTGTTAATCGGACTGCAGGAAATGTAAACAAATACCTCTAGTTCCTTTAGGGCATCACGCAGCTTCTCCGGACGACGGTTACTAAGGAACCATGGGTAACCCCGACCTGAGTGACAGAAAGAGAGGACACAGGTATGAAACTCACCGTCATCGGAGGCAAAAAAGAAGCAATAAAAGACAGCCAAAAGAATGTGTTTTTGTGTTTGTGGGTTTTTTAAGGGCGAAGAGGATTGACCCTGAAATACAGCTCCACCTGAGGTCACCCTACAAATGAATCTGAGCTGACAGCTCAAGAATTAAATCCTCTCATTTCAATCCTGATGATGATTTGGGTACAAACACATGGGACACATAAACTGAAGGGAAAAAAGGAGAACAAAGGGTTAAAAAAAATAATTGTTAAAAAGTTAAGAAAGGTATAATTATATATAAATAATAATAAACCTGTGTTATGGTGGATTTTCATATTTTAACATTTATGTTTTAACAATTGTATTGTTTTGTATTGAACATCATGTACATATTTAAATATTTTATATAATATTTAATTAAACAGTTAAAGTGAGTTTTAAAAAGTAAAGAAAGTCTCATCCCATTTGGATTCAAGTTGTCATTTTTTATGCCAAGACTTTCTTTGCAAAAGAGTTTCTTTCCAATCAAACTCCAAAATTCAGTTTTCCTTTGATCTACAATGCGTGGATAATAAACATCCTCCTTTAAACATTCCTCTATTTTCATTAGCTAGAATATTTACTTTTCTCTCTTTTTATTTCTCTCATGCTGTAGACAGAAAGGATTTAAAAGCGAAATATTAACTAATAGCGCAACAGAGGCTAAATTCAGTGTAACGCCGTAGTCTCATTCAATCAGCGCTCCCTGAGTTAGCACAGTCACCCGAGGGAAGAACTCAAAGTTACCATAACATATTAAACACATTAAATACGCCACTCCAAAATGCCTCGTTCCGCTCACAAAGCCCCCCAAATTTCCGCTTAGATCTCAGTCCCTGTTTCCCTCTGGAGCAAACCAGTGAAGGGGGAAAAAAAGAGAAAGAAACGTTAATAGAATTCTCGGCTGAGTTCAATCTGTGAGTATGCGTTTGCATTAATGCATTAATACGTTCATCCGGGACAGGGACTCACGGAAATGGAGGAGGTCTGTTATTTGTTTTCTTAAAGATTCCACAATCAAATCCAATCTCTTTTATTTATTATTATTATTATTTCACCATTAAGAAATGTCTCCTGCCTTTTAGGAGCATAGAGGATGCAGAAATAAATGAATGCAAATGAAGGAGAGAGGGTGGGAGATGAGTGGGACGGGGGTGAGAGGGGGACGGGTCTGTGTCTCCTGATAAGGGTGTTTGTGTTTCTCTCGAGGGCGATGGGAGTTACCCCACCAGCAGGGTGAGTGGGTAGGAGGTAACTGGGCATCACAGTGGAAAGACACTGGCCATACTGGTAGTGAACGTCTGACAACATCATAACTGATGTGAAAAAGAAATATAAATGAGAGAGTCAGTCCTGTAATAAACTACAATAACGGACAGAGTGAAGCTGTACTTGTAAAGAAAAGAGAAACACTGTAACTTGTGCAATAGTTAAATGTGAAGCTGAAGGATATGATAAAGGAAAAACATTTAACATCAACAAAAAAGAACCAAAAAATGCCATATTACCATGCTTTTTGACATGGTACCATACCGTACTCTTCAAAGTACTTTGAAGAACATACCATATTCAATACTATGGTATTACACCATAACTGTACCAAAACAATACTTTTAGAAACGGACTGTTGGTACTGAAGACCTTAATGAAGTCCGTAGAATTGCTATAAAAATACATTTATTCTGCAAAAGCTTGATAAAATGTCATCAAATTGTCCATCATCTTGACCTGTAGACTTATGCAGCATTTTTTTCCATTCCATTTTTCTTCATTAATGTTACGTCAGGCTCACAAGGGTTAAAGAAGTGGAGGGAAAAATGGAGTGATGTTTAATATTTGTCAGATTTGCACTAATGGGGCACTTCATTTACCAGGCATCTGAAGTACAATTTAAATTAGAAATCGGATGAGTGTTGCTTTAGAAACATGCAAACCAATGTTCTTAAATAATGAGCTAATATGATCTAACATGAAGGTTAATTGTTCGATGGTTTGTTACTTACTGTCTGCAAGCTGCTGTTTCTCATTGTAGTAATGCTGATCTGTTGGAGAGGCTGCACAAAGAAGAAGAAAACATTGTAAGAACTATTTTTATGATTTTTTTTTAATCTTCAGAAAGGATGCGAAAGCAAGTTGTATTGTGCACATGTGGGTGTGGGGGAGTAGACAGTAAACTCAATTAAAACTATTTTCACGTGATAAAATGATAACCAATTCGTCTCCTGACAATATACAACAATTTGCACATCATAGAATAATTTTTAAATTAAAGTCATGAACTCCACCACATTGTCATTTACACCATAGATATGTACAAGTAGATTCCCCATTCGACCGCTCCAGACACGTCAGCGCACCCGCCATCTTAGAACGGTCAGCTTATCGCCACTTACAGTAAGATTCAATGATGCCACAACATTGCGCAGCTTCTGGTTGTGAAACCGCCGAGATTTAAATTCTCAAAGAAATTGGACAACCTTTCACATGAGAATGTGTTGGTTTGTGAATTATATGTACAGTATTAACTCAATATTGCATTTTTTTACCATTTTACTTTTTAATGTTTTTACTTTTACTATGGTACATTTTTAATGTCGTGTTAGCTGACGCTTTTGTCTTGCTGTATTATGTTAGTTTAGCAAAATCACCAGCTGAAGTCTAGTTCAGATATAGATATTCATGCGTCTAACTATGGTTGCAGATGCACAGTCAACTTGCTCTTGAATGTTCACAGAACATTAAACTTTGACCATTCCAATATGGCGGGTGGCTTACATATAGTGGCCCATTGAAACCACCTATCTATGTATTTACTTCTATAATTTCCTCCACCACATCAACTAAAATCAACTATTGCCTTTATTATCTTTTTGTAATGGAAATTACATTTGAAATATTTTTGTTATAAAATCCAGATTCCTTTATCCTTCTACTGCTATTTTTTAAAGAATAGGCTTACACACAATTAAATAATATTTTTACACTTTTTGCTTAATTTGACAAAATAACTCCTTATAACACCTTAACACTGGATAATGAAAGTCCTGTTATTAAACAAAATTGATATTTATCTTAATGGCACTTCATTGCTCTTGACTGACACTTTTGTCCTTGGTTACAAAGTACAGAATTGTTTTTTTTATTATTATAAAACTTTAGTGGCAGACCGGTTGGGTGTGATGGAAATCATAATTGAGGGACAGTTGTAAAACTTCCATACAATTTATATTAAAAAGGGTTTGTCTATTTAACTAATTTAAAAAAAAAATTATACTTTTTAAATCTAATAATAAATAGGTTTTACAGTGAACTTTCATTGTTTGAATATATGAAAAATATATGAAGTGAACTATACAAATTAAGGAATGGTAATACATTTTTAAATATAACCTTCAAAACATTTGTAATAAAAATAAACTCCTGCCACATAAATGGGCCCATAGTTTAGGCAACACCCATGTTAGTGTAAACACTCTCTCGAGTGTCTTTCTCAGCATATGGCCACTCAGTTGTCATCTTGCCCCAATGTGTGTGTTTGTCAGAAAAGAGAAAAACACTGACTCATACATTGAGAGGGGACAGGTATGCCGAGAGACGGAAATGACTGAGGCAAGACCAAATTCCTGCTTTGTCAGCGTGCTATCTCTTCCCTATGCTATAGCACCACACCTTAAGCCCCATCTCACCCCAGAGTTCCAGATCTCCAGCCCTCAGCGCCCAGCCAGACGGCCCCCTTCCCTGCCTTGCTCTACAGGAGCACTGCCTCTCTCTGCTGGAAGCCTGGACCTGCTGGACAGCTCCAGGATTACGGCTGCTAATCAGATTCTGCCATTCTGCCCTGCCTGCCCCAGACACACACATCTGCTACGGGATAGAGGGGTGAAGAGCCCCCTTCCTCACAGAAGCATGGGTCTCCTTCGCCCTCTGCTGGAGGCCGCGAAAAATAGCAGGTTCCACATTCAAACAAACTCAATTTATAGAAATATTGATTTTTATAGCTCTGCTCTGTAAAGTATAAATTATACATTGCAGGTTAAACAAAAACAATTAAAGTAATTCCGAGTCATGTTTCATTACTTGCGTGAATCATAAATAGGAGATGAGAGAGATAAAATATCTAAATTAATTACCATCAGACTAAGATGTAATGATTTCATTATAATACAGAAACGGTCACTCATATGAACACCCGTTAACAGAATGACTTATGCAGGAATGTTTGTATGCTATTTTTAAAGATTTAACATTAAATTTGATCTCTATTATTAATAAACAGTAGGCATGAGAAATAAACTAACACTGCATTATTACATTAATTCTCTGAGACTTCAAATCAATAAGACTTTAACCATCTGAAAGTCTTTAAACATCAAAGCCTTTGTGTTTTCTCAGACTTCATCGTATAAAACATTGGAACAAACAAAACCTTTCAAGTCTCAAGTCTGAAGTATTAAAAATTAATAACATAATTTTGTCATTGTTTAAATCAATAAGCTTTTCACGTTTCAGAGCTGGTTGTGTCCTCTCATGAAGGGTCTGGATTATTAAATGTTAAATCTATGACACATTAAAGAAAAAAAACATAATTTGCCCTGAAGCATTTAGAGAACATCTTTAACAGTGATGAGCAGGCCCACATGTGATCTGCAGACTCTTTTCAGCTTTTTCTAAGCTTATTTTAGGGGCAAATCTTTAAATATTGAATATACACTCACCTAAAGGATTATTAGGAACACCATACTAATACTGTGTTTGACCCCCTTTCGCCTTCAGAACTGCCTTAATTCTACGTGGCATTGATTCAACAAGGTGCTGAAAGCATTCTTTAGAAATGTTGGCCCATATTGATAGGATAGCATCTTGCAGTTGATGGAGATTTGTGGGATGCACATCCAGGGCACGAAGCTCCCGTTCCACCACATCCCAAAGATGCTCTATTGGGTTGAGATCTGGTGACTGTGGGGGCCATTTTAGTAAAGTGAACTCATGTTCAAGAAACCAATTTGAAATTATTCGAGCTTTGTGACATGGTGCATTATGGGTACATGGTGGTCATAAAGGGATGGACATGGTCAGAAACAATGCTCAGGTAGGCCGTGGCATTTAAACGATACCCAATTGGCACTAAGGGGCCTAAAGTGTGCAAAGAAAACATCCCCCACACCATTACACCACCACCACCAGCCTGCACAGTGGTAACAAGGCATGATGGATCCATGTTCTCATTCTGTTTACGCCAAATTCTGACTCTACCATCTGAATGTCTCAACAGAAATCGAGACTCATCAGACCAGGCAACATTTTTCCAGTCTTCAACTGTCCAATTTTGGTGAGCTTGTGCAAATTGTAGCCTCTTTTTCCTATTTGTAGTGGAGATGAGTGGTACCCGGTGGGGTCTTCTGCTGTTGTAGCCCATCCGCCTCAAGGTTGTGCGTGTTGTGGCTTCACAAATGCTTTGCTGCATACCTCGGTTGTAACGAGTGGTTATTTCAGTCAAAGTTGCTCTTCTATCAGCTTGAATCAGTCGGCCCATTCTCCTCTGACCTTTAGCATCAACAAGGCATTTTCGCCCACAGGACTGCCACATACTGGATGTTTTTCCCTTTTCACACCCTTCTTTGTAAACCCTAGAAATGGTTGTGCGTGAAAATCCCAGTTACTGAGCAGATTGTGAAATACTCAGACCGGCCCGTCTGGCACCAACAACCATGCCATGCTCAAAATTGCTTAAATCACCTTTCTTTCCCATTCTGACATTCAGTTTGGAGTTCAGGAGATTGTCTTGACCAGGACCACACCACTAAATGCATTGAAGCCACTGCCATGTGATTGGTTGATTAGATAATTGCATTAATGAGAAATTGAACAGGTGTTCCTAATAATCCTTTAGGTGAGTGTATATTGCTCTCTGGTAGCTGAAGGTATAATCAAATTAAATACTGATTTAAGAAAGATTTGTAGAACTTTGTGAATGATGGTGATACAATTCAGTGGAAATCTGGAGAGTTATGTGAGTGTCTGGTGTCGAGTAACCATAACACGAGGAAAATATACTGAAGTGTCATTCAGTGAACTTCAATCAAGAATCGAAGAGAAATGTACACAGATATAGTGTAGTTCAGACAGGAAGAATGAACTAAAAGTTCTTAATTTGTATAGCTATTTATACTTGCACTATACTGAACATTGAAATTGACACAAACAAGATATATTTATTTTATATATTTGATATATTTAAGAAAGTCACAAGATGCAGCATACCTGATTCTCCTTTTTCATAGAGTTGGTATGTGCCGATATCTGTATCTGTGAAAATAGGGAAGGAGAGGTCAGAGTTCTATTCAAAAACAAAATAAAACATTGGTTTGTTAGCGAGAAACAGCTAGAATGGCGGTAAAATAAAAGATAAGATAAAAGTCCTATCTAGAGTAATTCAAAAGGTGCATGCACATTACGAAAAATATGTGAGCACTAGGAATGTTTGACTTTGCATTGGATTTACTGTTGATTTACTCTTAACAGACTGCTTCTTGCATGGTATTACAAATAAAGATGGACTCCATGTTGATGCATATTTCTTTTTTAACTTTTCATTCATTCACATTGGCGGATTCAGAGTGTTTCATTCCCTTGCTCGCTCTCTCTCTCTGTCACTCAATGCACGGGGGTCAGGAGGGCTGGCTACAGGCGATAGAGCTGCAATCACATATAAATGCTTGCAAACAGATTGCAGAACACAATATTACGCATGTACACAAACATGCATGCGTACAATCCGCGACAACATGTTATCACAGGATTTTTCAAATAACTGATAACTGGACTCATCTGTGAGAAAAGCAAAATAAACATTGCTTTTACACATACTTCTAGTGTGCCAGAAGTATCAAAGGGAGAAGAAGGAACAAACATTCAAAAGGTTAAAACAGGAGCAGAGGATGTGAGGGTTTTTACTATAAGGAAAAAAATAGTACAAAAAGAATGCAAGATAAATTTAAATGTTTTGAACACTAAGTATTTATCACAAACTGCCTTTTAAAAGCTTTAATTATTGGTACCATAAATTTAATTATAGGCCACATAATGTCTGTAATAAAAAAAAAAACAGCTCTGGTGTAATAATAACCACCATAAGTGTGTGACACAGCCGTTTAACCGGCTCTGAAAGAACTAATAATCATTATTACCCAAGACAAAGTCAGAGACAGGCGAAAGGGTACATTTAATGAGAAGAGAAGACAGCAAAGGGTGAGATAGCAGGAACAGACATACTAAATGAGAGGCAACCAAATGTGTGAAAGAGAGACGTTCAGTGTGTTTTAATTACCTGGGACATGCAGGCTGTTCCTGAAGGACCACAAGTGCAGCTCCGCCAGGCAGAACGACATCTGACCGAACTCAAACAGGAGACTGTCTAAACAGGGAGAGAGCCAGTGAGAATGAGGAAGGGCAGACAGAAAGAACAATAGTGGAGATATGCAACAAGAGCGAACCCTGCACTGTGCCTTTCATATCACCACAGAGAGCTGGAGAGATAGGAAGGATTGTTTTCAGACTTGAACTAGTTTTTGGCACCTTCGGTACAAACTAAAAAAAAAGAGGAGCGATTTGAGTTCATACACTTCTGAACACATGCAAAAACACATTAACTTAAATGAAATGAAAGAGGATGATTCGTCTACGCAGATAAACATATGCATCTCAAGGGTGCTTACTGACACAACATGCTGGCAAACACACCAGACTATGACACCACTCACACACTCTCTGTTTTCTTCAAACACACAGACACACACACACACACACACACAGTCGCTCCTGCTGTGTGTCTGGGTTTGAGCCAGAGCTCTGTGCCAGGTGTCAGCACAGTGTGGAACACCTCTGCACGTCTCAACAAGGTGAACACACCTCTGTCTCCTCCACACACACACACACACACACACACACACACAGACAACTCCCTGACCAGTGGGCTACAACACGAAGACACAAACATACACACGCTTTCTTTCTCACACAGATGGCATTCAAAAAGATTTGTATATTCATTCCTACACAAACATTAGATGCCAGTCAGCAGCAGATGGTGGACCCAAAAAACCATCACAAGAAAGCAAGCTGCTTTTGTCTATTTATTAGGTAGTAGCGGTCTAATTTTGTATGCTATCCACTTTAATTACTAGATAAGAATAACATTTATTCATTTGGCATACAAATTTTTATCTAGAAACACACATATCAGTACCACATCAGTTATCATTTAATAACACTGTCACATGTAATTTTTTAGCAAATTTCATAACGAATATCCATTTTTCACACTGTAAATTCTAATGTTGCTATGCCTAAATTCACTTAGAATTAGTGTTTTATTCTTATATTATTTTTTTGGATTAATTAGTATAAAACAATAGTAGCTAGACACATGACACAATGGCATGAAATATCCCAGATGTTAATTAAAACATCTTAATGTATCAAAAAGTAAACATTTCCAGCAGTGAATACATAGATATGTTTCCATCCAAAGTTATGAATTTAACTTATGCACAAGATTGGAATATCGCATAAAAGATTTGCGAATAAAGCACCGTTTCCATCCCATGTCTTCAAGAGAGCAAAATCGTCACTTGATGGGAAATTTCCTGTAATGAAAATGGAAGTTGCTGCAATCAGGGAAACCACTGTGGCTTTTTCTTCCATCATAAATTACTTCAGCCTCAGAACATGCTAATGAAACGCAATAAACGCTGCCATGTTATCATTCGTTCAGATGTCTGGTGTTTGGGAATGCAATCATGTGAGACACTTCTGGGAGGTCATTATACCAAATCATTCTGATGACAGACTCTGGTTCAAGCATTTCAGAATGATCAAACCAACATTTGACTGATCTGCTGGTTAATCAAGTTATCCAATCACATACTCTGTCAAGGCAAGTTCATAAGAGTTTTTTGGTTGTGCATCAAATGATTTATTTGGTGAATGTGTTTCCATCATAGTTTATGAGGATGTCTTCTTATCGGATAAAAAATTATCTGGCTCAATTGAGCGCATACATTTTTATGCACATTTTCTGAAATTATGCGCATCTTGCCGTTTCCATCCAGCTTTTTTTTTTAAATAGGTGGATGGAAACATGGCTAATAAGTGATAGTGGAGAATCACAGAAAATACTTGTCTGTGACAGCCATATGAGCGACAGTGTGTCTGGAGCATGTGCACTGACTGCTTCAGCAGAAACATGGAGTTTGACTTCGACCAAACATAACTTTCAAATATTCTTGGTCCAGCCTTCTATCCATCCGTGTGACCTGTTTGGATGGCTAAAGGTTGCAGAAAAAATTAAATCTAATGTCATATTGAAGGAAGAGCAGCATCTCTGCTTTCTGTCTGTGTCACAGGGTTAGCGCTGAGCATGCCAAGTCTTATCTCGAGGCCTGGGCTAACAGAGGGGGAGAGGGAGAAAGAGAAAGAGAGAAGGGCAAAAAAATTCTGCCACTTTCCTAAATAAATAAATAAAATTTACCACAAATATAACGCTAAACCAAAAAAAAAAAAAAATGTTGGGAAACCGCTGTCCCCAGCACAGACTCTTAACAAGTTTACTGACATAAGAGGATTCTTTCATCTTCTCACCAGCTTTTAGAGCGAGTCAGCTCTTTCTCTCTCTCCCCGACAGAAACCCAATTTCTCCACAGAGGGAAGCAGCTTCAATTCACTCTTTAAGATGGACAGTCAGGCAAAAGGCTCATTTTTGATGACCCTGTTTCAAATAGGCCAAGATAAGCTTGAAAATGAGACAGAATTGCATCTTTACTTTTGACATCAGGGCGACACAAGGCTGCGATTCGCTAGACAGGCCGGAGAAGCACTTCACATGAAACAAAAAAGAGACAATTGGTCTCATTGTTCCACCTAAATTAAGACATGCGAATGACCTGAATGGCAAATTAGCAAAACAGCTTATCAAAACACAGTGCACACTGCCTTCCTGGCACTCACCGGAGACACAGAGCTCCCTGTGCACTCGTTCACGGTGTCAGCGGGCACATCCCAGAGTGCCGCGCTGCAGATGCCACAGTATCGTGAACACAGCAGCGTTGGCCGGCCGTGGCAAGCTGCTGAAGTGGCCGCACATTTGCATGAGTTAATGGGTTTTTATTGTGTTGTGCGCGAGCAAATTAAGAAGCAGTATTTACTGATCTGGGGAAGGACAAAAAAAGAGGTCAGTCAGTGGGACAAACAACCCTTTTTACGGCACTGAATCGCGGCTTTAGGGACTGCTCATCGTCGAGTGTTTTTGAAATGTCTTTTTTGAGAAATTGTGATTGATTGTTTAATTGGCTGTCTGAGAGGTCTTAGGGATTGTTTAATTTGTTTCAGATGTGTGTATGCAGAGGATGTTAGTTTGTGGAGAAAGGGATAGTTTTTGTGCTGGGCGTGAGATTAAATCTACATTCGCAGTTCTGGTTCTCCTTCTCTCATTGAGATCGGCCAGCTCTCCAAAAGTAGAGGAAGGAGATAAATGTGTAAATGCTTTTTTTTTGGTGTGTGAAAACACTTGGGTGATCCTTTGAGAAATCTGACAAGTGCATCATCTGTCTGTGACAGGCCTCTTCTGTGTCTATAGTGTGCATGTGAGAGAGAGAGGCAACCCTTTTATGAATAAACCAAGAAAAGAAAAACAGAAATAAATAATCTATTCCCCCTTCACTTCCCCTCCTTTGTATGATTGTGCGTGATTGATTTAGCTGTGAGAGAGAACTCCAGAAAAAATTTTTTATGTGCAGGTGTCTTCTAGTGTGTGTGTGCATGTGTTTGAACCTAGACCTAAAATCTTAAAGGCTTGTGTCGCTAAGAGGTCTGTAAAGAAAGAGATCATAATATTTAACATGTAGATTAGAACATGTATTAAAGAAAGAAAGAAAAAACTAAACTAAAACAGATATTAAAATATTTAACATACACATGAAGTTATACTAATACTTAAATTAGACATTTAATTTAAATTATTATTAATAGCAAATAATACTGAAAATTCCCAAATTATATGAATTATAATATCGAATTCTAATTTATAATGTATACAGTTCTGCTCATAAGTTTTTATAGCCCTTAAAGAATATGCAAGATGCTATTAACAAAAATAAGGGGATCATAAAATTGACATGTTATTTTTTTATTTAGTACTGTCCTGAATAAGCCGTTCCAATTAACAGATGTTGACATACAGTCCTCAAGACAAAATAACTGGATTTTACACAAGTAAACCAGTTCAAAAGTTTACACACCTTTGAATCTTAATACTGGTTGTAATTACCTGGATGATCAACAACTGTTTTTATGTTTTGTGATAGTTGTTTGAGTCCCTTGTTTGTCCTGCAGTTAAACTGAGCATTCTTCTTCAGAAAATCCTCCAGGTTCCTCACATTCTTTGGTTTTCAAGCATCTTCTGCATATTTAAACCCTTATCAACAGTGATTTTGAGATCCATCTTCTCACACTGACAACAATTGAGGGATTCAGACAACTACTAGGTGAAGGTGAAAATATTCACTGATGCTCAAGATGGCAACACAATGCATTGAAGGTACAGTAAGCGATTTCTGAGAAACACTATTGATATTTGAAATCAACTCAAAACAAACACTCACTTCATTGCGACACCAACAAAAGAAAGACACAATGCAAGAGTATATGTCTTTATCATATCTGAAGAGTATATACAAACAAGAGCTTGTTGTTAGTTGCCAGCAAAACACCAGCTCCAGACAAACAATAACACTTACAACTGTCCTGTTACTAGCTAACATTACAACAGCATATCTTGGTTCTGTGAAACCAACTAATGTTTCTCACGTGTGGAGCAGAAACAACGCAACCTCGGCGTCCATTTTCAGGCCTTTCCGATTAGGTCTCTCCAGCGCTGGAAAGCTTTTCTAACATTTCCGCAGATCCTAAAGCTCTTTCCTGATCATATCCCTTCTTTTTCCAGTGGTTTTCAATTTTCTCTTTTGTAATGTCTCTCAGCAATCTCTCTTTCTAGAGTCTTTCTTCCAATCTCCCTCGTTCTTTCTCCTCCCCCCTCATGAGTGGACACGGCCCCTACTGCTGATTGGCTACAAGTTTGTTGTGGTGCTCGGTCCAATCCACTTTCAACAGCGTTTCTCAGAAATCGCTTTTGGCACCTTTAAGTGCCATGGGTTATACACCCACATTTTTGTTTAGATATTTTAATTTAGCCCTACCCTTTAGAAACTATGACATATTTACGTTTCCAAAATAAATACAATTTACGCCCATCATCTAATTCAAAAACTTCACAACAACCAGCTCTCCAAGGGGCATGCAAACTTATGAGCAGAACTGTATTTATAATTCACACATTTCTGCTTTATTTTATAGACATTGCAGAATGTGAATTTACTGAACTTTGAGCTAAACCTGTAACTTGTTCATAAGCACCGCAGCAAATCACATATGCTAACTTCACCAATCAATCAAATCTAAATTTCTTATTAAAAGTTTAGGATAATTTTTTAAAGAGAATCACGTCTGTAGCTGTTTCTGGACACATAGAAACTTACACGAACCACGCTAGGCAACTGTCAAACTAACGCTAATCCTAATCCTGGGGCTAACATGTTCTAGCTGTATATCAGCCCCTCAGGTAGACATCTCCTACTGACTGTCTAAACACTAGGGTGAGCTGAGGAACCCAGTCAGTCTACAGTACCTGAGATCTGTTCAAAGAAAGCAGATAGAGAGCAGTTGAGACTTTGACCTCAGTCAATCAGCCAAACCTCCCAAGCATCTCCATAAAATAGGGTATGTAGAGCTGCACGATTCTGGATAAGCTGAGAATCAAATTTTTTTTGTTTCAAATAGAGATCATGATTCTTCCATGATTCTGAATAGACAACTAAACAAAATAACATGTAATTTACTAGAGGTTCTGACAAAATGTTAACTGCTGCAGTTTATTTTAAAATATTTAATTAATTTGAATAATTTATTGAAAAAAATGAATGAATGATTCAATGACTCACTCATAAAGACTTCACTTGTTTCATTACTGGATGAATCAGTGTTTTTGAACAAATCTTTTCAATGAGTGATTCAATGACAAATAAAAATGTTGTCGCCACCTACTAGTATGACAATGTAGTCGATATAATCGTTATTTGAAGCGCCAAGTTACTTTCAAAACGTGATTTGCCTCTATTTTGATTTCTACTATAGACATCAGTGTTTATATCCGAACTACATACTTTAATCCCAGTACTTCGGTGATCATTTGAATAACGGAAACAGAAATAATGATACAGTGTGGTTGAAAAGACTGTTTGTGAAGCGGTTTCATGCCTATTTGAAACAACTGCTCTATCTGGGTCAGCGTAGGCCTGTCACGATATTCAATAAATCGCACGAAAAAAAGAAAAAAAAAGGTCGATAATTTTTCTGGCAGCGATAATTTCCACTTGCATGCTTGTCTGTTTTCCTCGTCTCTCTCTCTCTCTCTCTCTCTCTCGCTGACTGCGCGCGCGCCTCGTCCGTTTGGGGAGGTGTTTATACTCGACGCGCAGACTGGGAGACGGCCAGATTCGCCTGGAACTCGGGCTTCTTCGGTTGCGGAGCCGCGCGCAAAGTTACAAAATTTGACGTGCACACCGCCAAGAGAAATGGGGTCTTGCGCATTCAACGCGCACTACCGCCCGCTCCGCGTTGACGCCATTTTTGCCGCGCGCACCCTCGCGCTCGTGCGGACGCGTCGAGTTTAAACAAGGCTTAAAGCTACTGAAGTTGGCAGTTTGATAAATGCAAGTTCATTCTTCAGCTTAATCTTAATCTTTGTGTGCTTCAAATTCAATCTTTTTATGCTAAAAAGGCACAAGTTCCTGTAGAGATAGCATTACATATTCTCCTTTTTTTGCCAAATAAATGAAAAGCATGTCATCAATGTATCCTCTCTTGCTGTATCAAAATCTCACCAAGCTTTCCTCAGAGATGGTCCCAATAATGTGCTTAAAGTCAAGTCAAATTCAGTTTGAGCATGATTACATGATTACATGATAAAACAATTTTTTTAATACTGTATCCTAAATTGTGGATAATTACGCTATATATCATATGCTGAAGTAAATTTCTGGAGTGTTAACTATTAAAAGAAAAAACAAAAACAAGAACCGTACAGAACCGAAAACCGTGAGCCTAAAACAGTGATACGAACCGTGGGTTTTGTGAACCGTGCCACCCCTAATATGCACCTAAAACACAATCATCCGTTGCGGTTTTCATCCATTTTATTTATTGTTTTTGGTATTTATTCAAGTTCATTTTTTGTTAGCAGACAGAGAGTCCATTGCTTTTATTGTTTTTGGTTGTTTTGTTCATTTATTGTGGATATTTAAAATGCTTTCCGTTTTCAGTGTTATATAGTCTTTAGAAATAAAAGTTTATTGATCTTTGAAAAGGTGTACCTGCATTATTATGCCATTATCATTATTTTAGATGAAAATGGTCTCAGAACTACAATATTATCGTTTATCGCAATAATTTCTTGGCCAATTTATCGTCCAGATTGTGATCTTTTAATGATTAATCATGCAGCTCTAGTATTATAATGTACAATGGTCATTTCTATAAAGATCTGCCCTATTACTACTTTTTGTTGTGTTATGCATTATGTGTTTGATGTACACTAGCATTCAAATGTTTGGGTCCAGTACCAAGTACGCATGTTGCGATTAATTGGTGGAGCATTTTATCACTGTATACGGTATTATCACAATATTGAAATAAGTTGCAAAAAAAGTGTTGTCATACTATAACAGGTACTTTCTTGTAACAAAAAGAACTGAACATTTAAGTACAATAAAGCAATACACAAAAATGTATAAAGTAAACAAATATTTAAAACAGATTAAAGTGCAAAAGAATGATAAAGAACAATAGGTGACACTTTACCATAAGGTCTCACTAGTTAATGCATTAACATCAAGAAAGAGCGAATAGCTACATTTTTACAGAAGTTATTATTCTTTGATAACGATAGTTAAAAGCAACTGTTAGTGTTAGCTCAGGTCCATTAAATAATACAGTTACAACTTTTGATTTAAATAATGTGTTATTAAATGCTGAAATTTACATTTAAAATGTACATTTTAGAAGTATTTTTCATTGTCAGTTTGTAAATGAATGAACTAATGTTAAATAATGCATCCTTACTGTAAAGTGTGTGACTGAACAATAAAGAATCAGAACATATTCAAACAATATCTAGGGCATGTAGTCCAGATTAAAATATAAAATGTTTAAGTTTGAAAATAAATAGCCTTAGGTATTAAGTATTTGGTTATGTGATGAACACAGTAGCAAACATAGATATGTATACGTAGATGCTCCATTAGCGACTGTTTCTATGGGCAGCTATACGTTAGCTGTCCGCTATTTTCGAACGGTCAAATCGTGAACGCGCTTTGTGAATATTCAAATGTTGCCTGAACTCATTATAAACAAGTTCATTGGAAAGAAATCATAAAACATCAACCAGTCAGCCATCAAAGTAAATAAATTATAAAAATAGTAATAAATTAGCTAGTAATGTGTTTAATAAACATCAATATAGCCTATTTATTCAACCCATGTTTTAAGTAATCATCATAGGTATTATCTGAAAGCTTAAATTCTCAAAGATCATCCTAAAAAAACGTCATTAAATTAAAGGCATCACAAATTTAAACCATTTTTAAGAACAGGGAAAATGATAAATTATGAGTCAAAATGATAGATTATTATACATTTATTTAAAATATGAAAACACAAACCAACACATTGTCACCTGTGAAAGGTTATCCAATTTCTTTGGGAATTTAAATCGCGCTGGGCTTTACAGAGGCTGTTGTTTTTTATGCGAGTGATGATTGACAGCATCTGAAGTGTTGACGTGTGTTGACCGTTCTAAAATGGCGGCTTGTCGACGTGCCTGGAGAGGTCGAGTGGGGCATCTACGTATACATATCTATGGTAGCAAATACAGAAAACTGAATGGCTGTTTGAATTGAAACATTTAAATACTGTTTAGTAGCAAGTCTGTTTTGTTTACGAGAATTACCAGGGAAACGGCTACATTTCTGCTGTTCCATCAGCGCCCTCTGCTGTATGAGAGTGAATGTGCATTTTTCATTCAGCACGTCTACTTCACTCGTTCCCCGTTCCCCTTTGAAGAGTTGTTCATTTTAAACGGTTGATGGGTAAAGTATTCTTAAAATGCATTCTAAAAATCTGAATAATTCGTAATAAATAATTATTCACGGTATTTTGAAATGCCCACGATAACAATATCGTGCATGTTCATTATTGTGATATATCGTATTAGCCTACCCTACCATACCGGCACATGTCTAGTACCAAGAAATTAATACTTTTATACAGCAAGGGTGTATTAAACTGTCCTTAACTAAGTCCGAGTGAGGTCTCATTGATCAGAAACTAATCACTATGTGTCTTGGGTAAAAAAATATCGATTTCTCGATTTTAATCGATTCTCACTTTTACAAAACAATATCGATTCTTAAATCGATTAGTCTATTTTTTCCCCCCGAAATTCCCAAACATAAATACCGTTTTGGCGCTGTGGCGTGAGATCGCTCTGCCGCAGCTCAGCTCAAGAGAACCAGCAGCGCGGAGCAAACATGAACGGATCTTCTCTTCCGCCTTATTACCAGTAACAGCGCGAAATAAACACGAATGAGCTTCTGAAAGTGTGTTAAAAGATTCAGGCCAACTTACCGAAATCTGTATCATGTCACATAGAATCGCTCAATCAGTGTGTCAACCGCAGAAAGATTTAAGTAAAACGGCTTACAAGTAAACAATGTCATGTAACGTCACAGTTACCTCAGAAAAAACATATCCAGTGTCCATAAACTCGTTAGTCAGCTAGAAAAAATTTACTCTAGAGAGGAGCATTTTGCTAATTATATGCACCACATTACATAGGATATTCATTGTCAATGTTCTTCAATATTTAATAAATCTGGCAAGTTTTTATGACAGCAACCCTTTACATTTTTATATTTCAAAAAAACCGAATTGGAGTAGAATTATGATTACGTAATTGTAAAGTTATTATAACTTTATTATTATATTTAAAAAAAACAATTGTGTCATTTAAGTGTTTGTATACAAATCAGTTAATTTTTACCTTCAATATAGTAGGCTTAAATTTTCCATGTATTATACCTGATACATATCCAAAATAATCGATATTGAATTGAAAAGAATCGAAAATCGAATCGAAATCGAATCGAATTGTGAAATTTGTGTCAATACCCAGCCCTATGGGTACATATACATTTGGGTTTTAATGTGATCAAGTGCAATCCAATCACTGAAAACACATTAATGCCAGGTGTTAATGAGGCCTATGAAAAGCATGTTGCACTTGTACGCTTGCCGTAAGTCTCTAAATTACAAATTAGATTTGTCAAAGCAGGTGAACTTTAAAGTCAAACAGTACTGAGAATGTTTTACAACAAGGACAGGGAGCATCTGGCCCTCCGGTCCTGCTCCGATTTAAAAGGCAACATAATTAAATCCCTGGGAAAACGAATCTTTATCAAAGTCTTATCGGTGCTCTTTCCCTCTTTTTCCTCTCTAACACAGACGTATTCACATTAATATTCAACCTGAGCAAAGGATGAGTCCGTCAGGCAATCTTTCTGTTTGCCCAATGGTCGACCCCAAAGAGACGTTTTTCTTCTTTTCACTTATTTAATCAGGCCGAGATTAAATTTATCATTCCTCATTTATGGCACTCTCGTTTTAACTGTACCTTTAGTTCTGCCCTTCATAGTCAATTATCATCCACACCTTCGATTTATTTAACGCAATCAAGCAACTCTACATTTTTTTTATTTTATTTCATTTAACTTTTTTTCAAAGCAACAGGACCTTAGCGACGTGCGAGAATACAGGGCAAATTGAATAATAAAAAATGTCAGATGAAATTAAAAAGGTCAGGCCGGTGAATTCACGTGCAGCAGGGCGAGTGTAGATAACCAATGCAGTTTAGCTGACTGCAGCGGAAAAGACGGAAAGAAAATCATCAGCAAGTGATTGACCCTTGGTGACCCCATGCCCCTACCCAGGGTCATAATGGAGAGATGCACCTGCTGATTTCAGGAGATGAGTGAGGGAAAAGCAGACATGTCCTCTCTTGACTTTCCCTCTCTCTCTCCCTCTCTCTTCTAAACTCTCTTCAGTCAAAGACGCAAGTAAAAGTGTCCCATCTAACCTGGACTGACAGCTGAAATTATAGACAACGGAAACTGCCAGAGGAGAAGAATTGCAGCCCCTCCAAACACCCCTCAAACAGGCATTTTAATTTCACCTTAACCCTTCACCTCTCACTCTTCCCCTTTCAAAAAAATCATAACACCCTTTTCCTGACACTTGCTGTGATTTTGGTACATGTTATTAGGTTTCACACACACAAGATAGCAAGTAAGGTGTCGAGTGTCTGTCTCTAGACTTATTTTTTCTCTCTCTCTCTCATTACTGCCCTGTGTCTTGCATTTTTAAAATGCAAAAAAAAATCTTTCTTTGTGAATGGCCCCTTACAATGTACAAAACAATTGGCCTGCAACATGACGAACACTGCAACAATAATGGTTAATCAATCTATCAATCAATCTCTATTTCATAGTGCTGCAGGGATGACACCAAATGGGTTTTTTAATTTATGAGTTAAAAACGGTCTGTGTAGTAAACAGAGCAACGTCTACAGCGTAAACTGCTCACACCTCAAACGTTCTCATCGAGATTCTTATTAGAAACACAATTTTTTTTTTTTATAAACATAGCTTCAAAATTTGCGTTGTTTATTCAAATTCAAACTAAATTGAATGGGTATGAGTTGGAAATGCACAGACCTCTTAATAAAACGTCTAACAGCTGAGAATGCATATCAAAGCAAAAACTGAGCCATAAGGCCAAATTAAACTGCATGTAGACAAACTGCAAAACTGCTTGGTTAGAGTGATGACCAAGAAGCTGATGGTCACTCTTGTTGAGCTCCATGATCATATGGAGACTCAAGCCTCTCCTAAGTGAAAAGACACATGAAAACCCACTTGGAATTTGCACAAAAAAAAAAAACTCCTAAAGTACTCTCTTAGACTGTGAGAAAGAACATTCTCTGGTCTGATGACCCCAAGTTCCATATCAACAGTAAAGTGTGGTGGCAGCAGCATCATGCTGTGGGGGTGTTTTTCAGCAGGAGGGACTGGGGGACTCGTCAGCGTAGAAGGAAAGCTCATTGCAGCAAACTATAGAGATAGATAGCTTTAATAAAACCCTGGTCCAGAGCATTCAGAACCTCGGACTGGGCAGAAGGTTACCCTTCCAACAGGTCAATGACACTAAGTAAGCACACAGCTAAGACAAGGCAAGAGTGGCTTATGGACAACTCTGTGAATGTCCTTGAGTGGAAAATGGCTGTCCACCAACGGTCCCCATCCAACCTGACAGAGCTTTAGACGATCTAAGGAGAAGAATGGCAGTAAATCGCCAAATGCAGATGTACAAAGCTTGTCGCTTGTTTTTTTTGAATACATTTGCAAAGTTGTCACTAATCTGTTTTTAGCTGTCATTATGGTATATGGAGTGTAGATTGATGTGGAAAAAAATGAAGGGGTACAAATACTTTCACAAGGCACTATATATATATATATATATATATATATATATATATATATATATATATATATATATATATATATATATATATATATACCTCTTGTGTGTAAACTTTCAGCATCACCATCTCTGTTTTTCCTCTCTCTCTTTCTTCTGTATCTTAACCTGAAGCTACTGAAGTGAAAATATAATACAGTACAACAAAAAGAAAACAGAAAAGGCAGCAGCTCTTATCAGAGTCCTCTAGGGCACAGCCTGGCCATGGCCATCAGCATTAACATTAAAGAGGCACAAAACAATGGAAAACACTTTAGGAGAGAGAAACGGAAAGGGGAACAGGGAAGTCAAACATACAAGTAGATGTGCTGACAAAATGGTGTCACAGATTACAGAAGGGCATGATGGGATACTGGAGGATGCCCAGGAGTGCTGTGGGGAGGGTGATAAGACAGAGGAGAAAGAAGATGATGGGGAGAGAGAGAGAGAGGGGGGGGGGGGGGGGGGGGGATCTCCATAAGAGTGATAAGTAGCCCAATAAACAGAGAGGAGGAGGAAGAGAGAGAAAGCAAATAAGTGGGAAAAAGTCCATCGTAACATTCAAAAGACAGTCCAATTGAAATTATTAATTGAAAAATAAGCACTGCAGGAAAATATAGCTAAACCAGCTTTTAATATTGTTTTAATTTAAAATTAAACAAAGAGCTAAACAATAGCCATGTCCTTAATGACATCATCCACCAGGAAGTGACAATTTTTGTTAACAACAACAAATGTTAGAAAGTATTTGCAATGCATTTTTGTGGTATTAGTTGGTTTGTCTCCCTCAAAAACATGCTATCTTGTCCAATAAAATTACAGAAATCTGCGTTAATCAACATTTAAAAAGATGGTAAATTCCTGTTAAGCATCAGTCCAATTTTCTTGCCATTGTCTAAATAATAAAACCATAATTGATCTTGACCAGAATTTTTTTCTGAAAGTCTGCTATATCCTTTTATAGAAATACTTACTTAAATTTACATTTCAAGATACTGCATAACAGGAATTACCCAGCTGGCTTTTAAGCAGGGATATTTTAGACATTTCCATTAACTAACCTCAGTTCAAAAAAAGCCAGAAAAGCCATGCAAGCAAAGAAAAGATCTGAATTAGTCTATATATTCCCATCTGTCTTCTTTCAGCAGTTGAAATACCACAGCTTCATACAATTTATACCATATCATATCAGTCCACTCATCTATTTCTTTCCTCCACTTTCTCAGGTCCTCATAAAGGGAGAGACAAGTCAAGTGTGACAGACAATATGTTGCTACACCACGTAACATGAAGGTGCCATTGAAGAGACACAAGGACAGAGTGGCGCCATGGTGCGCACACACACATACACACACACACAGCCTGAGTGTCTTTGAGAGAGGCCTCTATTCACATTCAGCAGGCAAATAATAGCGACTGACAGGCAAGCAGCTCAAAATGAGGTAAAGCTAATACTATTCATGTGAGAAGACATCTACAGTATGTGTGTGTGCGCGAGCGCGTGTGTAAGAGCTGTCAATCAGGGCCATAAATGAAGTTGGGCAGCGTGACTGACGTGGCCGGGGGCAGGTCTGTCTGTCTGTCAAATGAGAAGAGAAAGGAATGAACAAGTGTGAAAAACGAGGAGATCCCAACGGGAATGATCCGAAAAGGAAGAATCTACTCCAATTGTTGTTAGAGAGCAGGAGAGCAAGGCCATTGAGAGTTCAAGAGTTGAAAAGTTCAGACAGAGGGGGAAAAAAAAAAGAGAGTTTGAGACAGAGAAGATCGGCACAAACATGTACTGGAGTTGCCAGCACTCTAGAGTTAGCAGCATTAATTGAGATTAGGCAAGGATTTACTAGCCTTTCCCCAAGAAGATGTGGGTTTAAAAGAGGAGGAGAACTGTAAAGTGGGAGGGTGAGAAAGAAAGAGAGAAAGCACGTGTCAGCATGTTTGGATAGATGCTCTGACTCTGTGCCATGCTCTTGTAGAGCTGACCGAGCAACACTCATACACATACACACAATGACATCGCCACAAGTCATCTTATCAACTGGACATTCTTCCACTTCATTCTTCCCTCCCTCACTCTCTCTATCTTTCTCTCTCTCTCCCTTTCACAATCCTTAAAGGTTTTATTACTATAAATATATAAATAAATATTTATACTAAGCAAAAAAGAAACATCCTCTTACTTTCCACTGTTTTTCCCCCCAGAAAAATTATTATGTGTAAATATGGCATTTGATTTGGCACTGCAAGGACGATCAGCTGTCCTTACTGTCTTCCTTTTTTATTGCTCTGGCCACATCTGGGTCCTCATGTCTCCCTGCATCAGGTCTATGTCATGTTCACGCAGGTGATCAGAGACCCTGGGCATCTTTCTTCTGGTGTTTTTCAGAGTCAGTAGAAAGCTCTCTTTAGTGTCCTAAGTAATTGTAATTGTGACATTATTTGTCTACCGCCTGCGGATCTTAACAACATTACAGTTCAATATCACTTCACCAAATGATTTCAGTTATTTCAAAAGGTCCTTACAGCCTATAACAGCAAAAGAACCAAAACCACAAATAAACTACCTAGCAAATAAATATATTAAACAATAGGACAAAAAACAGCTAATAATTGGATGTTAATTAATGTTTTGAGAGAGGGAGAGAGATAGAGAGAGAGGGGGGGGGTGATCTCCATAAGAGTGATAAGTAGCACAATAAACAGAGAGGAGTAGGAAGGCGAGAAATCAAAGAAGTGGTAATGCGGCTTTGCATCGTGGTCACATTACCACCTCCGGTGTGCATTATTTTTCTAATAATTAAACAGCCCGTCGTCAATTATTCCTTACATATACACTGTCCAGCCAAAAAAAAAAGTTTTGGACTGTTTGGATTTAAAAAAGGAAAATACTAAAAGGTGAACTATGTAGGATTTTTGCAGTAAAATATCCAGAAATCACTAGGCCAGTGTTATATATTTTGTTCAGTTGAGTACTTAGAATATCCCAAATGTTTCCAACTATTTGTAAATCGTGAGAAATTGCTATTTTAACCGAGGAACCGGGACGTGTGGGCTATGCGTGTGAGGGAGTCGCCTGTCGATTGCGTCATATCTGCGTCACCCTCGGTTTCCGGTTTTATTCAGTGAAACACTTTACTCTCACTGCAGTGTGAACAAGTGTCATAGCAGCCGCCGAGCGAACGTCATAACTTCCTTTTCAACACACTTAGATATATCTAATACGATAAACAGAGTTGCGTTACCTCATATACTCATGACTGGAAAAGAGGAAGTGGCGCCGGCAACCGTGTCATAATAAAAGTCCTGCCGGCGACTATGCCATAATAACAGTCCCGCTCTTCAATCGCTCCTGCGGCCTTGCTCAGCTCCACAACACTCGCTCCTGCTCTGCTTCAGACTACAGTAACGTTAATAATCGCATCCATGAACATGATTTATGCCCGAGTCCTATCCTGACTGTTTTCCACCGGCTGTGAGGTGAAAACCACATGTCCCAAGATTCTGCGCTCAAACGAGGCGTCATCAAACTACGCCTTTGTTTTGAACAGGCGACCTCTAGTGGACGGAAAAGTTACATAGTGTAGCTTTAAATGGGCTATATGCGTTTTTCTAAAATTTAAACTCGCGACTGACACCTGTGGCCAAAAAACAGAACTGCTCTTATTTTCTGCTCGCTCTCGCAGCGGTGGTGACGTCACATCCGCAGACAGCGCGGGAAAAACCCGACCCGACAGAAAATAGGAAAAATAGGATACAGGCTTCCATTACAGGAATAAATTACATTTGAAAAAAATACTTTTTTATTAAAATACTTTAATAAAAAAAACTTATTTTGAATTGCAATAATTTCACAATATTAGTTTTACTATATGTATTTTTTTTATATAATAAATTGAGCCTTTAGAAGCATTAGAGACTTTCAAAAACCAAACTTCTGAGCATTTTATATATATATATATATATATATATATATATATATATATATATATATATATATATATATATATATATATATATATATATATATATATATATATATATATATATATATATTATATAGGTGTGCGACTGTGCATGCATTAATGGTGCATCTGTGCATTACAGTGGGCGGTTTTCAGCGACTCTTTCTGCTGGTTATAACTTTTTGAGCTTGTAATTTACTTATTCATTCAACTGACTCGGATTAAAACACTGTTTAAAAACACGGATTCATTTTTAGGAATGAAACAAGTGTCTCACTGCATTACAAATCTGCATACCATCCACCCTAAATATGTAGTATTCAGAGACTGTATTGAATCATTTACTCAACTCTGATTCCTTCTGGAACAAAACACCACAAACATGTGTAACTGGGCAATATGCAGCAGTTCCATTTGCTGTGGTTTAGCTTAGAACGAAGCTTCCTCACTCAATAATAATTTATTGTTGATTGAACTGCTATATAAAAGCAATAGTACACTCACAATTGTGTTTTTTATATTTTTATATAAAATATTCACTAAAACATTTCCTTACTTGTATTTGTGTTCTTTTTTTACTTTACCATTATTTTAGTAATTATAATTTTGACCTACAACAATAAAACACAGTAACACATCCACGTTGAAACTGAGAAAAATATTTTTTTGATGGAAAAGTTCATAGAATTTGTTTTCTCAAAATCTGGTCAAAGCTGAGCAAAACCGATCAGTCAAATTGACTCAACATGTAGTTATATTATTATTATTATTATTATTATTATTATATATATGTGTGTGTGTGTTTGTGTGTCTACACATGTGACTGTGTGTGTGTTTGCAACGATTTAATAGCCACAAAGTTCTACGACTCCATGTATGGGAGTTTTATATTGAATGTTCAGGCTGGCTGTCTTACTAAACACTTAGATAAAGACTTTGGTTTGAATTCTTCCATCCCGACAGGCCAGGCGTAATGCGATTCTTGTTAGCATAGCCAGAAACATGGGTGGTAATAACCTGAGTCTAAAACACTCACAAGGAGGTCTAAGTACATCTGTAAACGTCATTAGAGCAAAATGATCAGGAGAAAGAAGACCAAGAAAAGAACAGAAGAAAGGAAAAAGGAGCGATGCCTTTTAAGCAGGAGTTTGCCCAGAGACCTGGAGCAGAAAGCCAAACAGTGGGGGCGCAAGGTTGGGTCACACTTCTCAGAGCCAAGGAATTTCTTGTCATTTAAGAACTGGTGGGGATCTTTTTTTGTCTGCACACTCTGGGTTTTTTTTCTGTGACTTTCAAACACTAGGCTACACTTTGTTTGTGAAATAAATTCTGGTGACCAAAGGTGAGTAAACGTCAACAAAAGCCAAAACCGGAGCCACTAAACAACGGGGGAGCAGCTCTAGGAGTCTGTCTACCAGTGTCCAGTGTGGTTGTTGGTGAGACAGGTGTCAGTGTGTCCGTGTCTTTGTTTTTGTTGTTGGATTTACTTTCTTTAATGTCCCTGCCAGCATTCATCCCCTGACGTTTCGCGGTTTGGCCCTTTGACAAGGATGCGTGGAAGGAGAAGACCTCAGAACGTCGCGAGCAGCTGAAAGGTCAGGAGAATGTTCCGGACTTCACAGCAGCTCATTACAGATAGTCTGCAGGATGCTGTCACAAAAAAATGACAACCTGTCAGTCCAGAAAGGCAAACATTGACATGGTGGCCGCAACACAGCACATGCCTGCCCTTCCTCTCACTCGCTTTCCCTCACTCTCTTCTTTTCTTCAGGGTGACATACAGAGTGATTGACCTCGTTTACACCTTTCAGAGTTATTTCTACATTAGACCACACAGAGGACAAAAATCACATTCCCAGATATCTTTTTATGAAATACTGTAAAAATAATAATAATAATAATATTGTAAATAAAACAAAGCTTATTGGAGCATGTTTAACAAAAAAAATATAGGCCTATTTCAGTCTTTCTACTTCAAAATGATGTTTAATTTAATGTGTTATGTGCCATTTCTTTGTAATTATTTGTGAAATTTACTGAAAAACTTTTACATTTACTTTAAATATATAATTAAATATAAAATATAACGTATGCACCTCTTGGAACACAAAAAAATATTGGGAAAACGTATTTACACTATATTGCCAAAAGTTTTGGGACGCCTGCCTTTACATGCAAATGACCTTTAATGATATTCCATTCTTAATCCGTAGGGTTTAATATGGAGTTGGCCCATCCTTTGCAGCTATAACAGCTTCAACTCTTCTGGGAAGGCTTTCCTCAAGGTTCAGGAGTGTGTTTATGGGAATTTTTGACAATTCTTCTAGAAGCGCATTTGTGAGGTCAGGCACTGATGTTGGACGAGAAGGCATGGCTCGCAGTCTCCGCCCTAATTCATCCCAAAGGTGTTCTATTGGGTTGAGGTCAGGACTCTGTGCAGGCCAGTCAAGTTCCTCCACAACAAACACACTCATTCATGTCTTTATGGACCTTGCTTTGTGCACTGGTGTGCAGTCATGTTGGAACAGGAAGGGGCCATCCCCAAACTGCCGAGTCCCAGACTCGTCCATCGGATTGCCAGACAGAGAAGTGTGATTCGTCACTCCAGAAAACACGTCTCCACTGCTCTAGAGTCCAGTGGTGGCGTGCTTTACACCACTGCATCTGACGCTTTGCATTGCACTTGGTGATGTTAGGCTTGGATGCAGCTGCTCGGCCATGGAAACCCAGTTTGGAGCTCTGTAGCTATTGACTATATACGCACTGTGAGCCTCAGCATGCTCTGACCCTGCGCTGTGATTTTACTTGGTGCTATTTTAGTTGATGTTGTTCCCAATTGACCTATCGGTAAGCCCCTCCCATCGAACGCAGATGAGCCAATAGCAGTTGAGTATCAGTTGCGCTGGGACCGGAACTCGGACATCTTTAGGTGTCAGCGCCATAGAGAAACATTGGAAAATCCGAAGCTCTCATTGATTTGATGGCGTTTATGCTACAAAAATGCTAAAATGTCGTGCCTGAGGTACTGTAACACTGATTCCAGGGATCCTGAGAGGATTTTCTGTTTGTCATACTCTCATTAATTTACGATTAAAGTCCCTGCTAACATACAAACCGAAATAACTAACTGTTCTCATGTACATCGTCATGTAACACTGTAGGTGTTTGACTATCGCGACAGGCCTATTTGTATCTGCAAAACTCCGATAAACTGCGTGCAAGCTCTCCCTTTCACTACCCGTAGACTATAATACCCATCAAAATAGGAGTCCTCCTTAGTAGGACAGATAATGTAGACCTTAAACATATCTAAAATTAAATTAATTTACATATAATCAGTTTAATATTGAGAGGCACTGAAATGTAGACCTTTGTGTTTTTGACCTACAGTGTTACATGACGTGAGAACAGTTAGTTATTTCGGTTTGTATGTTAGCAGGGACTTTAATCGTAACTTAATGAGAGTATGACAAACAGAAAATCCTCTCAGGATCCCTGGAATCAGTGTTACAGTACCTCCGGCACAACATTTTAGCATTTTTGTAGCATAAACACCATCAAACCGATGAGGGCTTCGGATTTTCCAACGTTTCTCTATGGCGCTGACACCTAAAGATGTCCGAGTTCCAGTCCCAGCGCAACTGATACTCAACTGCTATTGGCTCATCTGCGTTCGATGGGAGGGGCTTACCGATAGGTAAATTATAATACCACTAACAGTTGACCGTAGAATATTTAGTAGTGAGGAAATTTCACGAATGGACTTATTGCACAGGTGGCAACCTATCACTTGAATTCACTGAGCGACTGAGAGTGACCCATTCTTTCACAAAACTTTTGTAGAAGCAATCTGCATGCATAGGTGCTTGATTTTATACACCTGTGGCCATGGAGGGGTGTCCCAATACTTCTGGCAATTATAGTGTATATGCTCATCCAACAATTTAGTCAAAAAATATTTTAATATAATTTATATAATATTTTTTATATAATTATAAACATATTCAATATAATTTCTGACACCAAAAATATTTGAAAAATATATGGTTATTTTTAAACAGGTTCCTGCTCAGGTTCCATGTCCCTAAACATTTCCTGCATGCCATTTGTCAAACAAAAAGATAGTCCCACCCCCAACTCCGGCCAATGGTGGAGCTAATGTTGCTGTGTCAGGCTGGTTGAGATGCGTGTAAAGCAGACAAAGAAACAAAAACTTTGATTACTAGCAATCACAATTTGCACAGACTACACTGACAATTGAAGTATTACTTGTAATGAAATGTTCTTTTCCTCCAGGTGTTTTTGGCAGTCCGGATAAGAGTCTTGCCCTTTCTCTGACCCCTAAAGCCTTCACCGCTGACAGAGACGAGACACAAAGTTATTTTCAATTTAAAATAAAGGTTGGATTTTCCTGTGACCCTTGACATTTGAGTTTGAGCATCATCATGTGAGTCTGTGAGCGGGTGAGAAAGAACAGAGAGAGCAGGCGGAAAAGGAATGCTGGGTTGGACTGGAAATTCTCTGAGACCATCTGACAAACAACCAGAGTGATCAGCCATGCATACACAAAACACACCCACCAAGTGCCCCTCTACAAACATAATGGCTTCAACTCTAATGGGATGCCCAGTTGATGTTAAACCAAGCACACACACTCCCTGCTATTCTATCCATGGCTCCTACATGTTGCATTTGACTGATGATAGTCAACACATACACATGTTTCCCCTCTTCCTCTTTATATGGGAAAATCCTCAAATGGAGGCGGCTGGCCCCAGGTCAGTGGACACAATAGCAGGGAAGTGCATTGCTGTGTCAAGCCCTGTCTTGTCAGATCCTATATCAGCTTTCCCAAGCAGGGCCCGCGGGCCGCGACTAGAGCTCAGAGAGTATTCTGCAGCAGTTAAAGAATTAAAAATGGTTGTGAGAGATCTCATATTTCAGACATCACACTCTTCTGACGAACTAAATGAGGTGTTACTCACCAATCAGTTGTGTGACTAAGAGCCAGCGCGAGTGACGTGGGCCGAGTCTTACTTGAGCATGTGTCAAGCCTCTGCCGCAAGTTACAACACTTTGACGGCCTAAAATGCTCACATGAGACCAGTGTGCTCAAAGAACAGCATAATTACCACTGTTTTTGAGTTTCATATTGGTGCTACATCACTTTTTATTCCCAGAAAACAAATGTTGATTGCAAAAAAAAAATTATTATTAATATATTTGTTTTGTTTCTCAGTAGAAATATCTAAATATCCTTAAAACAAGGTTAGCTTGTAGCTTGCCTTAAAATGATCAACTCCCATATATAGACACTAACCACGTTTACATGCGCACTTTTTTGTCATTCCGATTAAAATCATTCCGATTGTAAGATTCAGTGGACTGTTTACATGAGACGTTATCTAAACCGATCTGGTGTTTAGCCTACATGTGCTGACTTTCAATCTGAATAATTTTGTGACACGCGCACACAGTTTGTCTGCCGCATCAGATTCGTAACGTTAGTATCGCGGATCAATAGTTGTGTTGGTAATTTTTATATTTATTTATTTTTCTGTGGGCGGACATGCAGTAGTTTAAACTAATTTATGTCCTATACAATGGCTATTTCAACAGCTGTGAATGATGAATGATGAATTAATTCAATTCATTTATTTTGACAAACACAAAATTAACTATAAAATGCAACCAAATTATTAATAAAAACATAGGATGTACGGTGAAACAAGAATGAAAGCATTCAAGACGTGCTCCGCATACTAGTAGGCTACTAAACGCATAGATATTTCAGATTAAGGAAAGATACCATAATCACAAAGTTATAAATATTAACAAAAGTAATTACAGCAGACTTTAATAGTTTAGTTGTTTAACTTTTTTTTAAATATCTAACTTACGAGAAACAAAATGTCCACATGTCCTCTCCAGCAGCTTGAATGTTCCCCGTTGCAATGGCAACTCTCAACGGCCACCAGCTATTCAAGCTATTCATTATTTGTTGTAAAGTGTAAGAATCACCTCAGAAAAATGTATTCTTCTGTCAGGCGCAGTTGAAGCCCAGGTCAAACGCTGTCAAGATAAGATGTGTAGCCAGGCTATGTCTGTGTCATTATTCCAACATCATGTTCAACGAGTTACGAAATAAAAAGTTTAATACCTCAGAAAAATTAACTTTCCTCTCTTGTCAACATTAGCCTGGTTTGAGCGCGGCGCGCGCTCTTCAGTTGTGGAGGCTCGCGCGCTATCACAGAAAGACGTGCACTCAAAGTAATCAGATCAGGACGTTTACATGGTGGAATTTTTCGTTTGATCGGTTCATGGAAAGGTTTATCCCACCCCTCTCAAACCGATTACAATTTCATTCGGTTTGGCCATTTTTATTCCGATTGAGGTGTTTATATGGAGCATTTTCATTCAGATTGGACTTTTAAACCGATTACAGTGCTCCATGTAAACGTACTGTCTCAAACAGATAAAGATCTAGGCCTATCTAAACAGAAAAGAGACATTTAAACTTTTCAACACTGTAAAATCAGTCATATACTGTGATGACTCAGGTCTGGTTTCACAGACAGGGTTTAGATTAAGCCAGGATTAGGCCTTAGTTCAATTAGGACATTTAAGTAGCTTTTATAAATGTGCCTTAGAAATTTTTTTTTTACTTCTGTGCATCTTAAGACAAAACAATGGCACTAATTTAATTCAGGTGTTCCAATCACTTCCATAGCCACAGGTGTACAAAATCAAGCACCTATGCATGCAGACTGCAAAATCCTACAAACATCTGTGAAAGAATGGGTCGCTCTCAGGAGCTCAGTGAATTCAAGTGTGGTACCGTGATAGGTTGCCACCTGTGCAATAAACTCCATTTGTGAAATGTCCTCACTTATAAATATTCCACGGTCAACTTTTAGTGGTAGTGGAAGCAATTGGGAACACCAGCAACTCAGCCACGAAGTGGTAGCCACGTAAAATCACAGAGCGGGGGTCATCGCATGCTGAGGTTCACAGTGCACAGAAGTCGCCAACTTTCTGCAGAGTCAATAGCTGCAGACCTCCAAACTTTGTGTGGCCTTCAGATTAGCTTGAGAACAGTGCTCAGAGAGCTTCATGGAATGGGTTTCCATGGCCGAGCAGCTGCATCCAAACCTTACATCACCAAGTGCAATGCAAAGCGTCAGATGCAGTGGTGTAAAGCACGCCGCCACTGGACTCTAGAGCAGTGGAGACGTGTTCTCTGGAGTGACTAATCACGCTTCTCTGTCTGGCAATCCGATGGACGAGTCTGGGTTTGGCGGTTGCCAGGAGAACGGTACTTGCCTGACTGCATTGGGTTGTTTTTCAGGGGTTGGGCTTGGCCCCTTAGTTCCAGTAAAAGGGACTCTTAATGCTTCGGCATACCAAGACATTTTGGACAATTTCATGCTCCCAACTTTGTGGGAACAGTTTGGGGATGGCCCCTTCCTGTTCAAACATGACTGCACACCAGTGCACAAAGCAAGGTCTAAAAGACATGAATGAGTGTGTTTGGTGTGAAGGAACTTGATTGGCCTGCACAGACTCCTGACCTCAACCCGATAGAACACATTTGCGATAAATTAGAGTCGGACCTCACAAATGCGCTTCTAGAAGAATGGTCAAGAATTCCTGTAAACACACTCATAAACCTTGTGGAAAGCCTTCCCAGAAGAGTTGAAGCTGTTATAGCTGCAAAGGGTGAGCCAACTCCATATTAAACCCTAAGGATTAAGAATAAGACGTCCAAAAACTTTTGGCAATATAGTGTATACCAGTGCAAGACAAGTTGCTTTCGGTTAAAACAGCTAAAACATGCATTTTAGTCTGGGACTAGGCTTAAGCCTTGCCTGTGAAACTTATAAAAAATTTTAGCACTGAAAGAGGGAGAACAGGACACACACAAACACAGATGACTGAAAGTATTGAAACTTTTTTTTCTCTCAGACAAATGGCACTGGACCCACCCCAAACCACACCTGCATACAGTAAATGCGAGCAAGCTTTTTTTGGAGGACCCAACTACCCCATGATCCAGACAGGAGGCTGTGGTTGGCATGACAACGCTATCCCAGCTAACATCGGTAACTTAGGGCACAGCGACTACAGGCCTAATCCCTACACTGACAGAGACACAAACAAAAAACCAACCTCAAACTCAGGACCTGGTCCAGGATGCTCACTGTCTCTCCGTCTCTCCATTTCTCACCATTGTGCAAGAGAGTGTGAAGGCCAGGACTGTCTGTCCAGTTTAAGGGATTTGAATTAATGCAACATGTTTTGATTGCTGGACAGCTACAGTCGAACACAAAGGCCGACTTGAACAGCACCAGCCTCTGATCCCCAAGGCAATGATTCACTCCTTTTGATGAGTGCAGTGGATGTGTAGGACTCGAAGAAGAGCATTGTTGAAGCAAGCAACAAAATAACAACAACAAAAAAAAAGACCAGCCAGAGACCAAACACAACGCAACGTTGAAGAAGGTTATGGTTATGTGGCCCATCAGCACACTCCACTGTCAGACAGAGAGAACTACAATCTAGGTGATTAATTTAGTCTAGTGCCAGTTCACCACCTTTATAAGTTAATTGATATTGTGATCTAGGGCAAAATGTATCTAAAGCTTGTTATTTAACATGCACCAATACACACACACACACAACAATTAATAATATAATATAACAACATAATATCATATATAATAATATAAAATTATTTTTATTATACTCTCATATTTCATTTGGTTATTGTTGTGTAAAAATATTATGTACCTTATGCTAAGGAAAATTCACATTATACAGTCTGTCAAATTAAGTTGACAGCAGTATCTCTGCGCTTTGATTTCAAAACGGATTTCATGGCATGTTTACCAGACACAGAAGAGGATAGACAGGGTGATTGACAGGTGGAGGGCGGGACTGCTTTATAAGCAGGTGAAGTGTGTGCTTTCACTTTGATCAGAGATTGTGTGTGTGTGTGTGTGTGTGTGTGTGTGTGTGTGTGTGTGTGTGTGTGTGTGTGTGTGTGTGTGTGTGTGTGTGTGTGTGTGTGTGTGTGTGTGTGTGTGTGTGTGTGTGTGTGTGTGTGTGTGTGTGTGTGTGTGTGTGTGTGTGTGTGTGTGTGTGTGTGTGTGTGTGGCTACCAGGCATGGGAAAGTTTGAGGCTGACAGAGTGTGTAGTTGACAGGCATGGGGAAGTCTGGGTTTGAAAAAGCATTCTTGAGTAAATACTCCTGAGGGCTTTGTTGTTTGAAGCTAAATCAAAGAGCACTTAGAATGATCACGAGCCAGGAGAACCCAGCTGTACATTTGTGAAACAATGTGACAACTTGAAATGCGGTTGTCTTTAAAACCCCTAAAGGAGGAGAAACTAAACACTCGCTCAATTACTTCCAGTCAGGTTTCAAGGGGCTGGAACTAAATGTTGTGCCTTTGAAACTCCTCCAAAAAAAGTGCCGGTTGTAAATGAGCACAATTAAAATAAATCCATTCAGTGATTTGTTGAATATAAAGGTTCAAAGGCTTTTAGGCGTTTCTTGTTTATTATTTGGTTGCATTTTTGTTCTAGAAATTACACTACAAAACTAGTGCTACACTGACACCTATTGTTCACAAAGCAGAACTGCAGTTCAAACTTAGGGCACTAGAAAAATTATCTAAGATCATGCTAAGAAATAAGTTCAGTGATGGACATCACAGTTCTCACATAACCCCATTGAGAGACAGCAAATTATCAAGATGATTTTTGCTACCAGATAATGGAAGAGAGATAACAGTTGTCTGGTTTGGAGACAGTCCCAGATCACCAAGAGATACAACTGCCTTTGAATAAAGCAGCTCATTGTGATATAGAGGGAATAAAAAAATATTTAGAATCACAAAAATAAGGGTATGTAATCTTAATCTAATCAACATGGATTACAAAACGTCCGTGTACAGAACACATAATACTTGGCACTTTCATAGTGCCAATTCTGTCATTTCTACCATGGGTGAATACCGATGGTTTCAGTTAAAAAGACAAACAAACAAAAAGAACCAACGTCTATGGAGCAATGATACCACCATACAATAAAATGACATGTCATCATGACCTTGCTGAAATCAACAGTATGGGGTAAACAGTAATGCCACTGAAATTGAAAAAAAAGGCCAGATATTGAAAATGTGTCCCATCTTTTATGTACACTGATTTTATTTATGTTTTTGAATGAAGTCTCTTATGCTCAATGCGGCATTTACTTGATCAAAAATACAATAAAAACACTAATATTGTGAAATATTATTATAATTTAAAATAATTATTTTCTATTTTAAAATGTAATTTATTTATCTGATGGTAACGCTGCATTTTCAGCAGTCATTACTCCAGTCTTCAGTGCCACATGATCCTTCAGAAATCCTCTAATATACTGATTTGCTGCTCATGAAACATTTATTCTATCAGTGTTGAAAACAGTTGTTCTGCTTTGTGGGAACAATGATAATGATTTTTTTTTAGGATTCTTTGATAAATAGAAAGTTCAAAAGATCAGCATTTATTTGATGTTGACCCATTTAATGCCTTGCTGAAGAGTCATTTTTGATATATTTCACTATTCAGGTCATTCTTGACAGATATGGATAGTATATATAAACATACCGCCTCAAAAACAATAAATAGTCAAATATATCTTCCTTCACTGTCCAAAAAACTAGTCTGACCTCATGTCACAGAAAGCAAGAGTTTAAAAAGTCAAAAGCTCTTTTTCGTTTTCACACTCTCTCACCCAAACCCACAATATTTTTCCTCTTTCACCTTCCTCATAGCTCACTCAGGCACTGAGTTCACTCATAACACATCCCACAGTGTACCTCTTTATAGTTAGTTTGATGAGGTCAAGGAGTGCAGATGTTCTCGTATACCAGGTATTGTTTTGATTTTCCCTCTATGCACAGACCATGAACATCCTGTTCATGTCACCAGGTACAGCATGAGCATTAGACACAATAACAAACATTCCCACTGACATGACACGAACAATGCAGGTCCACAAAATCTGTGCAGTTAAAAAAACAAACCAAAAAAAGCAGCAGAAACCAGCTAAGGTCACTAGAGCGTGCGTTGATAGAGGTGCACTGAATCAGGGGACAGCATCTGAAACATGACAGCTGAGATATGACTTTAATCCACAAAGAGAAGCCTGAAATCAGTCAACTTATTATTTATTTAAACTAAGAGTACCAAACAACCTTCGGCTCAGTAAGTCTTAACTGCTGAAAAATGAATAAAAAAGTATCTCACAACAATTGCTCGATAATAATTAGTGCCATTTTCGGGTGCAGTTGTTCGGACATAAAAGTTGCTTCATTTGTTATTATTAATGACTTAATTTGACTGATTTCAAATTTCATTTTCAATAGTTTAACATGAAGTGAGTTGACTAACGTCTAGTACAGATTAAGGGGGCTTGTTGAAGCAGGTCTGGATTATTCTAGAATTTCAGTCTTCATAGTGTGCAATCTGATACTGCACTACTAAAATATTTCAAAACTGCAGCTGCTAGAGTGACAATCCTGTCATGGGAAAGAGCAAAGGTTATGTGATTTAAAGGTTAAATATGTGTTCCAAAGTGATCTGACACACCGATATCTGGATGCATCTGTTTGCTTTACAATTTGACAAGAATACATATTCCAAAACTCATCTCACTAGTAGTATCTAACTAAAACAATGTATTTATTTATACAAATATGCATTATATAGTATTGTATAGGTGTGACACACTTGACCTTTTACAGAAAACCGAAGGTGTTATAAAACACCAGTCTCACAAAACACAGCGTGAATGAAAAAGCCTAAAGGAGAGAGAAAGAAAGAGAAAAAAGAAAGAAAACAAGGTAGGCACTGGCAGGCTCGGATATCTTCAAAAATGTCTTATATAAAATATTCTGAATATAATAATCTATTCCAACAATTAAATGCATACAACTATATCCAGTAATCTGACAGAAATTGTTTAAAAGGATTAAAAAGCATTCATAAACTGGGTTGTGGAGAAGAGTGTGGTGTTGTTATGTTCATGTACATCACATGAAGCTGCAACACTATCCCCAGCTCCTTTGTCAGGCAGTTTGTAATGAGCCTGTAATGAGTTCATGTAAAATGCAGCAGGGAGATCACCTATCGCACCCAGAGCAAGGGTCCTCACAACACTGAACTGATACAAAGGCCCTATATCAACCTCTCAATATAGGAGGACAGCTATCATAGAGACATACAGGGTGTGATGACATGGCTGTATTTTCAGACAGAATAAAATAGCAGATCAGTTGAATAATTGGGTTTGTTAGAGTTAGAATAAACTATCTGACAACTCTCCTTACTAATTGAAAATATTTTTCAGAATGGGGAAATATGGTTGAATTACTAACTCCTGCATCCAAAAAGAGATGGGATATTTCCATATGTTTGTAATTGGGGATATAAGATATAACCTAGTTTTGATCGTTTCTGACATTACTTTTCATAATATGTCACTGCCCTTGTTACATTCCCAAGCTATAATATATAGGCTATATAATGGTAGGCTAGCTAACGTTAGTTCTGTTACCTAGATTACGAGTAATAATTGTCTATAGTCCTATTTATAAACTAGACACACCTCGTGGCCACTAATAATATTTCCACGCTCTCGACAAAACCACAAGCCGCCACAAGTGAATCTTAACCGGTCAGTGGAACCGGTGGTAGACCGCGGAATTCCAAAATATCTGACTGATACGAGAAAAACTACTAACGTTACATTGTTTTGCACTGTACAACAGCTTCTACAAAAAATGTATATACCATACACATGCATGATTCACCAAATAGTAACGTTCCTTCAGTGCACAGGCTGCTCTGACACATTCATGGACTCACCGTTTAGTAGTTCACAAATAATCTGTTGATTTCCACTTGACTGAATTGATGCCAAAGGTGCCGTGTGTGTTTGTTGCCAGACGAATACAAATTAATATACCTCCAGGAGAAAACGCTTGCATAAATTAAATGGTTACAGTTAAACGCGGTCCTCCTTCAGTTGTGTAACTTTAATACATTTTCACACGATATTTTACAGTATGTTAGCTGTTTCCAACCATTGAGATGTTCATGATTTCAAGAGTGTCTAAGCAACGGACGCAACTGTAAACTCTCCATCACTGTTTACTTTTCACCCGCGTTGTTTTCCAAACATTACGGTAAACTTATTATCTTCCGGGTTGTTCCTGTCAGGAAGAATTGTTCCAGTCAGGATGAATTGAGATATCCGTACTTGTACCATTTACATGAGTTCACAAACCCTACCAATTCTTTACAAATTTGGTGTTTTTTTCGAGGAATGTTTTGGTTATTTTTCGATTAGTGCTTTATTGTCCAAATAGGCCTACACTTACAAACACACACACACACACACACACACACACACACACACACACACACACACACACACACGTGTATATATAAACCTATAAACTAAGAAACCATTAAACCTGCTTTATGTTATTTTATGAGCAAATTATGTTTTTATGCAGCGAATCGTTATATTGAGAGTCGGATCTTTTTCAATTAATCAGTCAACGTTGTGTTTACTGCGACTCTTTGAACTTTGTCAAATTTAATGATCAAATAGCAGAAATGCTATACAACATACTTAAAATAAGTATAATAGATTGTAAAGTGCACGGCACTGTTTAGACCTATTGTAAATTTAAATATGTTTAAATTAAATGAATATTTTATGACCTGAATAATGACTGCATACAAACTACATGGTTTTTTGTATCGGTGTTTTGAAACGAACTGTTTGAAAGAACCGATTCGCTCTGATAAGTCGTACGTTCGACTCATGGAAGAGGAGTCCGTTCCCGTGATTATCTTATAGGAATTGTAGTCTTTATTTAAACCAAATTAACGTCTGTACGGCCACTAAAAACTACATTTCCCAGAAGACACTTGAAACGCAGGTGCAGCCACAACTTGTTGCCTCGTGAGGGAATATAGGGGTGACCTCCGCAATCACCGGAGCATTTAGAGAGCCGCTGTCATTCTAAACCAACTAAAAATGGTAAGAAAAAATAATATTCCAAGTTACATTTTAATTGAATTGTGCATTTTACTGTCGAGATATGATCATGTTAGCGGAAAATGACATTTGTGTGGAAAGTTTTACTTTAAGAATTAAGAAGCAGAACCTAAACTTTGCAGTTATCTGTTAAATACTGATCGGGAACCAAGACCTGCATAATGTTGATTACACTTGTTAGAATATGGAAGTCAAGCACTTTTGTTTGCATATGATATTCCTTATATCAAACAGTTTAAGGCATTTTGAGGTGTATTAACCCTGTGCACAAGATTAGTGATTCTGAATATAATGCAGATACATTCATTTGCAACCAAATGAACGTTTCTGAAGAAGTGCCGAATGGTGAAAGGGAGTTCATTGAAGAAATATATAAAATGTCTCCCAGTTTAAAAATATCCCAGCACGTATTTCTGGCAGAGTTTGCCAGGACTATGCTATTTATATGTTCTAACTGAACTCCTGAGTGGTTGATTTAATATCACTGTTATTTTCTATGCTACCTTACATCTATTGTTTATAATTCTTTCGCTCTTGTTTTGCTGTAGGCTGAGCCTATTAGAGTCCTGGTGACCGGCGCCGCAGGGCAGATCGCATACTCTCTGCTGTATGGCATTGCAAAGGGAGATGTCTTCGGTAAAGATCAGGTAAAGGCAGGATTTGGCTTATGCAGTCACATCCAATTAAAGGATGTTGTATCATTCATGCTGTTTGACTAATTATAGGAGTATGCACCATATATGTCTTTGACAGCCAACATCTGATGAGATTAATACTTAGGTGCAGGTCACAAATATATTGTGACAGTTATGCAAGTAATGCACTAACGTTCACTTTCCCTCTCTCTTTCAGCCCCTCGTTTTGGTTATGTTGGACATCACTCCCATGTTGCCTGTGCTGGAGGGTGTCGTTATGGAGCTGCAGGACTGTGCCCTCCCACTTCTGAGAGGTACACTCACACACAGAATGGACTGTCATGAGGCCCTGTGTTCTCTAGTCTTTGTGCCAGACACGCAGTCTTAAAGGCCTGTGTTTTCACTGCACAAATGACGAGAGCTCAGAGCAATCTGATTGGCTGCCTGTATTATCCCCAGCTGAAAGGGTAGCTAAACTTAGGATTGTGGTTCCTATCATAGGATGGTATAGGAAGGTTGACAGTGTGTGAGCTGTCAAGTGTATGGAACAAAACTATCAACCAAAAACTCTGGAGGGCCAAATTTGATGGGTGAAACCAAAATATGCCATTGGTCACATTTCACCCCAAAGAAAAAAATCAGTGGCTTTATGTACATATAAACAATATATTTGCATTATGACATTTACATTCATAACAACCACCTTTACCCAAAGAAAAAATATATAATAAATACATGAGTTCAAAAAATATTACCATGATATATAATTAATGTAATGTAAATGACACACTATTATTATTTCATATTTAATGAAAATTGTGTTAATAAGAATTAGTTGTAAATAAGTAGTATCAGCTAAATATTTTTTCTGTTTATTTCAATCTGGAACCAGTTATACATTTATTTTATAACTGTAAAAGCTGATACTTTTTACATATTAAGTTTTAATAATGGGGTCTTTCACATTATTCAGGTTCTTTAGTTCTATGTTGTCTTGTGACTTCCTGAGGTTTGCTGGTGTTGTTTACCCTCCATCTACTCTATTATCACTATCTGTGCCTTTTTGTTTCAGAGGTCATCCCCACCGATAAAGAGGACGTTGCATTCAAAGATTTGGATGCTGCAATCCTGGTGGGCTCCATGCCAAGGAGAGACGGCATGGAGAGAAAGGACCTACTTAAGGCCAACGTTGCCATCTTTAAGTCTCAGGGGGAGGCACTAGACAAGTATGCAAAGAAAACCGTCAAGGTGAATAACAGCCCGATGACCGTGACCTAATTAAGAGCTTGCCCATTTGGCAGAAGTAAAGATAATCAAATGTGAAGGCAGTATTTTGACCCTTGTGTTTTAATATGCAGGTTCTAGTTGTTGGTAACCCAGCCAACACCAACTGTCTGATTGCGGCCAAATCTGCCCCGTCCATCCCCAAGGAGAATTTCTCCTGTCTGACACGTCTGGATCACAACAGGGCTTGCTCCCAGGTAAAACACCCCCTTGTTGGATGGTCCACGGTAATGAAGCTTGTTTATGAAATTGTTCAATTTATGCCCAACTCTCTCACTAACTAGTACTGCACTATGTGTCCTCTAGGTGGCAATACGTTGTGGCATTTCAGCAAACGGTGTGAAAAATGTGATCATCTGGGGAAATCATTCGTCTACACAGTACCCTGACGTCCACCACTGCAAGGTGATTGTGGAGGGGAAGGACGTGGCTGCATTCGATGCAGTGAAGGACGAATCCTGGCTGAAGGGAGAATTCATTTCTGTAAGTGTTGTCTGCTATGACTTCCTCCTCCTGTGGAGGTCACTGTTGGCTTATTTACTATGGCACACTACTGAAGCAAGAATATTATAGTATGTTTATTAGCATTCAAGTGTATGACATTTATTTAGTAATAAGAAAGTTGGTTAGTTTAAGTAGGTCCATTGTAGCAACGTTCCGTTTGCACATGACTACTGATTGGAGTGATCTAATGTTATTCCACTCTTCCTCTGTTTCACAGACAGTGCAGCAGCGTGGTGCTGCAGTCATTAAGGCCAGGAAGCTCTCCAGTGCCATGTCAGCCGCCAAGGCCATCTGTGACCACATGAGAGACATCTGGACAGGCACTCCCGAGGTCAACTTTTTTTTTTAGGGCCTTGGCCCCCTAGTTGAGAATTACAGCTGACTAGTTTTTATCTATGAAGGAATCTTCTACTCTAAAGTTATGTGTTGTCCAGCCATTTTTGACAAAAGAAGGCTCAAAGTCAGTCTAATAAACATGGAAGACGCGTGATGGGGCTAAAAAGTCGAGCAATATGAAATAGAAATGCACAAGGACTGTGTGATAACATTATTTGCTCATTAGTCTTTTTTTCCATTCCCACACAAAAACAATAACAGTTGCATTATTAAGTATTTACTTGTCTACAAGTAATTTCATCTTCAATATGATGGCATAATATGATAGTGTCAAATTGAAGTGTTCTGCTTATTGTGTGATGCTATACAGGGAGGCCACTTGTTCTGAACTGTTCTTGTGTTTGTATTATAGGGTGAGTTCATCTCTATGGGTGTCTATTCCACTGGAAACTCTTATGGAGTACCTGGGGACCTAATTTACTCATTCCCTGTTTCAATCAAGGTTTGTCATGAAACCTTCTCAAAATCTGTGCCTGATATCTATTCCTTAATCTCCACCCCATGGATTTATTCACTCAGAGTCCTGAGATTCTGAGATTATCTATTTATCATACTCTAATCAACTAGAAAAGTATGATTTTTATCCACCATTGCAACACTTCTCTTTTTCTTCAGGACAAGACCTGGAAGATTGTTGATGGGCTGGCCATCAATGACTTTTCAAGAGCCAAGATGGATGCAACAGCAGCTGAATTAGTGGAGGAAAGAGACACAGCTGTCTCTTTCCTGGGTGTGTGACTAAAAACCCAGACATCTACACCACTTTTAGATGGCCAGAAAACTCCAGAAGCACGTTTGTAAAACACTCCAGAAAATCTTTGTTGTTTTCCCCCCTGAAACTGTTACATGAATTCTAGAACTGTATGTACTTAAAATCCTAATTCCTCCTTTTGCGGCTGGATTTTGGCTGATTTTTCAGAATTGGAATCTAGTCTTGCTGTTTAGCAGGGACTTTGGTTGTTTCCCCTGCCTGTTTTTGGTCTTCCATCTGTCATGTAAGGAGAAACAATAGTCTAAAACAAAATGTTAACCATTTGTAGACTGCCCTTTCCGATCTAGATCTACATAAATGAGGACTAAAGCCTGGAAAGGACTCAAGAGTACATAAATTAGGTCTTTCTGTCTCATTATCCAGCTGTTACTGAAATTTCAACTGTTACATGTCTGATAGGAGTTTGTCAGAAATGAACAAGGAATGTTTAATGTGTTAAAGTATTTTGGCTTTGAAGTTACTGTAACATGTTTATATGTAGAAACCAGCAATAAAGACATTAATCCAGACATTAAAATTCATACTTTAAAAGATATTTTTTCATACATTAATAAATCAATCTTTTGCACACTGCAGTTTACACTGAATTGAGTAACACTTAATATTAATGTGTCCTTGTTACGCATGTTACATGTATTTGCTATAGTAATAACTATAAATTGTGCAAAATTACATGTAACAAAACCTAATCCCATAGTGAGTACATGTAGTTAATTACTATTACTCAGTACTTAAATATATACTTACACCGTAACAAGGGCACATTTAAAGTGTAACCAACATTCTTGGCTTCACTTAGAAATATTAGAAAAACAAAATATTGTACTTGTTCTCTGACACTACATTCACTGTGAAAAGAGTTAAACGTTCTGTCCTGCAAGGTCATTGGTGTGAGTTTGCAGACGTGGCCTTGTCGACTGTGTTGCCAAATCTCGATAGAAAAACTACCCCAATATTTTCTGTTTTTTAAATAATAATTAAGGTATGTGGTGTTTTATTGTACTAAGGACCCCATGCACTAGATACCCCAAAACATGACCGTATTCTACGGATAAGCTGGGGAAAAAACGAAACCCTTGATAGTTTATACTTATTAGTGAATCCCGAAGTCATATTTTAGTATACGGACATGGCAACACTGCGGCCCGACTGAACTCAGCCAATGAGATGCTCCGCTCTGAAATGCAGCGCTATCATTGGTTACTGTGAGTTTACATTTCTTTCCCTTTGCATTTTTTTTATGCTTTGGAATTAAATCTACACCAACGCTGGTAATACATAGCTTGCATTTGTTTAATTCATAAATTAAAATATCCCACTGTTCCTTGTTACAATCTGAGTGTGAACTAATACAGATTCATTCATAATCACCATTCATCAAGACTAAGTAACCGGGATAAATCACAATAATTACCAGAAAAAAATGAATGACACGTGACGTATATAATTTTGGTTTTCTAAGCAGCTCTTTGAAATTTAACCATATTAAACGTATGATATTCAGGGTGTGTTAAGCAATGTTTTTAGTGAAGCACTTCCGCAGTGTTCCAGTGACCCCGCACTGCTGTTTCTGAGAGAAGAAAGTTGGTTGGTCAGAGAGGGAAACACGTCGCTGTTCCGGAACAACCTTCAGCAGCTCCCCGACAGCATCATTCAGCCTTCAGAGTAAGACACTTAAAATCTACTTTCACATTCGCAGTGCAATTATAATACCTTAACACCGTGGAACCACCTCCGTGTTCCTATACTCCTAAATAATTTCTAAAAGTCGCCGTTTTTTGATGCAAAGACAACGTTAAGCGTTTGCTAGGTTTTCGCATAGGAGAACACCACTTTTCCCCCTAAACTAAACAAATTGTGGTCTCAAAATCTTTAAAATGATCCCAAGACACAACCAGGATCGGGTGGACGTGATCGAGGAAGTACGACTGGACTAATGTGACGTGTTGAATAATGACAGACTAAAGGGGCTGAGCACAAGTGCAAGCCCCACATTTACACACACGGAGATACACATAATTGCTTCGCCTTTTAATATAACACGTCGTCTTCTTTGAGCAATAAATGCGCCCGCGAGTAAAGGTCGACGAGGCAGTCGTTTATTCACCCTGCGTTACTTGATAGTCAGTGGGAGGAGAGGGGAGAGAGAGAGAGAGAGAGAGAGCGAGAGAGAGAGAGAGCGAGAGAGAGATGGTTCATTTAAAATCGCGTGAACGCCAGAGGAAAGCGCTCTCGAACAGAATGAGAGAACCGATCAGCTGACTTTCTGTCTTAATAATAATAATACCAATACGCCTCACATCCCGACTGGATTGTTTCTATGTTGCTCTTCTTCCCATGACAGAAAAACAGGATTATTGTTGTTGTGATATTAAACCGAACTGCATTTCATAGAGTTTAGAGGACAGATACTGTAGCACTATGTCGCTTTACGTTGAAGGTAAGAACATTCATTAATCCTGGTTTTGTTTTTATACTTTTATAAAGTACTTTTAAGGTTGTAATAGTTCTCTGAATATATCTTAATTAATTAGACGATACCTAGCGATCAACTGGATCTCACTGCACCATTTATAAGCTGTCAGTTGAATTCTGATGAGAGTGAGAGCTGAATGGACCCTTCAGTCAATGCTGACTAATAGACTGGAAAAGTTGCTCTTGGAATCTGGCTCTACAGAAAGTGAAGGGTGTATAGAGAGCATTTTGTAAACTCTAGATCTTTCCAGACTTACCAGTCGGTCCATTCCTTGCTTTGGTTTGGCTGTTAGAGGTCTGGTTCTCTGACAGCTATTCATTTGCCCGGAAAGTGTATGCAATTTAAAATAGATTTTACATTAAACATGATTATAGGGGATACTGACTGTTTGCGTTCAACAGCGTTTTGGATGTGGACATCCACTTTTCCGGAGATCCAAAAGTCAGTATGAAAAAAATTAACATGGAAAATATTTAAAATAATCTGGACATTAAAAAGCTTTAAATAGCATTAAAAAGCTATATAATACTAAGAAACATGACTTACTTAGGCCTACCAAGAGTTTGGGGTCAGTAAGATTTTTTAAATAATTTTGAAAGAAGTCTCTTATTATATTCTCAATATTCAGTAAAAACATTTACAATTGAAAAATAACTTTTTTTATATTTTAATATATTGAAAAATGAAATTTTGCCATCACTTTGATGGCAAAGTTGTATTTTCAGCAGCCATTACTTCAGTCTTTAGTGTCACACGAGCCTTCAGAAATCATTTATAATATGTTGATTTGGTGCTTTAGAAATTGAATAATTTCTAATAAATTTTGAAAACAATATTTTTGTGGAAACCATGATACTTTTTTCAGGTTTATTTGATGAATAGAATGTTTAAAAGAACCGTGTTTATTTGAAATAGAAATATTTTTGAACATTAGAAATGGCTTTACTGTCACTGATGATGATTCTTTTGTACAGATGATCAGATGTTCTTACTTATTTTAGATCAATATCAAATCATGCTAGAGAATATGATCATCAGGTTTTACACAAACTTGTAGAGTCTGAGCTCAAGCGCTAAGGTCCAAAGAGCAACATACAATTGTACATTTTCAATCAAATTCATATACTCGTAGTATTATTTGTAATAAAAGCATTAAAGCAAGGCGCAGACTTTTGGATCTCTGGATGTACAGTTGTCTTTCTATGCAGTGTGTGATACCCCTTGCATCACTCCATTGTCATTCTTCTCAAATAATGAAACGTATTAAAGCTTATTTCATGTCCTTTTATTAATTTAGTTGGTAAATAGCTGTGTACGTGAAATAATGTAGTCAGCCAGTCATTAATGCAAAATAACCCCTGCTAATCATGTTAGCTGATTAATATCACTGTCTTCTTTAAAGGTGTCACAGTTATGCTCAGTTTAGTTCATTTTCTAACTCGTCTGTATTAGTTCTCATTAGTTGCCATGGTGTCTGATTAGTCCAGCTGTTCCTGTTTAGTGTCCTCATTTACCCTGTGTATTTATACTCCCTTTTCTGTTCAGTCCCTTGTCGTTTACGTTTTACGTGATTGTGAATCTTCTTTCGGAGTTTGCTTATTAAAGACTTTGTGTTACATCAACATCTTCGTCATGTCCTTTCCACAACCACCATATCGTAACAGAAGAACCGACCATCAAGAACGAGTAAAGAAACAAACATAGACTCACCAGCATGGTGTCTTCTCCTCCCCGAGAACCGGCAGATGTTGAGGTATTTAGCCTCTGGATGCTCTGACATGGCGGCCTCTCCCTCACAGCCTGCAAGTCTGAGGCATTCATCCAGGAACCTGAGCCGGAGAACATCAAACACCCGGAGTCGACGCATGTGGGTCAGTCCATCTTGGAGCCAGAAGCGGACGTAGACCTGATAGATCTGTGGTCCGCGGATCCAGTTCCCACCCAAGTCCCCACCCTGGAATCCTTGTCTTCACCGGTCCTATCCGGAGATCTTCTTCTGCCTGACTTCCTAATCCCATCGCTGGTCATGGCCAGTTCCCTTAATCCACTGGCACCACTGGTGTTGTGCCGATGGAGACCTGCTATGAGACCGGTTTTCCTGTTTGTTTATGTGACATTCGGCATAAAGCATATTTTTAGCACACTGGCAGAAGAATTAATTAAATTGGGTGTATACAGATGAAATCTGGTTGAGCAGGATTCAGTCAGGTAGTCGGAATTCAACTTATTGTCTTATGGGAATCTGAGTTGTAAGGGCCAATAATAATAATAATGTATATATAGCTGCAAGCAGCCATTATCAGGGCCAAGCAGAAAGAAGACAATAAGACATACCAACATGACTGGGAGTGTCAGACCAACTGCAACAATGAGCCATTAAAGACCTAAGATCACTTTAGGCAAAATAGCTGTAAAATTATAAATACATTTTTTTCTTTTGACCAATTGGTGGCACAGTTAAGAAATTTATGTGGTGTGGTCAGAGTAAGGTAACAATGACACATGCAAATTTTGGTGTTAGTATGTCAAAACATTGCAGAGATACAGCCTCAAGAATCATTTTGGCAGAATGCCTCAACTTTGTCGCCGAGGTATACGAAAACGGTATTGTCTATCGACAGGAAATCCATTACTTTTTGTCGGCACTGTCTGAAGATGATACAATTCGATTTTGGTCAATCGGATTTTTGACAAAAACAAGTTTGGCCTAATATGGCAGAATTAGTATCTATGTTCTCGCATGACCCAAGGAATGTATTATGATCATTTTCGTTACAATAGGCTAATTTAATCAAACGTTATTAGCATTTTTGTAAATTTCATTATAACATTTGACCACAACTCAAAACCTTTTGAGTACCATCAGGGCATGGTGCCAAAGATACATACCAAGTTTCGTAATGATGTGCTAAAGCGTTAGTAAAACAAAGGCCTAGCATTTTTTTTATCATACACCTCTATTTAAGTCAATGGCAATTTCATATTTTTTTTCTATTATAGCGCCACCTATAGGCACAATCCCACCATTTTTTATGTGTCCATAGAGAGAGTGAGCCCATACATATGCGTGTCAAGTTTGGTGTCAATATCTCATTTTGTTTCAGAGTTAGACATTTATATCAATAACAACATAAAAAATGACCCGTGGACAACTTTGTTTTTTTTTGTTTTTGTTTTTTTTTGCCACTTCCTATCAAAATTTTGACATTTGGGTTAAACCAATTAGTTAACCAACTTGTATTCCATGTTTCCTACGCTGGTTTCATCTCGATTGGACAAACGGTTTCAAAGATATTTGTAAATGTTTTTAAGCGTTAAATCACAACGCTGCACAAACCATAAATTGAAACCTGCCATGTTTGATATCGTTGGACTCGGCAAGAATTCAGGAGACAAAAAAGTTACTCTTGTGAAAATAAGTTGACCACAGCCAAAGTTATAAGCGTTTGAAAAATAGATTTTACCACTAGGTGGCGCCTGTCCGAAACTTCTCAGGCTCCTTCAGGGCACTGTGCTGATGACCCATACCAACAATCCATTCATGCATTCTTAAAATGCAGCATTTAGCACAAAATTCAAAATGGCCTATACCGTAAAGTTGGATATCATTCAACTGGGCATGTCGCCCCAAATCTAAAAAGACCAATTTTTTTATCCCAAACCATTCAGGAGTTAACTGCAAAAATAGCCATTTTTCATATCTCCGGACCAGTAGGTGGTGCAGCAACCTCGGGTTATGCTTGTGAGGACGTACCAAATTTGGTCTGAATACGATATAGCTATATACGATAAAGAGAGATCGCCTTAAGTGTATTTTCACAACCTCTACGTAAAATTTGTTTGCCCGTTTTTTGCGAACGGTTGTATGGATCAACTTGAATTCCATAACTTTTTGTCAACATTGTCTGAAGATGATCTGGCTCAATTTTGGTGAAAATTGGACAAACTGTCTAGAACAAGTTTCGCATAATTCAAAATGGCGGGAACATTTTTATGACGCAAAATTACAATCAAATCGTCATGAGCTCAGAAAAATAATTTTGTTGCTAGGCCTTACGGATCAAAAGTTATTCGCATAAATATGAGTGAAAATTTGGACAGGTAGTGGTGCTAGAGGGAATGAGTTAGACAACAAAATTGGTGTATTTAATGTTGGGACTGTCCTCTATCAGAATGTCAAACTGTTACAACTTTCCCACAAATGGTTCTATGGGCTGCCATAGGCTCCCTTGGCGGAAGAAGAAGAATAATAATAGGAACGCTAACGATTTCAATAGGTGTATTCGCACATTCAGTGCTTGGCCCCTATTAAAGGAATGCAGTTAAACTGTTTCTCATGCCCCTACCTCAAGCTCAGAATCTATTATTGAATAGACCTTATCAAACATAATGTGGTTTAACCTTTCTATTGTACCCTCTCTCTCTCAAGGATAAAGGAGTGTGTTTGTGCTGGAACAGGGAAGTCTTAAATCACACCTTAAGGCTGATTTATACTTCTGCGTCGGACCTGTACCGTAGCCTCTAAGCCGTGGCTTACCGTTGATTTTCTTTTATACTTCTGTGTCCTTGTCTGCATCGACATGCAGTTACACATGCCGAGGGAGCATTGGGGGGGGGGGGGGGGGGGGTTCTGGCAGGCCAATCACAGCGCTTGCGGTCCGTGTAGAATTGACGCGTTGTTACATTTTTGGAGAGGTGCATGTCAGTGTACATCGAAGGCTACGTGTGCAACACAGCCTACAACGTAGCTACGGCGTACACTCGATTCAGAAGTATAAAGTGGGCTTTACAGAACAGCCAGTGTTAATGGCCGATACAGCAAATGAACCCCAAGCCCAGTGATGTGTTTTACACTCTTTAAATATAATGATGATAACATATCTGTGCTTTCATGTCTTCTGGTATTTCATTTTGGGTCAGAAGGCAGATACAATTATCAGTATCAGCTGTCCGCTTCCTTATCATATGGACATATTATCACTGATTTGGACATTTATCTGTAATTAAAGTTTGTACACATCAACTATATTCTTTATTGGTACTATTTTCCACAGAGTAAATCATCAAAATTATGTGAGACAATGTAAGAAACTTTAACATTAAGGTGTGTGGTTTCAATTGTAGGTCTGAGTAAAGAGTTACCGAGCAACATCTACGAAATGGCACAATTTCAGGAAGTAATGCGACAGCAGCTGGAGAGCTCTATGCACGTTGAGCTGGAGAAACTCTTAAGCACGGCCAAAGGGGCAGACGCTGAGGTGAGATACAAGCTTACACAAAATTAAACACATTCAATTCAGCTAACCTTTTTTATTATGATTTATAAAAAAGAGTAATTTTGTTTTATAATTTTGCTTTATATTTTTGTGGAAACCATGATACATTTTCTTCAGGATAAAGCGAGTAGTATTTGGCTGGTTATGTGATCTCAACATGTCAGACCAAGAGCCGACCTGCTCCATGTTAAATAAAGCAGCTTTTATTAGGCTACAGATATGGCAGGAGTTTTCATTCATGTGAGTGCACTTTTAATTAGAAATAGAAATCATCATTTATTTGTTATAGTCTCACAGCATTAGTGCATATAGAAAGGACAAGGAGGCAAAGATGAGAAATGAGAGGAACCCTCTTTGGGTGCCATCAGCATATGAATGACGTGCCAGTATGACGGGAGAGATTTCATTGCAACCATGAGACTAGCTTCATCATGATGTATCTTCTTTCTCATTCTCTCTGGCTTTTCTTCAGCCCCTACGCTTTACCCTTCTTTCATTTTTCTTTCTTCAGCTACACTGAAAGTCTCAGTTATGGGTTAATTTGAGCAGGTCAGATAGTAAAACTCTGAGCTGTTTGGCAATTCACCCCAGCCTTTCCTCAGCACCATATGGTAATAATCAGACTTTCCCGTCATCACCATGACACATGCTGACCGCTAGTGTCACCCCCTCCCTCAGCATTACACACAGACTCCCATAATCCCACCTAAACATTTACTGTTAAATGACGTATTAAAATCCACACCCTGCTAGCTCAAATAAAGTATAAGGTCATGTGAATAGAAGTCATAAGTTTACAGATGGAAACATTGTAGCTGCCTTTTAAGTAGGGATATCAAAAGCACTGTAAATTGTAAATATTTAAAATATATTTTAAAATCTTTCCTGTCACTTATGTTAAATGTAATACAATCCTTGCTGAATAAAAGTATACATTTCTTTAAAAAAATATATATATATTTGAGATTAAAAAAGTATTAAAATGTACTTACTGCCCCTTTTGAACCGTAGTGTATATTATATTCGATTGTAATATGCAAGTTTTACTGCGGTATCAAAAATCATACACATTTTCTGGAAGTGGTATCGGTGGTATTTTGGTATTGTGACAAACCTAAATAAATACTATCTGGTTTATATTGACTGTTGTTCTCTTCAGTCAATATTTAAGTTGGCTTGAGAGAGCCAACTTACTGAAATCCTGATAAACATATTATTACATTTACATTTATTCATTTAGCAGATATTTGGAGAAGCTTTTAATCCAAAGCGACTTACAACTGAGGAACACAGGAAGCGATCCGTCATGAAGAGGCAAAAAAAGTTTTGGACATTACTTAGAGTAGCATAAGATAGAATAGGGAGGGAATATTGTATATTTTCTTTCAAGGTTTAATTATCAAAGTTACACTTTGATTAAAATACAGAGCTATAGAAATTAACTTTAAAATTCTCAGTTTTATGGATTTTCATCAAACAGGTTTTTATTTTTAATGATGTTCTCAGTGAGAGGCCTGAGTACCAGGCCTGAGGACTTTTCACAGCAGGGTGGTAATTATTTCAGAAGCCTTTAGAAGTTTTAATTGCCAGATTGTACAGAACAGGATTAGAAAGTAATGCTGGCAGGTTGTTTTTTTTATGCTGAATTGTTTAGGCTAGAATTATTATTATTATTATTATTATAAAGCTGATGTCCTTAAATTTAAAGGCAAATATTAAAAGTTTAAGTACTGATGATTGAAAAAATGCATTTTGACTCTATTCTGAAAATATCTCTCTAATGTCAAATATCAAAAAGTACTGAAAATGTATTATTTGTTTCTCAGAAGGGGAAAACTGGAAGGACAGTCCTCAATAACTCATTCTTTTTTTTGCCTGCTCTCTTCCCCAGGTGTCTAAGAAGGACTTTGAAGGCTTTAGGAAGTTATTCCACCGGTTTCTGCAGGTGAAGGGACCTTCAGTAGAGTGGCCAAAAATCAACAGGCCCCCTGAGGACTCGGTAAGATAAGCGATTGACAAGCCTATTTCTTACACTTGCTTGTATTATTAATTTAGCCCATATTTGGTTACTTTGATTGTAGACCTATAAACTGAATATGCAGAGAAAGTCAAGCCTAGTATGTCTATACACACTTCAAGTATTAAAACAGAGAGGCGGCCAGCACTCAGAGCCTCTGCTTTGAGTCTCATCTGAGGGCATTAGTATCGCATCAGGCTCAGCCAGCTGTGATTTAAAAGCTTCCCACATTCCAGCATGAATTAAAGGGCTAGTTCACCTAAAAATGAAAAATGTGTCATTAATTACTCACCCTCATGTCATTCCAAACACGGAAGACCTTCGTTCATCTTTGGAACACAAATAAAGATATTTTTGATGAAATCAATCATCCATAGGCAGCAACATCACTGCAACTTTCAAGGCCCAGAAAGGTAGTAAATACATTGTCAAAATAGTCCATGTGAAAACAGTGGTTCAACTTTAATGTTATGAAGTGACAGGAATACTTTTTGTGCAACAAAACAAAAGTATATATATAAAAGTGAATAAAGTCTTTAACAAAAAATGTTTTGTTTTGCGCATTAATATCTTAATTTGTGTTCCGAAGATGAACGAAGGTCTTACGGGTTTGGAACGAAATGGGGGTGAGTCATTAATGACAGAATTTAAAATTTTTAGGGGAAACCTTTAATTTGATGGATTCGACATTCATACACTTGTACTTAAGTATCCAAAGAAGAAAAAAAACGTTGGGTCCAGTTAGATTTACAGTATTAGCCTGTAGATAGACCTAGTGTGAATGATTGTGTGTGTGCAAGGAAAATTATAAATAAAGCTTTAACACTGATTAGTGTCTGTGGGCAAGGGTGAGTGTAAGGAAGACAAACCATGAACAAAAGTGTTTCCTAATTTGATTTGGCTGTGTGTGTGTTTGTGTTTCACATAAAGAATCCAGTGTCGGCCTGCTTTCTTCTGGGTCTGTAATGATTATGCAATCCTCTCTAAGAGCCAGAAACCCACACGCAAGCCTTTTAGCTCTTTGAGGAACCACATGCAGGCTTTACTATGAAACTGCTTGTGCAATGATTGATGCTATAGTCTGCAGCATATAGCAAGATTATCTGAACAGGATATTAAAAACATCACTCCATAAATTCCTGTTTTGAGTGCACATACAAGACAAGAACTAAAACTAAGCTCCTTCCAACTTCTTTCAGACTTAAAAAGAAAAGTTGACAGACTGTTACGTGTGCATATAAATGTAAGGATATTTGGAGAAGGCAAAGTTGTTACTTGAAAATTCCTCCAGTATGTACAGTAAGTGCTGTAATTTGTTTGGTTTGGGATGAGGAACTGAGGGATGGGCTCTATGTGCTCGTTCACTGTTCACATCTGATGGGTGTATAAAAGCTAACCAGTCTTCGCCTGTTGCCAGAACTTGCCACATAACCTCTGGACCCTGCAACATCATGCCACCTCTTTGCTGTAATAATGACCTATGTCATCCCATTAGATATATTATACTCAATATAAGTTACTGATTGACATATTTGTGGTGTAAAAATATCAAGTCACTGGAACTTTTACCAAGAACCTTTTACCCAGATTTTATGTCGAGTTCATCATGACATTTCCCACACAAGCCCACTTCAAAAACCTGATAGACCAATTTCACCCTTACACTGGGTAAACTTTTTTTTTCTCAGCAGTGGCTGAGCCTGACAAGAACCAGGTCAAAAATCAAAGTCTTTGTACAAATTAAATATCATGAAATGTTTGAACTGTCTTGGTGATTTATTGGTAAGAAAACAAAGCTCTAATTAAGAGCTACATTTAGAATTAAATTGAAATGACTGTGCTTAACTTGGTTATATCCTTCTCCGTGTCTGTTTGGTGCAGTTGTGCATGATCAAACTCGGTGTTTGAAACAGTGTTTTTCACAATGTGCTGGGGAAATCATCGGCCACACAGACCTGATCTGCTGATTCATATTGATAAGACGCACTGCTCACACACTGTACGCTTATCTGGACATGTCTATCATAAACGGCAACACTACGGTCATCTCTCAAAGACATTTCATCTCATTCACGCTAATACTCCTGTCGTCATCATCTTAAAATCTGTAAATATGCACAGTATTAACAAACCCATAGAAGTAGTATTGTTGATTCGTTGCTCTGCTTACTAAAGATTAATGCAACTGTGACTTAATGTTTGTTGTATACAATACAATACAATTCAATTCACATTTATTTGTATAGCGCGTTTCACAATACACATCGTGTCAAAGCAGCTTCACAGAAAATGCATACGTCTACATTACAATTTAAAGTGAGTATTGCATTACTTTTGTAGCGCGTTAGGCTACTCTCAAAACACTGATCATTAAACAACAATTTGTCCACACTATGCATTTCAGAAATGCACATATATGATGGGTAAACACATCCCCAAATGGACGAAGCGCGTGCAGTCAGCGGACGCTCTCGCTGCAGAGAAAAACGAAAGTATAAACAAGACTTAATGAATGAAGATGGCTTGTCTTACTGTACATACGTGAGATGGACGTATGCCCATTACTTCGAGTTTGTCAGATATAAGGACAAGTAGAACGTAATAGTCAAATGCAAATGCAGTCAAATGCAACCTTTGTCTAAAACCGAAATAACTATCGACGTCGCAAAATAGCACTAGCATAGCACTTTGTGCATGACTGTTTTGTGTTGTGCAGTGAACCTCTTGAATTCAAAGAGAATAAAATAATAATGACAACAATAAGAAAAGAATAAATGTGCATCTTGTCATGGAATTAGAGTTTACATCAGTTAAACTCTGTATTCGTACAGTTGTGTTTAATAGACCCTTAAGCTATTCCCAGATAATCACTTTACCGCTACCATACTTTTAACAGACTTGGATCGTTTTTAATTCTGTCCGTCATCCTTTCTTGCATTGTCTTGAGCCTTCACTTTGCCAATTATATGCTATGTTGTTAGTAGCCTGGATAGGCCAGAGTCATTATGCTACATCATGTCGCCTTCTACTGGATGTAAAATGCTCTGTAGTACATTGTCATTTTTTAATGTTAAGGTCTACTTCTGTAGTTATTTTGGTGAAAGTAACTCAAAAGTAATACAGGAATAATGTAACATTACAATTCTGAGACAGTAACATTGTAAGGTAAAGAATTACTTTTAAATTACAGTAGCAAGTCATCTATAATGTATTACAGTTTAGAAGTAACTTGCACAACACTGTTAATGATTAGGGTATATAGAAATTAGCATGGGTGCGTGAGTCGTCTCTTCACAGGTGTTGGTCATCTGCAGTCTTTATGAGGGGCTGGATTCAAACTGGAGCTGACAGACTCTCTAGTTACCTCGGAATGGGCGTCCCGAGATAAAACAGAACAGGAAAATAATTAGCGTAACTGCTGTTCAAAGCAAAGACAATCATGTGCACTGATAAAACTGGAGTACAAGGTTATGAGATGCATTATGTGAATTCTTGGCTAAAGAGATGCATCTTTAATCTAGATTTAAACTGGAGGAGTGAGTCTGAGCCCCGAACATTATTAGGAAGGCTATTTCATAGTTTAGGTGCCAAAAATGAAAACGTTCTTCCTTCTTTAGTGGACTTAGATATCCTAGGTACTACCAGAATCCCGTTTAGTGATCTTAAAGATCGTGATGGGTTAAAGGCGATAGAAGATCAGTTAAATACACAGGAGCTAAACCGTATAGGGCCTTTATAGGTCAGTAGCAATACTTTATAATTGATACGAAACTTAATAGGTAACCAGTGTAGGGATGTTAGAATTGGTGTTGTGATATTTTCTTGACCCAATAAGAACTCTAGCAGCTGCATTTTGGACTAATTGTAGCTTGTTTATTGAGGAGGCAGGACAGCCAGCTAGTAATGCATTACAGTAATCTAGTCTAGAGGTCATGAATGCATGAACTAACTTTTCCGCATCAGAGACAGATTACATGTTCCATAGCTAAGCAATGTTTTTGGAAGACGGCTGTTTTTTTAACATTTGAAATATCCTTCTAAGTCCAAATTATATTCTAAGAGATTCTATGTACAGGTTTTTGGTCCAGTAAGTAATACCTCAGTCTTATCTGAATTTAATAGGAGAAAATTACAGGTCATCCAATATTTTATACCTTTAACACAGCTTGGATAATTTAGTGATTTCATCTTGTCGTGCTGAAATGTATAACTGAGTATCATCGGCATAACAGTGGAAACTAATTCTTTGTTTTCTTATAATATTACCAAGTGGCAGCATATATATTGAGAATAGCAGAGGGCCTAACACAGATCCTTGCGGCACTCCATAATTTACAGACGTTATCTTAGATTTTTCCCAGTTTAAATAGACAAATTGGTAACGATCTGATAGATCCGATTTAAACCACTTTAATGCCTGTCCCTGAATACCAGTGTAATTTTGTAGAAGATCTAGAGTATTTTATGATTTATGGTGTCGAATGCGGCACAAAGATCAAGTAAAACTAGTATTGAGATGCAACTAAGAATAAGTCATTTGTGATTTTAATGAGCGCAGTTTCTGTGCTATGATGGGGTCTGAATCCAGACGGAAATTTTTCTTGGATATTTTCGTGCAAGTTGGAGCACAATTGAGCAGACACAATTTTTTCTAGTATTTTAGACAGAAATGGATCGACGATTTGAAATGGGTCTGTAATTTGCTAATTATTTTGGATCTAGTTGTGGTTTCTTAATGAGAGGTTTAATAAATTGAGCATCAGCGTCAGTTCTGGCAGACCAAGTAGTCAAGACGCTGCTAACGTGATTGACAACACCACGGTCTCATCAGCTGATTTGCATAAGCTGTTTCAACTCCCCTCGCTGCTAATGGCTATGCTAAAAACAGGGCACCTATTATAAGCAGATTCAGTTCGCTCTTACTACTTGATGCTCGCTGCTTTGCAACGCACCACCTCCCCACCTCCTCCTGTCGTGTATAACGTGGCATTTGTTATGTCATTGTTGCTGCTCTGTTCATAGGGGGAATAGTTAAGCTCTCCCAGTCCTAAACTGTCTGAGCGTTCCCTAATGCTGCTGCTGTCCTTTGACTCTCTGCTATTTCATGGTGCTCATGAAAGGTCAGAGGACTCCCTGAACAGAGCCATACCGCCAAAAACAAAATTTAATTCAGAATTCATCAACTGATTGCAATTCAATAAAAAATTCTAAATAATTTGTATTGTCATGTGTGTTCTTGACTTAATGGATCTGACAGAACTGCCATCTTGAATGGTCTTGGGACATGACCTAGAGATAAAGATGAATTTATAATATTGAGAAGAGGCTCTTCTGCTACAGGTAACTCTTTTTCAGTAGTTTAGTTGGTATTGGATCTAATAAACATGTTGTTGGTTTAGAAGCAATGATACGTTTATTTAGCTCTTCCTGTCCTATGGTTGTAAAGCACTGCAGTTGTTCTTCAGGGGTGATAATTGAGGCTGAATCATAAAACGCTGTCAAAGGTTGTACATTTATAATTGTATTTCTGATGCTTTCGATTTTTTTAGTGAAGAAATTCATAAAGTCATTACTACAATGTGGTCTTGGAAATAAATTGTCATTGTTTCATAATTTAAATCTGCCAGGATTAGTCATAATACATGCTTGAATGTGGCATATAAATGTCATGAGATTAATACATGATATACTGTATATAAATTTCAAGCATGTATTAAACTCATAACATTATGTAACTAATCCCGACAGAACGGTGAAACCTGACATACAAAGAAGTACAAATTAATTTCTTTGTAGATTATACAACAGCAATTTGGAGTACAGACAAAACAGAAAGGAAACAGACTTTCATAATTTGCATGCATCTGAATCATACCAAAGGGAATGTTGTCCTTCCTGTTTGAGTCTTCCTGCCTCAATTGACCAAAATAATTGTGTTTTTAAGGTAATTTTCACCTTCAAATGCAGTGTATTACTTCTGTGAACCTTTAAGCACTGTAGTTGTTCATCAGCCTCTCTTTCTGCAAGATGGAGAAGCTCTTCTAATGTGCTTCTGAGACGAACAGACTTGTAATTGTGGCTTTCTGACTGAGCTAATTAGTTTCTGGTCTTGTGACGCTGTGGGAACAGTGAGGTTTTATTATCCGTGTGTGTGTGTTTGTGAATGTGTGAACAGGTTTGTGTTTTGAGCAAATGGAATGTGGCTAACCCAGAAACAACATTTCAACAATCTGACTCAACCCCTAATCTATATAAATGACTGGATTGGTCATCATGAAATCAGCCATGCCACCATATTGGTATTCCCTCATAATCTATTGAATTAATTGGAAATCCTCAGATTTTAATGTGAAAGCTACATTACGAGCGTTTTTATATCCTAAGTTTCCCTGTACATTCTTACAGCACAAACGTCCTACACATTTAAATGGTTATTTATTTGTTTAAAGTTGGGAATTTATCCTACTAGTTAAAAGATGTGTCCATTTTCATTACAGTAGCGAATATCAAATCAATTGATGAACAAGACACCTCAACATTTGTTACATTTGTTACCAATGATTCTTCTGAAATCTAAATATGCTTTGTGAGGCATGCGCACATAACTTAATTCTCCATGTACAGTTATTCACTGTGGTTATGTTGTCATATAATATTGTTTTTATTTTAGTAACTGTAAATGATTCCGCTGTGTGTTCATTAACAGTGTGTACTTCGAAAGCAGTAAAGATAATGACTTAAACATTGTTCAAATAAATACTTAGCTAAACAAAATATACAAATAACACTTAATTTATTTGCAAACTGTCATGCTAGTAAAAAGCTATAGAATTTGAGCTGACCTGTAGCTTTTTATTGGTTCATCTATAAGTAGATGTTTGTCAACAAAAATACATCAAGAAATAATACAAGCGCTTCACAACTTATTCAGAGAAGTGAAAGCTGACTGCATCTAGACCAAAGTAACAAAATGCCTTTTTTTAGCTAAGTATACCAGGACAACAAATAGCTGTATTGCATCTTTTTTAAACAGACTGTTCGCATTAAGATTCAATAAATACAAAGCTGGGGTCATATCGAAGTGCAATCCAATGAGATCTTCCATTACACTGTGTAAACCATGGATTTTAAGCAGGCTTGTGCACAATTCAGAATTGAATTGAGAATGACTCCTGAATTCCAATTAAATTCTTGAATTTGAATTGATGTCAAAAACAGGATCTAGAATTACAACTCGAATTTGAATTAAAGGAAGCAGAATTGAAATTCAATAACAATTCAAAGAAATTAATTTACATATTTTAAGTGAAGTACGTAATAATGAAGCTTTACAGTATATATCAGATATGATTGCATTACATATTCTATAAATTATATTAGTTTGAACTACTTGTACAGATTACATTAACAGGAAATATTTTCCTCGAGCAATGAATGTTAAAAGCTCTAGTCACAGAACAAATAATTAAGTTTGATTTATTGTAATTGTAATTTTGTGGAACATTGGTGTGGAACATTTGAGGAGATATTGAGAATTAGATGCAACAGTGTTGCTCGGTGAGTTTTGCATGGGAAGGAATGATAACTGCATTTAAAACAACTTTGTGTTATTTTATTACTTTGAAATGAAAATAACATTGAAACAATACTAAGAGGGGGTAATTTATTTAAAGAATTTGATCATTATCTATGTTTTCGAACAAAATGTATGCAGGGTTGAGGAGACTAGTTACGTGTAATGAAATTGTTACAAAATTAATGTAATTGTATTTAGTTGTATTACTGAGGTAAAATGTGTAATTTAATTAGTTACTAATCAAATTGAAAGGAAATTGCTTTGCATTGATAAAGTAATCCAAATAAAGTAATCCAAACCACATAAAGGGTAACTTATAACAGCAAGTAAATACATTTCCAAAGTAACCTTCCTAACTCTGGATGTATGTGAGATTCAACACATGCTTTCTGTTGTGTGACTGTGTGGAATTTCTTTGAATTGACATTAATTTAATTCCACTCCCTGTCATTCCAATTCAAATTCAACTTCCTGTGGGGCAGAGTCAATTCAACTCAAATTCCAACTCATGAATTGAATGGAGGCCAATTCTGAAATTGTTTTGCACAAGCCTGATTTTAATACAATACAGTGCAATAGTAATAGAGGCTTGTATGTATTGTAATATTTATTGTATATTCAAATACATTTATGACAGTTATCCCAGATATATATTCATGCTCAATATTTTCTGTATAATTTTGTACACAAAGAAATAAATTTTTTCACACCCATCACACCAATGATTTCTATATCGCTTATCCTGCCCTAAGAGACCATAAACATTACAGATAACGTCTGAAGTAACAATTCATTTACATACATGTCCATCTTGACTTTCGGTCTCAAAAGGAAAGGATCAATGATTTATATGCTACTTAATTTGAGAACACACTAAAAACTAGAGAAATAATACTTAGCCCACATGACCGCAACAATAACAACACTTAATCAGAGGTTCATTCATGGGTGTTATTCATGAAACATGAGCAGAACAAGTTTCGGTCTGAATCCTAAATCTGTGCATAATGTATGTTTATTAACGCACTAAATTAATTGTTACAGTTTAGACAAATTATTGTATATATGATTTACACAGAAATTTGTTCTGCTCATGTTTCATCAATAAGGCCCATTGACTCACTGGTGAACAATAAGCAGGTGGACACAAGTCCACCTGGTAGAGGCAGGATTGATAGGACTTTTGATAAACAAATAAAATCACATTTATTAATTTAGCAAACACTTATCCAAAATGTGAGATACAAGCAGAATTAAACAGGAAATAATACAAGTAATGTTACCATATCAAATTTGTGGAAGTACTAGTAGCGTAGTAGAGCAATAGTGCAATTGTAAGTGCTATTTTCTTTAGTGCAAAAAGGCCAGTTAGTGTGTTGAATGGTTCCAGAAGAGTTGTTTTCAGATCTTTATATTATATCAACAAAAGAGACAGAGATATGCTGCTCTGTCTCTCTCTGTTTTTAATGCTACTGAATATTTTCGTTCACATTATAACACATAGTCATGCTGAATGATTTTACATGAGGAGTATTAAAGGATGCCATTATGAATGTGCCTGCCATTTTTGTTTGTTTGTTGGCCATAAAAATGCATTATAAAAATGCAGTCAAGTCAATACAGAGAAGATACATTTTCAGGGCTGTTTTTAAATACACAGTTGACTGATGTGATGACCTAGTTTCATTGCACAGTAGAGTGGAATTAACCGAGCCAATCAAAACAATGAACCCAATTACAAAACCGCAATTCATATTATTTGAAATGCATTGGATTGACATGAATACTATGTTATTTGAATATGGCAATATTTACATAGTAGGTTATTGCCAGCTAGTACAATAGAATGCCGTGTGATAAAAGTGAAATTTAATATAATATTCAACTCTACCTGTCATTCTACAGCAATGTGGCTGAATATTCATGGATAGACTGTCCTCACAGTTTGTGGAAGAACATAGGCATCTTTACACAGCAGACGTGGCACAGAAACCGATTCTGAAGCGGCATAACATCACAAAAATTTGCATTTACACAGACCGTTTAATGAGTCTCTGAAGCGGCATAAATGCATTTACACAGGAATGAAAATCGCGGGGAACAATGCTTTGAACATTTCAACAGTTTTAACAAAGTGTTATAAAATAATGGAATAAATAAAAATAAAATAAAAATACAGAAATTTAAATTATTTTCCTCTACGTGCTGGCGCTTTTGATGTTTGTCATGATTCTGTATAGGCCTGTAGGCTATGGTATAGCCTTGTTTTATATTTCGTAATAAAATTGTGCCTGATTGAACAAATGCTATAAAAAAATATATATATTATTACGGCTAGATCACCGCAAGGATTTAAAGTGGACGAAAGTTTTTTTAAAAGAAACAAAGTCACTTTGGAGCAGTCACAACAAATGAACAATGATAGCGTTTCATGACAGCAGATATATCAGAAGCAAATATCAAATCTAATATCAAATAGCCTATCGTTCTCAAAGAGATTATTTTTGGAATATACTATTACAATGCACAATCACAGTGACGCCGACTGGGTTAAGCATAACCCATCTGAGGGAAATGTTGCAGTGCGTTTATCTGCCAGACTCTTAAAAGGAAGATTACAAATGGGAAATGCCAATTTATTACACACGACGGTGGTTTGCTTGACGATGTGAGTTAGAGCCCTACACAGGCCACAAATCTAGGCCCTAGCCCAGCCCGTGTCCGACAGCTTATCAAAATTTTCGGCCTGAGTCCAGCTGGAGCCCGTGGTTTTTATTTTATTTTATTTTTTTATCCTCCCTATTAGGCGACACATTGTTGCAGCCATTAAAATAGTTCAGTGTTGTTTTTAATGTAAAAGTAATTATATTTCGTTTCGTTTCTTTATTAAGTCAATTTAGAAAAATGTTTGAAGCATTTTTTGGTTTGTTAAATTAAAGTTTTTGTTTTTTAAAGTGACGATCAAGCGGCCGACCGCATGTTTGATCAATTTAGCCTGTCAAATCAACACTGGACTTGTCTTGCCTATAATAAAATCCATAGATATAAAACACTTCAAGCATCACAATGTTAGTTAAAACATTTAGCCTACTATCACCACCACCACAAAGGGGCATTTTTGACAAGATGAGGCTGATGCTGCTCGCAAACCAAACGGGCTACACAATCTAAACTAATAAAAATTAAGGTCTTACACCTCTCCGCAAAATGAATATAATTCCGATCTTCAATTCCCAATTCCCTTCAATTTAAATGTGAGGACAGGACTCTTTTATCTTAATTCCTAATGGTTTGTCTCCTGCTTCTTGATTCTCGCGCAGCGTGAGCTGACGTACAGGCAGTTGTCATGACAATAGGGTAGTTTAAGGCGGCACAAGTTCGCGTTCATTTACACTGAATCAAAGCTGTTTCAGCATAGCCTTTGATACTAGGGGCCGAGGTGGATCAGACCCGGCATATTTTAAGTCTGCTTTAATGCAGCATTGCGTCTTTACACAGAATTTTAAGCAGACACAGAGCCGCTTTAGAGCCGCCATAACTCGGCTGTGTAAAGATGCCTCATGATGAATAACATGATGAAAATACATGATGAATGTTTTTATTTGAATAAACACACAGTAGGCCGCATAGATATAGATGCCTCATTAGCGGCTGTTTCTATGGGCCGCTATACGTAAGCCGTCCACCATATTGGATCGATCAAAGCCAGTCCGTGAACATTCGAGAGCAAGGGGATCACTGTTTCTTTAATTCTTTACCCCCTTCTTACACAGATTTCTCCCTGACAAACAAGATGACCTTGGTTACATCATCCTCTCCATCTGTCTGTTTGTTTATGTCATGGAAATGTGGCTGTGTGTGATGTAGATTTAAAGATCTTTCTCCTTTTCTTTCTTCATGTTTGTGTTTGATTGTTTGTGTGTGTGTGTGTGTGTGTGGTGATATTTTATTGGTATCTGACTCATCAGTGATGTCTCATGGTGATGCTCTATGAAGAGAAATGAGCAAGGTTTTTCCTTTCAAAAACATAAATATTTCTCTCTTCTCTCCTTCCCTTTTCTCTCCCCCTTGCCTTATTGATCCAGCAGTCGGACTGTTTATTCGGTTAAACATGGCCATTTGTTCTGTCTCTGAGAAATGTTATGCTTGCACAATGTGTGCGGTGGATGATTGGAGTGCTTGTAAGTTGATCCTATGATTCTTGAAGACTGACCGCAGGCATGATCATAACAGCTCACTAACCTCAACAGTTGACCTCTGACCCCCTCAGATTTTTTTGCAGAAGATGAATCTGATGAGGCACACATACCAATAGCAACAGCATCTGGATGAAATTTAGAAACTTCAGTGTAGTCACTGAATGTAACTCCAGTCCTTATAATATAAACCTCCAGATGCTGATAAAAAAATTTAAGTATGCCCTGACTGACAGTTGTTTCTCTTTCTTGTCTTTGTTTCAGATCCAGCCATACGATAAGATTAAGGTGAAGGGTATACCGGACAACATAGCAGACAGTCTGAATAAGCTTGTGGTGGTGAAGCTGAATGGAGGTCTGGGAACCAGCATGGGCTGCAAAGGGCCCAAGAGCCTCATTAGTGTCCGTAACGAGAACACTTTCCTGGATCTGACCGTCCAACAGATCGAGGTTAGTCACATGACACCAGAAGCTTGCAGTACTGCCCATGTAGGTCTATAATATCTTCCCATTCATCTCAATGACAGTTGTTCAGCAGGGGCTAAAGTGGCCACTTTAAACTTTGACCCCTTGGTTTAAACATGTAGCAAATTCTTTCATAGCACATTTTGAAAGGTTATGTCTTTCTAATATCCTTCTGGTGTTTTTATCTGTAGAGGACATGCATTCATTTATTGTCTCTTTTAAATGCATCTCAAATAGGAGAGCTTCTCAAATTTGAACCGAATGAAATATAAATCACTCCAGCTGTGGAAAAAGCTGCAGCTGTCTGAGAGATTTTTGAAAGTTCCAAACAGACCTCCACCCTTAGGTCTTAAATCACAAACATATGTTCCTCTGTCTTTCCCTTCTCTTGCTATACTCATCTACAGCTGTAAAACACAGGCACATTCCTTCATTTATACAGAGTGAGCATTTTAATCCAGGAGCAACAGGCTCTGTGCTAGTTATTTTTCTCAGTGCCATGGACTGTAGGTAGTGTGCATGAAAGAGAACTTAGGGTGAAACCAAAACAGAGAGGGCTGTGTTCTGAGCAAGAGGGAAAAAAGATAGGGGCAGAATACTGAGCCCTGTGGGACACCCTCGCTGAAGAACACTCAGCTCAGTGTCTCTTCGGCAGACCATTTACCTGCCTCATGTCGTCAGATATCCTGCTCACTGAATAAATTAGTACATGTAAATGGGTAATCTGTCCTTCTCCCACAGAAATACAGGCTGTCAATTCTGTGATTAGCAGGCCTTTAGCAAGGCCTTAGGCCAGTTTATACCATTTGGCTTCTCTTTGGCTAGAACTTATGGGCATACATTCATTACAGGAAACTGACCTAAAATCGGTCAACACATTCAACAGTTTCTTAAAGAGGAATAATATGCCATGAATAATTTTTGTAAGAACTTTGTAGTTATTTGGACAGGTACCATTAAAAAAATAAATCATTCAACTTTTTATTGTGTGACTAAATTTGCTAGATTTTCTCCATTTTTAACTTAATGAACGCAAAATAGTTAATGTACGATTTGTGCTATGTTAAAAGGCATTTGGACATGTTCCTTTTAGTAAAGGGTTTCTGAAATTTATCTGAATATTTTAAGAATTACTGCTGAAACTGGTGTCTAGGACTAGGCTTAAACTTTGGTCCAAAAATAGGCATCTTTTTATTTACTCTGTTTATTGCAGTACTGTTGATATTGGCCAATTTACCTAATACTTCTGTTGTGATCTAAATATTGACTCTGTTTATCAGTCTAACTGTCGAGATTAGATAGGAGAGATGTCTACGTCCATCTGAGACAGTGTTTTGTCAGCTTGACTCTGGCGTTAAAGATCACACATTTACAGCATTGCTGTTAAAATAATAACTTTTATTATTTATAGGGGTGGTAAAACAAATTCTTTCGAAGGCTTGATTGTGTTTGTGGGGTGCACTGTAACGTGTTCATGCTTCGTTTTTAAAAAATTGCATTATTTTTCATATATTTTACCTTTATTCTACACTGCTCTGTCCCTCCTTGTAAAAACGGTCTGATGGTTTCCGGGTTCTATGAAGCCGGTCCCTCAAAAATACGCAGTGGGCTCAGATTGGTTAGCTGGCCCAGTGTGTTGTGATTCGCTAACCGCCTAGTGCACATTTGTCGGAAACGTCACACCCCTTACCTTTACCGGTAGACTGTGCTTTGGGTAGTATTAGAAACAATGGCGTCAATAAAACCATACCAATTTGAGCCCGAATCAGACCCCGACAATTTTAGTGATGATCGAGCAGAATCTGTTCAGTCCTCAAGAGTAAAGACTGCGAATCTATAGTGATCGCTACTGAATGGCACTGTTACTTTTGTATTTTTAGAACGATTATAGCCAAATATCTGTCGCAAGAACTATTAACGCAAAACAAACACTAAACATTGGCTTTACTAGTAGCCAAATCAAACACAGAACCATGTTTAGCATGCCTGTAGATAAACAATACATAAAAGCTCTAATCAAAGAATAATTTACACTAATTCCAAGTTCGCTGTTGAGATTTAAAAAAAAGTTTAACGTTTAGGTGTTTGTCGGATAATGTTAAGTATGAATGAGCATTTAACAGACTGGTTTGCAGAACAGCGTTGTCATCTGTGCATTCCTTGCTACAACGTACAATTAACAATACGAACTATTACAGGAAAACGCATCGGCGAAAAATAAATCATACTTACAGGTTGTGGCCCGTAATTATTGCAAATACAGACGAATATTGTCCATTATGTCAAATTTTCCGGTCTTCTACTCCGACACCTGTCTGTCTCGTGCTTTGATTTATGATGGGCAGCATATATCTGCTGCAAATGCGACCTGTTCCCCGCTGTCTCATACACACATACATATAACATGTTGTATGTTAAACGCACTGCAACACACCCCCATCCCTAGGAAGGCTGAACAAAGTGGACCTGCAATCCGGATGAAAATAACAGCGTTTCGTCTGCATTGCGGCAACAACACTCCAGCCTACTAACCACAACAAAGCTTCCCCACGGCGAAACAAAATGGCCTCGCCCCCCCTTATTTAATATTCTCGGAGGAGGGATTTATGTAAATATTGGGGCTGGTGATGTCAGCAACCCTGGAGGAATGTCTGGTAGTCCCTACCAGCCGTTTGCTGTAGTCCTTAGAAATTGATTTCTTTAAAAGCAAATATCTCCCTTTGCTTTAAACTTTGAACGTTGTAACTTTGCAGATGTTGTTTATGCTCAAACAGCAACAATACACACTAGCTAAAGTTAGAAAAGTGAAATCGTGGTTTACCACCCCTTTAAAATGATAGATTCTCTCAGCTAAAACAGAATCTGCTGCAGAATGTAATTAACCTGCCAAAGTGTCTCAGACACTTTGAACCTCTCAAACCAATAAGTTGTATTGTACTGAAATAGTATTGATGAGAGACATTGTCGGATCACAGTCATTGTTAACTTGATTGATAATGTGTTTTTTAGTAAGTTAATTTGTTTTCTTTTGTCTCTTCAGCACTTGAATAAAACATATAATGCTGAAGTTCCACTGGTGCTAATGAACTCTTTCAATACGGATGAAGACACCAAGAAGATCTTACAGAAATACACGCACCACAGAGTCAAGATACACACTTTCAACCAGAGCAGGTATTAACCCCCACACACACACGTTAACCTAATATAAAATAGACTTGCATTTATTTTTAAATAAAGCTAATTATAATAATACAAACTTAAACCTAAAGAAAAAATGTATAAATATATGTGTAATTTATTCAGGAATGTCATGCATATTTTTATTTGGGGGGGTCTGTTCAGTCGACGTATTTTGTAGCTTATAGAAACAAACAAAGCAAAAGCACTGACACTGCAAGGCAAACTGTACCATATCATGGCGTTGTACAGTGTATTTTGTGAATCAGAGGCTGTTCTTTGAAGTCCTGCAAACCCAAGTCCTCCATTAGTTACTAGTTACCAATTACATCTTCAAAAGTGTAACTAGATTACTGAACAAATGACCCTCTCCAAACAGTATTTAATTACTTATTACTAATTACTTTCCAAATCCTATATCAACCTTGAGTTAAGCGATTCAATGATAGACATGAAATGGCTCTTTTAATGACATAATCTTCATTCAAATACATAATATAAAACTACATCAATTATTCTTATCAACTGACCAAAGTATTGCAAATGTGAGAAGGATAGATAAAAACATGCATTTTAAAGTTAGACTTTAAATTTGGATGGTAATTCCACTATTGTATGATATTTAATTGTTCTACAGTCTATACACAGTATTTAGTTCAATTACTTGTGAAGTAACTGTAATTAAATTACACAAAAATAAGAGTAATCCCTTACTTTACTTGTTCAAGGGAAAAGTAATTAAATTACAGTAAATAATTACTTAGTAACTAGTTACACCCAACACTGCGAGCGCTGAGCGCATCCGTAAACGCAGATTTAAATTTAGAAGTTCTAATCACAGTATGATCGTACTCTTCAAAGGGTTAATTATCAAATGTAAAAAAAAAAATTTTCACGTGCATGGCCATGACGCCTCTACGTTTATTCATACTTTTTATATTTAGAGAAGGGAGGTTTTTTTTGTTGATTTATCGGACTTCTCATAGTAATCATTCTGACCACAAACCACAAATATATGAATTTCTTCACCTTCATAATGTATGCTGCTGACCCTTACCCTGCAAATACTTAAAAGTTTTGTAAGTTAAAGATTGATGAGGTTTCTAAGCAATAATGGGGATACGTTAATATTTAATGGACTCGTCAAAGCTGAAATTTATCTCAAAGCTAACAACAGACGCTCGTGGGATACGGTTACATGTGTTATTCAGAATACAGTGCTGAAAGATGGCACAAATTCAGTCCCGGTTGAAGCTGAGGCTTGTGGAAGAGACCATGTTATGAAAGGAAGAGGAGGATGATGAAGGCTACATAAAATGTCAGATATTTTCCCTGGCTTCATTTGACCTGAATAAGCCTGAAATGCAGGAGCCAGAGAAGATTTTATAGCTCCTCTGATAACACATTTGCATAAGCAGTGCATTTTTCATGCCAATGAAATAAACAAGGCTTGAAGTGTTTTTTCTTTCTGTAAAGAGGATATGATACTATGATTTTATCTATTTTATGACTTCTGTTTTGATATGATAATGAATATAATTTTTATATTATATGAAAAGTAGTGTTTTATTATATATATTTATTTAACAATAATTATATGGACAGTAACAAATGTGATGTTCAGTATTACATGCATCTATATTAGAAATATTAGAAATTCAGACTTTCTTTTTCTGAATTTCCCAGGTATCCAAGGATAAATAAGGAGTCTTTGTTGCCGGTCGCAACGGATATGGCTATGACAGGAGAGAATGCAGATGTGTGGTATCCACCTGGACATGGTGACATTTACGCCAGCTTTTATAACTCTGGTCTTTTGGATCAGCTCATCGCTGAAGGAAAGGAATATATTTTTGTCTCCAATATCGATAACCTGGGCGCAACGGTAGACCTGTGTATATTGAATCACCTGGTGAGCCAGCCAAACGGCAAACGCTGTGAGTTTATCATGGAGGTCACAGACAAGACTAGAGCAGATGTGAAGGTGAGAGGATATTATTTATGAGTAATACCGTGCAGAAGTACAAAACAATAGTGTGACTTTTAATCAGTGCCAAGTGTATTTAAATTTTATGTAAGAGCTATAAAAATATTTCAAAAAAATAATAAAGGCATGTTTTCCAGGCTGTTTTTTTATTACTAAACAAAGGACTAATTATGCAAAAACAAATCATTGAAACAAGAATGGACCCACTTTATATTAGGTGGCCTTAACTACGATGTACTAACATTTTAATTAATAATTTCATACAAGGCACTTATTGTGTACATACATGTTTTTACATTGTACTTACATTTAAAAAAATACCTGCATGTAATTACATCTGTAATTTCTGTAATTACATATGTAATTAAAGTGTAAGTACACTTCCCTTACACCTAACCCTACCCTTAAACTTACCCATACCACCACCTGTCCCTAACCCTACCCGTATCCCACCTCAATATCAGCAAAGGTGTACATTGTACATTGTACTTATTTTTTTATGTAAGTACATAGTAGTTAAGGCCACCTAATATAAAGTGGGGCCACAAGAGTTTTGAATCAATTCATTGAAATGGCCAGGTTGAATTGATTCAGCTTACATGCTTAGCTCAGCTTTTAAAAAGATTTGTTCATGCCATATACATAAATTAGGTGTATTTGTGGGGAACAAGGCTTATATTTGTTGCATTTTCATTGAATGTTGCACGCTTTTGTTGTCTAGGGAGGTACGCTCATTCAGTATGATGGTAAGCTTCGGTTACTGGAGATCGCCCAGGTTCCCAAGGCTCATGTTGATGAATTCAAATCCGTGACCAAGTTTAAGATCTTCAACACCAACAACCTGTGGATCTCCCTATCTGCCATAAAGAGACTACAGGAACAGAATGCCATGGACCTGGAAATCATTGTAAACCCTAAGGTAGGAAAAGTCTAACTGTAAAAATTTGCAGAAACTGCAGCTTGTGTGGAAAATCAGGATATTACATATTATAAGTCTTTTATCTAAGTAATTAGTAAAAATTTTGACAGTAGCTACTAGGGGTGTAACGGTTCACGTATTCGTACCGAACCGTTTCGGTACAGGGCTTTCGGTTCGGTGCACGCGTGTACCGAACGGTTTCCGAATGCAATCTTTAACAGTTAACAGTTAATTTCTTCTATGTCATGAAAATGACAGCCACTGTGTATAAATTATTATATTTCAACAACGAATTGGAGGAAAAAAACTATTTTATAATTAGATTTAGAAGTTATTGCAAAAACTGCCTTATGTGAAATTTACATGTTTGCGTACTATGTTATTTGAGTGTTGATTATTATACCTAAAAATAAATAGCAGCTGAATTTAGGCTAATAGTTTGGGCTCTATTGTTAACCTTTAATATTAATGTGCAAGTAAGGGCTCCCTTTAGTTTACAGCAATATCTTCAATAAACTTTGTTATAATTTAATTCATTTAAGGACAGACACTTTTTTTTTTAGTAAACCACTGTTTAATAAAAATAAATAAAAAGCAATTTTGTAAAACTGCTGTACCGAACCGTGACTTCAAAACCGATGTACGTACCCAACCCAACCATCAGTTTTGTGTACCGTTACACCCCTAGTAGCTACATTTATATAGACACTTTTCATTTAGATCAGAATGAAATCATTCTGCTTGATGAATCTGAACATTGGGTAGATGTGTGTTTATATGCCACAAGCTTCAAATTGGATTTGATCTCTTGACATGCGCACATGGCACAAATATACAGTTTCATGCTATTTGCGCATACTAGCTATTCTCCTACCATTGCTTCTTTTCTTTGTTTTAAAAAGCAGACTTAATATGTTTTCTATTTTGGGCCATGCTGCTTATATTTATCAAGCAGTAAAAAAACAAGGCGTCTGTGGATGTCTGAAGAGTCTGAAGCAAGGACTCTTGGGACAATGTTGTCCTGGTCCACTTCACAGACGATGAGTGGAAGGAGATTTTTAGAATGACAGTCATTTATGATGCTATATTCAACAACAACAGCTTGTTCCGTACGTTATACATCATTACGACATTTCTATGTCCTTTCCATAACTGAACTTTCCAGTTCAGCTTTCAGTCCATCTGTAAATGTCCTATTGAATTAATTAGAAATGGTTTAAACCACCCCTTACAATCCGAACAAAAGTTGAATTGGGTTTGGCCAATTAATTTCGATTGACATGGTCATCATGTGACTTTTGTTTTGTATTTCGACAGTGCTACTACTCCAAATACAAACGGATTATTAGAGTCCATGTAAATACCACAGTGGATTTTACCGATACCGATAATTAGGTTGGACCGCACTTGCCGATAACCGATTAATCGACCGATAGTTTTTAAAATGGATACTGGATGAAAAAACATAAGTAAAACAGTGCTGAACTTTATAACAAGAAATAAAAAAAACTGTACTGATCCATGAAAATGTGCTAAAATTAAAAACATATACATGTGAATATTAAAATGAGGAGTTCTAAAGGAACAAATTCTTCAGAAAATAATTTAAACATTAAAATATTACAGATCAAATTTGTTTCTTTGGCTATAACCTAGAAACATGCGTGTACATTTCATAGGTAACACTATGCAAGTCCCTATGCAACAAGGATGTATTCGCTTACATGAACTATATGCATTATGCAATATACGTTTTTACAGCATGTATTACTATGAGCAATACAATTTTACCTTGATCATTCATGTTAGTTCATAGTGCATTAACCAAGGTTAACAGATACAAATTTAAAGGGGCTATATGCAACTTTTTCCCCAAAATAAACGTAACAATAGCCTTTTTATTTTACCATTTATGACTCAAACATCTCCTGATGAGCATACTGACACCTTGTCCGCTCACAGTGGGTGCACCTATAAGCCTGTATCCTATTTTTTCTATTTTCTGGCGGGTCGTCTTTTCCCGCGCTGTTTGCGGATGTGACGTCACCACCGCTGCGAGAGCGAGCAGAAAATGAGAGCAGTTCTGTTTTTTGGCCACAGGTGTCAGTCGCAAGTTTAAATTTCAGAAAAACGCATATAGCCCCTTTAAACTCAATTTAATGTTGTAATTAACATACTAACATGAACAATACTTCCACAGCATTTATTAACCTTTGTTAATGTTACAAATGGAATCTTATTGTAAAGTGTTACCATTTCATACAAATCCAAACAGTCTGCTTTTTTAGAAGAAGATTATCTAATAAAAAAACGAATGCGCTTCTGCTTTGTTTATGTTTCTGTCACAGCATGGCGATACAGTTTGCTTTCTCACATGACTAATTTTATATATGCAAAATTTGGGTCCTACTTGCGTGTATTTTTATCGCATTGTTTTACCTGCTTGAGGTACTGCTAATGTTAGCGTCCTCTCAGTCTCGACGACAAACATACACACTGCTGTTATTTACCTGTTAATGCAGCGTCTAGTCAAGAAATTAATTACTTTATAATGATTTATAACAAGTACCGTAGTGTTCTATTTTAAAAGTGCATTTGATGTGTCAGCGCTCTTCGTCTCCGTCCTAGAGACCGCTCTTGTGCTATATAATGCTAACAGACCCTTCTCAGAGCTCTCTTACTGTGTAATGACAGCGCACCTGTCTCAGCCGCTCCAGCAATGAATGCAACCCGGAAAAACTATCGGTGTGGATTTTTGCCGATAACCGATTGTTCCACCAATCAGCTATCGGTGCCGATTAATTGGCAAAACCGATGAATCGGTCGACCGCTAGTTTTTTTTCGGTCGACCTCTAGAGTCCTGCAAATGTCTGCCAAATGCATAAATTAATGTAATGTAAGGATTAACAGCTCTCAGACCAACAGACACTTAAATTTTTTTAAAGGGGTCATGAACTGGCTTTTAAAAAAAATGTATACTGTTGTCTGAGGTCAACTTATGACGTTTGCGTGGTTTTTACATTCAAAAACATCCTAATGAATAAGTAATAGGCTATTTTCTACCCTGATTTTGAGCCTCTCTCATGGAACGCTCGGTTTTTATGGGTGTGCCGCTGTCACTGGCCTCACTGTTTGAATTGATCCAGCTATCCAGCCGCTAAACACTTCCACAATAAACTCCACGGAGGTGCAATTTATGAAGTTTAATCATGAATAGTGTGAAACTACAAAAAAGAGAAAATACACATATCAATTTCACAAAATAGATAAATCATCACACAAGGCAAAGAACCAACAACAATACAGTATATCAAAAGCATAGACTCATACTTTACAAACTTGAGTAGAAAAGATAACAAACATGCTGAATTAAATGCTATATTACAAAGGTTACCAACACAGCAATAAAGTAATCATAATGTTCACTAGACAAATCAAACAAAGTAACTTACAGATATTGCATTTCGAAGGATTTTGATAAGCATGATGAAGCTGGATGTCTGCAACCACATGGAGCACCTTGCACAACTCAAGCACTCAAGAAATATGGCATACTTCCTCTTTTAAACAGGAAACCATAGGAAAACTCAGAAATAAGTATCAAAATAAAAGTCCTTGTATAAACCAAAGTTTAAAGTCCAGCACACTCCCCGTCTGGGGTATGTAAAGACCCCATCTTAACTATAATATTTTAGGGGGAGTAAAGTAGAACCACTTCTGATATAGGGCGAATAAAGGTTTTCTGCATGCCTTCTCTGATAAATTTCAGCTCTACTTTTCGCACAAGACTATCTTTGCTTGGTAGTGTTTTTGCAATGATGGCCATAGGCCACTGATTTCTCTTGGCTTGGCCATCTTTCATTAACACAATGTCGCCTTCCTTGAGGCAAGGCTTGTCTTGCCATTTCTGCCTACTCTGTAGAGTGGCAAGATACTCACGGCGCCATCTTGTCCAAAATGTTTCTGCAAGATTTTGCACTCTTTTCCACTCAGCCTTAAAAAGACCTTCATCGGTAAACTCGCCAAGTGGCGGAGGAATTGAACAGGTTTTCTGGGTCAGTAGAATAGCAGGGGTGAGTATCAAAGGAACTTCAGGATCCGAAGATACTGGCACGAGAGTGCGTGCATTAATGATAGCAGACACTTCAGCCATGAGGGTTACAAGAACGTTGTGTGTGAGATGCAGGGACTTTCTTTCAAGCAACATACAGTCAAGAATACGTCGGGCTATACCCACCATCCTTTCCCAAGCACCTCCCATATGTGATGCATGGGGAGGGTTGAATACCCATGTACAAGCATGTTCTTGTAGATACTTCTGAAGACCAGAGCCTGAAGTTTCTTTATTCATCTTGAGCTCCTGCAATGCTCCAAGAAAATTTGTGCCACAATCAGAGCGTATCTGCTTAGCAGGTCCCCTTATTGCAAAAAAACGTCGTAGAGCATTAATGAATCCGCTTGAGCTCAATGGCCCTCATTTATCAATCTTGCGTAGAAACGGGCGTATATGTTGGCGTAAGATTATGCTTACACTCCTCTCACCGCCTGATTTATGAAGCTGTGCGCACCTCTGAAATCCAGGCGTACGCAAAACCTGCCCTTGATAAATGCCGTGCTGAAAACGATCGTCATTAGAATAACACGCCCCTATATATTCAAGTCTCATGCCTCCCCCACGCCCTCATTTTACGCCATGGACACTCGGAAGACGGCAATGAAGCGAAACTTCTCTGACGTGGAGATCGAGACCATCACCAGGGAAGTGGAAAAAAAAAGTTTTGTTTTATTTGGGAGTTTAAAGAGTGGGATTAAAGGCGCCCACAAAAAGGTGTACGGTGGAAATCCAGTTTAAATAGCTTTTTGGATGAGAAATTACCTATCACAATTAATTATTTTACAGCACGTGTTTTGAAATAATATGCATTTAATTTCGTATCACATCACATGTATTCGGGTGTACAATAGTAATGATGATGTGATGTGGAGTACCATTCATTCACATTAATATAATTGCATGACAATTTGTTAGATTCTTATTATTATTATGATTTGTATTATTAATGACGCTTATTGTTATTTAGAAGAAGAATTTCGTTATTATTATTATTTATTTTATTATTATTTAAAAGAAGAAGAATGTCATTTTTATTATTTTGTCAGTCAGAATTATGTTCAGTTCCAGTCCGTGCGCAGCTAACCGGGCCTAACCAACGTCAGGTAAAGCGCACAGGCTCGCAACTGGAGGAATACATATCAAATGCTTTGGTAAAGTCACACAAATTAAACATTGAAGTCCATGTTGCACAAAAATAAACACTTAAGTTTATAATTACTTCCCTATTCGCACGGGATGTGGGGAGCTCTGGTGATTTGTAATAATTGCAGAGAACGTCTGTGATCTTAATCCCGTGCAAATCGGCCATGTCTGTAATATGTAAAGTAAAAATTCCCCCGCAAATGACCTACCATATTTCGCCGAACACCGAGGTCCTGTGATAATATTAGTCCTGTGCGAATCGGCATCTATTTGGCCGGGATTAGGCGGATCGTATATAATTTTTGCAAGGTTTTTGTGTCCTGTGCGCATTTCTATCTTTATCTTTCACGAAGAATGGAGCTATAGGCTGCATATAATGCGCACCGTTATGACTTCCCGTGCGGCCGCGCGGATTATAGACTACTACTTTCACTTTAGAATGAGCACAATTTGGGAGTAGCCTAATTGCTTGAATGGTGTGTTTAATATTATTCTTAATGAAAAACACAAAAACAGAACAGTACAATGACAACTCGCTTAAATGGGCACTTTTACATTAGCTTTGAAACTGAATCTTCCGTCGTATATTGTTATTATACGAAATTATTTGTATTACTAAAACAATCAAAATTATATCTATACGACTGTTTATAATTTCATACAGCTATATATAGGGCCTAACGAAAAAACATTTTCAAGTAACATCATATCCGGGAGATAAGTCAGTAAATTCGAGTAAAATCACAGTTTATCTCGTGCGAATGCGCCACGCAAAATTCAGATGTGGGGGAGTAATTTCTAAATCACACGAGGTCCCCAGATAATACTTATCCCGTGCGAATAGGGCTTTATTTGTTGTTGTTGTTGTTGTTGTTGTTGTTGTTGTTGTTACAGTGGGTCATAATATAGCATATCTTTGTCAGTGCGTTTTGTGGTGTTAGGAATTGTTTTTCTGCGCATTTTCGCACTAACTCAAAACGTGCGTACACCACCTCCTGAGCTGGTGTAGGATTTGAGCGTGCGGTACGCCAACGTCCATATTGATAAATCTCAAAGTCACCGTGGTTTTGGGTGTACGCCAGGTGTACGCTGGAAAATTGGTGTACGCAAGATTGATAAATGAGGGCCAATGTCTCTACCACTTCAATGTGCACTGCTCTTGTGCACATACATGAGAAAATGACTGCCCATCTTTTGGAATTGGAGCAGCCTCCTCTGGTGCGGCGAGAAACAACCTGCCATGGCCCAAATACATCGACTCCTACATATGTGAAGGGTGGAGCCACTTGGAGTCTTTCTGCAGGCAAGTCTGCCATCTGCTGGAGCTCTGTAGGACGACGAAGCTTTCTACATGTCACACACTTGTTAAGTAGACTTCCAATGCATCTTTTGGCACTCATCAGCCAATACCCTGCTGCTCGTATTGCTCCCTCAGTAAAATGCCTTCCTTGATGCTTGACTGCTTGATGGTAGTGTCGAACAAGCAAGTTTGCTACGTGATGTTTCCCAGGAACGATCACAGGATTGCATTCTTCCTTCTCAAGACCTGCCTGAGTAATACGGCCTCCAACACGCAGAAGACCTTTATCATCCAGAACAGGACGAAGTTTCTGTATACTACTTTTAGGTGAGAGATTGCTTCCTGCTTTTATATCACTTAGCTCTTTGGGATAGGCTACATTTTGAACGCTCTTTAGGATCACAATCCTGGCTTTTTCCAATTCCTCATTTGTGGGACTGTTGCTACAGAGATGCCATCCACTACATCTTGGCTCTTTTGATAAATGGGAGAATGACTGGGAAATGTGGCTTAAATGAGCGATCGCTCTGATTAACTTACTCAAGCTGGAGAAGCGTTCAAAACGCTCAGGAGTCAGGAACTGATTAGGCACTGCAGTTAGACATGAAATCACTTGTGGTCGGATTTCTGGATCCAGTTCAAGATCAACAAGGTCATGGTTCTCTTGAAGCAAGGCATTTAAGGGTGGAGAGTTCAAAAGGAAGTCTGGCCCTGTAAGCCAATTTGTGCTACTGAGATAGTCAGCTGATACAGATCTTGACCCATGATCTGCAGGATTGACATCGGAGGGAACATAGTTCCATTGACTAGGGGTAGATGACTGAAGAATTCTTTGGATTCTGTTGTTCACATACACATAAAAGCGTTTTGTGCGATTATGAATATATCCAAGAACAACTTTACTGTCGGTGTAGAACTGGATACTGTTGAACTGCAAGCCTATTTCTTCTACAACCATGTCTGCGATCTCAACTGCTAGAACTGCTGCACAGAGCTCTAATCTTGGAACAGTCAGCTCTGGCCGTGGTGCCAACTTTGTCTTTCCAAACACGAAACCAGTATCTATTTGGCCATTTTGAGATGTGGATCGCAGATAAGCTACAGCGGCAACAGCTTTCATGGATGCATCTGCAAATATACACAATTCTCTTGTCTGAACCTCTGAAGTAGGAAAAGATGAGTAAGTACGTGGTATCTTTAGATCTTGCTGGGTTTGTAAGGAGTTCCTCCATCTGATCCATTCGGGTTTTATGTCATCTGGTAATGGAGAATCCCAGTCTTCGGCCTGCATTGAGAGTTCCCGCAGCAACAGCCTGCCTTTGATGGTAACAGGAGCAATGAAACCACATGGATCATATAAGCTGTTTACGGTTGACAGTACACCTCGCCGGGTGAATGGCTTCTTATCATCAATAGCTTGGAAAGTAAATGTGTCTGATGCCAAGTTCCATGACACTCCTAGACTACGCTGGACTGGGGTATCTTCAAAGAAGAGGTCAACATCTTTGAAATCCACAGCCCGATCTTCAGGGTGAAATGCCTCAATTACTGCAGGTCGATTAGAGATTACTTTATGTAGCCTAAGGTTTGCTACCGCAAGCATGTCTTGAGTTTGCTTCAGAACACTAATGGGTGCTGTTTCAGTGGGGAAGGATTTCAGAGCATCATCAACATAGAAATCGTGCTCAACCAACTCTTTCACTTCACTGTTGAAGTTATTTTCTTCCTCTTTGGTTGCTCTATGCAAACCATATATGGCAACAGCAGGAGAAGGACGATTGCCAAACACATGAACACACATTCTGTACTCCACTATTTCTTTACCTGGGTCATTGTCTTGATACCAGAGAAAGCGCAGAAAATCTCTGTGATCCTTTCTGACTAAAAAACAGTGGAACACATGCTGAATGTCAGCGGCAATCGCAACCGGCTCCCTTCGAAATCTTAGCAACACTCCCAGGAGGTTATTGTTAAGATCTGGCCCCTTAAGTAGGACATCATTCAAGGAGACTCCATCATAAGGTGCACTGGAGTCGAAGACCACACGGATCTTGTTTGGCTTCTACGGGTGATAAACACCAAACAAAGGGAGATACCAGCACTCTTGGTCTTTCTTGAGTGGGGGAGCAATTTCTGCATGTCCGTTAACAAACATGTTCGTCATAAACTCAAGAAAATGAGCTTTCATCTGAGGACGTTTGTCCAAAGTATGACGAAGTGAGGAAAGACGGTTGTAAGCATACCCTCTGTTATTTGGAAGCCTTCTTCTAGGAACTTGAAACGGCAAAGGAGCCACCCAGCCATTGGATTCATCTTGGTAGAACTCTTTGTCCATTATGCTTAGAAACCTGGCATCATCCACTGACAGTGCAAGCTTGTAATCTCTGGATGTACGAACAAAGATTGATTGGCCTAGCTTCTCGCTTGGCGCCATACTGCTCTTTTACATGGAACTGACTTTCACAGGGCCAGAAACAGCTGGAAACCACTTTCGAGTATGGAGGTCTTAAAAACATCTACACGAGCAGGTCGATGAGCACCTCCCAGACACACATCTCCAATAACTACCCATCCTAAATCTAACCTTTGAGCAAATGGAGCTTTGTGTGGACCATTAATCTGTTGACGGACCTTGTGGACCCTAATGAGGTCCCTGCCAAGTAGAAGGAGAATATTAGCATCTGGGTCTAGGGCTGGTATTTCCTCAGCAATATCCCTGAGGTGACTGAAATGACACGCTGCATCTGGAGTAGGAATTTCAGAACGAATGTTAGGAATCTGATTGCACTCTAGCAGTGTAGGAAGATGAAGGCTTACACTCTTATCCAATGACTCCACAATGTAGCCCCTTGCTCTCCTTCCTGTGGTCTCTTTTAGTCCAGCACATGTCTTGAGTGAATATGGAAAAGAAGATCCTTTGATTTGAAACTCTTCAAAGAATTCTGTTCTTGCCAATGAGCGATTGCTCTGATCATCCAGAATTGCATACATTCTTCTGGATTCTACCTTATTACCCACAGGATAGACGTTAACCAAACAAATCTTGGAACATGCTCTGGCACTCACTCCAGCTCCACACACTTCAGTACACTTTGATGTTACCTCTTGATCGAATAATTCTCTTTCCTCCCCGCCATCTTCTAAGACAGGAGAGATGATTTTCCTCCAAGGTGCTGGACCTGGATGTAGAGCTGACACATGATGATCACTATCACATTCAGTGCAATGGATTTGAGCTTTGCAGTTTTTTGCCATATGATCTATAGAGGAGCAGCACCTGAAGCATACTGAATGTTCCTTAAGAAACTGTTTGCGATCTTCAAGACTTTTGCTCTGAAGCCTCTGCATCTTTTTAGTGGATGAGGCTTGTCATGGATGAGACAGAATCGCTGAGGGTCAACAGTCCTTATCCTGTCCGTAGCATCTCTTGTCTCAAACATGTTAACTTGGGTTTTATGCACAGCTATAGAAGCTTGCCTGAATTTATCTGATCTTTCCCTTTTTTCTTGTGGTGCTGAATGAAAAATGGTAAAGCTGGGGTCTGTTCTTGTTCTTGCTTCTGAACGAATAAAGTCGGCAAACACAGAAAATGGTGGGAAGGCCACAAGATGCTCTCTCTTGTACTTTGATCCATACGATATCCATTTTTCTTGGATATTATAAGGAAGTTTTCCTACAATCGGGCTCAATCCATGAGCGGTGTCAAGGTAGGACAACCCAGGAAGATACCCATCCAGCTTGGCTGCCTCTAACTCTGCAAGCAGATCTCCAAGATCACGCAGCCTATACAGATCTTTACCTGATATTTTAGGGAAGTTTTCCAATTTAGAGAAGAGAGCTCTTTCAATTGCCTCTGATGAGCCATACATTTCCTCTAACCTCTCCCAAGCCATTTGTAAACCATTAAAAGGGTGCCTAATATTCACTGATTTTATTCTTCGTACCTGTTCAGATGATTCTCTTCCGAGATATTTGATGAGCAAATCTATCTCTTCCTCTGGCTTAAGGTCAAGGTCTGCAATGGTACTTTTAAAAGATGATCGCCAAGCCCAGTAGTTTATAGGTCTATCATCAAAAGAATTCAATCCAGAAGTTACCAACTGACTGCGTGCAAGGTATTTGGCCAGGCTGTAAGTGTCTGACATGTGCTCAGGACTGCTTTGTGCATTGCTGCTAGTAGCTTGATAGGTGCTCCATGTGGTTGCAGACATCCAGCTTCATCATGCTTATCAAAGTCCTTCGAAATGCAATATCTTTTCACTGTCACTGGCCTCACTGTTTGAATTGATCCAGCTATCCAGCCGCTAAACACTTCCACAATAAACTCCACGGAGGTGCAATTTATGAAGTTTAATCATGAATAGTGTGAAACTACAAAGAAGAGAAAATACACATATCAATTTCACAAAATAGATAAATCATCACACAAGGCAAAGAACCAACAACAATACAGTATATCAAAAGCAGTACATGTGGGGAATTGTTTTGAAAGTGTGGGAAAACGGCAACCTGAATGATGAATCGCCCACAGGGCTCGCAAAATGTCTTTATCAAACAAACAAAGATTTTGTTTGATCTCTCATCCACCCTCAATTAATTTTAATGTTATTTTTTATTACTTGGCCCACCCGATTGGTGGATATAACCACAAACCGTGCATCACTAACACACACACACGCAAGCATGCACGCACGCACAAGTCTCACTGCAGAGTCAGACAAATCAGCATGACCAAACTTTCGCGATTGTATTTTTCCTTAAAATATCAAGTCAAGAGAGTGAACAACGCACATCAAGAAAGTAATGTTATTCACTATTTAAGATTCTCAACTTACATTTTGGTAGCCCGTCTGGAAAATACAGCCCCGGGACATTGGGCTTTGCGAGCCCTGGCCCAGACATGCTCTAGTCTGATCCAGAATCGCAGCACAATGAACCAACAATACCTCAAATAAAGGATTCTCCAGCCTGTGACAGCGTCAAGTCATGTACAGTTAGACACGTACACATAATCAGTAGATATCAAATGATCTGTAACAATACAATACTATCACATATAAAAAAAACATGTTTTACTCACATAAGTGTGTTGCTTCATTCATGTAATCTCATCCTGTCTGCAAATCCAGTCTCTTGTTTACAAACGAATCCACGGTGAAATGAAGGAACAAACACGTAATGTCTTACCCATGTGAGCTGGATTTTCATTAAAAATAAAGTTCAACCACACTTTCATAATATTAGAATCCGAAGGAAGCTTTTGCAGAGACTGTGTTCTTCCACAAACAGGCACAGCGCAATATCTTGCTATCTTTGACATCTTTATTGCTCGGTAGCGCGATCAGTTTAGCTCTACGAAGGCCCATGTTATTCATGTGTCATTTTTTTTGCACGAGTCGGTGGGCGGGGCTACAGAATCAGGCGTTGTTCTTCTTCTGTTGAGAGGGTGTTTCACTACACTCTGACGTCACAGCCTGGCACATTCTGAGAACGAGCGTTTGCTGCGCCTGGTGTCAATAAAACCTTTTCTTTGACTAACAAGGAAGTTTTCAGCTCCGAAACTTACAGGATATTCACAATGAACTTTTATATATCAAAGGCTGAATGAAAAGTTGATTTCTCAATTCATGACCCCTTTAATTTCTTGTTTTAATTTCCCTTGTCAAATCTTTGTTTTCCCCAACAGTCACTCTTAGTTTTGTTGTAAGGCACTATTTATAGCTGTGCACTGGAAATCTCTGTTTTATTTCCCTGGCCTTCCTCTCACTACCACTTCTGAAACCCTAGGTGAGACATGGATTCATTTATCAGGCCACATGGGACCCTGTAACACTGACCTTCAGCAGTCTCCTTTGCAGAGCGTTCACTTCTGAATCAAACCCACTTACAAAACCCTTTACACCAGCACCACTGTCCTGCAGAGTTTATCTCCAAATCCAATTAAACACACCTGAACCATCTAATCAAGGTCTTATTAGCTAAATAAGTTTGGGTTTAGTTAGATATTTAATGCTATAAAAACTGTGTGTAACGTCATAATTGACAACTGTGCTTGCGTTTGCGGAAGCGGAAGTATGGGCGGGATCTTGATACCACAGCTCCACTTAGGTTCACTACTGCGCAGACTCCGAATGACATATTTGGCAATGACTGTTTCTGGTATATTTTTCTACAGTGGAAGGAAGCAGAGATGCGCCGTCCATCTTTATTTTATAGTCTATGCTATACACAAGCACTTTAACAAGCTAATGTTGTGGAGACTGTGTATGAGTGTCTGTTTTATAGCATATCTCATTTGAGTTGATAATTCGGGGTTTAGTTCAAGGCTTCAGTGTATGATCAGAGGGTTTTCCAACTGACAAAAAAAGTAATTTATAAACCATTTCGGTTGGGTTTTCTGTTCTCAGTTCATGACAGGAGACTAAAGAAATGAAAGGTAAACATAAGATGAGGTTTGTTTTTGTGTGTGTCAGTTTATATAGATATACTTTAGGGACAAAATCCTTAGAAATGAGCATAAAACTCCTTTGATGACATTCAAGGACCTCCTCAATTGGAAAAACTACTGATACATAAAATACAATTGTTATTGTTCTAATTCTATCACTGTGCCCAAACCAAACGCAATGCAGCATTTTCAGTCTACAAGTGACAAATAATTTGTCCTCTCCACACATGAAGCTGGTTAAGACAGAAGAGGTTGCGTCTGGTTATGACACAGTATAAACGTGCAAAGGGGGTAGTGTGTAATAATTTTAATTGCATTGTATAAAATCAATAGAATTTGATGGTACGCACTCATTTAGATAACCAATTAAGTGTGTGTCTGTGTGGAGTAGTACACAGTTTAGCAGAGCTTCCTATTGTAGCACAATTTCTCCCCCTAAGGCCCAGACTCTCATCCAGCGAGACCTATTAAGCAGAAATTTGAGTCCGTTCTAGATTTCTTTACATCCAGTGCCTCCCGCTTCTGTCCCTGTCAACCTTTCACTTTTTCTGCCTGTGTGATACCAAGATCACCTTCACAGTGCTTGCAGTGATACCTCTCACTTCCTCTGTGCCATTATATATCACTTTTTGTTCTTCATAGAGCAGGTATACATAATACTTAACAAATACTATGAAATTTAAGTCGGCGTGAAATAAAAATTCACCCAACCTGTTTTCTAAATGCATGCTATCCATGTTATTGTGAACGATTCATGCATGCATACATTTCCTTTTTCACTATGTAATTTTTAATCAAAATGTCATAAATGGAGTGACAACTCTGGTGATGAATGCCTGACTCGTGTAGTTCGATTAATGGATACAACCAAGTCAACACCCTACATTTTTTTACTTTTTCAATAATCCGTTCACAGTGGGGTATATAAAAGACTGAGACTGAAAATTTGTTTTTTCTTTTTTTAAAAACCTGCATATAAATATGTTTTAAGATTAAAATTAATATAATCAACTAATCAAATGAGTAAATTTATGACACTGACTGTGTGATGTACAAATATAACATTTTCTTGACAATTTTAAGTGAGTTACAAAACTGTTGTTTAAAATCATTTCTTTCTCTCTCTCAGACTCTAGATGGGGGTCTGAATGTCATTCAGCTGGAGACTGCGGTGGGTGCTGCCATCAAGTGCTTTGATCACGCCTTGGGCATCAACGTGCCTCGCAGCCGCTTCCTGCCTGTCAAAACCACATCTGACCTCCTACTGGTTATGTCCAATCTGTACAGCCTGGAGGCAGGGTCTCTGACCATGAGCGAGAGGCGTGAGTTTCCCACAACTCCTCACGTCAAACTGGGCAGCTCTTTTACCAAGGTACCGCACCTAATGATGCATTCACAACAAATGATCCATTCAAAACACATGGTGTTCCTCTCATACTACACAGTGTGTACAGGCAGAAATCCACAAAGATCACTCACAACAGACGTATATTTTCCAATCTAACTAAAACTTAGCAAGCCTTGATCCAGTTTTCTCTGTCTTTCAGGTTCAGGAATATCTCACACGATTCGAGAGCATTCCAGACATGCTAGAGCTGGATCACCTGACGGTGTCTGGTGATGTGACCTTCGGAAAGCACGTCTCACTGAAGGTAAGAGCAAGGAACATCTTAAATTCTGCAATCAGACATTTTTGCAGGATGTTACACAGTCTGATTATTCTTCTGTCCTCACTAGGGAACAGTCATTATCATAGCCAACCATGGAGACCGAATCGACATTCCGGCTGGCTCTATGCTGGAAAACAAAATAGTGTCTGGAAACCTTCGGATCCTGGACCACTGAAGCCTTGGCGTCATGTGACCTGGATGCAGAATCACATGACTTATCCACACCTGCCACTGTCCTCATCATCATAACCAACCCCGGAGATAGAATCAACTTTCCGGCCAGTTCCATCATGGTGGAAAATTAAAGTGTCTGGAAAACAACGATCCTAGAGCACCAACACTTCTGTGTCATGACCTGGATGCCAAATCACATGACCGACCCATACATACCTGCCACTCTCAGAGCCACCATCAGTGGTGATCACAGCACTCACAGACACCATACATCTTCCGCACCATTCCAGAGACATTTGTTTTGTAGTAGTTGTGTGTGTGTGGGGTGTTTTATTTTCGTTTTCTGTCCTTTAGTAGTTCTGAAATTGAATTGACCCTTCAGGGCCAGCATCCTCTATTCTACTTGTTTGAAAATGTGAAAGAAAAAGTGCAAAGCAATAAGCGTTCTGCGACAGTGAAGGCTGATGGTTCCGTCTTTGTGTTCTAGAACCTGTTCTAGATCCTGATAGTTCTATGGAACTGAATAAAGTGCAATATGAAACGGAACACTATCACTTCCTATAGCTTCATTTCTGCTCAAGCTGGATTTCACTGGAAATTAAACCCACGTGCTTATGTACAGCAAATAATGAACAGGAATAAGAAAGCATGGGAACAAATATGTGCACAAGGAAGGGAAATAAAATAAAAAGAGCGTCTACCATTGCAGCAGTGTTTTTACTCCCTGGAGGCAGGGGGTTATTGTGTTCCACTGGTCTGTTAATGTGAAAGCAGCCAAGCATTAAACTTGCTTTTAATAACCTGCACACGGAGCAGGAAACACACACACACACACATTGGTGATTTAGGATCAAAGAGGTCCTGAGATTGTATGTATAGTATAAAAAATGGATATTCATTATGAGATTTGCTAAAGATACATTTAACAGTGTTATTAAATGATTTGTTTTTAAAAATTAACTTTACGAAAGCATTAGATGATGGCAAAGGTAATTTAATTGTAAAAAAAATAATAATTAAATAAAATAAGGAAACGAGTACAATACGGATACATTTTTTAAAAATCCATTTGTGTCACGAGTGTTTTGGATTGAAATCAGTTCCTGTCACATTATTTTGCTCCGCAACATGACCACATGGGGATGGGAATGTTATTTTGGCGAACACCGTGTAATAGTGTCACAAGATCAAAAACAGGAAATGGGTCTGACAGATCCTGCTCTGGTATGACGACCACACAGCTTCTTTCCAGAGTCTGGTGGTAGTTAATAGTAGTTAGTAGAGGTTTTGTCAACCAGGAAAAAAACATTTAATAATTTTCACAGGAATGCATAAGGCAATTTACCTCATTCAATAGCACAAATTTACTTCAAAATTGATTTGAAATCAAATAGCCTCTATTACTTAGAATTGTGAATCTTAATTGTCCTTATGATTCGAGTGAATTCTCATTGTATCACAATGATTTCTGTCCTCTAGTTTTTTATCAATACATACTAGGGGTTAGTGTTTCAGTGATCGCTACTAATACCAGTGAAATACGATACCAATTTCTATAATAAAGATGAACCATGAAACCTACTGAACACTTTTTTTTAACCATTTAGCTACTTTAAATATTTAATGTATTTATAAAATGTAATTAAAATGTATTATTGCATGTAAAAAAATTGCAAATTAATTATTTTCATCTAAATTTACAATAGCTTATAAAAAGGCAATGATAAAAAAAGAAAGATTACAAGCATTAAACAAACAGTGCTTTCATTATCTAGGAGTGACTTGGGTATCTACACATTTTCCGGACAAGAGTGATTTATCCTTTTTGCATTACACTTTGGTGAAATGTGTTGCTTGTTTTCATAGCTGTGATGGGCTAATATTATTATTGTTGACATGTAAATGCATCTACCACAAACAACAAATTAAATGCAAAAAACATCCTAATTCAACTGCCTCTGTGATTGTGCACAATGCTGCTCCAATAATAACAATCCGTCTAAAATCAATATCCATTTAAAACACCCACCGTTAACTCAGCACAACTATATGGGGCTTTCATGATCTTGTTGTTTCAGGTCAGTAAAGAGGGTTATGGGGACAATTGCTGACATGTTGATAAACACATTTTGCTTTAGGGGCTCATATGGAAAAAGATGAACACATGAAAGGAAAGAAGAAGGTATAAAGATGATTAACCCTCTGGTGCTCTTCATTTGGGGGTTCATTTGGTTATCTTCACGGTCATAAGTGATTGGACACCCAAAAATTAAACTTCCTCCACCCCAGTAAAACCAATGTAATTTATTTTTCTTCAATAATATTTTTTCTATTTTCTTTTGCATTTTGAGATGATTTGATAGTACTTATTAATATGTATGCACTAATTATGGTCTATTTTTGACATTGAAAATAATTTTAAAAAATTTTTTATAAAAACAATTTTTTTTTACAGTATTTCAGGTTATAATAGGGTCTGTGCCTTCAAAATATTTTTTTGAAGGCAGATTAGCGCCCTCTGTTGGAATTATTTATGGAAACATGCAACCATGGGTGTAACCACTAGAGGTCTCTATGGAGAAGCTTGTGAATTCCCTAGTTCTCTTTTGAACACATTTAATTTTTTTTTTTTTAGGTGGATTTGAATATATTTAAACAATATCAAAGACTATTTATTATAAAGTTTTAGATAATTTTTTGTTTGTTAGAAATAGTGATTTAAAGTGTTAGTTTTTAACATTATGATTATAATAATTATTATTAATTATCATTATTAAACCTAATCATTGTGTTAGGAAGAGAAAGCAAGGAAGCATTTTACTACCCATTTTTTTTATTCAAATTATTATTATTTTTTTTAAACATTCATTCAATTATAACACTTTATGTGAATTATGTATTTTGTTTTTAAAAATGCTCAGAAAGATGCAAAGGATCAAGCCTAAGCTTCCAAGTGCACAGTTTGTGTGTGTGTGAGAGAGAGAGAGAGAGAGAGAGAGAGAGAGAGAGAGAGAGAGAGAGAGAGAGAGAGAGAGAGAGAGAGAGAGAGAGAGAGAGAGAGAGAGAGAGAGAGAGAGAAGATTTAGACTCTAAATTTTAGAGTGTCACCCCTTCACTTTTGTGAGCTTTTTCTGCATTATGACTAAATTATTGAATGGATTTCACATTCCATAAACTTTGCTCTGTATTACAGACACAGTGGTTCATAGGTGTGTGTGTGTGTGTGTGTGTGTGTGTGTGTGTGTGTGTGTGTGTGTGTGTGTGTGTGTGTGTGTGTGTGTGTGTGTGTGTGTGTGTGTGTGTGTGTGTGTGTGTGTGTGTGTGTGTGTGTGTGTGTGTGTGTGTGTGTGTGTGTGTGTGTGTGTGTGTGTGTGTGCGTGCAAGTGTGCGTGTGTGTCTGTATGTGAGTGGATGTGTCAATATCACACTCCTGATTACTTTTTTTCAGCATTGTGGCCGATTTGTAGATTGTAAATTTGGTGAATTTTTGTGTTTTTGCAGATTTCCCATTCATTTCCAATGGTCGGTCATTTGTGACCGAACAGGTAAACTTTTTTTTACGACCAATTAGCATGCTCAAATCATGCCCTCTATTTTTTTGTGTGTTCACAGTCTTAATGCCAATCAAGTCACCAAGTTTCATATCATTCCGATGAAGCTGTGATTTTTAGAATTTCAAAACAGAAAATTTTCCGGTCAGAAATGACCGAAGAGCACCAGAGGGTTAAGTAGACTATGAGACACTTCTGCTGTCATATTGCTACTAATCTAGGGTGACCATATTTTGATTAACGAAAACCAGGACACTCGGCCCGGCAATGAGATACTCAAATGATACTTATTTTTTTGGAAAAGCATCCAAGTTTAATCCAGTTTGGGTTTTTGTATGTTTTCTATGTACATAATTAAGCTACTTGATGCAGTTTTTAATCTTATTTTATGGGTTGTCTCTTAAGTAGCACAGTCAAAGATTTGGTGGGAAGTTTGGGTTGTACTCACATCTGCGTTATTCCATCACACACTCTGCTGTTGTAGTACTGTATATCCCTGGAGGACGTCACATGACTTGATTTTGGCTGCTGCCCTCATTCTGCTGACAGAGAGACCACTTATGTAAGTACAGACCTATCAAAACTAAGAACACACTCAAAAAAAGGCTCTTTGGTGAGAAATGTGAGCCTAGTTCTGCTATTCCAAACTTGCTTGACTATGTTCTGACTCGACAGATTATAATGCCAGAAAATTCACCATCTGATTCTGGGGTCAACTGAACTAGATATCACCTCCCCATCCAGACTAAACCCTTACGTTTAGGATGGGATATTTTAATTAGTGTACTGACATACAAATCTCTTATATATTAGTCTAGAAAGTTTTGTTTTAGACTGCAAATTTTAAACAGCTTTGAGAAAAAAAAAGAAGTTAAAACATTAGGAAAAGTCTTTTTTATTCTGCCACCTTGTGGCCACCCTGTTGCAAAGCGCTTTCACACACCTGAAGGCAATGAGAGTTTAACTGAATGGTTGAAAGTATTCCAAAAAATAATCCGCAATAAAGACCTGGAACTGCATAGAAGGGGAGCAACACTCTAGCAGTAAATTAAATGTATAAAGTTTTTTTCCTTCTTCTAGAAACAACACAACAAAGAAAATGATACATTCTCACAAAGCTGCTTATGGGTCATTCCTGGGATTCTGTGGGATTCCTGGCCTTTTGTGTCCCCAGTCCTAAGATCATAATCTTACTGCCTTAAAATGTTGAACAATATCAATTTTGAAGCTGTGTTAGTCATAAATAACACCATTTGAATTCTAGGCATATTGAAGTTGATTCAAATTTTTTTTACAGAATTTTGAACCACCATATATAAAATGGTTTCCTGTTCCCAGGCCTGCGTATCCCATTTTCATGATAAATATAATACTTACTATATGGTTTTTTTTTTATAACATTTTACAATGTTAACAATGAAGATTTTTTTAACGTGTCTCTCACATTATTGTCCACTCTGTTCTTTTTGACTACTTTGCTTTCAAATGAAAGTTGGAAAGGTTAAATGACACATCATAAAGCCATTTTTGGAGAGAAAACAACTTGGGCAAGTGTGTGAGAGATCCTCTATTATTTTGTCTGTTTTGACAAATTTTATCTTTCAAATTGTATATGGTCAACCTCAACATGTCCACTCTGTTAAGGGAAATATGACAAAAAGTTTGTAGAAAAATAAAAATAATTGCAATTTTAAAACCCATACAATATATTTATTTGATAAACCTTCTATGTTAGCTTATTTTTGCTCAGACATGGTGCAGTGGCGGATTTTAGGTCAAAATGTCCACTTTACACTTTACACTCTGTTGGTGTCCACCCTGTTAAATCAGAAGACCTAACAGTGGACACTGAGAGTGTGCATAGTGATTGTAAAAGTTATGTATACTCACCTAAAGGATTATTAGGAACACCATACTAATACTGTGTTTGACCCCCTTTCACCTTCAGAACTGCCTTAATTCTACGCGGCATTGATTCAACAAGGTGCTGAAAGCATTCTTTATAAATGTTGGCCCATATTGATAGGATAGCATCTTGCAGTTGATGGAGATTTGTGGGATGCACATCCAGGGCACGAAGCTCCCGTTCCACCACATCCCAAAGATGCTCTATTGGGTTGAGGATCTGGTGACTGTGGGGGCCATTTTAGTACAGTGAACTCATTGTCATGTTCAAGAAACCAATTTGAAATGATTCAAGCTTTGTGACATGGTGCATTATCCTGCTGGAATAGCCATCAGAGGATGGGTACATGGTGGTCATAAAGGGATGGACATGGTCAGAAACAATGCTCAGGTAGGCCGTGGCATTTAAACAATGCCCAATTGGCACTAAGGGGCCTAAAGTGTGCCAAGAAAACATCCCCCACACCATTACACCACCACCACCAGCCTGCACAGTGGTAACATCTCTACCATCTGAATGTCTCAACAGAAATCGAGACTCATCAGACCAGGCAACATTTTTTCAGTCTTCAACTGTCCAATTTTGGTGAGCTCGTGCAAATTGTAGCCTCTTTTTCCTATTTGTAGTGGAGATGAGTGGTACCCGGTGGGGTCTTCTGCTGTTGTAGCCCATCCGCCTCAAGGTTGTGCGTGTTGTGGCTTCACAAATGCTTTGCTGCATACCTCGGCTGTAACGAGTGGTTATTTCAGTCAAAGTTGCTCTTCTATCAGCTTGAATCAGTCGGCCCATTCTCCTCTGACCTTTAGCATCAACAAGGCATTTTCGCCCACAGGACTGCCACATACTGGATGTTTTTCCCTTTTCACACCCTTCTTTGTAAACCCTAGAAATGGTTGTGCGTGAAAATCCCAGTTACTGAGCAGATGTGAAATACTCAGACCGGCCCGTCTGGCACCAACAACCATGCCACGCTCAAAATTGCTTAAATCACCTTTCTTTCCCATTCTGACATTCAGTTTGGAGTTCAGGAGATTGTCTTGACCAGGACCACACCACTAAATGCATTGAAGCCACTGCCATGTGATTGGTTGATTAGATAATTGCATTAATGAGAAATTGAACAGGTGTTCCTAATAATCCTTTAGTGTATGTATACATTTGAAGTGTATTTAGTGTATTAGCGTATTTAAAGTTCTTTGGTAATGTTTTACATATTTTTTCCTATCAAAATCCAGTTCAAACTAAAGTAATATTGTAACTTGTTGTATGTGAGAGATCATCCATCCATCCATCCATTTTTTATTCCAGTTGCCCACCCTGTTATTACATTGTCCACTCCTTTAAGCATTTTTTTTTTTACAATAATCTCATAAAAATAGCAACAAAAAATACTAATAAATCACTGACAATGAAAATGCATTGGAGTATCAATTATGTAGTACTTAAAAAAGTGAACAAAACCCCTTTGAGGCATTTGTATCTGAAAACGAAAAATGAAAATTATGCGTTTGTGAGAAAGTACAATTGAAACATTATATATGCCTGATATGCTTTTAAAGGTGTCATCTGTCATGAACTGGCTTTTAAAAAAATGTTATACTGTTGTCTGAGGTCAACTTATGACGTTCACGTTGTTTTTACATTAAAAAACATCATGATGAATAAGTAATAAGCTATTTTCTGCCTTGGTTTTGAGGCTCTCTGAAAAACGCTCGGTTTTGATGGGCATGCCGCACTAAAGACTTCGAAATAAACGCCCATGGCTAGGATTGGATAAGATTTGCATATTTAATGAGCTTCAGCTCCCCTGTCAGTACACGTGAGGAATTGTTTTGAAAGTGTGTGGGAAAACGCTCACAGGGCTCGAAAAATATCTTTATCAACCAAACACAATGATTCTCATCCACCCACGATTGATTGGAATGTTATTTCTGTATTACTTGGCTCGCCCGATTATCAGTGAATATAACCGCAAACCGTACACACACACACACACCCAAGAAAGGAATGTTATTTCACTACAGCCTGTCGGCAGGCCGGTGATAGCCCGTCTGAAAAACACATAGCCCCGGGACTTTGGGCTTTATGAGCTGGCGTTACAAGTCCGAGTTTGATCACGAATGAACCAATAACACCTTCTCCAGCCTGTGACAGCATGCTAAGGTATATAATCAATAGATATCAAACGATTTGTAACAATGCAATACTAACACATATAAAAAGTGTGTTGCACCATTCCTGTCCGATCCAATATAGAAGGCACAGCATTGTGTTTTAATATCAATATGTCTGCAAATCCAGTCTCGACCTGTACCTTGTTTACAATCAATTCTGCGGAGAAATGAAGCGAACAAACGCGCATGCTGCATTCACACCAAACGCGAATAGAGCGTCAGGAGCGAGTGATTTCAATGTTAAGTCAATGGAAAGGCACGTTGACGCGCGTCTGGAGGTCCTGTGGTGCGATAGACGAATTGAGCGTCTTGCACGATACGCGCGAGTGGTGCTTTTTGTGCATTTACGCGTTTGAAGCGAATTCGCGCCTGATCCCCGAGCTGAAAAATTTGAACTTTGGCGTTAATTCGCGCCGCGTTAACCAATCAGGAGCCTGCATGCTGCTGTCAAGTGGTAATACATAATTTAAAAATACTACTATTGTGTCACAAAATGAGGTTTTAAGACTTTTTCAGGTGAGAATGTAGTTGCTTAAAGCTCAAATCTGTGGTTTATTTATAAAGAGAGCGCCTATTTTTTTTATATTTATAATCTTGCGTTTTTAGAGTTCTGAGATCCAGGCGATCACCGGCCACTCAGCGCTCATTAACCCCGGCGAGAGCAGCCTTTCCTCGGCTAGTCCTTCTGACGTTTGCCGCTGGCTCTGATGTCCTGTACAGGGCTCGTGATTGGTTAATATATATTTTTAATGAAAATGAAAAGAGGCAGAGTGGTGTTTTATGACATATTTCTCCTGGAGCGCCTTGAACGCGTGTCTATTTCGCTTCAAACGCTCAATTTATTATGCTGCGTTCACACCAAACGCGAATAGAGCGTCAAAATCGCGTCTACTGCATCTAGTTTGACGCCTGAACATTTTGAATCCACAGTGAATTGGACGCGCGAAGGGATTCAAAATGTTCACGTGTCAAACCAGAAGCGGTAGATGCGATTTTGACGCTCTATTCGCGTTTGGTGTGAACGCAGCATTATGCACGTGAGCTGGAACCAGCATCGTTTAGCTCCACGAGTCGGTGGGCGGGCTTGAAGCGGTGCTTCTGCATCTTATTACGTCAGTGGTCGACATATTCTGAGATTTCTCAATTCATCACCATCTTAAAGGAACAAAGGGACATAAGTTGTCTGAGAAAATCTACAGAATGTCCGTAAATCAGAATCATGAGTAGGCCTATTCCTAATAGGTACATAGGATAAAAAAATCAAAAAATCTCCAAAGTTAAAGGATATCCCGCACACTTATCGATACTTGCAGAAGATATCAAAAACGTTTTATTAGCTAATCTGTATCATGATTACACAACTTTTTTTTTTTTGATTTTCTAAATTTTATGATGTCCAAATGGCACCTAACACCAGGAATTACCCTTATTTCTTCCTTTACTTCCATCTCTCTGTAAACATTTCTGTTAAACAGTATTATACGTCAGTGTTATATTGTTTTATAACACAGTTCTATAAATAATAAGTTAATGTTGAGTAACTTATATTTTGGTTATATATTTTGCCGCTAACGAACATATTTCGACATGGACCCACACAGCATTAAACGTTGCAGGTCTCCGAGGTAACGTTACCTCGGCCGAGAGGGGAGACATCTGAGACATCAAGGCACGTCCGACTCCGAATCCAACGTTGGCTTCACTTCCTGTCACCTGAGATGCCTTCATCTGATCGATTTTTGAAGGCAACTATCCTTCGCTGCCTTTGACATCCCACTGTCCGGTGCTTTCCATTCCGTGACAGACAGCTAAAAAATAAAGATGGCGTCTGAAAGTTGCGGTTGGTAATCTCAGTTAGTGTGTAAATGTACGTTTTTGACCAACGTAAATTACTTCTTATTTCATTTCTAGCGAGAAATTACTGTTGCTTAGTTGTCACCAAAGCTCGCTTTATTTTGCTGTAACTTTAACGTTACTTAGGCCCTGTCCACACGAACACGGGTATTTTCAAAAACGCAGCTTTTTCTACGCGGTTTGGCTGTTCGTCCACACGCAAACGCAGTATCCGGATACTGAAACCGGACTTTTTTGAAAACTCCGGCCAGGGTGAAGTTTTTTAGAAACTCCGGTTACAGCGTTGTCGTGTAGACGGTGAAACCGGAGATTTCGGCTTGTTAAGTCGAAATGTGCGCCGTTCTCTCCTTTGTTTGACATCAGATTGTGCGCCGTTATCGCTTTTGTTTATACATGAGTGGAGTCTATGCAATGGCGGACGTAACTTTTAATAACTCTGCTAACAGCGCTTATTACATACAGATACATGCGCAGTTATCTCATTGTATTGCAGAACAGAGGCGCCAGAATACAAAAATACAACATAGTAAGGCAAGTGTGTGAAGCTTCAGTCCACTTGAGCCCTGCCCCTACAGTTACCTGTCAGTGTCACTGATTCCAAAGTAAACTTGTAGAAGGGTTTCACTGAGCCCATGGCATCCCTCAGTGCATCGGTGCCGTGGATGGGACCCATGTGGAAATCAAGCAGCCAATCATAGCGCGGTTTTGCGTTTTCATGTGGACAGAGATTTTTTTTAAACTGTGCTTGTGTGGACGCGATTGTTTTTTAAAACGGAGGAGGAAAAACTTTGGTTATAAAAATACCCGTGTACATGTGGACTAGGCCTTAGATCATTAAATCGTTACGCTGCCTCAGAAACTCAGAAATTATGCTGGTAGCCACCTATTGGCGGAACGATGTAACTTTCTTTAAAGGCGACCTATTATGCCAAATTCACTTTTATAAGGTGTGGTTTGAACACAGACGTGTGTCCACAGCGTGTGTAAGCAACCAGCCTATATGCCCTTTCACACCGGACGCATAACGAAAAAGTGAAGCGGAAAAAGCGAATATTTCGTGTGCGAAAAGTTCGCGTTAAAACCATTCACATCAGCCGCGACGCGAGTTAGACGTTTCAGAGCTCTAACATTCCAAAACATTCGCGGCGACAGCTGAGAAACACGGACACGTAATCATTCAGTGGAGACGAGCTTTTAATTTTCTTTAAAAGACAGAGAAGAAGGCTTTAGGTGTACCCAGTCTTAAAGAACAGAGAGTCTGAAGGGGAGTATGCTAATCTTGTACAGGAGCTAAAACTTTAGCATGGCCGGTTCCGAACTTACTCTCAAATGTCCGTGGGACAATTTGAGGAGCTCCTCCAGACAGAGACGGTAGCAGCGCATCTGACGACACACACACAGAGACGGTAGCAGCGCATCTGACGACACACACACACACACACACACACACACACACACACACACACACACACACACACACACACACACACACACACACACACACACACACACACTTCAGGAACGGCTCGATCCGGAGCTGCTGTGTTTCCAGTTGAGTCACAATGTAAACATTTAAGTGCCACAGTCGTACTGACGGAAACACATTCACTTTCTATAGTCGCGGACACAATTAGATAAAAAAAAAAAAAAAATCAATGTATTGATTATAATATCGTAATCTGTAGCCTATAGTGGGCAAACACAGCTGCATCTGTACAGCTGTAAACACAACTAAGTTACAGCTGTAATCTCGTGAGAAATGCGATACCTGGCAAAGGTTAATGTTGATTGAATGGCTAGTGACATCAACTGGACATTTCGTCACCTTTGTTTCCTTGTATGTGATTGGTTTAAGCCTTTTCTGTCGCTGCGAGTGTTAAAAAAAAATCGACATCGAAACGAAAAAAATAAACATAGTTTTTTCGCCACAGCACATTCGCGTTCAGTGTGGAAGCACCCATTGCACATACAGCTGATCGAAAAATAAAACCATTGCGCGAATTATTCGCGCGTCAAAATCGCGTTCAGTGTGAAAGGGCCTTATAATGGTAAAAATCCATTCAATACTTTTTTTAATAATCCCCCCCAATCATAATCAAACGACCATAACTCCCAGCATCTGAGCCACTGAGGACACCATGGTGTAATTTAATTTTTGAAAGAAATGTGACGAAGAATGTCGTTAAAATGTTATATATATTTGCGCAAATAATTTTACACATGCAAGGCTGCACTCCACAACTAGATATTTCTGACATTTTGGCTGAGTGACGCCCGTTTCACACATACTCCGTCTGCAGTGCGTATGCGGTGCGTGTTGCGCCCGTTTCACACATACTCCGTCTGCAGTGCGTATGCGGTGCGTGTTGCGCCCGTTTCACACATACTCCGTCTGCAGTGCGTATGCGGTGCGTGTTGCGGTGCGTATGCGGTGCAGGAGCAGCACGCGCTGTTGTGCTTTCGTATGCTGCGTTTGCAGCGCGCAACTGATCCGCGGTTGTATACCACAAACACAGCATTTATTCATTATTATTTTTATTTCAAATCCAAAAGTTGTTACTGAACATGGCTTGTCAGAATTGCAATTCTCTTTGTTTACACTTTCATAGATGTCACGTTTTAACGTAGTACATTTAAACAACGTTTTATTCAATTCATTACTTTATATTTATATAGCCTAGGCTATATAACTTTATATAGCCTATACTTTAGCTCACACAAGTGGCAAAACATTGAAATATAACTTATAGCCTATAAACATTTTAAATTAGAAACTAACAATAGAAACAGCCGACTCTCGTCTTTTCTTTCGTTTTTAAACCCTTTTAAAAGCAGGTCATAAAGACCTTTGTTTTTCCACCTCCAGGAACGTACGTGGTCTTCATTATTTCAATTTTTTTAACCTAAATGCCAGGTAAGGTGTCGTTTCCTTGCTTTAGGCTACCCGAGAAAAAATAAGCCATGTGTTGACTTTGAAACAGAGTATATTTTAAATTACATACATCTGTGGTAAAATTACTAGATTTTCGTGTCAGTACATGTTTATTTTAAAGCGAACAATGTGCTGTCACTTTAATTCCGCAGTGCAGCACAGCAAAAAATAGACTCGGTACGGAAACGATCGCCGGACTGCTGCAGACGCACCTGGAACGGACTGACGGACAGCATCCGCGCGCAGTGTGAAAGCTGTAATCCGTTAACATGGGTACGGAAAAAAATACATACCGCATACGCACTGCAAACGGAGTAGGCCTATGTGTGAAACGGGCGTGAGATTCGCCTGTTTTATTATATCCGCACAAGGAGCAGCTGGAAGGGGGCGGGAAGCAGCAGCTATTTTGCATTTAAAGGGACACACACCAAAATAGGGGCAACTTTGACATGCTATAAAACAAGATCTGTGGGGTATTCTTCAGACACATTCTGGGGACACCAGAGATTTATATTACTTCTTGTGAAAAGGGGCTGTGTAATATGTCCCCCTTTAAGGGTCACAAAGACTGACAGAAAGTGCAAAAAAAAAAAAAGAAGAAAAACATTCAAATAGTGACCGGCTTAAAAACTTCTTTACCAGAAACTTAGGTTGGTGTAGGTGAAGTCTGTTGATATATTAACCAGCATTCATTTTGTGAATGAGACATTTTAAGAAACAATTTTAAAAACATTTTAAAAAACAATATTGAGGTGATAAATATCTCATCTTTGTATATTATATAAAGGTAAGAGATCATCTTGGCCTCATGCGACCATGAGAGAAAAAACATAACACCCAGACATACTGAACATGCTTTTTAAGATTTTATTTGTTTAAAGTTGGTACAAAATGGTAGATCAGAAACATTCTCAGCACTTGCCTTAACGCATTCTGATTTTTCAGAACACCGTGAAACACTCTCTCTCTCTCTCTCTCTCACACACACACACACACACACACACACACGGATCAAGCAGACCAGTTAGACCAAAGTGTCAAAGAACTCAAACATATAAACAGAAAATGAAAAAGCCCTTTACTTGTTGTCTCTACAGAGACAAACGAGTGATGCCCTTTAAAAAGTCAAATGTGTCAAATCAACTGTGTTTAATACTTGGAAAAACACACAGGAGGAGATGAAGGATATTTATTTTGCTAATAAAGCATCCTCAAATTTGGAGAGAGAGAAAAAAAAAGGGGGGGGGGGGTGTTGCACATGTGAAGGGCTAATATGTCTGTTGTGGGATCAAGCTCCATAGTTGCTCGTAGCACTTTGAGCAGTCTAAATCTCCCACATGCAACAGACCCCAGACCAGCTGTCTGGATCTGAAATACTTCATGAACACATGCCCTGGTGGTCAGGATGGAGGAAACTCCCTGAGGTGATAACTGCACCAGTATGCCGTGTCTGGGTGCTGTTCAGAACAGAAAGAACTGAACAATCCCTGGAAGCCGAGCCTGGCCGAGAATCCACTTCACATAGTCCTGGGATTCTCAACCGTTCAGACTCAGCGAATGCTCTCCAGATTCTTACACGTAACAGTACAGCACATTTAACATTCGCACAGTACATACAACAGCATGTACTACATGAAACCAAAGTCAAAAACATCATTACAATTACATCAAATTCAAATATATTAGCATACTCACACACATATACATACACATAGAGGTTCATTCTTTGAGGGGACCTAAAATTTGCTGAAAGAATAGAAGAAAAAATAAACACTATCATCCCAAATCTATACAACTTTCTTTCTTCTATAGAAGAAAAAAAACGTTGTTTAGAAGAATGTCACAGCTGCTCTTTTCCAAAGAATAAAAGTGGATGGGGAACAAGGGATGTCATGATAGCTTTGTGAGGTAAAGACTGACACGCAAGTTTTTATTGACTGAAAAACACCATTGTCCACTTACTGTATGGAAAAGAGACGCGTGGGCTGCTATATGCATCTCCTTGCGTGTTCCACAGAGTAAGAAAGTCAAAACATTACCATTCAAATGTTTGGGGTCAGTAAGACTTTTTAATGTATCTAAAGTCTCTTATGCTCGCCAAGGCTGCATTTATTGATCAAAAAAATATAGTAAAAGCAATAATATTGTGATATTGTTTTCGGTTTTAGAATATTTTAAAATGTAATTTATTCCTTTGATTTATTCAATTTAAGCAGCAATTACTCCAGTCTTCAGTGTCACATAATCCTTCAGAAATCATTCTAATATTATGATTCGGTGCTCAAAAAACATTGCTTATAATTGCTTAATATTTTTGTGATTTTTTTAGTTTGTTCAGGATTTCTTTGATGAATAGTTCCAAAGTACAGCATTTATAAAAAAAAAAAATAATAATTAAAACATTTTTTATATATATATATTAGTAACATTATACATTTATTTAATGTCACATTTGATCAATTTGTGTCTTTGCTGAATACAAGTATTAATTTATAAAAAATTAAAAAAAAATCTTACTAACCCCAAACCTTTTTGAACAGTAGTTTAAGCATGAACTATTTCTTTAGTTTCTTTTAAACTAGAGAAAAATACCTTTTCTGCTTTAATCAAGTTCCCAATAGCTGTTGGGTACAAAACAAAATCACATCGTAGTATGACCCGAGTAGAAAAGCAAATAAGAAACATAACTAAACTCATCTACACAGAAAAGGGTCAAACAAAAAACAGGGACCTTACAAACACGCTTATGAACAACACATTTTTGCAAACACTCGCTGACACGCGCATAATCGCTGATGGGGCATGTGGTTTTGGCCTGTGCTTAAAGGGAGGTGAAGATTTTTAGGCCTCTGGAGCTTTCTGGAGTTCAGCGAGAACGTCTCTCTGAGCATGACCTCATTGGTTCACTATTGCAGAGAAGATTTCACTCACATAATCATATGTAGCCTATATAAATGATAACAAATGAGGGAAAATCTGAATGTCAGCGAACACGACAAGTGGAAGAGACTTACAATAAAGACAGGGAAACAGAAAACAAACAAAAAACACTACATAGAACTTATCTCCCCAAAAACACACCTATTATTTTTTTATCTTTGATAAACATTGATAGTGTATAAATAAAAAACATTAAGTATTCTTTTAAGTTAGACATATATGGAAAATGGTTATCTGTAATCTAGATGTATTTGTTTTGTGAAATGCTGTGAATTATTGAATGAATTGAGTACAGATAGACTCGTCTGTAAGCTCATCATAAACACATGAATGGTATATTGCCTCTCTAAAGCTGAGTATTACTGTTAGCAAATAAACACTGTACACAGCCATAATGGCCACGTCCACCACTTCAAATGACGAGCAGAACCACCCAATCAGAAGGCTCAAACGTGGGTGTGCATGTGCTCTGCTGTTCCGAAGAGGTCTTTTCCTTTTCATTTTTTTGTTGTTGCTTTTATTATAATTTTATTTGAAAATATATATTTTTGTTTTTCTCTGTATTCGAAAAAGCAGTATAAAGGTCACTTACAAACCAGAAAGGGAGGAAAAAAACAGTCTGAGAGCGCAGAAAATGTCATCTTTATAAAACCAAATTATAGGAACAACAGAAAGAAACGCCTGACTAATGTTTGTCGAATGGGGTTACTGGGGCAAAGGTCATAGGCAGGTGTGTTTAGTCCACGGGCCCCTGGAAGATCAGTCTGATGTATCCCTGCTCACCGTTGAGCTGCTGGGCGCAGAAAGGACATGCGGCATGGAAGGTGTGCGTTCCGTGAGGAAGAGGGATTTGACTCCAATAAGCTGCTGTTTTTTCTGAGCACACGTGGCCACACGGGCTGAATGCATGAGTGGGAGGGGCTGCATCCAGATAAAACCCCGCCTCACAGCCAAGCCACAACGGCACATATGGTCCACGAGCACGACACATGGGACATTCCCGCTCCCGGCCCTCCCTTCCTTCTCGCTCTGCGTCGCGGTTGCCCCAGTTGTGATAGCCGTGAACATGGCCGCAGTTTAGGTAGACCCAGGGCTGCTTCTCGTCCACGATATCCTTCCTCCGCATGCTGGGGAAGGCGAGGGTGTTGAAACCCACGGGACACTGGGGACGAGCTGCATTCAGCTCTTGCCGGAGCGCCTCCAGGTGCTTGACAGTGGGGGTGCGGGAAAGCCCCTCAGCTGTACGCCACAAGAGAGTCGCTCCACAAAGATCAATCAAAGAGCCGTCCACCAACTCTTGAGTCTCATTGTCCACCTACAAAGAGAAAGAGATGCCAAAAGAGCAAAGAGAAGAGTATTGAGTTATAAATAGAGCCCGTATGCATGCTTTTAACACAAATTCTGTGTGATTAAATCAAATCAAGGCAGATCTTATCAGTAGATGCAGAGTTGCAAAGTGTGCCTGCAGGGGGCAGTAAAGCCCCACAAACTCTCTGTGCAGTAATGATTCGTTCTTGCAAAAAATTGTTATAATAATCTAACTATTTACTGCTTAAGATGTCTGTCAGTGTGATTTCACACAGACAAAAGATGTGTAAAATACCCAAAATGATCCACGCATTCATCCTGGAGTCACATAATTCAGGGTTGCGACATATTTCACAGAGCCACCCTTGATCCGCCTTCAGTTTGACCTTCGCTATACTGCATTAGAGACACACACACACACACACACACACACACACACACACACACACACACACACACACACACACACACACACACCTGTATGGACACCATGTGTGTAAATTGTGCAGTCTGTGTCTGAGCTGTGTTGTGTGAATGTCACAGTGCAAATACGACAGTTTTGTTTTCGAGCAAGTGTGTGTATATAATATGTTGCCCTCAACATTTAAAGGTCACATTTCACATGTTCTGCATACAGTATTATTTTAATAATATTAATGTAAACAAATGAGGAAACACTAGAAATTATAGGAATATAAAAACATTAAACAATAATACAATTATAATAGCAATAAATAATGCTAAATAATACATATATTTTTATAAAATATATTTAATTAGTATATACACACACTACTAGTACAGTATAATATATATTATTAACAATTATACTTTTTTATTATTAAACTGCTGTTCAAAATTTAGGGTAGTTTTTTAAATGTTTTTAAAGGAGTTTTTCACCAAGGATTCATTGATTTGATCAAAAATTCTGTAAATCAGTGAAAAATAAATTGTAAACCTTCTCTTTTACAATTTAACTGTTAAATATAAATATATATAACTGTTTTATATTTTATTATTTTCAGCACCCATTACCACAGTCTTCAGTGTCACAAAGCATTTATTTGAAATTGAACATTTTTGTAACAATGCAAAAGTTCTTAGCTTTAATCAATTCAATCCATCCTTGCTAAATAAGTATTCTTTTTTTTTTTTTTTTTTAAATCTTACTGAAACCCCACTTTTGCACAGTAGCATACATAATTATAGCTTAGAAAAGAAAGTCAATCTACAACTCAAATATGCTTTTTTTTTTTGCACACTGGAGCAACACACAAAATATCAAATCCTGCATGTGTTCAGCACTAAAAGTGCCGACTGGAAAATTGTGATAAATGTCCAAACTTCTGAACTACTTGACTGTTTCAACAGCATCAGGCCAGAGTCTGAGCAGTTGGGTTTAAACCATCTGTTCTGAGCCAGTAAAGCCGAACATCTCTCCACAGCAGCACAGTCGGGCAGTGTTTGCCCAGCACTGAGGCAGCATTAGATCCATGTTTAGCCAGCATTGAGCCATCAGCAGGACTCCTCAAGAGCAGGACATGAACAGCAATCAGGAGCGTGTTTGTTCTGCCTGTGACAACCCAGATTAATGGGGCGCCTCTAAGCCTCTGGACTGTGAGTGCATGCATATCAGAGAGAGTGTTTAAGTTGTGCACCAAGAATACATAAGCAGTTTGATTTGTGTTCCTCAATGTGGCCAAACACATCATGGGCCCCATGCATATCTAGGAGTCTTCACTTGCCTATATTTGTCCAGATAACAACTAAAGATAATAACTCGGCTTGAGCACGGGAAGAAAGTGTTGAAAATGGTAGTTGTCATTGGGCCTCTGGTTTGACGCACTTAACAAATCAACTCCAGATCATCTTACAGCTTTGTGTTACACCGGACAGGGCAAAACCATCTCGCCTGGGCCGTTACTGAGGCAACAGCGTCCCAGAGCAACTGGTCAATGGCACCAGCACGCTCCAACGTCCCGTCTTGCAGGGAACCATATGATTGTTTAACAGAAAAATTTCAGAATACCATATTTCATCGCATTACAGCTTCCACAAATGCTACTTCATAAACACTAGCTGATATTTATGGCCCTATGATTTCAAACAGAGTATGTGTCCCCAATAGGGCTGGGCAGCATGATGGTACAGTGGGGCAAAAAAGTATTTAGTCAGCCACCAATTGTGCAAGTTCTCCCACATAAAAAGATGAGAGAGGCCTGTAATTTTCATCATAGGTACACTTCAACTATGAGAGACAGAATGAGAGAAAAAAATCCAGAAAAGCACATTGTCTGATTTTTAAAGAATTTATTAGCAAATTATGGTGGAAAATAAGTATTTGGTCAATAACAAAAGTTAATCTCAATACTGTTATATACCCTTTGTTGGCAATGACAGAGGTCAAACGTTTTCTGTAAGTCTCAGTTGTTGCTGGTAGTTTGGCCCATTCCTCCATGCAGATCTCCTCTAGAGCAGTGATGTTTTGGGGCTGTCGCTGGGCAACTCCCTCCAAAGATGTTCTATGGGGTTGAGATCTGGAGACTGGCTAGGCCACTCCAGGACCTTGAAATGCTTCTTACGAAGCCACTCCTTCGTTGCCTGGGCGGTGTGTTTGGGATCATTGTCATGCTGAAAGACCCAGCGACGTTTCATCTTCAATGCCCTTGCTGATGGAAGGAGGTTTTTACCCAAAATCTCACGATACATGGCCCCATTCATTCTTTCCTTTACACGGATCAGTCGTCCTGGTCCCTTTGCAGAAAAACAGCCCCAAAGCATGATGTTTCCACCCCCATGCTTCACAGTAGGTATGGGGTTCTTTGGATGCAACTCAGCATTCTCTCCTCCAAAGTTGAGTTTTTACCAAAAAGTTCTATTTTGGTTTCATCTGACCATATAACATTCTCCCAATACTTTTCTGGATTACCAAATGCTCTCTAGCAAACTTCAGACGGGCCCATAGTGGAGTTTGGAGTCTGACTGTTTGAGGTTGTGGACAGGTGTTTATACTGATAACGAGTTCAAACAGGTGCCAGTAATACAGGTAACGAGTGGAGGACAGAGGAGCCTCTTAAAAGAAGTTACAGGTCTGTGAGAGCCAGAAATCTTGCTTTTTTGAAGGTGACCAAATTCTTATTTTCCACCATAATTTGCAAATAAATTGTGATTTTTTTCCTCATTCTGTCTCTCATAGTTGAAGTGTACCTATTAGGGGTGGGAGAAAAGGTCGATGCATTGATGCATCGCGATTCGTTATCCAACGATTCAGACTCGATTCTCAAAAATTCAGAATCGATTCTGTGTTCAATTCAAACGGCCACTTCATCACTGCGCGAGCGGTCACCGGCCAAACAGAACCAACCGGCGAACATTCGTATGCTGGTGAATGGCCTTCGTTTAAGATAAAATTGACAAACTACGACCTGCTCATGGGCGTCGCACCCGTGGGGACACTTTTCCCGGTGAGAGGGTTAAACACCCACACGTTTTATGCAGTTTTTCCGCAGTTTTGCTCAAACGCCTTACAGCAGTCGCTACTCCGTTTCTCTGGCCGCTCTGTGCCTGCGCTCGCTGCGGCTGCCTCTCCATTTAAAAAATGTATTTTGCCTATTAAATGCAAAGTTTTTAATTTAAAAAGCACTTCTAAATTAAGTTAATATTTCCAACAAACGAAATTCTGAGCCAAAATAACGAAGTGGTGCTCAAGTAAGCTATATGGCGCTTTCCTTGCCATTAATGATTAATAACACTCCTATGTCTCCGATGCGGTGGCCGGGACATAAACCTACCAACATCCGTGGCATAATTTTTGGAATGACTTATCAAATATTGCTGAACTACTGCACAATGTTTCAAACGAATGGAAAATTCTGAACAAAGACTTCGTTTTGGCGAGTGATTCGTTAAATGTCTCTAACATTACTGTTGCAGCTCGGCAAGTTTCTCATGTGAGATGTTATGCGCACACACTGAAATTTGGCTTCTCAGCGAGCGCTAAAGTTGTTTTTCTTCTGCATTAGCCTATATTTTAAAGATTTTTTTGTGGCTCTAACCAAAGTAAACTTTTTTTTTATTTTAAAGACATTTTTTGTAAAAATGTTCTAAAGAAACTAAACAGTTCTCAATTTACAACTAAGTGTGACAATTTTTCATTCTTAATGATTGTTCTTTGCAATTGTATATATGGCTTATGTTTCATTCAGAGCTTGTTAATCTTGAAAATAGCTTTGTTAATAAAATAAAAGTACTGAAAGAAATCTTCATAATCATTTTTAATATGGCAATACTGTCAAACAGATATTCTAACTAAAAACAAAACACATATTAGCTCCAATTTTGGTTAAAATGTAAGGTTCATGTGTTTGCACAGCAGGATAATTAGTTACCAAAAATGTATGTTAAGAACCGTTTTGGGAATCGGATCGTTACTCCCAGAATCGGAATCGGATCGAATCGTTAAGTGCCTGAAGATTCCCACCCCTAGTACCTATGATGAAAATTACAGGCCTCTCTCATATTTTTAAGTGGGAGAACTTTCACAATTGGTGGTTGACTAAATACTTTTTTGCCCCACTGTATATACCCTTTGGCGGTAGAAATGTGTCAGCTGGTAGAAATTATGCAATACCATTTAACTATGGTAACGGTGATAAGATTTATAAAAATAATTTAAAAAATGTGATTAAAAAAAAAGTATTTACTGGATCATCACAAACAGGTATGGAATGATATTCCAGACAATATTCAAAAGGAATTGTAAATTGTATTTGCAATTGCATTTTCAATTTGTGCACGCATACGTTGTGATAGAAAGGAAAATCCAACCGCAATTGCAAATTATGCATTTGTGTTTCCATTATGTGTATGTAACATGTCTTCCCAATTTCAAATGGAAATGTTTCCATTATATCAAATTGTATCCATTATATCACAATGTATGCGTGCACAAATTGAAAATGCAATTGCAAATACAATTTGCAATTCCTTTTAAATATTGTCTGGAATATCACTCCATAAATAGGAGCACTGACCATTTTCCCTCGCTGCTGAGCCGAGCGGGTCTCTCGCAGGGTGAACACATTTCCGCACACCGAAATCTCTCTCCACACGCCGGGTTTGGAGTCCTCTGTGAAACCGTGACGAGGATGCATTACTAACACACCGTTAGTAGTCAGACCATCCATATGTCCATCCGATGTCTTCCACTTTGCTGCTTTCTCCTGTAAGAAAAAACAAATATTAGAATTTAATTTGAACGATTAAAAGGATAGTTCACCTAAAAAGGAAAATTCTGTAATTTTTTTTTAACACTATATTCCATACCTGAATTACTTTCTTCAGTGGAACTAAATGAACATTGGACCAAACACTGGAGACCATTGACTTTCATTGTATGGACATAAATAAATAAAAAATATATAAATACAAATATTTCTCAAAATATCTTTTTATGTTCCACAGAAGAAAGTTTGGAATGACATGAAGATGAGATGATCGAAATTTAATTTTTGGGTAAACAAGCCCTTAAAAACATTATGATACAAGTTTTAGATTCAATGAAGACCTCAGAACTTTGAATAAATGTTAACATCACTATGCATCACTAGGCAGATAATACAACATTCAAATCCTTCATGAGGTTGATAACCGATTTCAGAAAGAGGCTACCTGCACATTAAAATCTATTCTGATTCCAAATCAGTTTTCATTAGAGAATTGGACATATTGGTCTAGCATCAGATGTTTATGCTGCTCATAAGTAGTGCCAGTTTCTCATGCCCTGTCTTCTTTATATAAGCTCAAATCACACTTTCGCACTCTCACCCCTAGGAAGATGTTCTTGGAGGAGTCGAATCCAGCAGCATAGATGCGGGCGGTGTAAGGGGGCGTTCGCTGACACATGATCCTGCATGCGAAGCGAGATATGGTGCTCTGAACTGACTGAGTGTCAGAGTTACTCTGACTCCCGGGAACCGTGTCAGTCACCACAAAATCTATAGGACTCTCAGTTGAGCGGCCAATCTGAGATGCAGAGAAAGATTAAACATCAAACACTGCAGACAAATTTGAAAGCCTGCATCAATGTACACAATTATAGAAGCATTGTAGGAGATACACAATCAAAGCAGATGATCGCAGATGACACCTCTTTTCTGCCTAGTGACAGCATTAATTCAGACTGACACTTTGAGTAGTAAGATTAATGGACGCTTTTGAACACAGTCCAAGAAGAAGTCCAAAAAGGACAGCAGAGCTCAGTCAGCAGTCTGTACCTGAAACATATCTGTATTGCTGTCTTGAGTGTACTCCACCACCACCGTCTGTACTCGGGACAATGTGTAGGAAATACTGTGCTGATCCTTGTTACTTATGGCCTAAGGAAACAGGAAGAAAGATGATAAATAACATGCTAAAGTCAAGATACAGATGCCCAAGATATAAATGACTAAATGACTAGAATAAAAAAATAAATAAACAAAAACACACACCTCAATAAACCTACTGCCATAATAGAAAATGAAATTAAAAAGAAAAAGAAAATGTTTACAGCTATATAAATAACTAAAGTTATTATGTAACTTTTTTTTTTAATTATATACACAGGTGCTGGTCATATAATTAGAATGTCATCAAAAATGTATTTGTTTATTATTGATTTAATTTCACTCCATTCAAAAAGTGAAACTTGAATATTTTATTCATTCATTACCAGTGTTGGGCACGTTACTTTAAAAAAGTAATTAGTTATAGTTACTAGTTACTTCTTACAAATAGTAACTGAGTTAGTAACTGAGTTACATCATTATAAAAGTAACTAATTACCAGGGAAAGTAATTACTGCGTTACTTTTTTTTTCTTTCAAATGTTCAAATATGTCAAATAATTTGGATGCCCCCAATATTATATGTTAAATGAATGAATTGGACACTAAATAGAATAAATTATTATTATAAAACATTGTACATTAATGTGCACTATTGTAATGTTGCTGTGGGACAATGTGAGACACCTATCAAATTCAATGCATTATTGTAAATATTATCAGTAGGCCTACTATAGTGTAAATATTGTGTAAATATTATCAGTACTATACTTTCCTGTGGTAGTGGAGCTCACGTTATCACCTGGGTTTTTAGCCACTAATTTTGTGGCATATGATGATGTGAGGCGCTTCAGAATCACTTGCCACCGGCGTGGAGAGACTCTTTCTTCCTGGGCATAAGTTGCACGTTACTTAAATATTCTTACCTTTCACCTCAACGAGGGAAAAGTAGCGCTTATACTTCCAATTTGCGAAAGCTACCTTTGAAGTCGTTGGACTATCGCTGAATGTGCATATGCGTGTGCGTCATAGGTGTGTGTGTGTGTGTGTGTGTGTGTGTGTGTGTGTGAACCATAGACCGTGAAAAAAAATAGGTGTGAACTCAACCTATCAACTTCAACCTTGTCTCCCACCCACCAATCATCATCAGTTATGTGTACCACCGCACCCACCCCCAACACGCATGGCTGGTGCGCGCGCACACGCACACACACACACACACACACACACACATTGTAGGTCCGACTGACAGAGAGCCTGTTCGGATGAAAAGCGCTTCAGTGAGCTCAATTATAGTAACGCGACTAACGCCGCATTTTTTTCCCTCAGTAACGCTAACGGCGTTGTAACGAGAGAAACAGTAATTCGTTTGATTACTCGTTACTGAAAAAAATAATTCCGTTAGTAACGCCGTTTATCTGTAACGCCGTTATTCCCAACACTGTTCATTACACACAAATTGATATGTTTCAAATGTTTATTCCTTTTAATTTTGATGATTATAACTGACAACTAAGGAAAATCCCTAATTCAGTATCTCAGAAAATTAGAATAATGTGAAAAGGTTCAATATTGAAGACACCTGGTGCCGCACTCTAATCAGCTAATTAACTCAAAACACCTGCAAAGGGCTTTAAATGGTCTCTCAGTCTAGTTCTGTAGGCAACACAATCATGGGGAAGACTGCTGACTTGACAGTTGACCAAAAGACGACCATTGACACCTTGCACAAGGAGGGCAAGACACAAAAGGTCATTGTAAAAGAGGCTGGCTGCTCACAGAGCTCTGTGTCCAAGCACATCAATAGAGAGGTGAAGGGAAGGAAAATATGTGGTAGAAAAAATTGTACAAGCAATAGGGATAACCACACCCTGGAGAGGATTGTGAAACAAAACCCATTCAAAAATGTGGGGGAGATTCACAGAGTGGACTGCAGCTGGAGTCAGTGCTTCAAGAACCACTATGCACAGAAGTATGTAAGACATGGGATCAGCTGTCGCATTCCTTGTGTCAAGCCACTCTTGAACAACAGACAGCATCAAAAGCGTCTCGTCTGGGCTAAAGACAAAAAGGACTGGACTGCTGCTGAGTGGCCCAAAGTTATGTTCTCTGATGAAAGTAAATTTTGCATTTCCTTTGGAAATCAGGGTCCCAGAGTCTGGAGGAAGAGAGGATAGGCACACAATCCACGTTGCTTGAGGTCCAGTGTAAAGTTTCCACAGTCAGTGATGGTTTGGGGTGCCATGTCATCTGCTGGTGTTGGTCCACTGTGTTCTCTAAGGTCCAAGGTCAACGCAGTCGTATACCAGGAAGTTTTAGCACTTCATGCTTCATGCTGCTGACCAACTTTATGGAGATGCATATTTCATTTTCCAACAGGACTTGGCACCTGTACACAGTGCCAAAGCAACCAGTACCAGGTTTAAGGACCATGGTATCCCTATTCTTAATTGGCCAGCAAACTTGCCTGACCTTAACCCCATAGAATTCCAAGAATGCAGAAGAGCTGAAGGCCACTATCAGAGCAACCTTGGCTCTCATAACACCTGAGCAGTGCCACAGACTGATTGACTCCATGCCACGCCGCATTGCTGCAGTAATTCAGGCAAAAGGAGCCCCAACTAAGTATTTAGTGCTGTACATGCTCATACTTTTCATGTTCATACTTTTCAGTTCGTCAAGATTTCTAAAAATCCTTTCTTTGTTTTGGTCTTAAGTAATATTCAAATTTTCTGAGATACTGAATTTGGGATTTTCCTTTGTTGTCAGTTATAATCATCAAAATTAAAAGAAATAAACATTTGAAATATATCAGTCTGTGTGTAATGAATGAATATAATATACAAGTTTCACTTTTTGAATGGAATTAGTGAAATAAATAAACTTTTTGATGATATTCTAATTATATGACCAGCACCTGTACATTACAATATTATATTATTAAACATAGTATTATATTTTAATTATAATATAATTATAATATTGGATAATTATAATTATAATATTGGATAATTATAATTATAATATTGGATAATTATAATTATAATATTGGATAATTTATATATATATATGCACAACACTTGGCAGATTTGGTAACAAAAAAAAAAAATTCCGCCAGCAAAAGTTTACAGAGTCCAACAGACTGTGGAAAAAAGGCTGAGAGCTCTTTGTGAGTATGTATGTAAATGTGTGTTTGTGAGGGAGCCACAGAGGGGTCATTCATGAGCTCAACAGAATCCAGATGTGTGAGTGGACACACCCGGTTCCAATACAGCTCAAACCCACCTAGTTTTTTAATTCAAAACTTACCCAGAACATGTGTACGTGTGTGTGCGTGTGTGCGCGCGCGCGTGTGTGTGTGTGTGTGTGTGTGTGTGTATACCTTGGCCGCCTGTGGGGTGCAGGCTACGTGTACAGTGCTGGGTTTGACACCATTGGATTTGGGTCTTTTGAAGAGTGCAAACCTGCTCTTCCTTCTGCCGCGGTCCCCATTGGGTAGAGAGCCATTATACCTGCAGACAGAGATGGAGTGAGAAACTGAAAACACCTGCTCACAACATTTATTCCACCATCAATTCAGCCACAGGCAACAGGTGGTGAACAAAACAGATACCAGCGCTCACAAAAGCAAAATCAAACAAAAGCTGTACGGTAGATATTCGATCCAATACTTTTTTAAGGAAAAGCAAACAACCCTTTAGGTTGTTATCTGGAACTAAAACCTAATCCCAAAACTCCACACAAATAACATTCCAGAGTCACAAAGTTCAAGATCCACTCTTCATTAAAATATATATTTAACTGTGATTACATACTGAACTTGAAAAGGCCCATGGCAACAGTTTCTAGGTTACAAGGTAGGCTTGCTACGATAGTCGGTGTTGCCGGTGTTACCGGTGTCCAGACTCAACACCGGTTACATCACTTGCCCACCGTGGCACCGCCCACCGTCTTTTTTATTTTTTTATAGTAATAAAATAATTTAGTTCAGTTAGAGAACAGACAATACAAATAAAAACTGAACGTATCTGCTTAATAAAGCAGGATCCGACCGTGAGTCTCGGCAGCGGCAGGAGTCATTCATCAGATTTAAGAGTGAGGAGCTGACTGAGATGATCTCGGAAGATTTGGTTTCAAAGCGAAACGTAAAAGCGCCTATTTAAGGGAGTTTGTCATTTGTTTTGTTGTTGTGTTTTCATTAAAAATAATAGACTAATGAACCCATAATTCAAGCAACCCGCAGCCGAATTGGCGCTAATTCAAAACCGAAAGTTAAATGTGCACGGCCGCACAGAGCGCGCATTGTTTACTTTCGCCTGGCTCCGCAGTGCGAGCCTCCGCTACGCTGACTGCGCGCATTTCTTTTTGCCGCGCGCACCCTCGCGCTCGAGCGGGCGCGTCGAGTATAAACGAGGCTTTACGGACGAACTGTTATTCATTCATGGCGTGCATCTCAATCATAGACCGATCAATGCTTGATCAGTGCCCTGACTACTGAACTAGGGAACTGATTGAGACGCACCCATGGCCTCACAGAGCGCGCATTTACAGACGAGCTGTCATTCACGGTGTGTGAATACGCAACACTGGCGCGTTTTCAGTTCAGAGCGGTCGTGTGCATGTTACTTTCGGTTAGATAGAATTAGTGATTTAAAAGCCTCCGCCGGTGATACCGGTATTACCGGTGTTGTCACACATCAATTAACCGGTAGGAAAATTTCCTCACCGTCACATCCCTATTACAAGGCTGATAACAGTTATGGAGGCGAACATGAGCAGGGCAACCATGTGCAGGTGGTCAGTATCCAAATTCCAAAGAGACTGGATTATCATGATTTCATATCATGAGTTAATAACAACAGTGATGCTTCATGTCCCTTGCAATTTGGCGGTCCCACATTTATGTGGTCTGAAATTCAGTTCAAAATGTGATCTATGAAAATGTGTCTCAGTAGTTTCTTTCATAACTGAGGGCACAAAATGTAGCAAGGGCAGTAGTGTCCGTAACGGTCCAAATTCACTCATTTATGGCTTTGACTATGTACTGAACAGTGAACGAGGAGCTTTTGACACAGCACATATATAAATGTGTATATTTGTTTGTGTAAATGTAGTATGCATCTTAAAGTTTGGGATCAATACGATTTTAAAAGAAGTTTCATATGCTCACCAAGGCTACATTTGACTTGACTTTAATTACTTTATTTTAATATATTTTAAAATGTATTTTATTTGTGATGGCACGTGAATTTTCAGCCGCCATTACTCCAGTCTTCAGTGTCACATGATCCTTCAGAGGTCATTCTAATATGCTGGTGCCCAAGAAACATTTCCACAATGTCATTCACTGTATCGTGGTGTAATGCTGACACTTCTGTTGACATTACTAAAGGAACCAATGGACAAATACCAGATCTGAACAAATGGATTATCACTTACAAAAAGAAGCCTATGCAGGGCTCTACATAGCGACCATTTTGGGCGCATTTGCACCTGAAAATTACTGCGTGCGACTGTGAAAAAATATTTAGGCGCACTGGTGCGAGTGACCCGATCGATTCTCATGAATAAATGTAGCCTATAATACAATCGGAATAAAAACTACAACTGCCAAAGTGCATCAACACTGACTGAGCAACAGTTGCGTTTCGTTCTGCGATCGACTGCTTGTCATGCCTTCTGTCAGCAGAGTATGTGCAAAAAATGTGTGCGACGGACTAAACTTCATAGATAGTTTACCAGGTGAAACGGGTGTGACGCGGCCATGCACACTTACCAGACGCCTCGCGCTGATGTTTATTTGCAGCCAAATCCAAATGAACTAGAAATACCACATTTGGATTATCATAAACAAGGTCGGAAATTACCGGGGGCTTGGGGCAAAAATGCCACCAAAAATGACTTACTAAATAATAATTTAAAAAATCCCCTGTATCAGTTCTTGATTTAAAGGAGCTGTATGTAGGACTGTGGCCAAAACTGGTACTGCAATCACTTTCAAATGACTGTAGAGCGGTGTATCCCCTCTCCCCCTCCCCCTGACTCGAGGCTGCCAGATAGGCTGCAGGAGGCAGCAGGAACGTAGGCTGCTACAAGGAGCTTTCAATGGCAAGTGATGAGTCGTACACAGTAAGTTTTTTTTCTTTTTGTTAATTATGTTTATGCTTCAAGAGCGATGTTTTGTGAAGTAATTATGAATCGCAAAAATTTACTAATGGCGATTAGCCAAATATAATCGTAAATATGAACACTCGTATGTGACAGTACATTCCCACATGAAAAAATACTATAGTAAAATTACAGCAAAGCTAAATAACATTAGCAATGGTCATACAGGTCAACTTGCAGCATGTTTTGTCCACTATATATGCGAAGAACGAATGAGGAATCATTTTTACTGAGGTAACGTTAGGCTACTGTCTCAAATACGTTTACACAGTGCTAATAGGCGTGCTAATGTTGTTTTCCTCAGCGTCCCAGCATAATGAGAGAGAAACGGGCTCTGATAATGCATTACTAATGTTAGCAATGACGACTCGCCGTTTTTATTTACCAAACAATTCCTTAACGTTACCTTTTCAATTCAATGACCCACCTCCTCCATCTGCGCTAACCTAACGTTACTTTGCACGAACATGCATAACTTTGTTCGACTGTCATGAATATTTGAAATGTCCATTTACATTAAGTACAAGTTAGCCAAACATAGATGAACCTTAAGTTACCGGTCCAGGAGAAAATTAGCAACGTTGGCATCAGTCTTCAAATTATTCTCCGTTTTCAGCCGTCTCTATCTTTCAAAGGCATCTCAAATCCTTGTTTTATTTCGGACACTGTCACGACGTTTTTCTGATTCATAACGAGGTCGTTTAGGTTTCGTAAAGTTAGACATTGTTTATCCAAAAAGTTTGTAGCTGCAGCTGTGGTAACTAGAGCAGAGCTGGCAACCCGAATGCAGAAACACTACTGACTTCGTGATTGGTAGATAGGTGGAGGGTGGCGCTTCAGGCATGACACAACATGTCAACATCAACATCAGTTGAGGGCTGCAACTTCACTTTTAAAATGACAATATCTTGGCCGGACAACCGTTGTCAGTGATATAAATATTTGAAATTAACATGATTTCTTAATGTCTAGTGACATATCAGGGCCATTTTATGATTAATTGAAATACATTTCTTACATACAGTTCCTTTAATCTTTAGGCTATCAGCTTCAGTCCACAACTTTTCTCGTGTTTAAAAAATACTAGATGTATATATGAATGAGTACATCATGAATCCATTTTCCAAACCGTGTTTTTATCTTACCCTGAATCACTACGGTACACATATAATACGTGTTTATATTCTGACTATTTTATTCCAGTTTGGTTCGCAGCGCTGCGGAGGAGCACAGTCCCTGTGTGACTCACCATAGACACACACAGAGAAAAGTAGATCCGGCTGCAATGTTCTTCCGCAAGACGCGTGCAGTTATGTTTATTAAGCGCCAGAGCGCCTAAAGTTTATGCAAATGTTTGGTAAAAATGCCCCAGGACATTAATTTAAAGGGACAAAGATAGTCCTGTAATGGGAAAGTTATAATTGGAATGAGTGTTATTGATCAGAAAGTGCTCCTAAATTTTTGACTGTGCTCCTAATTTTTTTTAATTAATCCTCAAGAAAAATGTTAGCGTAGAGCCCTGCCTATGTGCACTACATTAACTATCATGAACACTACAGCTACTGTGCATTGTGATGTGCTCTGTGGAGGTTTCCTCTCAGACCTCCACTCACTTACTCACTGCCCATGTGCTCCAGAAACAGCACACAGACACATTGTCTGCAATGTGATGTAGTTCAAATGTTGTGTGTTTTGGCATTGTGTGGGTTTGGGTTTTAAATGCACAACAATGGACTTCATTAAGTCTCTGATTGTTTTAACATAAGCTCGTTGAAGGCATTCACTGACGTTGTCGAGTGCATTCTCAACATATTTTGGAAAACCCACATTAAATGCAACATACTCTATAATCAAGCTAAACAAGCTGACTGACTGTTCTTATTTCTCCTGAGCCTTCTCAAAAAACTACTCTCTCTCTCTCTTACATGGAGATTAGAAAAGTGAAGACATCTGGGGTTTTCCACCAGGTGACATCTTGAGCTTAACTAAATCTAATATACACATCCCTTACGACATACTTTTTCTGCGATTATTTCACTAACTGATGCATGGGGAAAAAACTAAGTTGAAGAACAGTGAGTCAGCACGAAAAGGGAATTTCATGGATTGAAAACATGATGCATGTACACACACACAAGAACTGGGCTGGGTATTTCCGCAGCAGCGACTTCTCGTCTAGGACGGCATTCCTCTAGAAAACACTCCGGGAACGACAGTTAGAGGGAGGGAAGCACCCAAGAGTGGTGAAGATGAATGAGGTCTTTCAGTATCAGCTGTTGCTGGTAGGAGAGAGTGAAAAGCCATGGGAAAACAAGGTGGTGGTGGAGGAAAATGAGCCGCCCATCAGGAGACTGACTCATGGAACAGTGTGTGGTCAAATGTAGGTTATAAGCTCAAGAGAGCTCTGTCAGAGCTAGAAGCTCAGTAACCAAACCCAACAAATATCATTCCCAAAAAAATTCAACAGAACATCTCTACCAAGATGAAAAAAACAACAACAAAACATCCACACAAGTAGGCTTAAACAATTTTGGGGGAAATCTAATTGGGATTTTTCTGATAAAAACTGTAACTGCAATAATAAAAAAAAATCCAGGTTTGCTGTGCTTGATTGTAGGGCTGTACAATTTGGCAATTTTATATCAATATGACTGTAAAGCAATAATAATAATAATAAGCCCACAGAATAGTAATAGTGATGCTTTTCCTATGGCAAGAACTACTACTAATAATAATTCTTTTCAGGGAAAAAAGCAGGGAGCCCTTAGAGCTTCTCTTTTGTTGATAAGCGCTTCTCATTACAATGATGGGAAGCTGTTTGCTGCATGCAAACATCGTGCAACCCTAAACACAAGGTAGCTAAAGCCACAGTTTAGCAGTAACACAACACTTAGATCAGCCACCCATAACTCAACACAATAATGGAGGTGAGTCCTCCATGCGCTTAGGATGAGAATCTAATCAAATCCATGTCCCCTGAGAACATCTAATCAAAGAAGTTAATACACAAAAAGCTCTTTTAGACGCCAGTCGGTCATGCGATGGTATAGCGTAGCATATCACATAGGCTGTTTTGCAAATGAAAGTCAATGAAGTGCATTATGACACTCCGACACCACATTGAAAACCACTTTGTTTTCTAACTGAGGGCTCCTTTGTTCCCTTAAACATGCATCACCCTCACATTTTGCCCACAATGACGTTACTAACAACAACACCAACCATCAAAACCTCATGGCAGCTGACTTTTTTCAGAAACACACATGAAAAACACAAGTATGCACATGCAAAGTTTGTCACTGAGTATTAACTCCGGCAGAGGACGCCTGTTGATCAAGACAAGAGTCAAAAGGTCAGAAGGCCTTACCCGAGCACAATGAGTTCTCCGTATTTCACTGGCACTTTGGTTGACGACGTGGAGATGTTTTCCTGATCGGGGGAGAACATGGATGCAGTGTGTGTGGGGGAGGGGGTTCTTTCCACTCCCAATGTGAACGCAACACCACCACACACACTCAGCTCTCAGCTCTGTCTCCTCTTCATCACCATCATCATCCGCATCATCACTGCAACTGTACAAAACACAGAAAGAAACCTGTAAGAACAGTTGAGTGGCTATTTTTAGTAAGTGCCTTTAGCTGACATATCATTTAGGTTAGTAAACCACAGGAAAGAATTATAAAATTGCAGCAGGCAGGCACCACTTAAACTGCTTCAGTGATGTACGGTGGCCCATATTCTACAGTACGGTCTTAACCACACTCTTCCTCATTGTATCCTGACTTACAGTATGGTATGTACTAGAGGTTGCTAACAAGATGTAAAGGACAAACAGAAAGGATGGTGATCAGCTAAATGCAAACAAACTCACGCAGCTTAACACCTAGGAAATATTTTTCTTAACTGAGAGCAATTTTATAATCTCACTATCAAAAAGAAATATCATACAATATGAGTTGAGACTGTAGGTCTTTATGTATATTTCCTGTGAAACCTGGCCAAATTGACCCTCGATTAAACTGTGATTTTAGAGCTTTGTCCCTGAAAATTCAGACAGCATTTGCATGTGTTACTAAGGGAGGTCCCATCCGATCAGTATTATACTACAATGGAGACCGAATGAATACAAGTTTGCTAAAACAATACCTAAATAGCCAGTTGGCTATTAATTAACATTATCTACAATATTAGCTTGCACAGCCTAATACGCCGTTCACACAAAGGAAGATAAGGACAAAGATGGAGTTCTAAAATTCGTTCTAAATATAAAGGAATAGCAGCACCCTCATCACAACTATAGCAAAAAAAAGCACAGAAATAAAATTGTTGGAATCAATTTCAGAAATATGACCAGAAACGTGAAATCAATTACAAGGCTTCAATTGTGACGTTTTTCCATATTGGCTTCAACTTAGCTAATTGGTATACATGGGAGCTGTGTCTCTTCATGTCCATCTTCTCGTTCTTTGTCCCTAAACAGCGACACCAGCAACTCTGGGGATTCTCACCCTTTTCCATCCCTACATCCAGAGAGTCTTCTGTTTTCACACCTCCCTCCTTACTCCCACAGCAATCTCTGTCCCACATACCAGACAGTTGCTATGGGCTTAAAATGTGTGTGTTACTGCTGGACCTTTAAGTCACTTACTTTAAGGATGTAGTGGAGAATGTGGTCATACAGTCCCTGTATAATACTTTAAAGGTCCCATGGCATGGCATTTTTCTATTATTTTATGTTTCCTGAGGTGTACTTATATTGTTAGTATGACTTTTACATCATAAAATGTCATAATTTAGAAATAAAAGGCATTTTTTCTATACTGCTGTTTGCCATGTGGCTGACTGCCCTGCTTCAAGAGGCGTGTCTGCTGTGAGACTTCAGTAAAAACGCCCACTGTTGTGATTGGCTGACATCTTTGCATTTTAAATGAGCGGAGGGGGCGTGGTTTAACGAGGTCTACGAGGGACGAGCAGGCACGAGCTGCTGCCAGAGAGACGGATGGACCTGAGTTCACTTCACATCAGTTCTCAGCATGTCTGAACTGTTGTAGTTACAGCATATACTTCAGGTTATTAGTCTATTTCTAGTCGGAGGGACTGTCACTCATGTCAGAAAGTTAGTAACTTTAGTAAATTATGGATCAGCGCTGACTCGAGACGCGAACCCTTTAGAACGATTCAGTCCGATTTGGTGAACTGGTTCGGTTCACTAAAAAGAACCGATTCAAAAGAATGATTCGTTCGCGAACTGGACATCACGGAGACTGAGCGATTGCTAACAAAGTTATTTATAGTAACTACTGAGTTATGAGAGCGCTGTCTGTCAGCGCGAGTTTATTGTGTTTGTATCTGAGAGTTCTGAATAAACACGAGTCCCAGTCACACCGAGTCCGTCTTCATCATTATTACCAACTTTGTAACACATGCAAAGTACCATTACAGCTGTCGAGATGAACGAGTTAAAAGTAAGTGTTGATAATAACATTATATTTAAAATAAAATAAAAGCGTCAGTGACGCGCGTTGAGTACACAGCGCAAACAAAGACACAACAGCAGTAATCGAATGTAATCCAGTTTATTGTTGGGAAAGCTGGCTAGCCCGGATATGCTCACGCTTACCCCCTTCTGCTTAATCTCAGTCCGCGTTTGGTGCCTCCGCTGTGGGCCAGATGCAGTACTGGGGGTCGGGGATGTTGAAGGCCGAGTCAGTGCAGCCCGAGCTTCGGCGTGTGTGAAGTTTATCTCTAAAGATCTGACTCTGCCGATGTTGAGCAGAAACTCCCGACTGTATGCACATTTTAGAACCGATAGACGCGACGAGGACGTACAAAAACACTGACTCACAAGATAGAAAACACCGTTCTGTCTGGAGAGAGAGAGCTGCATGTGCAGGAATAATAAATAATTAGCTACACATCAGAAATCACTGATCACAGATCAGAAGGAACTGAAAAAAGACTTCTGTTTTCATTTGTACATCCAAACACTGAGAAACTGCCAGCGTTCACTTGTTCACAAGTAATGATCTCTCGAGCGTTTGCATGGGCGTGCCAGATTCTCTGGGCGGGGGAAAGGGAGGTAACCGTTCCTGCTTGGACGTCAAACCAGGAGACTTCAGGATTGGCTCGTCTGGCCTGTCATTTTCTCAAAGGCAGAGAAAGACAGCCAGAACTCGGGTTTTACACCGATCAACATTTCTATCCACTTGGGGACAATATTCAGGCTAGGGGAACTCATATTAATGTTGAAAAACCTCATAAAATGATAATTTAATGCCATGGGACCTTTAACAAGGACTATGAGCGTTAATGGGCCACTGCACTGATAAATTCCTCACACTGATACAAAATCAACACCTGCCCCATATACACAATCCTGATAACACCATCAAGGCATGTGGTCTAAATGACATCCACAGCACATGAAGTGCTAACAGGTGTTAGCCGGAGCTGTTAACTTCTCATTTAACAGGGCAAAATGACCTTTAGGACAACTAAGCAGTCACTGTTTCAGTGCACTGCTTTACCATTGTTTTTTTTTTTAAACGTAAAAACAGTAGAATTACATATTTGACCGGTGCTTGCATCTCCATCTAGCATACTTTTTAGAAACAGCTCTCTAAAAACACGGCGCTCAAGTTAAAAGTAGTTCACCTTTTCAAAATGTGTCTCTAGACCTTGTGTCCAGCTGTCCACCACAAAAAAATCAGTAGAAAATGACTTACCACTGGAGCAGCCACATAGCATACAATTCATGAACTGTTTAACACAATGAAAGGTCATCAAGGAAATTTGGAACATGCTAGCATGACACTGTTTGATTAGCTCTAAAGCAAATCACTTGGGTAAAGGTGCTTCAATGTGCACAATGAATAGCATTATTCTGAGTATGCATATCCAAAACACATATTTAGAAATAGCAGAATGGATGGAATGAGAAAAGAAGGTTGACTAATAATCTGCATGTTTTACAAGTGATGACAGAACAGGAAATCAATGCTGCTTACAGAGGAAAAGAAAGAGGTGTTTTCCATGGCAACACTACTCACATCCTTTCCTACACCACAGGCAGAGACCATTTGTCACACTATTGTACCATAAAGTATAATAACAGCAGTTCTTCCTGTTCTTAGAAATCACACCGTTTACGCACGACCCTTATACTAAAACAGAGAAAGAGTGAGAGACTGTGAGTAAGAGATTAGAAAGTGAGAAAGCAATAGTACAAGGAAAAAGAAAAGTAAAAGACTTAAGTACAAAAAAAAGGCATCAGACAAGAGTGTTAAGCAACATTTACTGCCAGCCTACCTTCTTAAAGAAAGTATGAACCTGTGTAGTTTGTTCATTTGTGTGTCAGTTAGTATCAGGCCAGTAATATTAAGAGGACAAACCAGCTAAATATATTTACACAGCAACAAACTTGATGATCCCTTTGTTGCAATTTTACACAACAGATCATTCTAAAACCACTGAAGTAATTTGCAAAGTGAGAGAAAACGAAAGGAAACAGGATGGGAGAATGAGAGAAAACAAAGTTGGTTCTTTTATAAGGTCATCAGATTTATGCATCACTCATGCATGCAGATTTCTCAGATATTTCGCCCTTTCCTCCATCTCTCTCGGTTTCACACACAAAACCACCACACAAAATCAGTCAAATAAAAACACTTTTGATATCTGCACCTCTCATCTCACTGCGGAAAAGTGTTTCTATTTCATGAAACCCAAGAGAAACGGTTTCACCCAAGGTTCACATGGTTACAGTTTTACCTCAGACACTAAATAACGACACAGACAGACACACACAGTTACTAGTTCAGAGAGCTATAATACAGTCAGCAACTGTACCAAAATACAGTACAGGACAGATGCACACCCTGTTTCACACACACCCCTGCTGTTTTGTCCTGATTTGTCTCGCACTGCCTCTCTGTATAATGACCTGAAAAATAACCCGACCCCATGAGGAGCGAGACAGACCGGGTTAACGTTAAGCCTGAACAGAACTGTGACTGAGAATGAGACAGGCGCATCCTCCCGAGTACTGATCAAAAAGCTTGGACTATTTCATAGTTGAGATGTCAACAACTCTCAGCCCACGGCTTTCACAAATAAAATAAAAAATACTAAATATAGTTAATCTTTTGTTTCAGTGCTGGTGAGAAGAGAGTAGCCAGTTCATAATAAATATTCGGAGTGCACAGAGATTCATTACTATGGCTCAGATTGGTTTTAAGGCCCAGTAACCACGGCAGCTTGGCTTAATTTCCATAACTTTACTCTAATATGGACTCTTCAGATTAGCGTGATGTGATTTCACTATGTGCATGCTGAATCAAATTCCAACTGAACTCAATTTAAGCAAGCTTCACTTTTAAATTGCTCATACCTAACCCTAACTCCAAGTATTATATTTTACGGTGATATTTTAGTATTATTCATATATCTCTCTCTTCCTTATATGACCTCTGAAAGGTCATCGGGCTGGAGCCTATCCCAGTATCCTAGGCCAAAGGCAGGGGAAAGCCAGTCCATAGCAGTATACTACTATAGTTAGGGATGTCCCCGATCAGAGTAATTGAATATTGAGCATCTGTCGATACAGAGTCCCGATCTGATGCTTGCATTTTCCTGGTGCTGGGTGCCAAGTACATTAAAGTTATTAAAATCAATCCATTTTATACAGGGCTGTGCAGAGTGTTTCTCAGGAGAAAGGGCTCAAATGCAAAAAAAAAAAAAAAAATACACTACAGATTTTCAAAACAATCACTACAGTAATTATATTTATAGCAGGTCTGCACGATATTGGAAAAAACTGATATTGACAAAAAAACAGTTTTTCTGCGATATATATTGCAATATGAAAACAGTTTAAGATTGAATAGCTCTGTGGAAAACATGCATCATTCTAGAATGATTGGCTTGATTTTGTAGGGGAGTGAATCTGCATAGAAAATAAACAATTAGAAGCATAGATAAATACAATAGAACAAAAATACAAATTAAATAAACAGTGCTTTTCCATATAAGTCTAAACGTATTAAGGTAATTGAATAATCAAATGTAAAACACCACTGCATAGTCTCTTTCACTGTATGAATTAAATATAATTAATCTCTGTTAATGCTATAAAAGTGATTTTCTCTTTCTAATTTTGTTGTTTGATTGAATGCAGATAGCAGAGGGTATATTAGGCTGCTGTCACTTTAAGAGCTAATGCACTGATCAAATATAATTATATGCATCAGTTTTCTTTCTCAATCGTTTATGTTCACGTAAGCCATAAGTGACTGGGTTTACAAGGATACTTGCCAAGACGGGCATTTTGAATTCAAGCACAAATAGATGTGGAAGAGAACAGAATTTGGTGTTCGCGTGCTGTCTGTGCTACTCTGTGTGCGCACTTAAAAAAAAAAAAAAATTATTATATAAAAAGAGACACTGTATATATACACAAGACATTGATGTAAACATCGGTTACAATGGTAGACATTATAAACAGACTGTATTATCAAAATTCTAAATATGGTTACTACGGATATAATCTTCTTGCATTTTTATATGTACGCTAAGCAGAATAATTGCAACAAAAAAGAAAAAAGTGGGCTGAAGGTTAGAAAGCATGAAGCTTGTCTGTCAGTCTGAATCAAGACTCAACCCATATAGCAACGCTTTATGGCAATGACATCTCAAGCAGTCTGATGGCAGATAAAAATAAGCAGTAAATAAATGACTTCTGAGTGATTTGTTACAAAAGTGCGGATCAGATATGCTAAACACGGAAGCTAGAACGTGTGTGTGAGACACTAGAACAGACCTCATTTACGCACCCAACATTGAGCTGCTTCTTTAACTTTTAATGGCAATTGGCAAACCCACTTGAAGATGCATATTACGCTACCTAGTGCACAACACCTGCGTGACAGCTGACATAAAATAAAGGATCGAGCTTAGGGCAGTTGAGACCAATTAGTTAAAGCTGCAGTCCGTAACTTTTTTTGGTTAAAAATGATCCAAAATCAATTTGAGCAAGTACACAACAAGGTGAAAATTCTTGTTTAGGTCATACTCCAAGACTCACACTGGTGCGGTGACTGACAGCAAGCCGCACACACTCCTCAAAACATTAGATTCACCCGCGTTGAGGAGCTGCGCCAAAGCACAACTCATATACAGATGATAACATACAAATGATAACAGGTTTTCAAACAGAGATGGCGAAACAGAGGCAAAACTTACAGACCGCAGCTTTAAAAAAAATAAAAAAAATCCTAAACCAGTCCCAATACTGATCCTTGAGATCAGCTTGGGACATCCACAACTATAGTATTTATTAATATTTTCCATTAGCTTTCCATTTTTTTTTGTTTAAATTTTTTATGTGTTGTTCTATATTTCTATAGAAAGTTTTAATTGGAGTCATTTTTTCAACAAATGTATTTTATTTTGGCTAGTTGCCAAAGAAAGACATTTCTAACTCGTTTAAGTTTTTGATCAAATAACTATTTTATTTCAGATTTATTTCAATTAACAAAAATGATTTTAATAGTTGTAATAGTACAACACCTCATCCTGCAGTGTTTGTGCTATAGACATGAATGATACCTCAAGTAGCTAATGCGGTTTGAGGACATGTGTGCTGTCACTTTTCAAAGTGATCAACCTTATGACTTACAACTGGTAGGCAACTCTGACTTTAAGACGTCAGCAATGACCCAGAACAACCCTTTTTTTTTTTTTTTTTTTTAAACCCTCTCACCCACAACACCATAGCACAGCAGTGCTGAGGTTTGCAGTTGCACCACCAAACGTAAAATCTAGCTAGTTCCTGATTTTTTTTTCTGGAAAACATTATATGATGAACTGTAGTCATAAAAAAACAGGTTTTACAACCATCAACTTGCAAGATTATTACAGCCATATCTTTTTCCAGTTTAAGGAAAGAAATGTATTATTTTCTTGGACATTTGGCACATTTATTTATCTATATTTCTATTTTTTATTTTAGTTTTAATTTTAGCCATTTTAGTATTTCACTTTTAGCTATGGGATAGTGGTGAGAGGATAAGAGATAATGCTTAGAAAATCAGATCAGGACATGCTGAAAGTAGGATGTGACTATGACTCAAAGCGTTGGAGTATGCGCTAACCACAAAACAGCATTGGTAAACATTTTACTTTAAAGACAGCCTGAACTGGAAATTGCAATGGTCTATGGTTTCGAGTGAAACGGCTTATCAAATGAGAAAAAAAAAAAGAAGTGCGGCGCTTGACTTTCTTCATCAGGTATTAATTGGATAATTGTTGTTTGCTAACTGCTGCGATCTCAAGTAAGTGACAGGTTGCTGGAGGAGAGGCATTATTAAATAAATAAAAAATTATGATGGTGTGCAACTGTGCATCGATAAATCAATAACAAACACAGAAATATTCCATTATAAATAAGAATTATCGATTTTGACTTCATTTTGACTGTCTGAATATAAAACTCAGTCACAGTGTACATCTGTGAACAAAACCCTTCCTTTATCTCCCACACAGAACATGGTTTCAGACCGTGAAGAATATGATATGAGCCCCTGATCCCAGATCATAACCCAGAAACCGTTTGAACTGTAAACACACGATGAGCTGTCTTCATTCCTCAAATAATTTTACACACAGTTTAGGAACACTGATGTGCTATTGGCTGCAAAACTTGTAAAACTTTAGAGATGTACGTGTTTGGGTACACAGCCTGAAGCCTCGTGTGCTCAGACAACTCCCATTCAACTCATGGCAACACCCTAAGAAACAACCTGCATGCATTCAGACACATACCAAGCAAACACACACAACACGCAGAATTAAGCTCATTAGAATCCACACCTGATTTTACTGCATTAAACAGAGCAAATAAAACCAGACTCAAAACCAGACTCAGTCTGTATCAAAAGCTTAGCAATCACTAAGTCACTTTTACACATTCAAAAGAGAGAAAAATGGAATTACCCATGTGCAAAAAATAAAACAAAAACCCACCAAAATCTCAGATTTAAAGGAAAGAAACTGCTTCTTTAGGAGACTCCCTTTTGAGAGCTTCTGTGGGGGGTGGGAAGGTGCCATCTCTGTGATTAAAAAGAGAATTTTAAGACTCCAGCTGAATCACAATCTTAGATTCTAGTCACTTTGCTGTCAGGGGAGGTCTGAATTATAGCCTAACGGTGAGGAAAACTCCTTTCATGAGTGGGTAGGATGTGGAAGCTTAAACCGTTCCCACAGAGAAATTAGGGAGACGTATCGGTGGCATCTGTGGTCTAAAATAGATCCAAGAGTAGAGAAGGTGGTTGAAATGAGAAGTTAGGAACCAGAGGGGAGAGACACATCTGCATCCAGCATGGGCATCTGGTCTGTGGGATACATAAGCGCCACATGTGGGTGATGGGAGTTTGAAGTGGAGCATGTTGGGTGTGCAGCTGCTTCACAGCAGAGAGACCAGACGAGCGATATACACCCGCTGAACACCCGTACGCATGGCCGACCACAGACGAATTAAAGCTGTCTGGATTTGTACACAACCGTGTGAAAGGAAACTTCCAGTCTGGGTGACATTTCAATCTTTTTTTAAAGCTCAGGAAAGGGTCTATACAAATACAAGTCTTTGGCCTTCAAGATCTAACACATCTCTCAAACGGCTCTGAAAAATAAAATTCTGTACAATTATTTTGTGTAAATACACAAAAAAAGTAAAATCAATTTTAAAATGCTACAGGAGAATTTAAGCATCACAAAATTATAATGTACAGTATGAAAAAATGGAGGTGGACATCCTGCGAAATAAGACACAGCTACTAATGTTTTCACGGAGCTTGTTACAGTGCATTCAGGGATTGTCTTTTCTGCAATGGATACATGTGATGATGCCTTACAATTTAGCTAAAACAAGGCTGCAAACATAACTTCTGGAACAGCAAGTATGTCGGTTTTGGAAGAGTGCAAATGTCTCTGAAAACAATACCAACACACGGAACAAGTCACAAAATCCATGAAGTAACTACACAGACTGACTAGGGTCCTAATGAACACATTACAAAAACATTCCACCACTAATGAGAAACTGGACTGCACATGTGGTTTGATCACAGTAAAACTGCTGAAAGGAAGCAGGTGACCTCCACCTGGGCAGGAACACCAGACCTTACCACATCATTACCTTTCCACCACTCTACACTGAAAACTATTTGAATCACATTTACAACACATTTACAACTATTTACAACACTGTTGACCAAGACAGATGAACAGCATCATCATAATGATGAATTTGAGCTAAAGATGAAAGCGCAGATGGTGAAAAAGAGATATGGTGGGATGAATCAGATATCCAGGAGCCTGCATGCATAAGAATGCACAAGAAACACCATACGTATTAATGCACAACAGTCCTACATATGAAGACAAAGCATTTTACAGGGACAGCTAACCCAAAAATGTAATTTCTGTCATCATTTACTCACCCTCAAGTCATTCCAATCCTGAATGGCTTTCTTTCTTCTGCGAAAGACAAAAGACAACATTTTGAAGAATGTTAGTAACCAATCAGTTTTGGTTACCACTGAAAAAAATAAGTAAAATAAGACATTTCTCAAAATATCTTTTTTATGTTCCACAGAAGAAAAGGCATAAAGGTTTGGAACGAGGAGCGATGAGGGTGAGTAAATGACAGAATTTTAGTTTTAGGTTGAAACTGTCCTTTTAAATACCAGACAGACACGTACGCATCGGCAAAGAGTGGCCTCAAGTCACCTGAGACTTGCTGAAAAACAAAAATCAAAGCTTGAGAAAAATTGTAGCTAGGAACAACAGGCCTTTGAAGCAGCAAGAGAAACATCAAACGTTTCCTACATGCTGCTGTGAAACGTCTAAAACAGAGTTTTTTTCTAGGGCAAGGGACAACGGCTGACCCTACATACACACTTTGGAAATGCAAGTGGCCGCTTTTTTATGTGATCCTTTTGTAGGTTATGCCCCACAGAACAACAAATCGTGTTGGGTTTTTTGTAAATGAAAGAATTTTGACTGAAAAAAAAAATCTCACCACTGTACAAACTTCTGAGCAAGTGTCTTGTTTTGAAACAATGAAGAGGGTGTTGAGAAAGAGGAGAAATGAAAGATGAAAACAGCAGACTAAAATGTATTAGCTTCATGGGAAAGATGCCTGTGGTCTGTGGCTAATCGAAACAATCAAACCCTGATGTCTGAGAAAGTGATCAACAAATGAGAACTAATCAACAACAGTCAGTGTTGAAAAAGTATTTCTAAGGTGAAAAAAGAATTAAACTGACCATATTCTGACACACGCTCCACAAGGCTGGTAATCTCCAGAGTACCGTTTGGATCACTCGCACACACTACCTCACCAAGGCCATTCACCCAGCACTGAGCTAGCAGCCTAATTGGCTTAAAGCTTTCTTTAAAGAACAAAGAGCGCATGGAATCTGACTTAAACTCCGTTTATAAAGTCTCAGCTCAGTCTGTGTGTTTGCTTAATAGAGGATCAGAAGAAAACAAGCTCTCAGCTTCAAGCTTACCAACAAACAAATTGAGAGTGTAAGATGTAAATGGGTCAGGTGAGGCAATTAGGTCTGTCACCAAGAATACGACCACAATTTCACCAGCCAGCTCTCGACGATTTCTTTGAATGTGTGTTTCGATTTAATTTGTGAGGTGAGGAAAAGGAGGGGTGTGCATTAACACACACACCCACCGCTCCATCTGGTAACGATTACACCACAAAGGAAGAGACCTCTGCAATGCCCCACCCTCCCGTGCACACACAGGAACACAGGAACATACCATGCAGGCTCTGGAAGTGAGGCAAACTTGTGTGTTCTTTGGTACTAAATTGTTCAAAAAGAGTAGTTTAAATGGCTCTCAGGCATCTCACATGCTGACCGTAAGTAACTTATCCATATACATCATTTATGTATTTAACATCTGAGACGTTTGACAAATTCTTCAAATGCAGATTGACTCAAAATAATTACTCCAAAATTGATCTATTGGTAAGCCCCGCCCGCCCCCCCTTAGTTACTGTTGCTAACTCGGACAAACAAACAGAGTTGCTAACTGTCTTACAATGACAGCGTCATTGTGAAAACCTTATCCCAAGTTGTTTTTGGACTCAGAATGTAGCGGATCCCGTCCGATTGATGGCCGAACTTAACTGACGGTTTATGAAGTTTATTGCATCCTTTTTCACTCTAAAAAAAAAAAATTCACTGTAAGAGCTGAACACACAAAGCATAAGAAGTGAGCATTAACGTCTCATTCACAAACTCTCTCTTCTCCATTGCATTATATATACTAACAGTAAACAAACATATACAGACATTATGCCTTTTCGTGGGGTGATAATGAACTGTAAAAACTTTGCATATGAAAACAACTCCGATAAACTGCGAGTGCGAGCTCTCCATTTCCTTACCCGCATTGCTCCATAGACTATAATACCCATCAAAATAGGAGTCCCTCCTTAGTAAGACAGATAATGCAGAGCTTAAACATATCTAAACTCACAGATATTTAAAAAATGTAAACAAAAACAAATTAGAAGATAAATCACAATAAAGTATGTGACAAGACCACCTTGTCGAGGAGCATTCAAGTGGAACTTAAATATGATTAATATATCGATTTTTGAAGGCAGCATAGTATCCTTCGCTCCCTTTGATATCACATAATCCTGTGCTTTCCATTCTGACAGTTGAGCAAAAAAATAAATAAAAGATGCCGTCGGAAAGTTGTGGTTGGTCATCAGTTTGTGTAAATGTACGTTTTTGACCAACATTTTCCACTTTTGATGTTATTTCTTCTAGTGAGAAAATACTATTGTAGGAATTAAAAATTCTCTTAGTTATCACCAAAGCTGCCTTGCTCTATTTTGCTGTAGATCATTAAACCGTTACGCTGTCCAAAAACAGTTTCGCGAGGTACCTCGTGCACAAACACGGCCTGCAAAGTCAATGCCTGATAGGGCAGCAAAACTTAAGTAAATGCCTCCTACTAAAATACATTAAACTGGGGTCAGGTGGACTGAAAACCAGCCTGATGGTTTCCTTAAAGGGATAATTCACTCCAAAACTAAAATTCTATAATCTTCTTACACTCATGTAGTTCCAAACCTTAATGATTTTCACTTGTTCTGCACTTATTTTGCACTGATTCATTGTTTTTCCTATGTAAATATGCACTAGATGGACGTCTTTGACCACTGCACTTGCATCTCTTTTGTAGTTTCTCACACGTGACATGCCGTTCTAAATGCCCAAGGTAATAAGTTCACATTTTAAATAAAAAATTGCTTTAATTATTAATTAATTATTGCTTTAACTATATAGAAATCAAACTTTTAAAGTGAACATAAATGCACTTAGTGTGAGCAAGTGAGTGTCCTATTTTTTCTGTGGCGATCTACCTGTCTAAAAACAGATAGTCTTTAGCATAAGTCAGAGTAGTAACTTTCACTAGAATCTGAATACAAACTTTGCACACATCGAACTTAATTTGAAATCAATCATTGTTACAAAAAGATAGAGAGAAGGGGAGGAAGCAATATAAAGCTAAAGATAATCATCTAGGAACAAGAAACAGTTACGAACAACACTCAAGCTGAACACGACACAGTGAAACGGCAAGCTTTCTTAAACGAAAACAGAACAGACAGATGGAGGGAGGACAGGAGAGAGGAGTGGCTGAGCTTCAATTTCAAGAGCTTTTTAATTATTCAATGACATGAGCACTGAAACCAGAGAGAAACAAACAGACTGGACTGTGACAATGAACTAACCATGCAGACACAAACACATATGTACATGAAACACATGGTATTTGACTCTCCACGCACTTGAGGTGATGTGTGCACATCTGAAACAAAGGCTAGCCTTCCAAATACACATCTAAAGAACCACTTATAGGGAGCACAATTCACTCTTCCAAGAAACTGTCAAATGATCCCAATGATACATTAAATTGGGGGATGCTCTTTAGATATGGCTGTCTAAACAGGAAACAAGTCATTCTTCATAGTAGTCCATATGCTAACACTAATTTAAATGTCAGTCAGCTGGTTTTAAGATATACTTTAGAGCAGTTCGAAAGGATCCTGTCAGTGAGGCAAGCACCAGATACTTTGTATGGCAGAGCTCATCATTCTGCCGGTTTCAGCTTTGACTGGCAGAGGCTGACCCCTCAGTCTCCATGACAATAACTCATTTAAAGCCCATAGTGATCAGCTCTGGCTCTCCCCAAAGGAAGTTAAGGGGGAAAGAGGCCTGTGATGGGGGTTGGTGTGTGTCCTTCAGGTCACATGACCAGTCTCATCTTTCACACACCGCTCAGAATTTAGCTGAACGCACAGAAAGCGAAAGTCAGCAGGACATATTATCAGAATCAGGTTTTATTTGGTATGTCAGGTAACGGAATTTAAATGGAGTTCAACAGATACACATGAGCAGAGATCATACTACCTATTAAAATACATACACAGTCACTTCTCTGAATCTGTCACCTTGACTACTATTAAGATTTTTTAATGTTTTTGAAAGAAGTCTCTTATTGATCAAAAATACAGTAAAAACTGTAATATTTTGAAATTTAAAATAACTTTTAAAAATGTAACGTATTCCCTGTGGCAAAGCTACATTTTCAGCAGCCATTACTCTAGTCTATAGTGTCACATGATCCTTCAGAAATCATTCTAATAATCGCTTATTTGGTGCTCAAGAAACATTTATTATTATTATTATTATCAGTGTTGAAAACAGTTGTGCTGCTTATATGGAAACCATTATTTTATGAATAGACAGTTCAAAAGAACAGCATTTATAGGAAGTAGATTTGTTTAGTAACAATTTAAAAGTCTTTACTGTCACCTCCTTTACAGAAAAAGGAATTAAACAAAACACCAGGAACGTAAAGAGAACTCTAAATACAATATGCATAAATTTCCTCAGTTTTCTGGTGCTGCAACAACAAACAAACGCAATAGGTTGAAGTAGCCAAGCATGTGAGAAAGAGAGAGAGTTCTTCCTGCATCCTTTTCCTCTGAGGTGCCTAATGTCTGACCTAGTTTCCACAATATACGTCATCATCAAAACTTTGTATAAACTCAAAGCGGCCTGTCTAAGGAATATAATGGCTGTATGTTCATTAGTGCACAACAATTTAAAACAATTGAGATCTGCTTACGCTTTCTTTACTGTCACTTTTGATCAATTCAATTCATCCTTGTTGAACAAAAAAAACATTTTAAACTTACAGAGCCCAAACCTTTGAACAGTAATGTATATCTTATAATATACATATAAGAATATACACACTACATATTTTGTGACAAATAATTATTCTGATGAAACACATTGCAGTTGTGTAGATCCAGATGATGCTGGTACACTTGCAACAACATTAAATAAATAGACAGTCATCACTTAATGTGGTTGAAGGTCTCCGGGGGTTCTATTTAAATGTGGAGGTTTGGCACAGTTTCTAAAAAAGCACCGTGCTCATTCTTCAAACAAATGTGCATCACTAGAATGTATAAGTACAGTGATCAGTCAAAAAGTGGGCGACATCTCGCATAATTTCACATGGGTTTTATCACCTTCAAAGATTTGTAAACCCACACACTGGATGAGTTTCTCATTATTAAAAAAAAATTCAGTGGCAAGCAGGTGGAAGTTATAGATTCAATGACTACTGACATTTTAAGAGGAATTTATTCAATGCTGCGTTCTAATGCCTCCCTAAAATCGTCTCGCAAGATCGATTCCCAAACATGTAGACCTAGTAAACAGAAAATGTATCATAACGACAGCAAGTCAACTTTGAGAGAAGATCAAAGAAAAAAAATACAAATAAAAAGTTAAACTGCACGTTGCAATCTTTAATAGAGAATGACAGACCAGAACAGACCAGAGCTCAGCATTAGAATTCTGCTGATACAGGAAACAGTTTTTCGCAATTAATGCAGTGACTAAAAATGAATCCTAGACCAGCAGTCTCACAAGACACTGAAAGTGATACAGACTGAGATCATTTTACACTACAGCAGAGTCAATGCGGCTACCATGCTTGAGGGAATACATGTAATACACGTTACATAAGGTGACATGTACACAAAGACAAACAGCATACTCAAATCACCAGTACAGCAAAAAAAATGCACAACCTAAAGTGTCAAGTGGTATCCTATGCTCTTGTTTAAAGGAAAGCAGTGAAATGGCTGGAAATGAGTCCCTGGTAATTTATCAAGGCAAAACAAACACAGAAGGAACAATATTCTCTCTTACTGGAAACTCATCTACAAACAAGGAACTTTACCTCTATTAGGGTAGAAAACAACACCACTGTATTGCCAGCATTCAGGAAGTTAACTGCAAGAAAATGCTCTGCAAAGCTCTCCAACTAAGCAGCCCAAGGTGAAGTTCATCTAACAAAGCACAAACCTGAATTCACTCAGGTGGTCAAACCACCAAAAAACTAATTTTAGAAATTGTATAATTTTAGAAATTATTGTTTGATTTGATTTCAAACTAATTTTAATTTAAATGTAAACAAATATGTTACACTAACAATTATGTTAAATGTCAAACAAAGTTAAACATGTAGGTAAATGTTTCAAAGTCCCTGTAAATGTATTACATAAAATGTTACATAATGCACAAGTATACATCATTAAAGGGATAGTTCACCCAAAAATTATCCCATGATTTACCCACCCTCAAGCCATCCTAGGTATATGATATTCTTCTTTCAGACAAATACAATCGAAGTTCTGAAGTGAATCGAAGCGATTGAGTAAGACAAATATCCATATTCAAAACTTTATTAAGTCAAATATCTAGTTTCCGACCAACTGCCTTCCATATTCAGCTTACGAAGAAAGTGTAATGCCTCGCGCAGTTCAAAACGCTTACGTAGCACTACGTCTGACGTCATTGTTGCGTCAGTTACACTTTTTCCATAAATTGAATGCGGAAGGCGGTCCGCCGGAAGCTAGATATTTTACTTTATAACGTGTTAAATATGGATATTTTTCTCATAAATTCTCCCGGAGCCGTGTGGATTACTTTTATAATGGATGGATACGTTTTGGGCTTCAAATTTTGGGCTGCCATTTACTGATTATAAATCTAGGAAGAGCCAGGACATTTTTTAATATAACTCTGATTGTATTCGTCTGAAAGAAGAATGTCATATACACCTATGGCTTGAGGGTGAGTAATTCATGGGTAAATTTCATTTTGGGAGAACTATCCCTTTAAGGATTATTATTTTGGCTTTGCCATTTAAGCATCATAAGCTATGTTAACGTATTAAAATGGTACGATATGCATGTTTTTACTGGACAGGCTTAAAATTAAACATTAAAATTTTGTTGTCTCTCTATTCACCTGACAAAAGAAGTTTTTCAAACTTCAGCACACTTTATTAGACAGCTGTAAGCTTCTCATTTCATCACCATGCATGAATATGACAGCAGAAACAATGGAGTGACAGTAAATGTTGTATTAACGCATTTTAATCCATTGATTGTTCTAATAAATAATTCAGATGTAGCACAGCACCGGCTGGTACCAAAAAGGGGGTGGGGTGCGGTGGGGGGTGATTGACATCCCGACGTCAGCACGAGAACGGGACAAAGGCCACATTGGGTCGGACCAGATGCTCAGTCTGCCTATGCAAATGTCTCTGAGTGTTTAAATGCATCAGCAAAGAACAATAACACGTCTGTAACGAGCCCACAAAAGCCAATGCAAATTCTGCCCATAAAGTATATGGAGTGCACATCTTTCTCAATTAGTATAAATCTCCATTGTCTACACAATCACATCAAAATGAAAATGAGGGCTTCTTGTCATTCACTGGACTTGACATGTAATATAGACTGCTAGAATACTAGGTTATTCTTGGACATGTCGAGTAAGCATGAACAGTTGTGAAGTTAGTGGCTAAAACACAAGAGGCAAATAATGTCACATCATTTGTATGTATCTGACAGAATACCTGAAATATAATATAGGCCTATACAATTTAATAAATGACACCTCTTTGCACTGATAAATGGTAACGTTATATGTAAAATGTACTTCAGTTACACATATTTATTCTAAGCTTTTAGAAAAACAAAACATATCTATGCCAGTATATTGGATAGACTGGAACAATATAATAAACAGAAATAAATAAGCTGAGCATGTATATACTGAATGATGAAATAAAAACAATATATTGCTTTACTAAAATTATTATTAGGATTAAAGTCAACATGATAACAAGAAGATTTACAAACAAAATATAACAAAACAGACAACATTGCTGAAAGACAAGGCAGAATGAGAGAAGAAATAAATGGTATTCTATAAAACAGCAGCATCGTTGTTTATTTTTCTACGTTAGTGTATATGAGATATACTCACGGAGGTGCTGGTGTGTTTTTTTCCGAGGCACGAACAAAGAGCTGCTCCGTTAGCACAGGTTTAGCTACAACTGCTGGCTGACTGAATAAATTATTAAATATAATTGAGAAAATAAATAAATAACAAAATAATGGTTGGGGGCTTCTATAAGGACACGCGAGGCTAACTTGCTAACAAAGGCAGGTGTTGAGACTTCTCCTCAAAATTAAAATAAACATATTTTTGTTCTGCCGTTGTATGTGCTCTGATCCCAGACAGTCTCGGGCTCGGAAGAAGAACAGAGGACTGAAATTAAAAAAAAAAATGCCTGTAAAATGGTGTTGTCCGCCCGCTGCTTCTAGAGAGACTGTAAACAGACGGTCACGGTGGTGTTTTGTGTTGTAGTGGCTCGCGACTAGAAGAGCGGAGAAAAAAACCTGCCGCGTCACTGATCGGATGAAAAGGGTTGTGGGTAATGTAGTTCTCAGCACTGAGCCAGGATTAGGTAGCACATGTAGGCTACGCTAGCTACTGTATCTTGCAGCAAATCTCATATTTGAACTGCACGCATGCCCACAGAAAACAATAACTGATTTGTATCACATAGTAAAACAAATCAACGAAGTAAGGCTCTAAGTTATTAGGTAGGTATTCATAGCCTAACACAGGCAGACAGTGTACATTTCTGTGTAAATACAGGCCTACATAAAAACTTTTTTTATTTATTTGTAGCATTTTAGTTATTTGAAACCTGAATTGAGTGTTGCTCACCCTTGATTAACTTGTCATCAAAGACAATTGTGTTGTTTCTTGTTTTTCGATACTGCCTTATTTAGGAATGGAGAATTGGAAAGGCAAATGAAACATGACTCAACAATCAAGTTCTCTAACGCCTTTAACGAAAACAAGTTTAGGCAATTTTAATGAGTAATAATTGTGAACAGGAAGAATGTTATGGGATTGTTCTTTTAATGGTTATGAATGCATGATGTCAGGCCCAGTCAAGTGTATTGCCTTTGCAAGAGTAAGGAATACGAAAGAGACCATGTAGACAAAATAAAAAAAGCAGCTAAAATTCCAAACCTGTCCAAGTGGGCTATTGAGGGGGGGTTTGGGGGCATAGGGACACTACACAGCCACAGACCATTTCATAGACAGTGCTGCTAAAGGTAACTTATGTGATTAAACCAAAAAATATACACACTATACAGGAGTGTGTTTATGTGAATTTGTGACCATTTTTCTAGAAGCTCAGGCACTGATGTTGGACAAGAAGGCTGGGCTCTAAGTCTCCGCTCTAATTCAACCCAAAGGTGTTCTATCGGGTTGAGGTCAGGACTCTGTGCAGGCCAGTCAAATTCCCCCTCCACCAGACTTTACACTTGGCACAATGCAGTCAGGCAAGTACCTTTCTCCTGGCAACCACCAAACCCAGACTCATCCATCGGATTGCCAGACAGAGAAGTGTGATTCGTCACTCCAGAGAACACGTCTCCAGAGAACACGCGGCGTGCTTTACACCACTGCATCTGACGCTTTGCATTGCACTTGGTGATGTAAGGTTTGGATGCAGCTGCTCGGCCATGGAAACCCATTCATGAAGCTCTCTGAGCACTGTTCTCGAGCTTCTGAAGGCCACATGAAGTTTGGAGGACTGTAACTATTGACTATTGCAGAAAGTTGGCGACTTCTGCGGACTGTGCACCTCAGCATGCACTGACCCCGCTCTGTGATTTTACGTGGCCTACCACTTGGTGGCTGAGTTGCTGTTGTTCCCAATTGCTTCCACTTTGTTATAATACCACTAACAGTTGACAGTGGAATATTTAGTAGTGAGGAAATGTCATGAATGGACTTATTGCACAGGTGGCAACCTATCATGGTACCACACTTGAATTCACTGTGCTACTGAGAGCGACCCATTCTTTCACAAATGTTTGTAGAAGCAGTCTGCATGCCTAGTGCTTGATTGTAAACATCTGTGGCCATGGAAGTGATTGAAACACCTGAATTCAATGATTTGGAGGGGTGTCCCAATACATTTGGCAATATAGTGTATATGTTCTGATATTTTGTAATTATTCTGTATTATGAGTGTTAGGCTAGTCAGTGCATCAAAAAAAAACTAATTTAGTTATTGTGCATGTTTTTGCTGTCAAGGAGATATGTCTCATCAACTGCCTAACATACTCCTCAAAGCAATCAAATAATCTCTCTGCCACCTGATAGGGACTTTCCTTGCACGTTAAAAGCAGATACATTATGACTAGTCCTGGTCTAGATAACATTCACAGACATGATTTAGTGCCATATAACTCAGTGCTTGGGAAAGAGTTTCCAGAGGTTGATTTGTTCAGACATGATCTGGTAGTATCCTTACATCCACCTTCAACTCTAGCCCAAGCCTGCTCATAGCTCGTAGGCTAGCAATGTTGTGAAAACAGGGACATTTTTTTAAAATTTTTATCACGGCCTAAAAACAATGTAAGCCAGATGGATCAACATAACAAGCAAACATTACACAACTTTTGCTGCAATGTGGTTAGTAGTTTGTCAGTGCACAGACACGAGCATGCACGCATTTTCAGCTGTGGTCTAGATTAATGTCTGCTTAAATCTGATGTCTGTTTTGATGTTCTCATGGCAACTACTCTGACACATCATACTTATATTTCTACAGTTCTCATCTGTATGACACAGACACTCTTATTTTTTCTTTTTCATACACTAATGATTTTGAAGGCTTTCTTCCACCACTGCAACCTTTTTATTGACTCAGAGTATTATTTTTATTATGCCTTTAAATTATTTGTGTTCTTCAGCACTTGGCACAATACTTTAAATGCAGGAAAGAACATCGCTGTTTCCTCATATGATGGTGACTACCCACAGCAAATGACTCCAACGGCTGATTGTTTTACCAGAAAGGCGATTTGCTTTTTAGTGCTGCCCTGATAAGATCCAAAACACAAGAGCTCTGCTGGACAGAGAATGAATAAGGTGAATAATCACACTCGGTCTTAACCAAATGTTAGATGTCCAAACTGCCCACTGTTTTGGGGGCTGGTGTTCAAATTGTTTTCTTGACTGTCATGGTGACTGTAACCATGTATGAAAATATATTTACTGAATGCTTATGGGGAAACAAACCAAAAGAATCATGATGCACACAAGTCAAATACTTTATTCAAGATCACCTGCATGGAGCTTGTTTCAAAATGGCGCCTAAAAATAGCCTACAACATAGAGTGCAAATAAAGCCTCAGTACATTTAGTTCTTTCTGAAATATATTTAATAAAATAATGATGAGCTGCAGTAGATTCTCTCTCAGAAGTCTTTTACTCTCCTAAATCCAAACCTTCCCTAACACAGCAGTGAGATACTGGTAGATAATCTATTTATAGACTTTGATTTCACTTGGTGAGTTGCTGGTGATGTCATAGTCACTTAGACACCAAACACTGTTTTACAACTGTTTTTTTTCTATGCAGTTTACATTCTTGATATATAGTTATTCGACCACTGTGGTTTTATGAAAAGTTGTATCGATTCTCATATAATGATAATGTTGTTGTGAAGGAAATTTATGTATGTTTATTAAACCAGAATATTTTACCCAGAACTCTTCTTAGATAAGCAGATAAGAACACTTTTCTTATAAATAAAATCCAGAGTAATCAATCTATTCTTATCAGCTGACTTCCAGTAATGGGTCGAGTGTATTTCATGAGTAACTTTGAATCCTGATCATGTAACTTGGGTGTGGTGTTTGATTTCCTGTAATGAATGACATTTGATATGGGAGAATGGGTCTTTTTCCAGTCGTTCCTAGAACTGAGGAATACAGAGGAACATTTTAAACTGTTCTTGGGAGTTTCTGACAGCAGAATGAGATAATCCATTGCGAATTAGCATTTTGACAGCACATTAATAATCCTCATTTGTTTTCAATACACATCTTACACAATCTTCCAAACCAGCTGGAAGTTCAGCGCTACAGACATTATGTCAGCAGCATTACCTGACGTAATGTATCTGACAGTCTGACCTCACCAGCCATATTGACATCAGTAGATATCAATTATGATTAATACTAGAAATCTCAGATCCAATAGGCTTCTTTGTTTATTGGTGTGCCAGCATTTTGGGTGTAGCTGAGCTTTGACCTTCATCTCACACAGCTGTGCTTGGAGTTACTGGAATAGTTATTTTGAACTTATATAGTCTATGAGTAGCATCTTTGGCATTATCCTGCAGAACCTGATTTTACCAAGTGCAACAAGTTCCTAGATAATCATCTTTGTTGATCCTAGAACAACATTCCAATCAGAATTTTAGGCTTACAACCAGGGTTAGGTAGACTGGGCAAACCCAGCCTGCTCTGCCGGCGATTTGATTTCGCCCTGCAACTCAGTCTGGAAACCTGTACATTAATTTCTACTGCTTCTGTTACATTTTTGCAGCACAGACTGGCTAATCCACCTGCCGCGCTATTGGCGGGTTTAACATGATGACAGATAGAGAAGCGATGGATCAATGCCCATTGATCACGCCTCTTGTGGTCTAATTGGTTGAAGGATTATCCAATTGCATACAGAGTCATTTGAATTATGCTTGTTTATCACGCCTCTTGTGCAGTAGAAAGACATAGCAGACTCCCCAGACCAATGTTCAATCTTAAATTGAGCTTGGTCTGGTGATAGCCAGACAAAGGGTTAGGTGCTTCATCAGTGTTTTTCCCCTATCTTTTCCATCTGGTTTTAGGGATAACTTATGGGTAGGTTTATGGTTAGGACAACATTTTTGTACAGGAATGTCATTCCAGGACCAACAAAATATGTTGACCCAGAAACCTGTCTAACTCTGAATTTAATTGGTCCCACAGTTAAAAAAAATAAAGAAATGTGTTTACAGTGATACATTAAAAGTGGGAAATATCTGTAATATTCCAGGAATAACCCTTTAAACTTGAGCGATCTTGAGAAGCTTTTGAAGCCAGAGGAGATTTGAAATGTACATTTACATTTATTCATTTAGCAGACGCTATCCAAAGCGACTTACAACTGAGGAATAAGCTACAGAAAGTGATCCGTCTTGAAGAGGCAAAAAAGTTTTGGACATTGTTTAGAGTAGCATAAACTAGAATAGGGAGGGAATAGAGGAAAATTGAGTTTTTTTATTTATTTATTTTTAATTTGAGGTTAATTGCTTATGGAAGAGATGTTGTCAGTGATTCTGCAGTCTGGATGGAGGTGGGGAGATCATTCCACCAGGAAGGAACAGTGAATGAAAATATTCTGGAAAGGGATTTCATGCCTCTCTGTGGTGGTACCACGAGCCGTCGCTCCTTTGTCGAGCGAAGGCTTCTGGTGGGGATGTAGACTCGTAGGAGCGAGACGAAGTAGCCTATGCGGGTGCTGAGTTTGTGGTGGATCTGTAAGCAGGTGTCAACACATTGAACTTGAGCAGCGAGTGGTAGCCAGTGCAGAGAGATGAGGAGAGGTGTGACATGGGCCCTTTTGGGGTCGTTGAAGACAAGATGTGCTTCTGCGTTCTAAATCATTTGAAGCATCTTGATCGCACACGATGGAAGTCCAGCCAGAAGCGCATTGCAGTAGTCAAGCCTAGAAATGACCAGGGCCTGGACGAGAAGCTGTGTTGCATGCTCTGTTAGGAATGGTCTGATCTTCCTGATGTTGTGCAGTGCAAACCTGCTGTCTTTGAAGGACAGCTAGTCATCAAAGGTTACTCCAAGATTTCTGACCGACCTTGAAGGGGTAATCAAAGATGAGCTGGATGGTGAAGTTGTGTTGTATAGTCGGATTGGCATGGAAGACGAGAAGCTCAGTCTTTGCCAGGTTGAGCTGCAGGTGATGTTTTTTCATCCATGCCGAGATTGAAATAATGGTCTGGTAATGAAAGAGAAAAGCTGCCAGAAATGCAAGAGCTAAAAGAGTGAGTGGTGGAAACATTATTTTTTAAAACAATTATACAAATAACAGTCATTAGTCAAATAAGATATTATTAAAAAGGTTTATTATTGAAAAAGAAGTCATTAATTCCATAAAGATCATTTTACACCAAGAGCATGTGAATATGCACACATATAAGGGCTTTTTATGCAACAATTCAAGAGGTAGCAAATAATGGTCTTGTGTGTGTATAGATGTGACACGATGACCTTTTAAAATGGCACAGAACTTAACAAACCTTTGCCAAACATTTGTCTCTAAGCCTCAACCGGAGCCAGACACAGAAAATCCAGAATCAACAAGGCTCTAGTTCTAAAATCAACTGTCAGCCTACGTTCTATCAAAACATGCCATGAAATTCCAGCCTTTATTGTGGGCCTCATTATTTCTACAATGAATTAAAAAAACAATGTTCCATAATTTTTAAATATTTGCTCAGTTTTTAAACAGTAGCATTTTCCTGTTTAATTAGCCATTTACAGTATTTAAAGAGAATTACACAAATTCAACTTGGTTTTTAACTGTTCAAAATACAGTTATCTGATTTGATGTGGAACCAAATTTAAAGGTTGTTTTAACAAACACTACAATTTCTTAGTAGCTTGCAAAGTCTTTCAGTTCAGTAAGCAGGGCCTAGATTTGGTCAGTCTGGCTGTGGTGTAGAGGCTTAAATATAAACCAAACAATAAAAAGGTTGTCTAAGAAGAACAGTGATACACACACACACACACCTAATATTTATACCCAAAACCAATAATCCATTTAAAATATCCTTTATGCATTCTCCTTGTCAAATATTGCACACTAAAATATTCATCAAACTATTCTCACCATTCCAAGTAAATCAGCATATATATGGCTTGCATTGTAATGCAGCTTGTGCTGTCTTTCAAATATAATACATACTAAAATAAGAGACTAAACTTGTCTTTTCAGTTCAACTTGCAGGTGTAACTTTGGCCTGCTATGTGCTCAAATGTAAACATTGTCGTTTTTCCTTCATTTTCATTTTCTAAAAAAAAAGAAAAAAGCAGCAATTTGGAAATTCAAAAACCCTACTATGCAAAGGGTGAACCGTACCCAGTGAAGAATCCTCGCTGTTGGATGACAAGGGTAGGCAACATTGCAGGCTTCACCAAAGCAATGTAGACGTCTGGTTGTACCCAATCTAGGGTTTACTGGCACAGAATAAGCAAATGGAGCATACACTTAAGGGTGCGTCTAAATCAGCTCCCTAGGGCATGAATCAGTTTATCGTGGTCACAAATTCGGGCACTAGTAAGGACCCTGACTCACTACACATTTGGACACTGATGGCTCCATGTCCAACACATGGCAACTCCCTCAATGTACAATGTCACTGGTATTTATGAACAGCAGCACAGATATCTTTCTGACATTATTTGTTATTTAAAAGTATATTCTGATAAATACATATCCCAGCTACATTTCAGCCATAATTTATTAGAAATGTAAGCTAGATTATGTTCATTACCTGTATAGCGATGTAAATTTATGCTGAAATATAATTAAATAATGATTTGTTTTTAAAAAAAACATCTAACACACGTCAGAATTTCCAGGGAGGAAATGTAGTTTTCACTGAGCATTGTGTGACTTTTTAGGGAGCGAACGTTTCAGTCCACTGGAAGGATTTTGCGATTGAGACAGCCCTTAAAATGGCGACTCCCTGATCAGAACCCTGACAACTGAACTAGGGAGCTGATTGAGACGCACCCTAACAAACGCAGGCACACAAGACCTAGTCATTGAACTCAGGATGCATTACATAATCCAGGAAAAAAAGAAGCGAGTATGGAAAGTTCCAACAGTAGGCTTTAATACTTTTCTTTCTTCTTTGATGGATGTTTAAAATAACTGAAGCCCATGTGAAGCTCACAATGAGCGTTATACGTCACATTGTCAGTAAACCTGACAGAAGTTGGAATGGTTCTCTTATCTGCTTGAGAAATGCCCTGAGTTTCATGCTGGTGGTCCTTGGGTCCTTTTGGGTGAATGGCATATTAAAGAAGAGGATCATTTTGGCATTTCCATGTGTCAATATTTTGTTTGGCTTTGCCGGACACCACTTTACCCAATCTGAAGCACCTTTCCTTGGGCAGAGCCTCTTATGTTCTCAGCTTGAGAATGACCGTTGCTAGCATAAGAAAGAATGTATTCCAGCCCAGAGTGACCACAAAGCCTCGCCAAACCATCATATGGGACAGACCCCAACCTGAATGCAAAATTGGAGAATCAGTACTCAGGAATAGGGTCAGTAACAGATAACTATTCAATGCAAATTCATGGAAATAAGGTTATTCTTTAATCTGTGGGAGCCCCATTTTATGAATCTGTTAATTTGCATAAACCATCTGAACAAACCAATTCACTAGTATCAATCAGATGGTCCAACACTACATATGATAGAGGAGAACATTTAGGGAAGCTAAACTTTATGTAGATAGTGGCTCTGCAAATAGTTAGTAAAATTGAAATTACATTAAATATTTGTATCCATTTTTAATCATGACTCCTCCCAGAGCAGTGTTTTTTTAGTATTATTCATATTCATGGTATTTTTAATTAGATTTCATTTTCATATATTCAGTCTTTATTTAAATTTTTGGTGAAAAGTTTTAGTAATTTTGTTACATGGTTTTGTCATGTTTATTTTTTTTAAATATATACACCTAGCTTTAATTAATTTTTATTTAAGTTTGTGACTTTTTTTTTAGTTAGTTGTTTAGATTTTGTAAGTTACATTTTTTTGTTTAATATTTATATGATTCAATTTAAGCTTTATATCAATGAACGAAACCAATTTTTAATACTTTCAGTTTTCGTTAACAATATCACCACTGTTCCCGAGCGATGTTGATGTGATGTCATAATCATAAACCATTATCATAAAAGGGCTCAGGTAGATTAATGAAGGGGAAAGCCATGTTTGTGTACAGTCTGCAGATTTCCAGTCACATGACCAGTCTCAGCTCTGATCTACCCTGTACAGACAATCAACTTCAATACGTTTGAACTTGAACTTCAACTGTGTGGCATCCTCGTCTAACCAAGCATTTCCTGTCTGTGTGCAATGTTGATAGGTAAACAGCAGGGAAGCTGTGTGTTTAATTTAGGAATGGAGGCAGACGCTCCTCCTGCTCTGTGAATAATTGAGATAGAAGTGTGTCAGGTGTCCTGAAGTCTACTGTAACTCAAGATGTTTGTATCAGAGGGAAAATGTTAGGTGAGTGGGACTTCATAGAAGATTGTTGTGTGCGTGTCGGCTGAACACAGCACAGAAGAGACGTTAGACATCAGAAGTGTGCGGGTAGGAGAGTGGCTTTGAGGTTCGTGATACGAGGCTAGAGTCACGCTACAGACGCCCCGTTGCCAATAATTGTGAAATGTGAGAAGACTCCACCCGGACCAAGCATGCAACTCAACAACTACTACAACCACTACACAGCATCCGTCATCTACAGCCGCCTTTAAGGATGTCACAAGTACCAAAACAACAGACCTGAGTGGCAACTTAAAAGTGTCAATATATTGACACTATATACATATTATTTATAATAAATGTACAAATAATAGGTATATTAATAAATATAATTATTGACAAAATAATTATAAATATATTTATAAAACATTTGATTATAAATGAATAAATTATAAATAAATTATACATTTATGTTTTCCTTTTATCAAAAAACCTTAAAAAATAACAAATAAAAAAGTACATATATTATATATTTATATTATAACAATAAACTAAAATAACGTAAAGTATATAATACTTGATAAGAAATATTTTAAGTCTAAGCATATTATTTAATAATATTAATGTCTCTATATTTTTATTATATTATTAATATATATATTTATAAATGTATAATATTTGTAAGCATAATTTTAAATGTACTAATACTATTTACACACAAACATTTTTTGAAATTGACATTGAGGATCTCAGTGATACTTGTATGGACTACTGAAATGTTGGTATTGGTGCTATATTTTAAATCATACCTCTGTACATGATGCAGCGCAGGGCTTCAGATGCATAGGTCTGGGGCAGGACTAGACTCAAATAACGCAGAGGATACGGGATACACTCAACCGGCCAGATAACACCTACAGGATGTAGATAGAGGCACAGAGAAAAGACTAATTTAATCAATGTAAAACTTTAATCTATGTGTGTATATTTTAAGTAGTTGCCAGTGTGTCTGTATAACTTCAGCAGACCATAAATTTGACCATATTTGGTGCGTTAATGTGAGTTATGACCGGTAAGGGTGGTAAAGATCTCACTAAGGAGAATTTCCTTCCATTTCTTTACAATAATCATGTATATTTCCTTTCCATTTTGATCTCATCCATCAATCATCATTCACTCAGTTTATTCCGCTCCACTATTAATCCAATATTTGATTCACTGGACACACCCAGATAGTATGGCCCTCAAAATAGCCCTTATTATATTTTCTGGACTGCACCATTTTAGGGTGTAGGGAGAAATGACAGACAGTCTTAAAATAGAGGGCTGCATCAGTACTGATGTGTGAGGTTTAAAGGTAAATCATGCCATCAATACATTTTTTAACATCTGTGAGATGACAGTGTACCGCTAATGATGAGGTTGGGGTAGAATACTCCAAGAGCCGCTTGATTGGCCGACTGCTCGTCATCGATAGCAGAGGAGATGACCAGCCCGAAGGAGATTCCCGTCACTCCCTGCAGCACAATCAACGAGATCACCAAAGCCAGAGAGCCTTCATTAGGAATCTGCAATAGACAGAGATGGACATAAGAAACATGGTGATAAATTTTTCAATCCCAGTGCAAACCCCTGATCTAAGGAGTCAAATATACCATTTTAACATTACGTTGCAAAAACAATACATATGTGTAATATTTAACAATAGGTTGTTTTTAAAGAGTGGTTCAAATTGATAGTGATCTGTACATACTGGCATGTTACAATCCCAGAAATCTTAAGCAAGTGTGAAGAGTATCTTGTGTGAAGCTCTTAGCTCTTATTGGCTGATTTCACAGCACACGCTAGTCAGTGTAGCGTCCTCACTGCTACAGTTACACATCAGAAATAGAATCTCTAATCTACAGCTGGATCTGTTACCAAAGCAATCCCTTTGTTGCTGTGGTGGTCAAGCACAAATCACTAGATGCGAAGAAAGGAATTATTTATTAATAAATATATTTATATGATGTCCCAGAGCTGTTTCTAAAATTTACAGAGCACTGGACAATTCACAGATCCTAAATCCCCCTGACAACAGCCCTGCTCAGTCCTGATATGCTTGTGAACATCAACATGAGCTAGAAGTCGCTTAAGCCTGTAAGGTCAACACATCTGAAAGTATCTAGAATTTCAATGCATTTAAGGATTTAGCCATGTCTGTAAGTTCATTCTCAGGTGCGTTTCCTCTGAAGAGGCAAGGGAGGCAGTGCCTTCTCAAAATAATCCATATTACAAAAATAAAACAACGCAAATGTGACATTAAAAAGTGTATACACTACTTGTTTTTCTAAAGTAACACTGTCCAACAGCAACACCCTCTGGTAAAGTTAAAGGGATAGTTCACCCAAAAACGAAAATGTTATGTTTTTTTGCTTACCCCTAAGGCATCCAAGATGTAGGTGTCTTCGTTTCTTCAGTAGAACACAAATGAAGATTTTTAACTCCAACCGTTGCTGTGTGTCACTCATATAATGCTTGTCAATGGAGTCTAATTCTATTAGAGTAAAAAAAACATGGACAGACAACTTCAAATTAAACCCCGCGGCTCGTGACGACACATTGATGTCTTAAGACACGAAACGATCGGTTTCTGAGAAAAAACCGAACGGTATTTATGCAACTAATTTCACCTCATATCAGACGAACGCTTCAGCTCTCCAGACTGCCATCAAAATTCCGGCCGGGTCATAGATATATTCATAGATTCCTCATTAGTGCCTGCGTGGATCATGGCGTGGATCGCTCGAATGAGGAATCTACGTATACATATTATCTATGACCCGGCCGGAATTTTGACCTCACTCACGGGAAGTGATGGCAGTCTGGAGAGCTGAAGCATTCGTCTGATATGAGGTGAAATTAATTGCATAAATACCGTTCGGTTTCTCTCAGAAACCGATCGTTTCGTGTCTTAAGACATCAATGTGTCGTCAAGAGCCGCGGGGTTTAATTTGAAGTTGTCTGTCCATGTTTTTTTACTCTAATAGAATTAGACTCCATTGACAAGCATTATATGAGTGACACACAGCAACGGTTGTAGTTAAAAATCTTAATTTGTGTTCTACTGAAGAAACGAAGACACCTACATCTTGGATGCCTTTGGGGTAATCAGAAAAACATCAAATTTTCGTTTTTGGGTGAACTATCCCTTTAAAGCGGAAACTCTTGCCCCCCTGAGCCCATTGAGTTTTAACAGACCCCTAAAGCATGCACTGGGTTTGATGGAGGGGTAATTGAGAATGAATGGGAAAAAGACATGTGAAAGGCAATGCCTCCGTTGCGCTACGATTGGTTCGTGCGATAAATCCTGCCTCTGATTTTCGTGCGCGTTCCGCATTCGCAAATCAGTCTGAATGAACAAAAGATTGCGTGTAATGTAATGCAGTAAATGATGGCGTTAATGAAATGCAGTAAATTATGCCGTTAATGTAATGCAGTAAATGTAAAAATGCTTGAAAACACTAACTTGACAAGATTTATACTTGGTTTTAATAAATAGAACATTTAAAAAAAATTAAATGTAAAAAAAGATACAAAATATAATTGTATTTTGTTTCTTTTTTTAATGAAACTTATATTTGCTTCCTAATTTCAGAACACTGCATGCCACTGATATACACATAAACTATCATTAAAAAGTTGGGGGTCAGTACGATTTTTTTGTAATTAATACTTCATATATTTAATATTAAGCAAGGATGCAATAAGTTGATCAAAAGTGACAGTGATGACTTTGACATTGTTACAAACAAATCTATATCAAAATGCTGTTCTTATTTAACTTTCTATTCATCAAAGATCCTGAAAGGAAAAATGTATTCAACACTCTTTTCAACACAGATACTAATACATTTTTCTTGAGCACCAAATCAGCATATTAGAATGATTTCTGAAGGATCATGTGACACTGAAGACTGGAGTAATGATGCTGAAAATTCAGCTTTGACATCATAGGAGTAAATTACATTTTAAAATATATTCAAATAGAAAACAGCTTTTAAATTGTAATATTTCACAATATTACTGTTTTTACTGTATTTCTGATCAAATAAATGCAGCCTTTTCAATAAGAGACATCTTCCAAAAAAACGTGTGTATGTATGTATGTATGTATGTATGTATATATATATATATATATATATATATATATATATATTATCTTACTGACCAACAGTATATATATCTTAAACAGTGGTGTATATTTATAATGATTTAGTTGATAAAAGGAGAAAAATAAAAGAAAGCTTATTCTGGTGAAATAATCTTTCTGAAACTCAAGATGAGAGGATCTGATTGGCTCTTTGACTTGGGATTAGGTTTAAAGATTGCTTTGGTCTTGTGTGAAGACTTTACAGTGGACTACAAGCCAACAGTCTATGGCCCTGTCCCAAATGGCACCCTAAACCCTCATGGTCTTCCTCTGAGTCCGCACTTTCACGACGTAATGCCGCTTTTACTGCCGGGAAGAAGTCCGCTGCGTGCGGGCTTGGCAGAAGTGCACATCTAGGGCGCATATCGACCTCAAAGGGGGCGCTCGCGAGCACCCTTCTGAGACCTAAAATGACAAATGGGACACCTTGGGGTCTCGTGGAACGGACACGCGCACGCAGTGTCCATTGTAAGTCCACATGAAGTGTGCCATTTGGGACAGGGCCTATCTGGTGGTATGTCTCCCAAGTGTAGACTCGAAGGACGGCAAAGGCTGAGGGCAGCATTTGAGACAGGAATGTTAATATATGTATGTGTTAGTATTAAATATAATTAGCCCTTCACTTACAAACAGAAATAAACAGCACACACACCGATTCAACACTACATCTAATTCATGCTGTATACACACAGAGAACTTGAATCTTGAGACATACATATAAAGTATTAATGAGAGATAAACATGTAGCTGGCAAACACACAATCACACACACACACACACACACACACACACACACACACACACACACACACACACACACACACACACACACACACACACACACACACACACACACACACACACACACACACACACACACACACACACACACACACACACACACACACACACACACACACACACACACACACACACACACACACACACACACACACACACACACACTCACTTTGAAGACCAGCAGGATGAAGATCAGCAGAAGGATTATCTGAATACTGATGACAAATAGCTGTGAGAAGAGGTGAGCCAGCATGGTCTCCAGAGAACTTACACCTTTAGAGAAATACACACACAGAAACATATATACACACATATACTATAAAATGCTCACCAAGTAACTTCCTTTGCTGCTCATGCTTTTAGTTGCTATGGGTGATCAGCTCCCCCTATAGGTAAATCTCTAAAACTGCTCATTCATTAATTATTGATGAAAGTATGGGTTGAATTCAATAAAAATTATTTCTGGTAATCGCAAAAACATACCAAAAATTCTCACTCTGCAGGTTGGTTCTACTTAAATAGATTAGTCATAGTGCTTATTCACCTGGTTTGCAGGTGGTTAGTAAATAAGACCGAAATACTCAAAAGCAGGACCGTCGCTAGAGGGAAGAAAGGTGGTTATGATTCTTGAGGAATGTGATTTCTACCGAGGAGGGCCCACAACAACAACCTGCACTGAGGCATCAGATACTCTAGATAGTGCCCTGCTCAAAAGTGCCGCAATTGTTTAGTGAATTCACCCCTAAAATGTTTCAAATAATGGCCATCTGGTGGATGTGAGGTGTCTCACCTGCCACCCAGCACCTGTCCATCAGCCCCTCCTTTCTCTCTAACACAAAGGACAGAGCGGTCAACCCCACTGCCAGGTAAAATGTGATGCTAAAAAGAGAAAATAAAGTAGAGAAAGGTGATATTGTAAAGAGGTCCATCTTGTTTCAGTAGCATTATCGGACACTTTAGTAAAACTTATGATTGGCTGTAAGTGTGCATTAATGGTGTATGTGCACACGTGGGAATATTTGTATTTATGCATCTGTACGTATGCGTGTTTACCTTAAAACGGCTCCCGGCGTCACAAATGTTGTGAAATCGGTGTCCTTGCTGCCATATATAGGTTTTTCAAACTATAACACCACATGAATCAAAAATAAGAAGGGCATTTTAAGAAAGAAATAAAAAGAATAAAGAAAATACAAAGACGAGATAAGAGATCAAATAAAGGATAGAGTGATCAAAAGGGCACATATAGAGGCAAAAAAGAGAAAGATGGGATGGAGAGAAATATAAGACTACAATAAATTGAAATAATTGAAATCTAAAAATTCTTAAATATTACAAAAAGATTAAGAACATCATCACTCTGTACTCACTTTTATGGGGACGGCCACCATGTAAGATAAACTCCCCAGCTTTTTCTCAATAAAAGCCTTTAAGAACAAGGAAAAGAGTTGGAAGTGTTTGAATGATGGGGAAAAGCTTAAAATGTACATTTTATAATTCTAATAATTTTATTCACCTCAAAGGCTTCATGGAGTTTTTTCTGTAACATTAGGGCAACCTGTCGGTCTGAAATGTTGAAAATTTGCTTAATTTTCTTGCCCTACACAAATTATGCTAATCATATCATTTAAAATAAAACAAATTATATACATGCAAAATAGACACATTCTTTGGTATTTTGAATCCAACTTCTTGTACAAAGATGCATGCAAAATTCAATACAAATGAGTTAAACCAAGATGTAATTGAAGGCATAAAGGACACCCTCTTGTGGCAGAAATATGAGGTTATGTGAGTTCAAAAGCTGAATAATATTCATTGGACTACAATTGAATTAAACTCACTGGTCAGATCCAGCCAAACATGCACGGATCCTCCCTCAACCACATCTCTGGAGACTCTGGGCTGCAACATCCTGCACACACACACACACACACACGCAAAAATAATAAGAAAAGCTTTATACATCATTCAACAAATTTACCATTTAAAGTAGCTGTTGACACTGTCCGGCCAAAAAAAGTTGCTGTTTGGATTTAAATATGTAAATGTCTATGAATGAATCATTATTGCAGTGATTACTGTGTTTCTAGCATGTTAAATGTTTGGCAACAGGTCTTCTAACCCTAATTGATGGAGCGAGCTTTTCATTTCTTTTTCTCTTTTTAATCAACATTTCAACCATTAACAACCAAAACAAAACTTAAAGAAGCATCAATACAATCAAGATATGGGTTTCAGACCTGATGGAAATATTCAGTTGGCAAGAGAGTAATGCATGTTATAAATTCTAATGAAATCATTTATCTAATAATTTTATGCCATCCTTTTAAAGATGGGGGTCTATCACTGATCCAGAATAACAATATATTTTTCCCAGCAGCCAGGATGTCAAATAATCATCTATTGAATCTGTTTGGCAAATGTCTAATTGGAAGATCAAAAAGCAAGGGGTCCAGCTGTAACACTAATCCAAACATTTGACTCATATATTGAACCACTTTTGACCAGCAAATTCTAATTACAGAACAGTCTCAAAAACAATGAATATAGTTTCCCACTACCACCTTGCATTTAAGACAAAATGGAGAATTGCTTGGCTCAAATTTACTTCTAAGGAGAAGTGTGATTTGCTTTCTATGCTCAATCCTGATCTGAATAGCTCTGGCCCTTTTGCAAACAGAGATCTTATTCTGGCTCCAAACCCACTCCCAATCCTCTTCTGTTATAGTCAATTGTAACTCACCCTCCCATAATCTTCTAGGTCTTGGGTGTTCGCCACTTCATTTAAGGGTGTTATAAAATCAAGAGATCTGCTTTCTCAATAGGGGATTTAAGAGAATCTTCTCAATAGCCGACATAGAGGGGTTAGTGACAGGGGCAGTACTTTTAAAAATATAATCTCTGATTTTGAGAAATCTGTAAAAGCTGGATCTGGGCAGATTGTATTTTATAACTAAATCTTCAAAAGATAATAGAGAACCTTCATTGAACAAATCACCAAGTCTACATAACCCATGAGTGTGCCAAACTTTAAAACCGGAATCTGAAAGGCTAGGCATAAACTCTGGATTGTTGTAAATGGGAGTCAGCAGAGAAGACATGCCAGCCCTGCCCTCAATCATACGTATAATGGACCAGGCCTTCCACATATTTAACACAATTGTGTTATCACATAGTGCCTTGATTACCTTGGAACTTCTAACAAATAGCAGATTTTGTAAAGGACATGATAACTGTAAGCCCACTAAATCAAGCCAAATAGCTTTTCATTTCTTAAACAACCATGTAGGAAGGCGTATCATGGCCATTTTCCAGGATGACAATGTCAAGATTCATCAGGCTCAAATTGTGAAAGAATGGTTGGGAGTGAGCATGAAGAATCATTTTCACACATGAATTGGCACCTCTGAGTCCAGACCTTCATTGAAAGTCTTTGCAGGAGTCGAGCACTCTTTAGCACATACCAATGTCAATACAAGATCTTGACCAAAAATTGATGCACCTCTTGATGGAAATAAATGTTATGTAAAGAGATGCTTTACTCAACACGGTCATCCTGGAATATGGCCATGATGTGTCTTCCTACCTATATTTAAGAAATGAAAAGCTACACACTTAGGGTTAGGGTTAGAAAACCTGTTGCCAAACATATCTCATGCTAGAAACATAATAATCACTGCAAAAATGATCCAATCGTAAACTCTAAGCATTTGCCTATTTAAATCCAAACAGCAACTTTTCGGGCAGTGTATTTGTGACAAGGGCAAAGTTTGTGTGTGACATTTAAAGGGCTTCAGTTGGGACAGAGGTGTACAAAAAAATGTCAGAGACACAGATGGACAGACTGAAACAGAAAGACAGGACGGACCTGCTTTTCTCCCCTTAAAAACACTGTTATTCACTCCTGCAGCCTCTCCCAACACTCTTCTCATCATTCTCTCTGCTACAGTCATTGTCACCTGACACGTCACCTTGTTTAGATGAATGCCTAGATCTACTTGCATCTTGTAGTGCAACTACAAAGGTTAGCTTTCAGTTCACCTTAGCTAATTCTGTAGAACAGTTGGTAGCTTCGCTAGTAACTTACCCAGCACTTTCGTTTTTTCTTTTAACACTTGCTAAAAACCAAGTCTGCATTTTGACTTTGAGAATAAGTACCTTTCTCAAGATGAGTTTACCACAATGGATGGTCACAGCATCAAAACAAAACACGTTCTTTCAGGTTTAACATTGCAAAGTTCTGAAACACTGACTGGAGCTCACCTTTTGGTTAGATAGCTGGTGAAATTCTCCCCAAACTCTATGACACCCCAGTATTCCCCATTACGGATACCAGCAAAAGCTTCAGAATGAGACAAATTCACCTGCAGAAAGGAGACAGGACAACTGCAACACTGAAAATAAATGTACAGTTTTTCTCATGACTATTTATAAAATAGTTTTTGTTACTTGTTAATTTGTTGAAGTGAAATTGAGAAAAGAGGAAGTGAGAGAGCAAGAGCCTGTAAAACTTTTTTACAGATTTATTGTGATAAATGTAGCTTTTCTGTGTAAATTTTGCTTTTGAAAAAAAAATGAGTGTGTACCTGGTAGACACTTGTGTTGTCAAGGAAGGACAGCAATGTTCTACTGTAGGCACTGGGACTAGTTTCATTATTGACCACAGCCACGTCAATGCCTTTGGGGTCTCCACCAATACACAGGCACATCAGACAGATCTGAATTACAGGTAACAGGAACTGGAAACAGAGGGACCTGAGCACAAAACAGAAGAACATACACAAATTACAGATTTGAGTTGAACTTTTTAGATTATCTATTTGATTATTAGGATATCATTACCCTGGCATTCTTCTCATGCGAACCATCGTCTTGATCATCAGCGCTGCAATGTTGCGCCATTTTGGTACGATGTGTCTGACTCGCACTTTCCAATCAGCTGCGGAGACACAAGAACATTTAAACCGCAAGCATCGGTTGCAATGGTGATCAAGGTTTGCTATTCTAAACATGTAAGCAGTGACATGTCTATCTTGTACAAAACTGGCTCTCTCTTTCAGTTTTAGTTTAGCTTTTGCATATTTCAGAGCAAGTGAACGTCTACCTCTTTGTTGTACCTTTATATTTAGGTATGTCTTCTGGTATGCTCTTTCTCAGTATGGGCTCTCTGCTCTCATCTCTCATATTGTCTGGAGACGGGCTGCTGTCCAGCAGATGGCCCTGCGGACTCTGTTTGGAGCCCATCTGATCAAAGTTCTCACAAAGTTGCAAGAACGCACTCTCTAAAGTCTAATACACACACACACACACACACACACACACACACACACAAATACATCTGATAAGTCTGAATCATACCGAAACAGTGCATGTACATGCATGTGAAGTGTGTTTTTGTGCGTGTGTGTGTGTGTGTGTACTCACTGCTGCATTGTGTTGCTTCATAACATTGTCTGGGGGACCTTCAGCTAACAATCGACCATTCCTCATCAAACCCACCTAGAGAGAGAGAGAAACAGAGAGATTTTAATTGCTCACAAGTTGCTCTTTCATAGCTTAGAAGAGAGTCATGTTTAATTCAAGTACACACAATTGCTGACTTAAAGCAGGAACAGATATATAAATTAATGTGGACAGCATAGCGAGGCTAAAGCAAAAGAAAGACTAGAAGAAATTATTGTGATCTAATTTCCTAGAGGTAGAGAATGAGAGAGACACTAAACAGAGAAAAGGGTGGGTCATGTTGTTGTATAAGGAATAGTTCTCATATTTAGGAATTCACATCACTATTCTGGGTGAATATGTAAGTGTATTGTAAATAAGCATGTTATGATTGTGTCTTTGGTGTCACTGTGTGTTATTTGTTCATGTGACTAAACAGGATGTAGTAACCATCAGACTGATGCTACAGAGTCGCACACAATGATGCACTATTCCGAACGCACACATTGACCTCAAGACAAACTGGTAAAACAACACTTAGAATAGAAATGAAATTAAACAATAGAGTCAGGTGACTTAAATCTTCACAGATTCGTCTCCTAGAATGTGTTGTCTGACGTCTACCAGTGCTGTTTTAAAGATATACAGAGTAATGTCCCTAATTATTGCAAGAAACATGTTTATCAGTGGTCTCAATACCAGCATTTAGTGTAAATAAACATTTGCTAGTTCAAACATAAAAGCTTACCTGTACTTTCTACCACAATCTATTATGTAATAAGCCACACTACAAAGTACATTTGAATGGCAAATTAACCACAACTATAATAAGGGATTGCAGAAAGAAATCTGTATAAGTAATACTGACTAGAGTGTTTTTCTGTTTGACAGACAGACAGACAGACAGACAGACAGACAGACAGACAGACAGACAGACAGACAGACAGACAGACAGACAGACAGACAGACAGACAGACAGACAGACAGACAGACAGACAGACAGACAGACAGACAGACAGACAGACAGACAGACAGACAGACAGACAGACAGACAGACAGACACACACACACACACACACACACACACACACACACACACACACACACACACACACACACACACACACACACACACACACACACACACACACACTACTAATTAATTATATCAAGACTTTATCACAGCATCATGTGGAGTGAGTTCTGAGAAGGTCAGTTTTAACTAAGAGTGAATTCTAATACAGGTTTGTTGTAGGTTAGTTCAGAATGGTATCTTACCGTATTGGCTTGTCTGGCCTCCTCAATGTAATGTGTTGTAATAATGACGGACACCTGTCCTCCTCTTACAATGTCTACCAGGTGCTGCCATATCCTGCAGAAGTGGAAAGTTTGTTGCATGAGTGTGGTGCTTTTTTTAAAATGGGACATCTGTCTTTATGAGATTTACATGTTTGCATCTGGCAGATGCTTTTATCCAAAGCAACCTTTCATGCATATACTTTTTATCAGTACACACATTTCCTGGGAATCAAACCTATGAAACGACAAAGCTAACACCTGACATGTGATCAGAAATTGACATAGGTGAGATTTGAACCCAAATTATTTTGAGAGCAATATGGCAACAAAAAAAAAATGATAGGGTAAAATATGCCATGATTTAAACTACAGTTCAAAACTTTTGTGGTTGATATAAAAAAAAATAATAAAAAAAGTGACTTTAGTCACTATCATCTGACTAGGGAGGGGAATGTTTGGGGATCGTTGACATCTTCCATGTTTTACAATATGTCGATTTATTCCTTCAATAAAAACAAAAGAATACCAACCCCAAACTTTTGAACAATAGTGCATATGTTGTAATTCAAGGCTCTTAGCATAGTACACAATGCATAGGTTAGTATCTTACAAAGCAAAGCTCCCCAAAATGGTTGCAGGCTTACACAGGCTTGGCCCATAGTCTGTTGTGTAAGAGGATTTCAGCAGGGTTCAACAGAGTCACACCGAATATGTGATCTCAGCATAAAATTGATCTTAAAAACTAAATATAAAAATATAGAAAATATATTACACTAGATGTCACCTTTTGAATCAATAAAACATTCTGAAGTAATAAAGCCACTGATATCACATTCATGGGGCTGTGGTTGAATATATTAAAAATTTTTAGTAGTTTTCATTACACACCTGCATCTATGTTCTGCTCAGTAATTGCTGCATCATATTAACCATGCAAGTATGTGACACAGTGACCCTCTTTTTACCCATACAGACTCCTTGCTTTTGTGGCTACTACTCCTACATGTTCTTTACTTCCTTTTGTTCATTAATTACTCAAACTCAAGAATAAACGGGGATTGTCTGAGAACTTGCAGCATAAAGCTTCTTTTCTTGAAAAGTTTATAATGAGTTATAATGGGTTGGAATCTTGAGCCTATACATAGCAGGATAATCCTAAGCATGCCATATAATTAGGATGCACTCACATGAAAAGATCAAACAAAAGCATGCAAAAGAGTCGACTTTGTTAGCCATTAAGCACTGTGAAAAGGTATTTGTAGTACAAATGCACTGAGGCAAACCTTTAAGAGGTTTATTGAATAATTATAATGTTTTAAAAATGAACAACAGTGTGGCAAGCAGGACGAGGCCAAGGGCGTGAGAGATACGAGGCCGGTGTGGCACGCAGCTGGCACTCATTATCCGTCATCCACGTCACCGGCCTCGCCCCGTTCTCACGGTCCCTCTGCCTCGTCCTGCTTGCAACAAACAGATACTGGAAAAGCCTTTAATTTAAGAGGAATGTCAAGAGGAATGGCACAGCTATACAAGCAAGCTAAAATGTTACGTTGAAATGTCTGAGAGAACGAAAGAAAGGAGTGGTACAGGATTACAACCTCAGTCATGTTTTTAGAATGCAGTACAAGGTTCATCCACAACACAAACACACACACACACACACACACACACGTAAGAGACAGACTGGTAGTGCTAGTAGTTCAACGAGTGCATTGGAGAGTTAGTAAAGGTGATGAGAAGAGGCTGTGGAAGATAAAGATGGATGAATACTGAGATAGAGGTATGTAGTGCATACTTGGCCCGCAGAACAGGGTCCACTCCCACAGTGGGCTCATCCAATATCAGAAGTTGTGGGTTCTGAAGCAAAGCAGCTCCAAGAGAAACACGCCGGCGCTGGCCTCCACTGAACAAAGTGAATATAAATGTATGTAAGTGATCAGTTATGAACTGTCATCAAAAACTAAAATAAATGATGTCAGTTTTTATTTGTAAAACATGCAACAACATTGCAAACACCTGTACTTGTTTACAATGAAATGTGTTTTTCTACGAGCTCTAAATTATAGTAAACATTAAAAGAAATTGCATAAGTGAGTGCAAAAAAAAAATATGCATAAAAGAAATTGTATTCAAATAAATAAATACAAATATAAAAAATAAGTAGTAAAGATAAAAATGAACAGGTAGCAAAAAATATAAGTAATAACAAAAACTATAAAATATAAAGTCATAAAGTGTTCTATTCTCATGAAATGAGTACGCTCCTTAGCTTTCTTTGGACCTTATTTAACTAAAACTGATGTGTGGAGAAGTGGACTCACTAGCAATTGCAAAAGCAAGTTTTATAAACAATATTTGGCACAGGAAATGCTTCTTATTGTGAATACATTGATCAGCCAACTATTACACTAAAAGGCTATATTAATTGATTAAATAAGTCACAAGACATCACAAGACCAACCAGAACTCCACCTTAACTAACTGGACCTGTCAAGGAGAAACTGACTAACAAACTAGTGTAATCTCGAAGACCTTCATTGCAATTGTCTTGCTTTTAAGATGGATGAGCCCTGTCTTGTGCCAGCTCATTGCTATGAAAACAAAACCAGACAGACTTCATCCAGAGGACAACAGGACACTTGCTGCCTTTTTGCACCGAACTAAACGTCTCGTGCTGCACATTCCTCTGGCTTAGTGAAAGACAATCTTCTCTGTGTAGATAGGACTTTTGTTTCATTTTAAAATAATGTTAATAATAATAAACCTTACTTCCTCCAAACAGTGGACACACAACAGTCACAAAGCACTGCGGAATTAAAGGGATAGTTCACCCAAAAATGAAAATGATCCCATAATTTACTCACCCTCAAGCCATCGTAGGTGTATATGACATTCTTCTTTCAGACCAATACAATCGGAGTTATATTAACAAATGTCCTGGCTAATCCAAGCTTTATAATGGCAATGAATGGCAGCCAAAAATTTGAAGCCCAAAAAAGAGCATCCATCCATTATAAAAGTAATCCACATGGCTCCAGGGGGTTAATAAAGGCCTTTTGAAGCGAATCGATGGGTTTTTGTAAGAAAAATATTAAATATTTAAAACTTTATAAAGTAAATATCTAGCTTCCGGCAGACCGCCTTCCGTATTGAAAGAAGAATGTCGTATACACCTAGGATGGCTTGAGGTTGAGTAAATCATGGAGTAGTTTTCATTTTTAGGAGAACTATCCCTTTAATTCATCATCATCTGCCAACCTATGTCAGTTATCTGTAAATGTGAACAAACACTCATTAAACAAGTGTCCTGTATTGCATGATCCCCAACTTTTAGATTCCTTCAGCTGTAATTGTCCAAATAAAACCAACTGTAGTCACATGCCCATTTGACCCTTATAAGACCCCTATAGAGGAAGCGTGAGAACTTTCAGAAGAGAACGGTTAATTGTTCAAGTCATTCTACCTGAGATTTCTCACAAGTCTGTTTTTCTGCGGCAGGTCTAAGAAGTCGATGAGGAAATTAATCCTGGCTTCTGTGTCTTTAGATGAAAGGCCATGAATTCGACCGTAAAACCATAGTGTGTTGCTGATAGTGAACTCATTGTACAGAGCTATGTCCTAAAGGCAGATAGAATGAAAAAAAAAAAAAAACAGAGAGAGAAAAATATATGAGACTCAAGAGGATTCACTTGTTGGAATAATCATACACTAGGTTTTGTGGGTACACACCAGACTCTCCTCATCTCTCACCTGTGGCATGTATCCCACCATCCTTCCTGGCACTTCATGTCCTGGGAAAGCTGGTGGTTTCCCCAGCACTGTGATATGACCATGAGAGATCTTTAGAGTTCCTACAATGCATTTCAACAGCGTCGTCTTCCCACAGCCACTTGGCCCCAGCAGCCCATAACTAAAGACAGGTGGAAAAAACATGTCCAAAGATCCAGTCAATACTCCACAGAACATCTAGTATGATAAATAATTCAAATCCTAAAGGCGCCACTGAGCAAGTAAAGTTTTCTATTTCAAATAAATGCTGATCTTTTGAACTTTCTATTCAATTAAGAATCCTGCAAAAAGAAAAAAATATTACGGCTGCCACAAAAATACTATGCAGAACAGCAGTTTTCAACATTGATAATAATAAGAAAATGTTTATTGTGCACCAAATCAGCATATTAGAGGATCATGTGACACGGAGACTGGAGTAATGACTGCTAAAATTCAGCTTTGCCATCACAGGAATAAATTATATTTTAAAATATATTCAAATAGAAAAGAGTTAGGCCTATTTTAAATGTAATAACAGTATTGTACTGTAATAGTACTGTAATAATAATTACTGTAATAATTTTTCACAATATGACTGTTTTACTGTATTTTTTTTAACAACAACAAAATAAAATGTACAGGCTCCAAACTTTTGACATTTGAAATAAATGTATAAATAAGCAACATAATACAGACTCATATGCTGAAAAGATATGTGGGTGATTCAGATGTCTGTGAGGGGATTAAGGAATAGGAAGTGAGAAATGTTAAAATAAGACACAGAAATCAAGCCGAGAACAGCAAAAGATCTACTAGCTTTTCAGAACACTCCATCATCAAAACAAGACTAGAGTTATAATTAAAAGTGGCACAAAACCTTTTTTCCCTTTCACTAAAATCTCATTCAAACTACTGTCTGCCTTTTTTGAATGGAAATTCAGAAAGATGCAGTTTTATAAACATGATTTGATCCACTTCTGCTCTGACAGACAGCTAAATGCATCTGTCATTACAACTAAAGGTTTTAGAACAAGGCTCTGATAAAACTTATCAGCATTTCAGTAGATCATAAACAGATGATAAAAGGACAGATAGTCAGACAAGGTGATGCAAGATCAGTGAATTTTGATGTATAGAGCAAACAAAAGAAAGTTCAAGCTGCCACTGCAGCAGCATCGCAACATCACATTCACAGAACAAAGGCCAGGTTTAAGATTCTCCAGCACCTCAGTATGGAGTATTTTAGAGTTTCGTTGTGCTACTATTCCAGAGCGCCCAAGGGATGAGGCGGGGAGACATATGAATGTATGTACATGACCTGTCACATGACTATCATGTCAGCATTTGGGCATGTTTTCCTGCTTAAAGTGAACATGCAAGATTGGTGAAACCTGTAGACATTTGTAATCACATTTAGAAAGAGAAAATGCTGGACTCACATTTGGCCCGGAGGTACTGACAGGTTGAGATTGTTAAGGACTTTAAGTTTCCCATATGAGCGACACACATCACGACAGTGGATTGCAGAGCTGCAACTCCCGGCCTCCAAGTCAGTCTTCATAGTACCGCTCTCCAAACTCTACAAAGAGAACAAAATCAGCTCCAAATAAATATTTTGACAAAGCAACGTAGCCAAAACAGCTTACTTTTTTTTTTTTAAAGCGAAAATTAAGCAGGAGATATTCACAATTTGCTACAAATATAGCTTTGACCAAAGTGTAAATGAAATCATTGTTGTCTATAATAGTCGTTCTCTCTCTCTCTTGATATACCAGTGTATATATATATAGTTTGGTGTGTTACAGATAGACCAGACCGTCAACATGAACCCAGCGGGAGTTATTTACGAAGCAGCTCTGTGCTCCATCTTTCAGAACAGCCGGGATATCGAGTCATATGTGGAGGAGTTCATAATACCGCCATCTAACTACCTGTGATAATCAACTGATGGATTTGTTTTGGAGTGGTTTGGACCCACCCTTCACGTCGTGGATACCAGCTGGGGATTCTAGCATAGCATTACCTGGACATGGTGCTGGGGATGAGTGGATCTTCCTTAACCATTGGTGAAGTGGTAATTCCTGTCCGGGAGCAGTGCAACCTCCTCCATGCTCCCAATTCAGATCTTCATTCCAGAATCACCAGTTTCATCATTCTCCTGTCTAGACTACAGTGAGACCATCCCAAGCTCCCTTGTCTCTTCTGCTTATCTTGAGTCGACCATAGAGTTAATTTTTTTCAAAGAACCGCCAGTCTCCAGCAATCATGGCCGCCGCACCAGAGCTTCCAGTCATCATGGCTGTCACGTCAGAGTCTCCAGCCCATAGATATGTATACGTAGATGCCACATTCGACCGTCCCAGACACGTCGGCGCGCCTGCCATCTTGCAATGGTCAGCGTGTCGTCACTCACAGTTAGAATCAATGATGTCACAACATTGTGCAGCTTCTTGTTGTGAAACCGCCAAGATTTAAATTCCCGAATTTACTGTGGTAAATTTTTACCACAACAACAAATCGCCTTCGCCTTGTTGTATTAGCAAAATCAAGCAAGTCAGGCCCTGAGCACAATCCAGAGTCCTCTCCTAAGCTCGCTCCAGAACCTGCTCCGACCCCTGAGCACAAGAGTCCTCTCCTAAACTCGCTCCAGAACCTGCTCCAACCCCTAAGCACAATCCAGAGTCCTCTCCTAAGCTCGCTCCAGAACCTGCTCCAACCCCTAAGCACAATCCAGAGTCCTCTCCTAAGCTCGCTCCAGAACCTGCTCCGACCCCTGAGCACAAGAGTCCTCTCCTAAACTCGCTCCAGAACCTGCTCCAACCCCTAAGCACAATCCAGAGTCCTCTCCTAAACTCGCTCCAGAACCTGCTCCAACCCCTAAGCACAATCCAGAGTCCCCTCCTAAACTCGCTCCAGAACCTGCTCCAACCCCTAAGCACAATCCAGAGTCCTCTCCTAAACTCGCTCCAGAACCTGCTCCAACCCCTAAGCACAATCCAGAGTCCCCTCCTAAACTCGCTCCAGAACCTGCTCCAACCCCTAAGCACAATCCAGAGTCCCCTCCTAAACTCGCTCCAGAACCTGCTCCAACCCCTAAGCACAATCCAGAGTCCTCTCCTAAACTCGCTCCAGAACCTGCTCCAACCCCTAAGCACAATCCAGAGTCCCCTCCTAAACTCGCTCCAGAACCTGCTCCAACCCCTGAGCACACTCCAGAGTCCTCTCCTAAACTCGCTCCAGAACCTGCTCCAACCCCTAAGCACAATCCAGAGTCCTCTCCTAAGCTCGCTCCAGAACCTGCTCCGACCCCTGAGCACAAGAGTCCTCTCCTAAACTCGCTCCAGAACCTGCTCCAACCCCTAAGCACAATCCAGAGTCCTCTCCTAAACTCGCTCCAGAACCTGCTCCAACCCCTAAGCACAATCCAGAGTCCCCTCCTAAACTCGCTCCAGAACCTGCTCCAACCCCTGAGCACACTCCAGAGTCCTCTCCTAAACTCGCTCCAGAACCTGCTCCAACCCCTGAGCACAATCCAGAGTCCCCTCCTAAACTCGCTCCAGAACCTGCTCCAACCCCTGAGCACAATTAAGAGGACAATCAGGACTCACAACCGCATTCTCAGAAAAACTGTGCTGTGGTAACGGAACAGAATTGGACAACTAGTTGTCTGTCACGTCATACATTGTGAAAGAGCCGCTCTGCTAAGGGGTTTCGTGTGTGGTTTCACTTTCGGTTATGAGCTGTGTCTCATCTGAAGTTTCTAGATCCAGTCACTGTTCTCCGGCTCCCGTCAGTTTTGTGTTCTATACACGACTCAAATGTGTGTCAATTGGACTCTTGTCGTGTCATAAGTGACAAGACTTTTCAGTTTTATGGACGTCGCCATCTTTGATATTACTTTGGTCACTGAATACATTCTTGACTCCCGTTGCATGTTCATACAAACAGTATTCGAGACGCTGTAAGTTGATGTATGAATGAGACATTTCGAGACTCACACCAGTAACTAAATGCGGTTGTCAATCCCAAAGATGTACAGTGTGAACGTAACCTTTGACTTTGCCTTTGCACACTTTGCTACCATCTCAAAACGTTCCACGACCCATTTTTTGAGAAACACTGGTCTATAACAATGTCATGCGCTTCATGACTTATATTGTAAACACAAAACAAAATATGATGCCTCATTTCTGATCCTTATATTGTTTCTTAGCAACAGCTCTGATTCTGTAACTTAGTAGGCCCTATGCCCTTTCCCGATGGAGCTAACTGGGTCATCAACATTGTAATCGGTAATCTCTCCAGCCCCTGATTCTTTTCACAGAATTGCTCACTCTCACTCAATCTCTGCAAACTTAATCCCAAATTTTTAAATCATAAAACACAGAAAATACTATCCAAAGCTCTTATCTTTGCATTAAGGCTGTCCTGAAGAAAGGTAGACTGATGACTTAGAATTAAGCGCATTTGATCAATAATCAATGCTAATTGGTGTTTTATTATTATTATAATAGTGTTATTCAAAAATGTATTCAATTAAAAAAAATTATATTTGTGGGCTTCTTTAATTCAAAAAAGTTTTGGATGTGTAACTGTCTGAAGATTATAAAAATTAAAAGTCTCATTAAGGCTGACACATCAGTCTGACAAGACCAAAATGGAGAAAACCTAGAAAATGAGTTGTGTGGGCCTACAATTATTTTTAAATTAAAAAAATGTATAGGACCTACATTGTTTACACTCATACACTACAGGTGCAAGCACAAAGTATTTGGTAAATTTTTAGATTCATTACATAAATATTTGTAGAACTGTATAATTTTTAAACATTTTTTTTTATTTATATAAAAAACAATAGCACAAAGATTAGTTTTCCGAGAATATGTAGACGATTTTAAAGGATTTAATTTCTTGCATCTTTATTTGTCATCGACTGAGTTTATAGTTTAAACTGTTCTCAGAATATTTAAGGTGATGATGTGAAAAGACAACTAACTGTCTACACAGGAACCGTTCGAATGGAGACAACGTGGAAATCAGCTGACAATTTCGGAACAACACAGCAACTTTGAGCAGCTGAAATGGTTTGGTATTCAATATCTTCTGTGTGTTTGAGGAAGCGCCTCCCTCTGTCACAGCACCTGCCTGGAGCTACACGGTCCCTCAGACAAACTTTCCAACAAATTGCCCTTTTATATGCAACATTCGATTATATAAAATGTCATTTCTTCGTTAAATTATATTTAAAGACAATTTAAATTACAACATCAGATTATAAAGCATTATACCATAACATCAAATAAGCTTTTATGCAAATTCAAATGATTGAACATTGGTTTTAACGGCTGTGAATGTATAATCTACAAAAAAACACAGAAAGAAAAAGAGTTTTCTACCAAGGTTACAATCCGTCGCTTAAACGAACAGTCCTGCTGCTCGGTCGGGAAACACGGTCTTTTCTGCCGCAGCTTTATTTCATGACGGGTGCACCGACGCGCAGCGTTTATAACCGCCGGCCACAGGCTGACAGAGGCTGCTCGTGATATTTGTCTCCTCCACCAGTTTACCGACAAGCCCCGCCTTTTGAGCAGCAAGCCTCAGCTCACTAAGCCAATCAGCGTCTGAGAAGCTACACAAAACAAATCTGTGATTGGACAGTTGAGAAGTCGCTCAAATAGCGACAACAGTGGTACAGCAAAGGGCAGGAGTTGTCGGCATACCGGTGGGGGAAATAACGCTGGTTGCATGTTGTATTTCTGCAGCCTTATGCAATAAATACTTTAAAGTAAGAAATCAATTAGTGATAACAACTTACAATTACAACTGAGGGTTTACATTTTGTTTTTAATTTACGCGGTTTGTTGCTGCTTCTTAGTGATGGGGAGTCCGATTCGGTCACGCGAATCGGTTCTTTTGAACTGTTCGTTTTAAAGAACTGGTTCAAAACTCGATTCACAATTTATTTTACGTCCTGACGGAACGACGCCATCGCGTGGCATATTTACTGATATTTACACGCGTTAAAACGTCCCAATGAGGTTAATAAAGAAGCTTTTTACATTTCATGTAGACGACTGCTTGTTATTTTCATGTGTCTCGTATCAATTTATTGCAACCATGATATAGCGCATAAAACAAAGTCATTTAGAACCTATAATTTGCATGTACAACAAAGCAATGTTAAATTAAATTACACCTCTTTGCTTTAAAACGCTGTAACTATGTTCCTCATCCGCGTTGACACGCTGTCATTTTTACTTTCATTTTCACCGTTTTCTTTTGTTGAACTGATTCAGTCGATTGAACTAAAAGATCCGACTCAAAAGCACGATTCGCTCGGACATGTGTAGTTAATTCCGCTTCTGCGTCATGGGGAGACACTGCAGTATCAGACCAATCTGTCTTCTGCGCTCCACATTACATCTATAAAAACCATATAAACAAGAATGTACGCCTGAAAATCAGTTTATGACTGCTCTATGATTCGAGTCTCAAAAAGAGACTGGTCATCATTAGATAATCACGTAACGTTACATTACATCGTGTGGAAATTGACAGATGTGTCGTATGATCGTTTAAAATGTACACGTATACAAAATAAGAAAAACACAATAACTCACTCTTTGGTGCATCTCTGTGCTGTCGTTAAGCGCTTCCTCGTTTCCATTAACGGACATGATCACCGGACCGAGATGCGATGCAGCCGGTGAGGAGCAGCTCTCGGTTTAGTCCGCGTAGATGAACGGGTTAACTCATTCTGCTCCAGATCAGAGTAACCGCAATCTAAAGACGCTTGTGGATCATGTTTAAATAACATTCAGAATTCAAAAAGCATTCTGATCACCTGTGTATCATTTCTCCAGTAGAGAGGCTCTCATTCCAAAGCTGTAATTAATGTAGCCTATCTGCGCAACAATCTAGGTTTCCCTCAGGGGGAGAAAAATCACTCTGGAATAGAAACATGTTTGTTATTTGCACGACACATTAAGAATAATGGCAGGGCGTAGAAAAAGCAGAGACGTATGGGAGAGAACAAGATATTTAACATATTAAAAAAAAGATTGAGAAATAAACTGATATAGTAGCACTAATGCGTAGCCTACAAACTGGAGAAAAGTACATACAGAAAATACAAGAGAAATTTTGGAAACAGCAGCTCCCTCATGATACAGAAATCCCAAGAGAAGCTATTCGTTTCAGATTGTCTAGCACAAACAGTATCCGAGCAAATCTTATACAATGAAACCATATAAAAAAGAATAACTGGTTTATCTGCCTTTTTTATTGTTAAACTTCAAAATACACATTTACAACAGAAGACAAAGACACAAATTCCTTTATACACTCTTTTCCACAGGAACAGTGCACACTATTTCCATCTTTTCTTTAAGACATCATAGCACTGCTGTCATATTCATATAATATCAGATTGTGCAAAAGATCCACCTTAAAAATAATACAGTGACAAGACATTAATAAGACAAACAACCAAATCACAAATAAAAAAGCAGACAGAAATATAAGCAGCTCCCTTATTGAAATTCTAAAAATTAAATGATAATATCATATTTTCTCGTGTGCTTGTCAGTTGTGGGAAAATAAATTAAATAAAACAACTAAAGGCAGAAAAGAAAGGATGTAAGAAGATGCTATACTAAATTAACAAGAGCATAAAAATGGTAACAAGTGAGTTAAAGGAAGCTCTGAGCTTAAAGACATTTAAAACAATACAGAAAATCATTAATGTATGTGCGTGTGTGTGTGTGCATGTATGTATATATTTATATAGCAACCAGGGGTCAGTATTCACTTACATGAGGGATGGGCAACTTCGGTCCAAGAGGGCCACTTCCTGCTGTGTTTCGCTTCAACCCTGATAAAAAGCTTTCTATGAATCCTGAAGACATTGATTAGCTTGTTCTGGTGTTTTTGATTAGAGTTGGAGCTAAACTCTGCAGAGCAGTGGCCCTCCAGGACCGAAGTTACCCATTCCTGATGGCTCTGCCTGGTTTCAAGTAGTAAAATGTGCAATTCTGCATTTCACCTCATTGAGTGAAAAGTACTCACATTTTCACAAACACTCAAAAATAAAATCATAACAAAAACACATTTATCAGACATAAAAGGTGAATATGCTAAATACTGTGTATAAAAGACAGAAGTTAAGTCTTTCCTGCTGTAAAAAATAAGCAGGAACATTTTCACACATAGTAGGGCGATTCGATCCACTTAAAAACCTATAATAACTGCAGGAGTGAAGAAACAGGGAGCTTTTAAAAGGTCCAGTTATTATATTAAATGTGATTTTTTTGGTGGGGAAGAAACAATGACTTGATCCGTTTTTTTTGTAGCCGTCTATAAACTGATTCAATGAAACCAATGACTTTGAACTCTTTGAAAGGTAATTGGCTGATACCGTGTTTGGTTATATGTGATTGGCTGCCGGAGTTAGAATGGAGGGGAACATTAGAACCCTGGCCTGCATGAAGGACAGGTCAGGGAGAAGAGAGATGACCTTTGCTGCTTCTTCGCTTATCTTTTCATCTTTTTCTGGCCTCCTGTCAAACACACACAGAAAGAGCATTTTCTCAGAGAATGTAGAAGAATCGTACCCCATTTGAACCTTTCTAAACCTCTATCTGTAAAGGAGCCATGTAGTTGTGCTCAACATGTTAAGGCATGCTAAAAGTCTGTGTGTTCATGCATGCATATGTCTAACCTGGCTGTTGTTCTGGTTTTCTCCATAGACTCCATGAGTTTTGTAAATGCATCTGTAATGCTGCGACCAGTGGTGTTGTTCTCAATTTTAGCTGTAGTCAGTTCATATAGCTCTGGATCAACACCTAAATAAACAGGAAAAAAAATATTTTAAAAGATTAAAGACACAAATACATTCACAGTTATCATTTTGATTCAAATGCTTAAAACTTACAGTTCATCATACGACTGTGAAACTACACAAACAGGATCTTAGGTACAGTAGAAAAACTTAAAAAATAATAATATAAAAGGTCATGCAAGACTATTATTTTCTTAGTAAGAATTTCCCAGACAAATAGAAGCAAATCACTCTCAATAGTGCATTAGATAAAAGGCAGAAAAACAGAGATACTCACACTGGCAGATACTGTAAGCAAGTCCAGAGAGAGGAAATCAGGGACAGAACACTAGAGTACAAACAAATGCTAAAGACGACAAGCTTCCCTAAAATTTGATTTTGAAATCACAGTAACAAGGGAAAAGGAAGGAAAGAAGGTTTCACAGCAAGCCAGTCACTTCACCGAGATGAACCCTTTCTGTTCTGACCTGGTAGCGGAGTGTCAGCTTCACTATCTGAGCTACATACATCCACAGGCCCAAAATAATCCAAATTTAGCCCTGAGATTCCACCATCTTGTGCTTCACATGAGAGCCACAGCAATGACAGCAAAACAGGGAGGTTTAGGGTGTTGTTGTTAGTAGTTCAGGATATTCACAATATATTAACAGACGTATATACGCTACTGTTAAAAAGTTTGGGGCCTTATTAATACTTTTATTCAGCAAGGGTGTGTTCAATTGATCAAAAATTACAGTAAAGACTTTTTCATTGGAACAAAAGATTTCTATTTCAAATAAATGCTGTTCTTTTAAACTTTCTATTTATCAAAGAATCTAGAAAAAAGTTAAGATTCCCACAAAAATATTAAGCAGAACAACTGTTTTCAACACTGATAATGATAAGAAATGTTACTTAAGCAGCAAATTCAAATGATTTCTGAAGGATCGTGTGACACTAAAGACTGGAATATTTGATGCTGAAATTCAGTTTTGCCATCACAGGAATAAATGACATTTTAAAATGATTATATTATTATTAGGGCTGTCAAAAGATTAATCGCGATTAATCGCATCCAAAATAAAAGTTTGTGTTTACATAATACATGTGTATGTACTCTGTTAATTATTATTTATATATAAATACACACACATTCATGTATATATTTAAGAAATATTTGCATGTATATACTGTATTTACATTTATATAATCTATAATATATATAAATATAAATGTTTTATATATAAAAATATTTTTTTTTCTTAAATATATACATGCTTGTGTGTGTATTTATATATAAATAATAATTAACTGAGGACACACACATATTATGTAAACACAAACTTTTATTTTGGATGCGATTAATCGCGATTAATCTTTTGACAGCCCTAATTATTATTATATAAAACGTTATTTTATAATGGTAATAATTTTTCACAATATCACTTGATATTTTAAATAGATTCAGCCTTTGTGTGCAAATCTTACAGACCCCAATCTTTTGAACGGTACAGTGCACATGTGTAACAGCATGTAAAGAAAAAGGCACATCAGCACAAAGGAAATTGTATTAGGAGTGACGAAGCAGGTAAAGATAAGACAGGAGATGAAAGCAAGAGATTAAACAGAATAGAGAAACTATAGTCATACTGCAGTATAATATATTTATTGACAGATTTAATAAAGATTTGGTTCAGCATAACTGGAAAAAAATACTATCCGGAAAAAGAGCTCAAGGTTGACAATTTTGGTTATAGGAATTTTCTTCATACAATTTAATTTTGGCATTTGTGGCATAATGCTAATGATCACTGAAAATATTTGACTTATCCCTCAATATAAAAAAGCAAACCATCAAGGCAATTGCAATAGAAGGAAGGAAGCCTTAAAAAACAGTGTCTAAAAACAAAATATAAACACAATTTCGCTTTTTTCAGCAAAAGATAAAATAAGAAAGGACGAGTTGAAATTATTTTCTGTGGTAATCAACTGTAACTGTCAATATTATGCCGCAAATTCTGTTGACTGAACTTGTATTGAACCCAGAATATCCCCTTAAGATTGAGAAAAAGCGGTATATCACAGTTTGCAAGTTAAGTTGGTCTACAAAGTGCATAAATGAAGGTTTCACTGCCAGTCACAGTGGGTTTTGAGAACGCAAGGAAAGAAGGAAAAACTGAATTATACATAAACATAGACTGTATAACATAAATCACCACCTTATTAAACCTTAAAACAGCTTCTGTTGTAGCATCTGTATGTAAATCTTTGAAAATGTGGTGGTGTTTCCTCTTTAATTTTAGCCAAGGCGTGCTATGGCTTCAAGTAAGCACCAGCAGTAAGGTCAGCTATTCCAAAAAAGATCTATTTTTAGTCAAACCTGAGAGTAGCTGGTGCACAGGGACTAAATCGGTTGTACATTTGACAACACAACTGAGAACATATTTAATATTGGGTATAGTCCTCTTTAAGTTAAGTCTTGCATATATTGGCAAGGTAATAAACAACTGAATATGAAGCTGCATACTAATAATCTGAGGTAGTACACTTCATCCTCTGTGTATACAAGCGTGGACCACATAGTGACATGGGCCTGGGGGGTATTCCAGAAAGCAGGTTGTGTGACATACCTGGATATATGTTTAAGAGTAAGTAAGCAGATAACCTTAACTTTCGGTTCCAAAAACCGAGGTAACTTTCAGGGTATGAAAGTAGCCATAGCAACTCACTTTCTAAACATAACCTGATCCAGAACAGATTATGTTCCAGGGTTAGTTTGCTTAAGAGGCATTCAGATGTGCGTTATATAATTAATATAGTTATATTAGTATAACCAAATTTGTTATATAGTTACAGTTATATAATATACAATATTATATATTCATTCTAAAGCACTGTTATAACAAGGTAATGTTTAAATGTTAATTCAATTCAAATATATTTATTATTTATTTTATTGTCATCTCACACATGGATCTGCATTCAATTAATTATCATCAAACAAACAATATAATCCTTATTCTCAGTGAATAAAGATTACTTATTAAACGAAGAGAATGAAAAAATTATTGCACAACCACCAAATAGGTGGCGATGAACACTAAGTAGGTTATGTAAATGAATCTTGTGAATCATCGATTCGTCGCTCTGTTGAGAATGTCTTGTGTGTTCATGGTTAACATACTCTGGGTTGGCAGAAAGTTTTTGGAACCAGCATACCTCGAGTAAGCAAGGTTTGGGTTAATCAACCGAGAGTTCAAGGTATATGTGACGGTAAGTTAACCTTGCTTTCTGGAATACCCCCCCCTGGACTTTCAGATGCAGAACAAGAGGGGAGAGAGGCAAGATGTAAACACAAACTAATATATCAAAGGGGAACTGAGATGAACTGATTTGTATATTTGATGACTGAATAGTGTTTCACTTTTGAGCAAAAGAAGAAAGACAAACAACTGAAAAAAAAAAAAAAAGAGTTTCCCGTTCTTTGGATCATAAATAAAATGTACTTCTCAAAATGTTCTGCTAATGCTAGTTAAGTGTTAAATAAACACTGATAAAACAAGCATACAGGAGAGAAACTTTCCTAAATGGTGTGTGAATTGTGAAGGGAACAGGAAGTTTGAAAAATGGAGAAGAGTGTCGTGAGAGAGAAAGGAAGTGCTCAGACAGGGATGAGAAGCGAGGCAGCATCAGGAGTAGGATTTCTGCCGTGAGTGGCGAGTGGCTTTTTCTTGAACTCTAGAGAAGGAGGCACGGCGAAAAGACGTACCGTCAATACTAATGGCCAAAGAGGACGCCATCTGCAGCACAACAAATGTAGTTTAGCAAGCATACAAAGTACTTTTCAATCAACTTTTAAGTGTGACAGAATATCCAAGAATTACAGAAAGATGATTAGATCCCTAATATATCTGTATCTTTATATCTAGATAACTAATATCTATGTGTATGTCTGCACTTCTCACCTGAGTGCATAGAATATTTCCACTCTCCACAGGAGCAGAAGGGGAAAGTGCAGGGGAGGCTGGAGATTTTTGAGACTCTTTGGTGGGTTCCAGCATTCCCTGAGAAGAACGGACAGATGTTTGGTGAAAACAAAAACCATAAAAAAGGTTGATATACACTACCGTTTTGAAAATTATTAATACATTTATTAACCAACAATCCATTAAATTGATCAAAAGGCAGTAAAGACAATTATAATGTTCTAAATTCACCATTTCATTTGAACTTTCTATTCATAAAACAATCCTGAAAAATTTAATCTGGATTTTCATAAAAACATTAAGCAGCACAACTGATAGTGTGAAATGCTTCATGAGCAGCAAATCATCATATTAGAATGATTTCTGAAGAATCATGTGACACTGAAGACTGGAGTAATGATGCTGAAAATTCAGCTTTGCCATCACAGGGATAAATTACATTTTAAAATATGTTAACATAGGGAACGGTTATTGTAAACTGTGATAATATTTTACAATATTATGTTTTCAGGGTTTACTTCACTCACCAGTCCGGCAGCAAACATAGGCACGATCACTGGCTGCTGCTTGTCTCCAGTGAACAACTATTAGAGGAATATGAAAAAAAAATGTATCAAGTCAAATCAAATAAAATAGTAAAAAAAAGTTAGTGCAGATTAGTCAGCATTAAACCCTGTGTGACTGTCTGTTTATCAGTGTTTACTAACTAGAAATATGAGGTATGTACTTTCAAGAACTCACAATATTCCTGATTCCTAGGCAATCCAGAAGAATTCTGTTGCTATGGGAACCTGCCCACTTGAATTTAAGGCCATGACTGCTATGGATCTCCTGAAGGTGGCGCCACAAGGCCAATGAATGCCTGCAGAAAGAAAAATGAATCAAGACCTTTCTCTGGAGCTAGCCAAAACAAACACACAGGATATATTTAAACACTAGCCATGGATGGAGCTCCTATTAAGTTTAAAATAAGAAATAAAGTCACATTGTGACATATGAACTCACAATTAGAACAAATAAAGTCACAATTGTGAGATATAAAGACTTTTTTCTACATCGAGGATAGGTTTTCATACTAGCGAGCCCAAATATGCGACTATATTCTGGAGTGCAAAAAAAATCAGTCAAGATGAGGCTCTTACTCCAGTGCCAAAAAGCTGCTTGGATCGCCTTGCTCCTGAGGATCCTGAGCCTGCAGGAATTTGTGGAGGGGCAGGACCTCAGTGACCTCAGGATGGATGTCTGAAGGGAAGGCGGTTCTGAAGAGATGCTGTAATTTGCAGCTGAACTCACCCTGTGAGATGAAAACTCAGGTTGCAGTTCATCTAAACTTTTTACATGCAATTATATGGTTTGATTTCAACCAGACTAAATTCTATAATCAAACTGCAATTCATTTGAACAAAAATGAATTTCATGACTCGTGATTAAAATCTAAATGACTCACAGTGCTACCCTGGAGGTCACTACTAGAGGGCGCTGTTGAAGTCTCAACATCTTGTTCTTTTTTACCCAGGTAAGTACTCTGTTCCTCCCCAAATGTGGCCCATGAATCCTGATTCTCTTCCGTGCCTTCATGCAGTCCAAATGCAGTCCAGTTGTCCTGCCCTCCCACTTCCACTCCACCAAATGGAGCAGCACTAAAGTCGGCAAAACTGTCACTGGGAGGCAACTCCGAACAAAATGCTCCTTCATCACATGCTGCTTCCTCAGCCAGCTCATCGTCCTCCTTGAAGTCCTTCAGGGTGTCTGGGTCACCAAACTCATCATCTGTTGAGCACCTGGACATTGCCGTGACAAATTCAGGAAATCCTTCCTGTGTTATAGATTCAGTCCGGCTGAAGTCTGCAAAACCCTGAGTTACATCTCTGAAATCACCAAAATCCTCGTCGGCCGTGGGGTCTGCGGGTAACTCAATGTCCTCATCTTCTTCCACCTCTTCCTTTGCAAATGATACATGAATTTCCCTTGTGTCTCCACTTAGCTGTGTGTCAGAGATTATATCCACGTCCATGGAGGGTGCCGCCTCTGCTTCAGTTAGGTCATCACAGTCCGCAGACCCGTCCAGACAGCCTGTGTGAGCACAAACAACAAAGTTCTCCCTTTGTTTATGCTCACCTTCAGTTTCTTGTGTATCTTTACAACTTAACAACTGGGAGTTGCCACATAGTCTCACTTCTGTCTCTCCAGGTTCAAATGCTTCTTTATGGGATGAGTGATTGTTTGAGTCTTTCAGGTTGTCCGTTTGGTTAATTAACTGGTTTCTGTCTAACACATCAGCTACGTTGATGTCCAGTCCAGAGTGTACTTCAATGTCGGTGCTTTGTAAGCAGGTGGGAAGAGCTCTGTCCTGCTCAGAATTTGCACAAGACTCACTGTATCCGTTACTGAGGATGTGTCCATCGCCTGTGCTGTTGATTTGGACATCAGGAAGTATTGAGGGCGAGTTCTGATCATGTTCAGCAGAGGGCACCCTCTGATTGATGGACGCCAAATTTGTGACATTCTCGACACTGCTAATTGATTCTCCTACCATTTTCCTCTCGTTAGTCCATGCACTCTTCTCCGATACAACAACATTTTGGATGGATTTGATGTACAGGTCAGGTGGAGATTCCTCCAGCGCATTTGATTGGTTGAATGTTGTAGGCGTGTCGATGTCTGAGAAGCTGATACTGGACGTCACTCCTCCGCCATCAAAACCCCCAAACTCACCAAACTCACCAAACTCATCCTCCTCTTCTTCCTCTCCAGCCTCATCCAGTGGAGGGGGAGAAGAAGAGTACAGACGGATGACATCGGGCTCCATGGTCCTCTTGCGCCACCTGCGGCCACATGCACACACACCCCTAAAGAAAAAAAGACAATTATAGAAAACATGGGAATGTTTTATTATCATTATTTATCAAGAACAAAATGTGAAAAAAATCAGCTTTCATTCAGAAAAAAATATGAAATGAAAAATACCAAATGACCTCACTTAAGCCGACACAATCATCTCTTTTGATTGGCATAGACACATATCTTAGTAGATATTATTATTAGACATTTATACACGTTTGCACCATGAAATGCTCAAGGCAAATAATAAAGCAGCCAAATTCACTAGCACCAAACATTTAAATTTAAAAACAAACATTTAGATTCAAATAGTTTTAACTGTATCAGCTCTCACGTTTCTTTTCCGCATCTGAATTTATTTAATACTTATAACAGTGCACTACTTGGCAGTAGGTTTAGTAGTATATTTTAAACTAAAAAGCAAGAATAATACAAAAGTAAAATACATGTGACAAGCTTCAGGCTAAAGTAGTCAGCATTGCTAGATCAGAGAGCAGCCCATTCATTATTTACCAGCACTTTAGATGCAACCCCCTTCATTCATGGGCTAAATCTAGGGCACAGTTTAAAGAAAGCTGAAAAGAGTAACACTTCTTAGCTTGTGCACAAGCAGCAAAATGACCTGCAATCATTGACTAGTTCTCAAACCTCAAAGGTTTGGACAGGTCTCACATGATGCTGGTTAAAGTAACAACAGCTACTAATATTTAACTGTTTGTCTACAGACTCATTAACCTGGTGTAGAGTACAACGGTGATGCAATAATGAAAATCAATAATAGTGGTCATATGAAAATTCACTTTTCCCTCATGTTTCTTGATTCTAGAAGTTTCTGACAGCATACAATACCATTCTGGAGAATTTTGTGTTTTTAACATTGTTGCAACAGATTGGTTCCCATTTGAGGAGGCAACTCTAGTTGTTTAAAGAGTCTGCAGATTATGGGCAGTCTGAGTGGACAGATTTCACAGATAAATCGCATAGTGTACGATGATTTTTAGCATCAGACTACAGCTATGATTCCATCCAAAGTTGCGAATTTAACTCGTGCACAAAATGGGAACATTGCATATGCAAATGAAGTATTTCCATCCTATGAGTCGAAGAGAACAAAATTCTCATCTCCTGATAAACTGGCGCTAAATATCACTTAAAAAGTAGGAGAAGCCACCGTAATATAATCGTTTTTGTATATAATAAATTACTTGCATCTCAGAGCATGCAGACAAAACAGGTGTTTGGGAACGCAGTCGTGCAATTATACTGAACCACTTTGAAGACAGACTTTGCTCAGGCAGTTCAGAAAACAGCATTTCAGATGCTGTGCAAAAAATATTTTTTATGGTATTGAAAGGTTGGATTCTGAGATTCACTGCCGCTTAAATATATATCCTAATTAAATTTATAATCAAAGCCTCAATCAATATTTATCCTCCTATATAATTAATATGATTTTAATTATTCTTTCCAGTTATGATTTTGCTTAAATCAAGAGAACCACTGATTGTTTCTTCCTTTATATTTTCTAAAGTTTATTTTTGGTCTCTGAGTGGTGACCGAGGGTCTGACCTAGGGATGTGTGATGTTTCGTCAAAACGCTTGATTTCAGAACATGCTGTCGTGTGTTTGGATTTTGGAGGCATCACACTCCTCGAACTCGACAGGAGTGCAGTAACAGTGATTGCTCATTTAGCTCGGCTTCCAGAGATGAAATATAGATTTGTCTTTCATTTTATATTATATTTCCATTTACTGAAACCCTAAAGAATTGAATGAATATGGCCTGTACTACTGTCTGTACCTCTCACTGAGAGAGAAGCACATGTTATCAGTATGTTATGGAAAACTTTTTCTGGTTTGGACCAGAGCTCAACTCCAACCTTGGAGAGACTGTGTATCGGTGTATGTGCGCTGTATTCCGTGTTACAGATCAGTATTGGAGGTGGATTACGGGCATCCTTAGAGCTGGCGCCTGCTCCAGAGTCTAGAAGGTCATTACGTGCCTAATTCCGGGGTGAAAGCGTCAACAAGTGATAGATGTACACGTGAATCTTATTAACTGACGATGTGTGGAAATTTACCATGACTGTCCATTTTCTCTGAGCCAATCAGAATCATCCACCTGGCAGTAATGACGTGGCTAGACCTTGAAAACAGTATAACTGTTGAGATATTGTATGTACGAGAGGCTGGTAGAGGGAGCGCGGCCTACGAACTCCTTGAGAGACTTGAAGCTGGCTTCTGCTGATGAAACTGCAAACTATTCTTCAGTAAATTTCTCTTTCATTAATTACACTCCTGACTCTAGTCTAGGTCTTCCTTTTTCACTACTGGTCCTAGGTCCTAAACTGTTACCCCAACAGTATATCCCAAAAGGTGCATAAAAATAGGTGGGTGGAAACAGACCTTAAGATTCTATTTAGTTGAAGGATTTCAACCTTTTTTGATCATTTGACCTGATTTTAGAACACACATCGTTGCGCATGTTTCTCCTTGAGTTTGTTGTGTTCAGAACGACTTGTTGTTGTGACTGGTAGTGTCACCATTTGCAAATTTGGCAAAAGTATGATGCAATGCCATGTGATCTATTCCAGCCTTTACTGATGCACTTAGTTCAGTGGAATTACTGTAATAATATAATAATTACAAATAACTTAATAAAGCAGGATTTCCACAGTCATGTACAACCTTGAAAAAAAAAAATCTAAATTGTGATGGGAATGGGCTTGAATAAATTCTTAAACATTATGGGAAAAAGTGATTGAAATTACTATAGTGAATTAATGTGTTTCCTATTTTTGCAATGAGTTCATCTTTTATATATATATATACGAATGGCTTCATCACTCTGTCTCCTCTCCATCAATCAGCTGGTGTGTGGTTGGCGTTCTGGCGCAATATGGCTGCCGTTGCATCATCCAGGTGGATGCTGTACATTGGTGGTGGATGAGGAGATTCCCCCCTTCTATGTAAAAGCCCTTTGAGTGCCTAGAAAAGCGCTATATAAATGTAACAAATTATTATTATTAAAGGTGTCATTGACTGGCTTTTTACATTTTTTATACTGTTGTCTGAGGTCTACTTGTGACGTTCGCATTGTTTTTACATTCAAAAACATGATAAGTAATACGCTATTTTCTGCCCTGGTAATGAGCCTCTCTCAAGAAATGCTCCGTTTTTATGGGCGTACCGCATTGAAGACTTGGAAGTAAACGCCCACTGCTATGATTGGATAAGATTTTCATATTTAATGAGCTTCGGCTCCCGGAATGATTCGTCCCACAGGGCGCACACGCGTGCCAAGTACGTTGCAGACAGCATGATCAAAACTTCCGCGACTGTATTTTTCCTTCAAGTATCAAGTCAAGAGAGTGAACAACACACATCAAGAAAGGAATGTTATTCACTATTTAAGATGATATGTATTGGTAGCCCGTCTGGAAAACACATAGCCCCGGGACGTTGGGCTTTGCGAGCCCTGTGACAGTGGTAAGTTGTGTTTAATTAGACATGTACACAATGTAACATTGTATTTGATCTGTAACAGTGCAATACTATCACATAAAATTTTTTTTTTTTACTCACATAAGTTTGTTGCTTCATTCATTCATGTAATCTCATCCTGTCTACAAATCCAGTCTCTTGTTTACAAACAAATCCGTGGTGAAATGAACAAACGTGGAATGTCTTCCCCACGTGAGCTGGATATTCATTAAAAATAAAAGTTCAATCACATTTCCAGTATTAGAATCCGAAGGAAGCTTTTGCAGCGACTGTGTTCTTCCACAACCAGGCACAGCGCAATATCTTGCTATCTTCGGTATGTAGCGCGATCAGTTTAGCTCCACGAGTCGGTGGGCGGGGCCACAGAATCAGGCGTACTATTGAGGCGGCGTTTCACCACACTCAGACGTCACAACCGGGCACATTCTGAGATCTCGTGTTTGCTGGGCCTGGTGTCAATAAAAACTTTTTTTTGACTAACAAGGAAGTTTTCAGCTCTGAAATTTACAGGATATTCTTATATCAGGATTAACTTTTATATATCAAAGGCTGAATGAAAAGTTGATTTTTCAATTCATGACCCCTTTAAAAATCCTTGAATGACTAGAAACGTCCTGGAAATGTATTGGTCAAAAAAGGTGTTGGGACCATGTAATAGGTTGAAACTCTGATACTCTGAATGATCTTTTTTTATTTATGTTTTATTTTATTTAGAATAAACATTTAATGTTTCTGTTCCAAACAAACATAGACTAGTTAATCTCTGGACGGTATGCTCAGCAGTCTTTCCAGTTTGATCATGGGGGTAGAAAAATCCCCCCAGACTGGTTTTGTGGATTGTACTGGACAACACAATCCTAGTTATTTTTCATTCAAAAAAACTTTTAAATGGTGGATTAGGCTGGATCTGGAATATTTTTGGATGATTTTCTTTTTCTGTATGATTTTTTTGTCAGTAGATGCATGGAGTTTTGAGTCTGTGCTGTTTGTCTGAGAGCACAAAGGAAGTGGATTGGGTTTCCTCATCAGTTTACACTCCCTTCAAAGAGGACATATCAGCATTTACACAGTGTGCGTGTGCATGTGAGCGTGTCTGCTTGCCTGAGGCAAACTAAATACTCCAGTGTGTGGGCTAGTAGGCAAATCTTTCAAATTATATTGGCCCAAATTCACATCAGTGTACTTTGGTGCTTGTGTAACTGGCTTCTATTATGAAACTTTCAGATTGATTTTCCAGAATCAAAAAGTTTCTGTGCAGATTATGTTTAGGTAAGAGTGCACTTTAAACTCGACTATAAGCCACAGTATATGCTAAAAGGTTTGGGGTCAGTAAGAATGTCTCTTTTTTTGGAAAGAAATTAATACTTTCATTCATCAAGGATGCATTAAATTGATCCAAAGTGACAGTAAAGACATTTATAATTTTACAGAACATAAATAATTACTTACTACTACGCGATAATATTAATAACAATAATGATTATAAACATTAATTTTTTTATTTTTTATTTGAAGGATGATTTCTGATAGACCATGTGACACTGAAGACTAGAGTAATGGCTGCTGAAAATTCCCTCATAGGAATAAATTATTATTATATTTGTGTATATTTTGATAAAAAAATGCAGTCTTGTAGAGCATAAAAATTTTTTTTAACCGAACGGTAGTTTGAACGATAGTGTTTGTCACATGTAAGTATTGTTTAGTTTCATTATCTTATTCCATTTAGTTTCATTGTCACTGACTACATGTACATGGACAGCATTAATTGAATTATTGACCTTGATCTGAATAAGACAATATTCTGATTAAGGTGTCTACATGAGTTGCTTTTAGAATATTCTGTTCATGTTCCCGTTTTACATGTTATAGAACATAGATCGATTAATGGCACACGACAAAGTTCCCTCCAGAATTTCACGTATCAAAATACATTTTGTCTGCGTTATGGTACCATATACAGTTTTGTATGTTTCATATTAAAATTTTACGAAAGCTTCAAGTGCAATTAATTATTTGCCATGCTATACGTGCAAATAGACAAAGCACAGATAAAAATTCTCCAGCAATTGGCCTCCTCTGCCACTACGACAAACTCGGAGGTACTGGATGACAGTACAAAGTAAGGACTGGTGGGAAAGAGTTGCTTGAAGCCAAACCATGCTCTCTTGTTTGCCGTCCAACGGTTGACCACTGCGTGTATGTAATGTATGTATCCTGTCGCAAAATGCGACGACAACTCGTACACGTTAATAGTGTGATCAAGGTGTGTACATGTCTATAATGTAATAATGCACTTCGATAACACGACTAAAATAGGAATACTCCACGTCTTAATTTGTGTTTACTTCGAGTATGACTTTAGCCGGATTATGGTAATTAGAAATCACTGTTTACATGGTGGTTTCTTAATCAGAGTATTGTCTTAATCAAGTTAATATCGGAGTATTTTTGTCCATGTAAACTGCCTGAGTTCTAGTTTGTTTCCATGCTTTCTGATTAGTTACACACTTGTTCCCTGTTTCTGGTAATGATCATCCTCTGTGTATTTAAGCCTTCTGTTTTTATAGTTCTGTGTCTTGCATTAATGTTATACGTGAGTGTGTAGTAAGTGTTCATTAAAGGTTCTTGGTTTTGTTCTGCGTCACGCATCTCTTTATTGTACTTACACGCCAACCATGACAGTATGTAGGTTACTGTGTGACCTAATTTTGTTTTTTCCTCTAGTCAGAATCAGATTACTAACAGTGTCCATTAGATCAGCATGCCTCATCCATGGGATGCTGACTTTAAAGGTTTTGGCTCACATACATTTGTCATTGGAAAAAGGAGTTGTCAGCTGAACCCTGTTTTGTGTTTTAGGGACCACTTAAATGTAATCGAAGGCATTGCATTGATATTAATAACATTAATAACAATTGTTTAAATCTACTAGCTGTGTAAAATATTGCAGATTTTTGCAACTTGAAAGAAAACAGCTTTCATTTTCATAATGGTGACTGCTGTGTTAAGATTTGTCTTCACAGAAATCACACTAGTATAGCTAAAGCCATGTATTATATTATTGACATACTTTTAGCCATACAATGTGGTATTGTGCCATACATCTCTAATTTATTTATTTAATTACATCTAACTACACTGCTGACCCCACTGCTACCCTATAAACTTAATCAAGCCTGTCCCTAACCTTGCATACAACATGAACACAATAAATGCCTTTTTTTTGACACAAGTACAGTAGTCAAAGACACTTTATATAAAGTAGAACCGAAATAGGGATGTTGAGAAGGCAAATTAGGCCATGCATAAATGACAAGTGTCCTGGGTAATGTCACAGAACAGACAAATGACATAATACAAACATCTAGATCCCACTATAAAGCAAATCATGTGGCTTTTGCCCTCCTGCTTCACAGACAGAGATAAACAGACATAAATTGTATATGGATTTAAAAATTGCATAGGCTATGTTATTGACGACTGCTTCTTCTCTGTGGAACACAAAATGAGCTGTTAATCGGATTACAAAAAAAGAAACAATGACAGTAAAAGATGACAGTCACTTTTCTGCATACAACGACACCGAATGACAACGATTTACATTCTGCCAAACATCTTTTGTGTTCCATGTTAAGAAAAATAGTCATACATGTTTAAAACAACACGACGATGAGAAAATAGATGACATATTCCTTTAACTTGCACCTCAACTAGAGGAAATATTTTGCACGAGCTGTCAACGTCTGTTTTGGCATTATGACACGAGACGGCTGTCATCAGCCGGTGTGGTTCCTAATCCACTCAACGCCTCAGAACAACATATCTCAGGACAAAGCTGTAACACTAATGATAAAGTTAGTAAGTTACTGCCATAGACAATGTTACAAAATTGGTCATTAGACGTTTTTGTCGTGTAATCTAAATGGTTTGACAACAGCGAATGCGGCACATTATTCTTACCTTAACTTATCCTCTATGGATGATCATGACGGACTCTCAACCTGTACAGCGAGAGGACATGTATCGTCTCGTCTTGTCTAGGTAAAGTTAAACCGGTTCTCACCGCCAGTTTCTGCGCTCATCCGGAGTTCCGTGTCCAACAATATGCAACCGGAGACCCGGGGACCTTTATTATCGCTCTGCCAGATCACAAAAAGTGTTCTACCGCCCCCTGTCGGTACGGAGCAGAGACACGGCACGTGACAACAATGAATTCTAGATGGAATTTAAAAGAATCATTATATTATGAATTCTTACAGCCTAATAGAATACACAATCGTAGCTGTAAATCATAGCTGGACTCAAAGCACATTCCACACATTCCACGATTAGGGTGCACTTTTGTGAAACATATTTTAAAAACCATGTGAAATTCCATGTGAAACCATTAGTTTTTATATTTTATTAGAAATGAACTTAGCTATTAGCTCGTTTAAAATACATGCCTGTATCACTCCCTTAAAAAAAATTGTCTGTCAAAAAAAAAACCGAATTTTAATAACAGAAAAATAAAATGTCCTTCATTTTATGTAACCCTGTTATGAAAAAAAATTAACATTGCTGAAAATTGTAAACCCCTTAACCCACATCATTGTAAGAAAAGGATCAAACAAATATGTTTTTTTTTTATTATATAAGGGGGGTATACGATTATAATTAATAATAAACCAGCATTCAGTGAATTCTAGGGGAATTAAAAAAAATGTGTTCTTGTTGATGTTTATTTAACGTTTATTACTATGAGCTTTTTTATTTTGATGACCATTTTATTAATAGTAATTTAGTCGAATATACAGTATAATAAACAAGAATTAGCAAGGAACTAACACTTACAGATATAAAATATCTAGATATAGAAACATATAAATATATCTGTATAAATCCACCTGAATTTGTTAAAAAATAAATATAGGGTGGTCAACGTGTTGTGCGAGAGAGCGTGTTGCACTCTCTTCGGTCCCACCTGGAGCAGGAGGCCCTTCACCATCACATGACTGCATGTGTGCGTACGCGCTGTGGCTGCCAGTGAACATGGCGGATGAGAACGCAGAAGCGGAGCTCGACTGGAGCGGCCGACACAGCCTGCTGCTCGACGAGGACACATTTTTCGCTATGGAGAGCCTGCAAGCCACCCTTCAGCACCTCGAAGCCGAACTTCGGCAGCAAGACGTTTCTGAAGAATCGTCCACGGAGTATTGCAATAACTTCTGCCAGGTACGCGCTGTCGAAAACGCTGCATGCATGTGAATTGTTTATATGCAACGTTTCAGAGCCGTGGCGGCTCGCGTTAGCTAACCAGATGCAAGTTGTGGCTGCATCCGACCATGCGTGGATGTGATCTTAACGCGTGGGCCGCTTAGTAAGCCATGCAAACGCAAACTATTACAAGCTAATTGTGGTGGCATGCACGCCCAATGACAAGCAAAATAAGAGCCGATGAAAGCTTTAAGTTGGCATTTTATAATGATAAGCTATATTTGGTTGTGTTAGTTCGCTAATGCTGTGCATAGCGTGTTTGACTGCTTCCCCCCCTGCCCCCCGTATATGCGGATATAAGTTTGTGTTTAGGATTGTGGATCTATGCTCTGTAATATCAAGCATTCGAGATTTGGTTTTAAGGGCCTGCTGAAACGGCATTTGCATGTTTTGTTTGAACAGGTATATCTTGTACTGGGGGCACAGCACGTTAGTGGGGTGGGGCTCGGTTGTGTTTATTTTGTGCATGTTCTCGTCTCTACTAACTTTGATGCCCCCTGTCACGTGTCACTTCTAATCAACCTTGGGAGTGTTTGAGTTCTTGAGTCCAAACTCAGACCCTATTTAAGAGACCCAGTTCTCTTTGCATTCACACTGAGATCCCTTTTTAGTTGTGATCTGGTCTCAGTTCAGTTTTTATGTATACTGTTTTTGTGGAACCAGTCCACTTGAATATTATTGTAATATGTTGATTATGTTTGGTACTGTCTCGAAATAGTGAATTCTCCAATATTTTGATATGAATATATATTTTGAAGCAAATTTCAGTCTTGTTACGTTAAAGGTTCAGTAAGCGATTTCTGAAAAACTGTTGATTATTAGAAATCAACACTCAAGCAAAAACACCCCTGCCTTCATTCCTCCACCCCTGAAAATAACTTGAATGCTATGCAACATGGGCAATGACTTGACAGCTGACGCATCAGGCAGCTCACTCAAGCATGGATGAATCATCTGTGATTCAATCATTACAACCGCATATATTGGTTTTGTAAAACATCTTAATCACGTATTTAGCTAAAATAAAGCATCCTTGGTGTCCTTTTTTAGGCTTTCCTGCTCTTTACCATCTCTCTAAACGTTTTTTTCACGAATGTGGGCCTTAACGCTGGCCTGATCGTAACCCTTCTTTTCCCAATAATATTCCTCTGACCTTTTCCTCTGTGGTAATATCTCTGTTATCTCTATTTACAGTCTTCCTAGTCTACAAATGTCCCACTTGTTCACTTTCTCTTCTCTATAAGAGATTGGCTACAAGAGAGTTGTGGTGTTCGGTGCCATCCACTTTTTTTTATCTTCCTATTTAAACAGCCAGGGCTGTGTGCAAACACAATTTCTTTTCAACACACACAGAACAGACATCTAGCTAAATTGATCAAATAAGCTACATTTTCAACAGTATTTCCCAGAAACCGCTTGCTGCACCTTTAATCTTATTAGTCCTACAAAAGAGATTCATCACAATTAATGTATTTACCGTAACATTAGTCCTGATTAGAATAGTAGCTATTATGTGTTAAAGCTTTTCAAGGCAGTCCAGCTAATCAACTGACACTGACTCTTCAAAAAGTTTCTGAAGAGACACGATCACTTTATATGATGAACAGATTGAATTTAGATTTGTATTCACACATATCATTTATGGTAAATGGAAGCTCGAGAAAGTTCGCTTGACGTGTGAGAACCAACAAGGTTCACACGTCAAGTGTTACGCAGCACGTTTGAGTTTTCGCAAAAGGTTTGTTCTTGCGTGTCAAGTTCAAAATGACAAAATTCTAAATTCAATCTGTTCATCATATAACGGGATCAAGTCTTTTCAGAAAATTTGGGGAAAATGTGCTCCTGGATTAATAATCTATGCATTTAATTTATACAGGACTAAAAGCTATCCAGTGTTATTTTACATTTGATTACTTTATTCAGTTTCAGTTGTATTTCTGTACCTGAATACTAGTGGTAGACGTTTTTATTTCATTTGTATCTTCTGTTCTGTATTTGTGCTACTTTTTTCATTCAATCAAGTCAAATCAAGCTTCCTTGTGTTGTGTAAACTCTTGAGCAACAAAATTACCCCATTGTAAAAACACAAATACAATGAGTGAGCAAACATTTAGGTGAGTGAAATGTACCATAAGTTAAAAAAGATTTTCCAAGACGAAATTCAGGCCTGGACTATGTTAAAACAATTAATGTATTTCACATGTTTAAAACTGTTATTTGTGACAGCACATGTCAATCATGCAAAGACTTTTGTGTGACGTGCGTCCTTAAAACCATGATGCTAATCTGTCATTGTTGTGTCTTGTAATTTGGCCATAACACACACCAATTTAACAGACTACATTTGAAACCTCAGCAAGGCCTTTTCCTGAGCTTTACTGTGGCAAACGGTCCAACAGATGTCACATGCCATATACTACCAGTGTCTGCCTTAAGAGTTCTTTGTTAATTTGCTAAATTTTATAAATGAACTGGTTTTCACTTTTCATGTGTGCTTCATGGGTTCTTCTATTTGAATGAAAGCAATACCTATTGGCAGATGTTTGTGAAGCAAGAAAGAATTCTGTCTTTCACCAGAGCACCTAGCCTGACAAGCCAGACCCACATTAAGATGTTGGGTCTGGAAACTCACCATTGACAGGGCTCAATCCGAGGGGCGGGATAAATGGTTGTCTTTCAAATTCCCTCTGCATGCAATTGGATGGCGCCATGAGCGCAACAACCAACCAGAGCAAAGAAGAAGGTGAAGCCGAGCTAACGTTAGTTGATAGACTTTCGCCGTATCTGGTAGGCAAAACTTCGAACATATCTTCTTTTCTTAAGAATTACTTCAGTGCCGTTCTTTTCTCAAAGAAAAGCTTAACTCCAAGTCTTCCAGAGTCGCGGCCAAAGCCGATTCAAAAGGCCGCTGTTCGTCAGCTTTGTTTACGAGTAGCACGCAGAACCTCCACAACTCTGCCGTGACGTGCTGTCATTGTTAAGCCCGCCCACTGACTCTACACACACTGTGATTGGCCTGACCAGAGTTTGGTTTTTCCAGCTCTCAGGTATACAGAGAGTTGCTAGACTACACTCGCGGCAAAATAAACGTTCTGCTGCTAGGGTGCGTCTAGATTTCTAGGCTAAAGAGCACCCACATTTTGGTTGAAAACAAGTTGGAACAAGGGTGCCACTTGCCATAAATCTTAATCTACTACTAATATATACCTGTGTTTTGTGGTTAAAATAAATTTCTGTAATCTTTAGAAAAGGCTTGTTTTAAAGCAGGTTGATGGTTAACAATTATGTTAAATTGAACCCAGTGAGGTGAGGTCAATATTATAGTCTTCTGAAACTACAAATTGCTATTTTCTTGCTGTCCTACGTTCTGCTTTTACTATTTAGGCTTTTCCTTTTGTCATTAGCAGAATAATGATCTAACCACTATGAGTTTTTCTTCACTCAAGTGATGGTCTCGGAAGGCGGCATCCCAGCTGCTCTGGGGTGAACAGGGCTATACTTGGTTACCCAGAGGGAAACTCTCTTAATCTTAGTTGTAGAGGTTAAATATGGCATGACATTTCCTTTCTTGTTCTCTATAATAAGATATCATTTGGGATTTAATATCCTTGAGGCTTGATGTTTGTGAAAGGAGAGTTTGAATGTGTATATCAGGAATGAGGAGGTTATCTAGAGTTGCTCTGTGCTCTAGTTACTTCTGCTTCCGTCCCTAAGGTCCAATCAGAGCGCCCCAGCACAGATGGAGTGCTGTGGAAGTGTTGTATCAGGGGTTTCTCCTCACATCCTCCCTTGTGTGGACCTGTCACCTGGTTTGCGGTTGAGACAGTATGCTAACATGTTGAAGCCAGGCTCTCAAAATAAAAGACCCATGTCAGCACTTTGCAGAAGTCAGGCCTCATCCACCTTAAGGCCTGTACACACCGGGACGAATATGGCGCGCTTATCGCCAGCGTTTTTCGTGACGTTTTTCGATGCGTCTTGAGTGTTCACACCCAAGCGATTTTCACTGGCGATGGGCCGAGTGAACGTGCAAATTCAGTAGATGGCACTCCCGGTACACAAGGTGGTGCTGCGGCACTTTACGCTTCTGACACACGCTTGTCACACAGAAGAAGAAGAAGAGAGACAGTGTTTACGTGCTTGCCAAAACCACAGATAGATTATGTCTATGGCCAAAACCATTCACACACTTTTTGCTAACTGGCAGGCAGCACTAGCAGCGCATCTTCTTCTTTGTCTACTTACTACTTCTTCGTCGTATCAATGTGTGCTCGGCAAGACCGTTTTGTGTTTGAGCGCCACCAAGTCGTGTTTTACTGTCACTTCAGCAGCTCCAGGCATGTGAACAAAAGCGCTGATCTCATTGGTCGGCCAGTTTTTAATGCGCCGCGTCAAAATAAAAAAACGAACGCCTGCCGTTTTGCGCGTCGGTGTGCACACTCACATTGGTGCCCTTTGTTTAGTCACGAGGCGTTAAACGCGTGCGAAAATCGTCCCGGTGTGAACAGGCCTTTAGTCTTGTTGCTTGAGCAAAATACACTTTCATTAAAAATGTTGGGCTGGGTAACATTTTTTTTTTTGTCTCTTATGCTCACCAAGGCTACATTTGTTTATGATGATGATGACACATGGAGATTCTATGAAAATTACACTATTTAAAAGTTTGCGTTCGTAAGATTTTTGAAAGAAGTCTCTTATGCTCTTAGGCTTCTTAAGGCTTCATTAATGTGGTAAAAATATAGTAAAACTGTAATATTGGGAAATATTATTTTGAATCAAAGTAACTGTTTTTTAATTGAAGTATAGATTATATTTGAAATATATTTCTGTGATGACAAAGCTATGTAACTTTATAAAGTAGACATGGCAACTTCTCTGAACACAACCAGCTTCGGAACAGGTTATGTATGTTCCAACAAGGTTAGTTTAATTCAGAGCTATTCAGCACTTGCATGCTCTATTGATGAGGCTCCACTGGGTGTGTCAGATTTCCCACAATATATTCACTTTTTATTTTTTGAAAGCAATGTTTATTATTTCTCTAATCATCTCATCTCAATAATAATCTGCATTCAATAGTTTTTTTTTTTTTTTCCTTTTGCAATGGGACATTTTATATAATGTAACTGCATATGATAAATCTCGCCTTACAACAAATATATTTAGTTTTTTAGATAATATTTTTTTTTTTTTGCACAACCAACCTCCTAGTTGGTGGCGATTTAGACCGTGAATGTAAATCGCCATAAAATATAAGAATGCTTCTTAACGTCTGTTTTCATGGTGACTTGTGGATTCTGCACTCTGTCCTTGTTTGTTGACTGAACTTACTCCCGGACACGTTTTTGGAATTATAACCATGAGTAAGAAAGGTTTAAAAAACTTGTTTTAGTATAAATGTTGAAAACGGTTGTGCTGCTTGATATTTTTGCGGAAACTGCATTTTCCAGGGTCTTTGATGAATAGGAAGTTTAAAGATGAGGAATAGACTTTTAATCAGTTTAATGTGTCCTTGCTGAATGAAAGTGTTCATTTCTTAAAATAAAAAAAATAAAAAATCCTGTTCCCAAATATTTGAACGGTGGTGTACATCTGCATAGAAATTGTTAAAATGGTTCATGCAGCATGAATTTAGACGAAGTTTAGGTTACACTTTAACAGACTTTTATTAGTGTGTTGTAATATCTGTTGGACCTCCGAATAGCAGTAAATTGGACTTTATTCTTGTTTGTGTGGTGTTAAAATGGCTTGATTATTTTTATGATCTTGTTTATTTTGGTTATTCTTGTAGGCTCTAATGCATTACGCTGGGAGCAGGAATTCAGTGGAACATGGATTGCCTCTATTGGAAGTTTACTGTCTGTCAATCAACTGTTTTGCTGCTGCCAGGCCACATCTCACAGGCGACTCCCCAAATGTTGCCCTTGTGCTCAAAAGACTTGCATTGTAAGTGCTATTTTTAGTATTTCAAAATAAAATGGTATCACAAACATTCATAAACATATTTTAAATTCTGTCCTGTTGTCTACTGGCTCACTTATTCTTATAAAAACCGTATATCATCTGCAGGAGTTGCCTTGAATTGTTGTTGTCTGTGCCTCAAAATGAAATACCTTTGGAAGCCTGGCTGCAGTTCCATGGTTCAGTTCAGGTAAGATCAAATGATTGAGTTTGAGATTCATTTATTGTATAAGATAGATAAGTTACATTTTGACTGAACAGAAGAGGCTAAATTAAATGTTCTGGATCCTTAAAGAATTGTTATCGTGGACATTAGGGGAACCTAATAAAGTTCAATAACCTAATTTCAGTCCTAAATAAAGCATTATTGTGGATAGAGAGGCATAGCAGGGACTTCTTGTATACAACTGAGTGTTGCTTTTTAAAGGTCCCCTTCTTCGCGATTCCATTGTTCAAACTTTAGTTAGTGTGTAATGTTGCTGTTAGAGCATAAATAATACCTGTAAAATTATAAAGCTCAAAGTTCAATGCCAAGCGAGATATTTTATTTAACAGAAGTTCCCTTTCAAAGCCTACAGCGAACGGCTGGCTTGGACTACATCCTGGTACTTCCTTCTTTAATTACGTCAGTAGAGCAGTAGAACAGACTAACCTCTGCCCACAAAGAAACGCGAAAAAGGGGGCGCGGTCTTGTTGCTGTCCCACGTGGAGAAGCGGACGGTCGCGTGGAGAAAAGGAACTGTTGCGTTGAGTGTGTTTTTATCGCCATGTCATCGAGACGCTGTTATTTTCATCCAGGAGTCAAATCACCTTTGTTTGGCTTTCCCAGGGACGCTGTAGAGATTATTGAACGCATACATCTCTCCGTTAAGAGGCGTGACCTTTCCAACGTGCGCTAAGCTGCTGTCAAATTACAACACAGGAACCGCTTTCACGTGCGCTAAGCTGTGGTCGAATCACAGCACAGGAACCGCTTGCACAATCAGAACTCGTTACGTGTTTCTGAAGGAGGGACTTTATAGAACAAGGAAATCACCAGCCGTTTTTAGGACAGTGGAAACAGCGGTATACAGATAAGTAAATAGTGTGAAAAATACTGTGTTTTTTTACACGCGAAACATGAACACATGTTATATTGCACACTGTAAACACAATCAAAGCTTCAAAAAAACATGAAGAACGGGACCTTTAAGGCTGAACTTTAAATAACATGCATGTAGTAGGATATTTATGTATTTTCTTGATAAATTGCAATGCATTTGCATTTTTATTTGAATGCAGCAATAATGGTTTGACTACATGTCCCATTGGGAATTTACAATCACCCTGGACAGAAAATATCACCAATACAGAAAAAATAGTGGCATTTTTCTGGACACTAGTTGCAGGCAGGTGCTATAGACTTTATTTTTTCATTATATATTTTGCAATGTGTGGTTTTACTCTTTACAGGCGGCCCATGAGGCCATGCTGCAGTATGGCAGTACAGATTTGCATGCCCTTCTAAACATCACAGGTGAAGGTGGAGCTTGGAATAATCCTGTCCTGGTCTCACTTCTTACTGGTCAGCCCACAGACCCAGATGAGGGTGTGTAACATATTATTGTTCATAATGCCCACAATATGTGTAAACTATCTTTTTGTTTTTTTGTTGATTTATTCAGCAATGTGGACGGGCTGACATTTTATTACACAATATTGCTTAAGTAAAACATTTTTATCTGAAGTTTTACTAGTTTAAAGGGATAGTTCACCCAAAAATGGAAATTAGCCCATGATTTACTCACCCTCAAGCCATCCTGGACGTATATGACATTCTTCTTTCAGATGAATAAAATTTGAGTTTTATTTAAAAAGTCCAGGATAATCCAAGCATTATAATAGCAGTAATTGTTGCTCTGTTTTTGAAGTCCATAAAAATTGCATCTGTCCATCGAATAACGTGCTCCACGCAGCTCTGGGGTGTTAATAAAGGCCTTCTGAAGTGAATCGATGCGTTTGTGTAAGAAAAATATCCATATTTAAAACTTTATAAAGTAAAGCTCCGGCCGACCGCCTTCCATATTCAATTTATGGAAAAAGTGTTGAAAGTGCCTCTGCCGATCGAAAGACAAAAGCGACCAGGTACGTTCATCATGACAACACGTACGCATCTTGAATTGCGAGAAGGCACTTTCAACACTTTTCCACAGAAGGTAATCGGCTGGAACTTTACTTGATAAAGTTTTAAATATGGATATTTCTCTTACACACATAGTTTGATTCGCTTCATAAGGCCTTTATTAACACCCCAGAGCCGTGTGGAGCACGTTATTCGACGGACAGATGCATTTTTTATAGACTTCAAAAACAGAGCAACTATTACTGCTATAATAATGCTTGGACTAGGATGGGCATTCGATTACATTTTCTTAGTCGATCGTCGGGAGAATTAACGATCGACTATCGATTAATCATCAACTTTATTATAATAAAATTAATTATTTAACTTTTATAATTAAAAAATGCAATAAATACAAAAATACAGCGTGTTTTTCCTCGATGAGACCTTTATTACAAGATCAACTTGTGGCAGACAGTTAAACTACGTTCACTTAGGCAAACCGAACATATATGCGCGTGCATATACGGTGCTCTAAAGCAGCAGAACCTGCAGCTGCGGGCCGGCGTTCTTAAACAGAGACCTAAACAGAGATTTGTTCCAAAATAATTATAGCCTAATAAAGAATCATGTTAAACAATAACTTAAACAAAAAACATAATAATACTTAGATCTGACAGGTTTTGTCAACATGTAACTCAAAACTGGCAGGCTTTCTGTGAACAGGACCGCAGTTCATTTGCCAGGCATCACTAGCCGTGTTTCCATTAAATTTTGCAAAAACTCCCATATATCGCAAAAAAGTTTTTACGTTCGAACGAGGTGGTTTTTCAGGCAATTTGAAAAAGGACATTTTTGCAAAACTGCCATGGAAACGCATTCAGGTCAGCTGGTACGGTCACACATTGCTCCCACACAGGGCCTACATATTATTTTTCCACTCAAGTAAAAACGAGATCTTATGTTGTTAAAACGACATATATTTTATAATAAGGGCAGTGGCGTAACTTTCAGCCTTACTCAAAGACTAGGAAACAGCCCAGTTACGCACGTCAATCCATTCCCGACGATCTTGGTTTGCTTCTTATTTATTAAATATACAGGCAAATAGTGTATTAAACATTGATCAAAATTAAAATACGATTTATACAAAACAAAATTAATTTTAAAGAAAGACTTTCTAGAAAACACATTTCAACGAAGTGCTCAGAATCCATGTCCATATGCGCATCTGATGTTTACTCATGCTGCTCACTTTTCTTAATCAACATATGAAATAAAAAAAAATATGATATTTAGACATAGCCTAACTATATGAAACTAAATAGGCTACGTTTTCTTTAACCCTCTGTCCAACGAAGTCGTCGGCGCCTTTTGATGGATTTTTTTCCTTTATGACAGCGCGGAAACAAATCACAATACTCCATAATGTCTAGCCATACTACGGATAAGTGCAAGACATAATTATAATAAACAGTAAACTCTCTACTTTTATTTGTGTACACTCACAATAACGGCAAAGGCCGTGGATTCTGGGAACAGATTATTTTGCACTCCACTCCAAACACTGTCTTCATTTCAAAAGCATTTCTAAATTCAGTTTATATTTCCAACAAACGAAATTCCAAGCCAAAATATCGAAGTGGTAAAAAAAACCGTTTAGTTATCACCACCATGAAGATTCAAACTTTTCGCTCGTCTCTGTATGTGGCAATGCGTCAAAGTGGATCATTCTTTACAGATGATGGTATGTTTGGACAGAAGACGAGACAAAGTTCTTTATTAAACTCATAAAAAACAATAGAATTTAAAATGCCACAATTTATCATAACACCTCTTATGTGCCGCTCAAGTATTAGGTGCCTTCCTTGCCATCAGTGCTTGGATAACACACACGCGTCTCTTTTCATTAAAAATAATGGCGCGCGGTGGCTGGGATATACATAAACCTAACAACATATGTAGCATAATTTTTGGAATGACTTATCACGAGAAGAAAATTATTGTTTTCGTCGCATAACACGCCGTCAATTTGCAATATTTTTTTATCGACCTTTAGAAAATATTGCAAAAGTTTTGGGCAAATCTGTAATGGAAACGCGGCGAATGATGTAGCTGCCAGGTTATGGTGATGTAGCTCTCAGCTGTTAAAGCGGTCCAGCAGTCTGTAGTTAGAGCAACTCTCTCAGCTTTGCTCAATTATTTTAACAGCAGCTGCTTTCGTTCTTCGTAGTGAGTTTCTACCAGTCTGGTGATGGTACGTCATGATGGAATTTGATATGCTGGTTCCAATAAATGTATCAGTTCTCAAAAACCATTGCCCTCAACAATACTTAAGGGCAGAATATCCAATTCAATGAACTTGCAGATCCCTTGGGCAGGGGCGTAAATCGCGTGGGGGACGGGGGGGACAGGGCCCCCCCAATCTGAGGGCTGCCCCCCCCCTAAAAACCATGCTAAGTATTATAAATAATATAACAATATATACTTAAAATAAATGTGTACGTGGTAAAACAATACAAACGCAAACGGGACAAAAAAATGCGTTTTAAGTTTAGAAACATTTTGAGAAACATTTCATTACAAATAATATGCTAATGAACCCAAAATTCAAGCAACCCGTCCTCAAATTCAAAAAATTGGCGCTAATTATAATCCGAAAGTATATGCGCACGGCCGTTCTGTCAGTGTAGGGTTTTGCTCAAAATGTTAAGTGGCAGATCAGAGGGCTTGCTGCAGTTGAATATCTAAATATCTGAATATCATAGTATTTTATACTATGTGGAGGACGCAAGATAATTGAATAATTATAATATGCCTGCGTGGTGAACCTAATCGCATTTAAACAACTATCGCTTTGTGTTGTTGGTCAGATAAAATGACAGAGAAAAGAAAAACGGACATTAGATCATTTTTCAGTACACCAAAACGCCAAATAAGTACGAAATATATATATATGCTATATATATATATTTCTTTTTTTTTTTTGGTACACATATCCTTACAAGTACGATTTTGGCTGGATTATTTGTGTCCCCTTCAAAAATTGCTCTTGAGAAATTTCATGTTTATTGTCCCCCCCAACTGTTAGATGAAATTTACGCCCCTGCCCTTGGGTAATTTTCTCTGCTCGTTGTGCATCACAGCTCTGAGTCTGTGCGAACGGCGACTTGATGCTAGGTTGAGACTGAGAGCAAGATGCACTGCCACCGACATTAACCAGGGACGGATGCACTTTAAGTGGTACATCATTTGAGTTGTGGCCGTGTTGTACTTATACACGGCATCGCAATGTTTGCATTGAACTTCACCACACAGTGAAATTAATTTAATTGCTTCAAGACTCACACTACACAACGCAATCTGCATTAGATAAAAAAATGCGCTAGATTAATCGATAACAAATTAACGTGATCAACGAAATTCTTGACGATCAATTATCGATCGTCGATTAATCATGCCCATCCCTAGCCTGAACTTTTTAAATATTACTCAGATTGTATTCGTCTGAAAGAAGAATGTCATATACACCTAGGATGACTTGAGGGTGAGTAAATCATGGGCTAATTTTAATTTTTGGGTGAACTATCCCTTTAAGGGAGTTTTAATAAAGTATGTTATGTCTAAAGTCAGACCTTGGCTTAGAACAACATTGATCTCTAAATTAAAACAGTCACCTGTTTACTTATCATTGCCTTTCTCTGGAACAGTGAATGCCTATCTTGCTTTGGAGGGAGAAGGTTTTATGGAAATGCGGATCAAACACTTGGAGAAAGTAGGGGAGGTAGAGAAAGCACTGATCCTCAACAAAGCCTGTGCTAACTGCAGCCTCCTGCCTAATCAGTCTACTTTTCGCCAAACCTTTGTCACCCAACTGTGCCAGATGCTGCCTAGTGAGGAAGCTATTTTAGAGGTAAAGTACACATTTTACTTAATGATTGTCTCTTATGGTTGGAACTTCATGATGTGTTTGTTAATAAACTAAATTATTTTACTATCTCTCCCTCTGTCTATAAGATTTCTAGAGTAGACGCAAAAGATGTTCTGGACATTATTTGCAACATGGATTCTGAGGGGGATGAGAGCACAGCCTTCATCCTGTGCACCACATATTTTACACAGCAGCTACAGCAAGACAGCTTGTACTGTTCCTGGTGAGGACCTTTTTATAATCAAAACACACTGGACTGTCTTTGTGTATTTAGCTTTGTTCACTTGTGAACAGATCACTGGAGATAATGCTAATACAGGTGTAAATGAGATCTAAATGAAATTTCCATGTCAAACAAGCTCATTGACTTTGTGTCTTAGTGTGTATACTAGTGTGGTAACGATACCACGACAAAAAGGTCATGGAAGTTATGGCCGACTTGATTTATGTAGTGTGACGTTTCTGAGTGAAAACGCTTTTCGAATATAAAAAGTTATAGGCCGGGACTTAACTTAAATTGATATAAATGTATTAATTAGTGGTAGTCGGGGAAGCTTGGTGAATGGGAACAGCCTATTGGGACCAGAAGAGACACACATTTTCTTTCTTTCTAAGGCAGTGCGTTTTGCGTTGGTTTTATGTGACGGGTAGGTTTAGACCTTAGTCAGGGTAGATGCCATATTTATTATTATTATTATTTTTTTTTATGGATGAAAATGAGGCTGTGAGGGGACAGACATGGTCTTTACATTGGCGTGCACTGTGTATAAATGTCCAACATGTAATTTCCATAACTCAGGGCCAACTCAAAACGGTTTCATTTTTGAATGCATTTATAATTAACAAATTACATTATTGGAAGTTTATTGTATGGATCTATGTTTTCAAGTTGATGAATATTTTGCCTTTATACATGAGCCACACCTACACATAATAAGTTTTTTGACCCATAGAAACCACTGCTTCAAAGATGTTAGAAACATAATTTTTCTTTGAAACTAGAAGTTACCACCATATTTTAAGGGTTAGTTTAGGGTTGTGCCGATGGACGATATCATCGTCCATCGTGATGGCTGACCGACATCACGATGGAGCGCGACCATCGTGATGCCACGCCCCCGTTGCGAGTGCGACACACACTAATCCTCTTCTATAGTAGTTAAACTAAAAACTTAGCAGGAATTGCTCTGTAAATCAAATTGAGAATGTAACTAATGCATATAGCCTATGCTATTTTAAATACTGTAGTCTATGCCAGATATAGCCTATATAGCCTACATTTTGAAATCATTTGAGGCTGAAACATCCATATGCATGCGTGTTTATTTTAGCACTTCCGTCAGTGAAACTACACAGCCTATAAAACATTGAAACGATTTTCAGTAAATAATCGTTACCTCAAGAATATAAGAAAATTAAATATTAGTTAGAAAAATATTTTATTCATACTATTTCCCTGCAAAGATTTGTTCCCTGCATTTACCTCTCTGCGCTTTGAGAGGAATGTGGGACACAAGCTGGAAAGACACCTTTTCGAATATCTTCATCTTCATGTGTTCTCCTGATGTTGCAAGGCAACACTTGTTGTAAAAGTTCTGAAGAGCGGATTTTATCTTCCACAAGGGCAAGACATTTAGGCAATGTTTGATTATTCACTGCCAGAGAAAACGAAACTAAAATCACCGCGGCGTGTGTGTGTGTGTGAAATGCGCTTTTCAAATAGACCGCTATTCTTGACGCGCCTAACCAAGTTTAATAACTAGAACAAACTGTGTTAAATAAAGTTTGAAGTAAAAAGGTATTCGTCCTACAGTGCTTTTTATACTTTACCACAGTAAAGGATGTGAATAGTTAATAGACTTAATTATAAGCAAACGAAAGGAAGAAACGATTATAATCCCTTGCGAAAATGGCGACGTGAGTGAAGATTTAGGAAAAGAAACGAGATGTCCATGTCCATTGGGATAAAATGGACTGGGCCTATTGTTAAATTCACGGAAAATCGAGTGACCAGATCCAGATTGCAAAGCAGAATGAAAAAGTGCTATCTGACCATTATTTTCTTTCTAGGCTAAAAGCTTTGTGCTTCACTCCTGTGGTAGCTAATATTCACGTGCAAGTTGCAACAGCATTCACATACAAAACACTGGGTTAGTAAAATAACGAAATAATTTTTTTAAGAGTAGAAAATAGTATTTATGTAAAGAGATATATTTAAAAAAAAAGAGCTCAACTCTTAAGTGGAAGGAACCTATTTTTTTCCCCTCAAGTGCAACCTAGCGGATGATTCATTATTTGGGTTAGTAAAAATAACGAAATGATAGTTTTAAGTAGAAAATAGTATTTATGTAAAGAGATATAGTATATTATCTACCTATTTACATAATTACACCCCCCCCCCCCCCCCCCAAACGACGATATCATCGACCATCACGATGTTTTACTGTAAACATCGTCAACTGCCAATTTAGGGGACATCGCCCAACCCTAGGTTAGTTCACCCAAACATGAAAATTCTTTCATTAATTACTCGTCCTCATTTTGTTCCAAACCTGCTTCCAGATTCTATGTCAGAACGCCGGCTCATTGGCTGACGCTGTTCACGTGAGCACCACGACGCATACGTGTGATGCTGACGGAGGAGCTATCCAATAATGAGCTGTCGTTCTGACTTATGCCGCGTTCCAGGCAACCCGGAACCCGTGTTTTTCTAACCTTCTACCTGTGAAAGTGCACTGGAACGGCAGCCAAACCCGTGACTTCCCACCCGTGAACTCGTACTAGATAGATGTACTCCCAGTTACGAGTTTTGACGTCACATAGCCCGCGAAGCAACAATGGCAGCCCCCTACGGATGCAGTGTTTATGAAACAAATATACAAATAACGTAAAATAAAAGGTTTAACAGCTTTTCTTGCCGTCTGCGCTGTTTTTCTCCTCGGTTTCCTTCAAATAAGCAAGGAGTAAGCACCTTTGGCGATAGAAATGATTGTAAATGAGCATACACCCCGTACGGTCCGCCATGCTTTGTTTACATCTAACTACCACACAATTCCTTGCGCTCAGGCAGTTTGGCGTGACTTTGCCTGGAACACTACAAAGTCGTGAGTTGTGGTTTGAAGTTGTAATTTAAGGGCTCAAAAACCTGCCTGGAATGCAGCATTAGAACCTGGAAGTGATTCACTGTTTACTACGCAAACAGCATAGGAGTCTGACACAGACGAGAATAAATTGTTGAATAAAGTCGTTATTTGTGTTTCGTTTTTGCATGCAAATGATTGACTTTTGTGACAATGCAGTACTGAGCCGATCTTCTAGGGTGCATTAGATATTAGCACAGGTAAACGTGTGGAGTGAAGGCCATGAATGGGTGTATTTCTTTTGCTCAGATGTCTTCTCTAATTAAGTTTTTTTTTTTTTTTCTTCTTCTTCTGTGGCGTCTGTCAGGGAGTTAACCCTCCTTTGGAGCAAACTGCAGAGAAGAATTGATGTGTCCCTTGAATCATTTATTGAACGGTGCCTCCAGTTTGCTGCCATTGCCAGGACTATCTACCATCTTCTCTTCCTCATTCGTGTAATTCAGACAGAGGTGAATAGACCCGTTTCCTCCCTCCTTATTTGGTTATCCCTTTAATGTACACCAAGCGGTTTCTGACTTTTTGTCTATTGTATTTTTCAGGCAATGCAGCTTGGCCTAGCAGTATCAATTGAACTGTGTGTGAAGGCTCTTCGGCTTCCAAGGCAAGAGGACGTAGATGCAAAAACAATGGTCTGCAAAGCTGTTGTCTGTCTCCTACCTGATGATCTGGAGGTGATACGGGCCTGTCAGCTTACAGAATTCCTCTTAAGTCCTGCACAGGAAGCCTTTGATGTCCTTGAGGAGCTCTACACACGCCCTGATCAAAAATATGATGAGGAGAATGCCATTATTCCAAATTCCCTGCGTTGCGAACTGTTACTTTCTCTGAAAGCACATTGGCCCTTTGACCCTGAATTTTGGGACTGGAAGACATTGAAGCGCTACTGCATTCAGTTACTGGGGCTGGAACCTGAGGAAGAAGTAGAGGATGAAGCAGCACCTGAGGAGCTGTGTAATCTTGGAGCAGTTTTGAATGAAGAGGTTGGGAAAGAGGGAGAAAATGAATATAAGGTTAATGTATTTAGCAGCACTGAGCAAGAGCAGACAGCGGAAAAAACGGAAACGGAAAAGGGACAAAAAGTCTCAAAGAAAAAAGACTCGCAAGATGTCTCTAAGAGATCCGACAAGCATCAGAAGGATATGTTTTTCTGCCAAATATGCCATAAACAAGTGGTTGAGACACGAATCTGTCACCATGCAAGAAAACACATGGAAAATGATGTGTGGACATGCCCTGTGTGTCGACAAAAGTTTAAAAGTAGAAAGGAGTTTGAGCCACACTCCAAAAAACACATTCAGATTCCTGCAAAGGGTCACTGGAAAAAGAAAAAAGTGAAGAAGAAGGTGGACCTGCAACATTATTTTAAGGAGGATAGTTTGGATGAGCTAGAGCCTGGTCAAATTCCTTTAGACCCTTCCCTTGCCATGTACTATCAGTCCACCCATGACCCTGTCGTATTAGAACATATATTAGAGCAAGCTGCCAGTGTGCCTGATAAGCAAGTAGATAATGACTATATTACATTTGACTACATCAACACATTCTTTAAATTACAGGATCGTGATGTTTACCAGTGTCCAGCCACTAACTGTTCAAGGAATTTTAAACTTTTTAAGTACTTGGGTGTACACATCAAAAATGAGCATGATGGTGAAGACCCCAATTTGAAACATTATCTGGAGATGAAAGACCGCCGGGAGAAGTGCACTTTCTGCCGGAAGACCTTCATGACTGCCTATCACCATCGCCAACACCGGTGGCTCCATTATGGAGATCATCCTTACATGTGTGTGGTCACAGGATGCGGTTCCCGTTTTGACACCACCAATGAACTTATTGCACATAAGCATAGTCATGGGTTCCATTTGTCCTATGGCTGTGAGTTGAAAGGTTGCAGTTTCTCTTATTGTGACCTTGGGCAGCTCTACCACCATGAGGCACAGCACTTCCGCGATGCAGCTTACACTTGCACCAGCCCAGGGTGCAAGACATTTTTCTACTCTCGCAGGGAATTTCTACAGCACTTGGCCACTCATGACATCACTTTCACAGAGAAAGACTTTGAGGCACAGAAAAAAATGAAAAGGAATCTCTTGCTCCCAGTTGTAGAAAGTGACTTGGTTTCTGGGTCAAAGGCAGAAGTAGAGAATGGTGTCCAAAAGGGTGGTTCAAGTTCATCTTCACAGCTCTTGACGAACAGTGAATCTAAGGTATCGGTGACGTGTGTTGCTGTCTGCTTTGATGGAAAAAAGTTTACATGTGGCTTAAAAAGATGTGAAAAGACTTTCACTACTGCAAGAGAACTTCAGAAGCACTTGAGAATTGCTCATCCAGGTGAGTTTAATGAGGAGGATCAATTATGCAAGAAGAAAGTACAAGCAAAGCATTCTAAGACTCAAGCCAATGAATTGCATAAAAGTGGCCAGGATAAGAAAATGACTCCAAAAAATTCGTCTACAGAGGAATCTGATCACAAAAAGGATATCTCGCCTCCTCCTGAGTCCGTAGATTGTGATGCAACCCTTTCAAATGTGGAACTCGGTGCAGCATTAACCGAAATCATGCTTGGATTGAGTCAACTAAGCCTTATATCTCCCAGCACTAGATATGCTACGTGTAATTCACAGAGCACTTCTACGCCTACCTTGAATGCAAGGTCACCTGCCAAAGCAGCAAACAACAAAAAAGAGGTGAAATCTCATGTAGCGAGTAGTGATTCAAAGAGGCTGCCGAGCATGTCAGAATTGCCACAAACACATGACCAGATTAAAGACTCAGAGAAGGAGCAACCGCAAAGCGAGCCCTCAACCAAGCCTTACACCTGTGAAGCCAAAAGCTGCCACTTCCAGAGCGTTACCTGTTGTGCTTTAATGCAGCACTACATTAAGATTCATGGATACGCTGAAGAAGAGGTGAAAAAGATGGAGGTGTTTCAGTCTCAAACATTTGAGCCTCTCAAAACACCCGATAGCACTGAAGATTCTGTCTTGGAGGAAGATCAACCACAAAGTGAGTTCCTTGTGCAGGCCACAACCAAGCCTTACACCTGCGAAGCTAAGGGTTGCCACTACCAGAGTGTTACTAGTCGTGCTTTAATGCAGCACTACATTAAGATTCATGGATACTCTGAGAAGGAGGTGAAAAAGATGGAGGTGTTTCAGTCTCAAATGTTCAAGCCTTTCAAGTGCCATCTCTGCTCCAAAAGCTACAGAGATAAAAAAGAATTGAGGGTCCACTATATACACATGCATCACATAAATAAAGCTGTTGTTGAACAGATGAGCTGCTCTTTTAAAAGGAGGCTAGTTGATAAAGCACCTGTGTTGTCATCTAAAATGAGGAACAGGAAGAAGTCACAATCTTTGAAGACGGATGACCTTAAAACCCAAAGACGAGACAAACACCTCTGGCAACAGAGATGCCAAAAACAAGATTATCAGTTGTGGAAAAAAAAACTTGACAGGAAAAATGGACAAGTTAAAGCTAAAGAGAAAAGGCAAGTCCCTTCTGAAACTGATGCTGATGTAAACCACGAAACGGTTGATGTTAGGGGAAGCCGCCGCTTGGTAGCAAAAGGGAATCTGAGCCACATTCTCACTAAATACAATAAACCATTTCATTGCGTGCACAAAAACTGCAATGCTGCCTTCAGTAATCAGAATGCCCTTGTTGGCCACCTTCAATTAGTGCATCACTATAACCGCTCACAGTTGTGCTTTCCATGTGAACACAAAGGATGTGAAAAGCAGTTCAACAACTTGTCTAGTCTTACTAAACACTACCGTAAAGAGCACAGCTTTAACAGAAAGAAAATGACATCAAAAGTGTCCTGCAAATCTAAGAACATGCCTAAAAGACAGATGGCCTCATCAGAGGAGCCCATACCAAGGTTCAAGTGTACCTATGCTAACTGCAATGAGTCCTACCATCTCAACAGCAGCCTCTTGCGTCACACAAGTCAGTTTCACCAGAACCAGACTCCCCTGAATCCAGCTTCTACTTCTGTGAATAGCAAGTTTAAAATGAGCTATAAAAAGCATGTGTTCTATAGGCACTGTGATCCATCTGATTCTCTTGTCGTGCGTCTCCAGAGTACACCTAAAAAAGATGAGTCAAATAGTGGATGCCAAACGAAGTTGATCATCTCACCTTCGTCCCAGTCATCGAAAGATTCCCAAAAGCTGCCTCTCAAGCAAGCTTTGAGATGCTGTCTCAAGGATCAGGAAATTACTCCGTCTGAGGAGAACTTTGAGTCGACTGAAGAAAATGCAGAGGATTTGCTGGACACAGTACCTAAGCCACAAAATATCAGACAAAGAAAAAGATTTGACCTGATTGTCTTCCGAACACATGAGGAGGCTTTGCAGATGTGCCAAGACCGCTGCCTGTCTGTGGCCTTCCCATGCATGGTACAGAACTGTGACTCGGTAGTAACAAGAATGAGTAGTTTGACTCGACATTACACTGCGGTTCACAAATTTACACGGTCACAGTTGACTGACAATAAGGACAAATTATGTTACACTGCTGAAAAGTTAGAAGAGATTATACAAAAGAAATCTGCTGTGTCTGCTATACCTGATTTAACAAGGATTCCAAATGGTGTCCTCAAGATGGAGTATCAGTCTGAGCCTGCGACCCCAGGTGGCCCGTCACTTCCAATGAGCCTCCATTCCATAAAAACCGAATCTAAGGGACATGAAGTAATTGAGTTTTCAGGGGAGCCACAGCCTGACAGAAGCTTGGTTATTGCAGCTGAAGATTTGCTCAATGGCTCCCCAAAGTCTAGCGGGAACCCTGAAGAGCCTGTTTCTGAGGAGAGTCCAAGCCACAAAGACAGGTCAGACTCGGAGTTAACAGCACCACCTCTTATTCGACCTCCACCGCTTGACCTCTCTCCACCCTCTACCCTCAGAATTGCTGTTGATGAAAGTTCATTTGAACCCTCTGGTAAAGACAGTAAATCTGTTAACATTCCTTCTACTGTTTCCATATCAGTTCCCACCCCAACTCGGCAGCCCCTCAGACGGAAGAATGAACTCTCTGAACCACCACCGCCAGCCCCTCTTTCACCAATCCCAAAGGATCCTGTAGTGCACAGTCTAGCACCACGAGCTTTTGACATTGCAACATACAAACCAATGGGCTTTGAGTCTTCATTCTTGAAGTTCATTAAAGAGAAGGACGAGGAGATCAAATATGACAAGCCGTGGACTACAGGAGTTACTAATCCTTGTCTCAAGCCTGATCCACCTCACCGCAGGGATTGTTTCAGACGGAACTGTTCGGTCAAAGAAAACACTCAGAGAGGAGCCCCCATCTCTCGAAGCCGCAAGTTTCGGTCATCCCCTCTGAGGCACTTGATCTCTAAAGGAGAGTGTACCTCTATCCAGAATCTCCGTCTGATTTTGGAGAGGGCTTTAGGGGGCTGTGGTGACCAAGCTATAAAACAGCTTCAGTTCTTGAAGCCTGTGGTGGTTCTAGAGAGGCCAAAGTCCTTTGCCACCATTCTCGATCTCTTACCCTCTGAAACTAAAGCATAAGCTTCTGCTGGGCAACAAGGCAGTTAAAACTCTTGTCCACCTTTTTTATTTGAGAGACTTTCATAGTATTTTTTATATCATTGATACAATTTTGGTTCTTTGCTGCCAGAATTAGGTAACTTGTTTAAGTTGTGAATGTTTATATCTGTAAATAAGGTCAAATAAAAAAGAACAAAAGATTTAGAAAATAAATGTTCTGTTACTTGTTGTTATACACATCAGACCCATATCTGAAAATGACTCCACAGGATCCATTTTATGTTTAGTTTGATTTTATATATATATATACTATGAAAAGACACTCACATATTTAGAATTGAAAAAAGAATTTATTCAAGTTACAAATTAAACCGGGACATCATTACTTGTTTATGAGGCTTTCAAAAAGGTTCAGAAACCTTTGAACAGGAGACGGGCCTTCATGTTGGTCATCCTCAGATGGCAAGCCCAAAAACACTAACTACGCAGTATATGGTTTTATTCTCCCACCGTACTGTGCAGCTCCCTATGGGAAAACAAAAGTCAATGACATTTAAATAATCCACAAGTTTAAAGTAAGAAATCAAATCTGAAATACTTGCCTGTTCTAACAATGTCTTACCATCTGTAGTGTTGTCCCAGAAACACGAGCTGGCTGTGTGCAAACCAGCCCCATTTTTTTGCAGTATGATGCATGTCACTGGTCGAACAAACAGAAGAGTGGATTTGGATAAAACATACAGGTTTACATAAGAATTTTAGAAGAAGTTTAAATTGCCTGTTACCATACCAATGTATTTGAAAGGTTTTCCTAATTTAGTTAGCTGGCACAGACTTGACTCTACAATGTTTGACATCCACTGGCTGATTTTGCTGTGTTGGTAAGAGCTGTTTCCAATGGTGCTTTCAACAGCCTGTTGTCAAAAGACCCCATAATACATGATTGCAATGAATAATATTGACGATGTTCACTTTAAAATATTTACTCATGCAGTCAAAGTAATTGAATTGATAGTTGAAGATTGATTTAATGTCTACACATTAGTAAGTTCTTACTTCTTTGATAACTGTGGTAATCTCGTCCACAACAAATGTGGTCTGTGAATGAAAGCAATACATGGTTAAGGTCGCAGTTATATACAGTGCTGCTTGAACGTTTGTGAACCCCTTGCAGAATCTGTCAAAATGTGAATAATTTTAACAAAATAAGAGGGATCATACAAAATGCATGTTATTTTGAATATTTTTACATAAAATATGTTTACAGTCCATAAGACTAAATAGCTGAATTTATAAAAAAGTTCAAGTGTTGCACCCTTGATTCTTAATACTGTGTGTCGCTACCTGGATGATCAATGTTTTTTTTTCTTTTGTGATTGTTCAGGAGTCCCTTGTTTGTCCTGAGCAGTTAAACTGCCCAATGTTCTTCAGAACAATTGTCAATGTCCTCAGTGTGAAAAGATGGATCTCAAAATCATACAGTCACTGCTGGAAGGGTTCAAATATGCAAAAGATGTTGGTAAACTGAAGAATTTTCAGGACCTGGAGGATTTTTCTGAAGAACATTGGGCAGTTTAACTTCTCAGGACAAACAAGGGACTCATGAACAACCATAACAAAACAAGAAAGCAGCTGTGGATTATCCAGGGAATGGGAACGACACACGGTATTAAGAGTCAAGGGCACATAAACTTTTTATAAATTCAGCTTCTTTTTTGTCTTGTGGACGATATGTTAAAATATCGTATCCAGGATTTTCACAGATTCTGCAAGGGGTTCAAACTTTCAAGCAGCATATATCAAGGTCAAGGTGTCATTTATTGTCTCCCTATTAGGATAAATTTGTTATGAAAAATGAAATGTATGAAAAAATCTAGAGAATATTTATACTACATATAGAAGTAGGAATAACAACTCTATTACATAATGCTAGTTATTGTTAGGTTTTTGTAAGTAGCCTACCTCTTCAGCAGACTGATCTTCGTCCATTGCGCGACTTTATCCAGGGTGTTTTGTAGTTTCTATGGAGACAGACAAGGGTCACTCCCTGGATAATACCCTAATCACGGCCACAGAGCTGTTCCCATGAGGCTGCTCTTCAGTGTTTTGTTTTTGTCCCGTCTCGCAAAGCAACGACAGTACTGACAAAGAAATCGCCAACTAACTGTTGTCACATCTGCAGTATGTGTGGGGTGGAGGGTATATGTGTCCTTTTTTTGTAACTTAGTACAAATCTATGGAAAGCACATTTGGGAAATACATTTATTTAGCTTTGGTACATTAAGATACTGTATACTAATTTAATAAAAATCAACGTCCTCGCTTGACCTGCTCTAGCAGTTCTGATGTAGCCTTCTATTCATGCTATTGTGAAAAGGAATTATTCATATATTATTCAATTATTCATTATTCATATCAGTGATTTTTGCTTTTTTGTTTTCTTCAACTGTCCCGCAAGCCTGCGTGCTCTTCACTGACACGGTTGCTCGTCACACACTAAAAAGTGTGTTCTTTCTTCTGGTACTGGATAAAAAATAAATAAATAACTGTTGCATAAAGGTGAAGAAACACACCCATGTATACATTTATATTTCGCAAGTGTCTGACTATTGCAACATTTGCGAGTACTTTAATAATATTTATTTGATGTATTTTTTTAGCGCTCTAAGACTTTTGCGTGTATATTTTTTAAACGTTTCCTTTACATTTTGACTGTAAAGGAAACGTTTTGCTAAACTAATTTACATAATATAAATATGTAGTGTTTTTTTAAATAAATAAATCCAGTTTATCACAGTACATCTACCTTCATTATTGTACATTTTAATTTACAAAACTAGGAACCCATGTTCTGCTCTTGTGTCCGGTCGAACACAGTTTCTAGTTACACCGTATCTTCACATGAATGGGAAAGGAAGTGATAGAGCACGAGTTATCGTTATTTGTGCATCTCTGCATGTAGTTTTTCCAATTTATGGACATAACACACATACATTCTTGTATGGTCCAAGTCTCGTATTGGGTCGTAACAAGTACGAAGATTATTTGTTGCCTTGAATGAGCAGACTGCTGAATTACTGGATAGCTCGAGCTATTAACGGTGTCAACAAATAACTACCAAGCCGTAATAATGCTGCAGGAGATTCTTGCATTACCAGTTGAAGACAAAATCTTTTACGCTGTCCTGGTCTTCTCATGGACGGTGTATGTTTGGGAGGCCTACCTCGCCTACAGACAGGTGAGCATATGCTTATTGCTTTGTTTTGTTTGTGGAAAGCATTTATATTCAGTCACTTATGCATGTGGAATTTTCTATTCTAATTTGCATATTTTGATTATTAAAATCAAAATGATATTCTTTTAGAGCTTTGTGCAAATGCATTTTGATATACAGAAAAGAGGAACAATCTAAACCCTGTATAAACACCAAGACACGTTTTACCTTTCACAGAGGAAGATCTACAGGACTACAATGCATGTGCCCACTGAGCTGGGCAAGATAATGGATTCAGAGACCTTTGAAAAGTCTCGCCTCTATCAGCTGGACAAGAGCAACTTTGGCTTCTGGTCTGGACTCTACTCTGAGGCAGAGGGCACGGTGAGTTTAAACCCACATCCAAAGAAATTCTTGTAAATTTCAAAAACGTAAAACTGCATCCTGGTGGGGTGATTTTATGTATTTATTTTATTGATAATTATTGTTTTTATCAAGTATGATGCAATCTTTTATATATTATGCACTGTTTTCTATTCAGACAATTTCACATCTGTAGGTTTCAATTACACGTTTCTCATGAGTCCTCTGGGTGAAATCGTGCACCTTGTGGATTTATTCTGGTTAAGCCTGCACAGCAAAATTAACTTTCTTTAAGATTTTTTTTCCTGTCTTCACTTGCATCTGTCTCTTCCTCTAAGAATGTTTTCTTTTTATTGTTTTGTTTTATTTTGTAGCTGATACTGCTCCTGGGAGGAATTCCATTCCTTTGGAAAATGTCAGGGAATCTCACGGCTCGTTTTGGTTTTGGTCCAGAGTACGAGGTAGGTTATAGATGTCTTTTTTATATTTTTGTCTTTATTATTATTTTGTCATGTTGTATTTTAATCAATTTAATTCACTTTTTATTATTCAAAGAATCCTGAAAAAATGTACACAGTTGTTTTCAACATTAGTAATAATAATTAATGTTTCTTGAGCAGCAAATCAGCATATTAGAATGATTTCTGAAGCATCATGTGACACTGAAGACTGGAGTAATGATTCTTTGTCATTAAAGGAATAAATTGCATGTTATAATTTATTAAAATAGAACACAGTTATTTTAAATTGTAATTTTTTTAACACTATTTCTGTTTTTGCTGCATTTTAAATAAAATAAATGCAGACTTGGTGAGCAGAAGATTTTTAAAACGTTAAACATAAAAAAAATCTAAATCTTTTGAACGGTAGTGTACATTGATCTTGTCATAAAAAATAGTAATAGATGCTGGTATGGCAATAATAAAAACAAACAAACCCACCCTCAAACACTACTTGTAACTGCGGTCTGGAAGAGTTCCATTTGTGGTGTTGACATTAGGGATGTGACGGTGAGGAAATTTTCTCTCCGGTTAATCGACGCGTGGCAATACCGGTATCAGCCGTAAATGCGCACTCTGTGCGGCTGTGAATGAATGACGGTTCGGCCGTAAATGCGCGTTCTGTGCGGCTGTGAATGAATGGCGGTTCAGCCGTAAATGCGCGCTCTGTGTGGTCGTGCACATTTTAGTTTAGGTTTAGAATTAGCGCCAATTCGGGGTGGGTTGCTTGAATTGTGGGTTCATTAGCCTATTATTCTTAATGAAAAACACAACAACAAAACGGCACAATGTCACACTCCCTTAAATAGGTGCTTTTACATTTTGCTTTGAAACCAAATCTTCTGTGATCATCTCAGTCAGCTGCTCGCTCTCTTGATAAATGAAATCGGACTCCTGCTGCTGATCTGTGCTGCGACTCTCGTTCGGATCATGCTTTATTAAGCAGTCACCTCATGTTCAGTTTTTATTTGTATTGTTTGTTCTCTAACTGAACTAAATTATTTTATTACTATAAAAAACTAATCAAAACGACGGTGGGGGCGGTGCCACTATGGGCAAGTGATGTAACTGATGTTGAGTTTGAACACCAGGATCAACGTTCCCCACCCATGCTGTAGACCATTCTCAACAGGCTGGCCCATCTGACAAATAAAGAGCAGAGTTGGATCTCGGAAAGGTGTGGTTTAGAGAGACTAAATCCTTAAAACTGTGAGAAACGAGGAGAAGCTGTAATGTATATTAAGAGTGTTTCTTGACCTTGGATACATGTAAACCTATTGTAGGAGGTGTCCAAAACAAAATTAGGACTCTTTAAAATAGCATAATCAGGGAACGTTAACATCTTGAAACTAAAGAGGTTGTATTCCCATTTTAATTACATTTTATGTAAAATAATTGTTTGTTTTTATTATGTTTGTTAATTATTATATTTATGTAAAAATAATTGTCAAAAACCTTATTTTTGGGAGTCTAATCACCTTAATAAATGAATAAAAAATGTATTGTATACTGTACATACTAAATGCTGCTGAAATGGTTAGAAGCGTTTTATACTAGTATGCTATTTTAAACATATCCAGAAAGCATTATATTGTTTCAAATGGTCTTCTTGCCTTCAGATCTCCCATTCTTTGGCATTCCTGATGCTGGCAACACTCTTTAGTGCTTTCACTGGCCTTCCCTGGAGCCTCTATAACACTTTTGTTATTGAAGAGAAGCATGGATTCAACCAGCAGGTTGATAAAGTCTAACTCGTATCGATCTTTCAGTTATAGCAGGACTAAAACTAATGATGAAATGTACTGAAATCTCTTTAATTTGTCCCTTCCTTATAGACGCTGGGTTTCTTCCTGAAAGACGCTCTCAAGAAGTTTGCTGTGACTCAGTGTATTTTGTTGCCAGTGACATCATTGCTCCTCTACATCATCAAGATTGGTGGTGATTACTTCTTCATCTACGCCTGGCTCTTCACACTCATCGTCTCACTGGTCAGTTTTCAGTGCTTTTGCTGCATGGGTTGTCCGTGAGGAAAAGTGAACTGAACTGTCCCTTCTTTATTTGGTCTACAGATTCTAGTGACTATCTACGCAGACTACATCGCCCCTCTGTTTGATAAGTTCACTCCGCTGCCTGATGGAGAGCTGAAGAGTGAGATTGAGAGCATGTCAAAGTCCATCCACTTCCCCCTCACCAAGGTCTATGTAGTGGAAGGTACAGCAAACTATAATCTTTTCATTTTTGTTACTTTTAATAGAACTATAATTATCTCAGTTTTGATATCTATCCCTCTTTTCTCCCTTCTCCTAATATTTCTGTTCACTCTTTTCTAGGTTCAAAGAGATCTTCCCACAGTAATGCCTATTTCTATGGTTTCTTCAAAAACAAGCGCATTGTACTGTTTGACACACTTTTGGAGGACTACTCCCCTTTAAATAAATCTGAAGAGAAAGAACCAGGAACGGGAGAGGAGAACGAGACGGTGGCCAATGAGAGCAAGTCCAAACCAAAGGTCAGAGGGTCGGAGCCAGAACACTAACAAATTAGATAAAATGCTGTATTGTAGTGATGCACCGAAATTTGCTGCACTTTAATACGCCATGACCGTTCAATGTAGCCACATCAGCTTAAGCAGCAGCAAGGATCAAATGCACGTATCACCTCCTCTCTTTACTACTAATTACGAAATAATCTTGAGTGAATGCCAGAAGGTATCTTGAAATATACATTACAACTTGATTTTCAGTGAAATGAATCCGTTCAATCGGTGTTTCAACTGGGAAAGACGTCAGTAAATCAGCGTGTAGACTACAATGTCATGTAACGTTACATTTACCTCAAGAAAGTAGGGCTGTCAAAATTGCTCAAAAATGACGTTCGAATATTCCCTCTAAAAAAAGCACGAATATTCGAACTATTCGAACATCTGGTTGCGCATTTTATCAATGACGCGCATTACGTCAATAACAGGACAAATGAATACAAAGAGACAACTACTTATATAGGTAGTCTATTTAAGTTTAAACATATTTGACAACGTATTACCTACACAAAAACAAGTAAATCAACTAATGGCTAAAGACCGCAGACCTCACTCTCTCGCCCTCACGCTCTCTGCTCATAACGGCTTAAATGAACACACACATTTTGAGGCTGATCAAGAGTTTTGTGCAAGCAATTTAAGGTCGCGACTCTTGTCCCAAATATAGCAGGCTTCATTCAGTGATTGAAACAAATATTAATATAAGTTTTACAGCATATTATTGAACGCTCCGAGCGAGCTGTGCTAAACATGGAACTTTTCCTTGACATGAAACGGAAAATAATCAAACCAGTGGAAGCCGTGCATTTATCCTTCATTCATGCAATATCTATTCAGTCAGTACCTCGGCTCCATTGCTTGACAGAACTCCCTGAAGCCGCCCCATCCACGACACTGATCGCTCTCACGTCCTTACAAATGAACAAAATTAATTTCTCCGTTATGGCCTCGCGTGTTGCAGACAGAGAGCTTGTGGCGGGCGATGCAAAGTAAGGGTGGTCCAGTTTGCACATACAAATGAGTTGCTTATATTTACAAAACGAGCCTACAAAAGCATAAAAAAGCCCGTTTATTAAAGAAAAGTTCACGAAACTAAGTGAAAACTCACTAAAGTGTTTAGTGAAATTAGGAAACATTTAGATATCATAAATTGAGTTGTATAAGTTAACGTTACATTTCTACATACATTTTGTTCTCATGTCACAAGTAATATCAAGGTTTATTTTGATCTGTTTTACATGATTCTTTTGTGGTGTGGTTTTCGGTGAAGTGTGCTAAAATGAATATCGTCACCTGTGTACATTAGCCCACTTCTTCTCGACGCTTTTCCTGATAGTTTATAGATCAATTACTCCGAGTCGCCATCTGTCGTTTCAAAGAAAAGCACAACGGCGAGCGCGTCAAGTATAAACACCTCGTCCGTTTCGGGAGGAGCGCGCGCAGTCAGCGGAGGCTCGCGCTGCGGAGACAGGCCATAGTAAACAAGGCTTCAGGCGCTAGCGCCCACTCGCAAAGCAGACAGCCACGCCTCTACTACCGCGGGCGTTTTTCCCCCCACATTTTTTTATTTATTCGAATATTAATTTTCACCTTCGAAATTCGTTTTTTAAAAACTATTCGAATATATATTCGAATTTAGAATATTCGTTGACAGCCCTACAAGAAAGCTATTAAATGTCCATAAAAGAAGAACATTTTGCTAAATATATGCTCTGTATTGCATATTCGTTATATTTTTACTTAACCTGTTAGTGCTGTCTTCATTATGTTTTAGTTAAATATTTATATTTCACCAACAAACTGGAGTAGAAACTATTGTTATTAAAATTTGGATATAAAAACAGCCTTATGTGCAATTTAAATGTTTGTACAACTCAGTTTTAGCTCTTTAAGTGTTAATTTTGAATTATTAATGTATATTTTTTTTCAGTTTTTTTCCAAGTGCATCCTGAATTTTCAGTTTCAACCCCAGATTTTAATTTCGGTGCATCCCTACTGTATTGCACTAACTTACACTATTGGTCATAAGTTTGAATTCTGCAAGATTTTTTAAATACTTTTATTCAGCAAGAGCACATTTAATTGATCAAATGTTAAAGTAAAGATATTTATAATGTTGAAGAAAAATTCCATTTCAAATAAATGCTGTTCTTTTGAACTTTCTATTCATCAAAGAATCTTGAAAAAAATAGTTTCCACAAAAATATTAAGCAGCACAACTGTTTTAAACTGATAATCATAATAAATGTATATAAGAATGATTTCTGAAGGGTCATTTGATGGCTGTTATCACGGTTTTAAATTGTAATAAGATTTCACAATATTAGTTTTAACTGTATTTTTAATCAAATAAATGCAGCTTTGTTGAGCGTAAGAGACTTATTAAACATGAAAAAAGTCTTACAGACCCTAAACTTTTGATTGGTAGTGTGAGGAAAAAAAACAGTAGTCCCTTACAATATTACAAAAAGTAGGTACTGCATAATTTCCAAGTGTCTCTTACACTGCATTATGTAGCCAATTATTTTCAATGTTTCAAAATGTTGGGGGTTTTCAGTTTTTTTTTTTTTGTCTTTATTTAGAACAAGAAACAGGGCTGCAGTAACTCAGAAGTTCTGGCAGTTCTTGGACATGAACTGGGACATTGGAAACTAGGCCACACAGTCAAGAACATTGTCATCAGCCAAGTGAGTCGCTTTTTTTGTTAAATTTTTGTCTTCACAAAGGAAATATTTCTTAAAGCTACTATATCAATTGTTTTTGTCACAGCACATTCTTGATTTCTGCAATGTTAATTTCTCCGAAAACACTGAAAATCCTTGTTTTGGTGTCAATTTCCTTCCTTTTTACGAGCAAATGAAAAGAGGGCCATAATTTGATGATGTTATTGTCTCCGTTTCTTTACAGATGAACTCCTTCCTGTGTTTCTTCCTTTTTGCTGTGCTGATTAGTCGAAAAGAACTCTTCATGGCATTTGGTTTTCATGACATCCAACCGACTCTTATCGGGCTGATGATCATCTTTCAGTTTATCTTCTCGCCTTACAATGAGGTAACACACATCTTACTTTTTTTCCCCCTGCCCCTTCCTTCTCTCTGAAATATACATGTGGGCTCATTTGCTAACCTGTGTGCAAACATTTTTGATTAGAAATTATGATTTATGCAGGACATTATAATACATTTGGAAAAGAAATGGGCTGCATCTGAAATCGCATGCTTCCCTACCAGTGTTAATTTTGACAGCAAATTTTGATTTAGTTTTAGTCATAGTCTTTTGACTAAAATACCCTTTAGTTTTAGTCATATTTTAGTCACCTGAATTATTTTATTTTTAGTCTAGTTTTAGTCAACTAAATATCATATGATTTTAGTCGACTAAAATCTAATGAGTTTAGTTCAATTGTAATACATTAAGCATTTAAGCTCCATTTAATTTTGACATCATTTTGTTTTTGACATTAAAAATACACAAAAGAGAGCACAATTCACTTTTTGTTTGTTTTTTAAAAACATCTATATAGTTTTTATAACTTTGTATTTCTGTTTTAGTTAGTAGGCCATATCAGGTAAAGCTTCAAATAAGTTTATTTATTTTTTTAATTACTGTTAACATTTATTTAATTTCAAGTAATTTTTTTTTAATGGTTTTAGTTAACTATTATAACCCTGATACTTTATTGAATATGTGTCAAATACTGGTCTTTCCTCCTGACTATAAATTAAATGGGAATGAAAGGAAATACAGTTTATTGTGTAACCAAATCCGAATATATAATGTGTGACTTAAATTATAAACAAGCTCGAAATACACATTGACTCTTATTTTGAAACGTCTGCGCCTCTATTGCAGTTGCAGGAGCTCATTCAAGTTCAGGTGATAAAATATGCATTGTTACAACCGTCTAAAACATATTACTATATAAATATCGTAAACATTGTCATTATTCATCAGCATTAGTTCATAAACAATGGGGATGCGGGGGTGAGCCTGTAGAGCGCGTAACAGTGCCGTGTTTTCCAGTGGTTAGATCAGCAAGTTCAAATTAAATGTGCGCATCTATTACACAGAACATCAGTTCTGACTGGATCTCTTCCCTAATCGACCCTTTTTATTTGTTGACGAAAATGACAGTAAGTTTTCGTCATAGTTTTAGTCATCCAACACTAGTTTTTATTTAATTATCGTCTCGTTTTCGTCAGTGAAAATAGGTCGTTGACGAAAATTGACACAAATTATTCGTCAACGAAATGAACACTGTTCCCTACTATATAGTAGGTGAAAAACGGTATGTGACAAAATAAGTATCCATAGTACTTATAAAAGAGTAGGCAAAAAGTACCCAGAATACCTACTTCTTCTGAAGAGATTCTAAAATGTGTGCATACAACGAACACTTTACCTATCCCTTGAGGCAACAGGAGAGGAGTTGTGACTGGTAGTGATGCGATGCTACTGATGCTGGTAGATCACATGACAATTACAACATAGTGAATGTTGCACGTCCGGATTACATTCATACTACACACATTCACGTTATATATAGAACATACATTTTAGCAGTCATAAAGTAATTACTTTTTCAAAATGAGTACCTAATCGAGTATGCGATTTCGGACGCAGCAATGCTCATTTTCTGAATAATCGAATACATCTAGTTTGTGATCACTTTCTTTTTTTTCTGCAGTTGCTGTCGTTCTGTTTGACGGTGTTGAGCCGAAGGTTCGAGTTTCAGGCAGACGCATTTGCACGCAATATGGGCCGATCATCTGAGCTGTACTCCGCTCTCATCAAGCTCAATAAAGACAACCTGGGCTTCCCTGTAGCAGATTGGCTGTTCTCTATGTGGCATTACTCCCATCCTCCCCTGCTAGAGCGGCTCAGAGCCCTCACTGGACCCAAGCAAGACTGACGGCTTTCCAAGGGGGGGCCATGTTCACCACTCGCTCCCCCAAGAAAGGGTCTCCGCCGGCCTCTGTTGGCCCTCTGATATCGATGCCTATTTCTCTCTCTTTCCTTCTCTTTTATTTCTATTCCTCTTCCTAAGTGTTTGGGATTTGTCATTTGTTTATCACCCTTGAGGGAAGTCTAAATTGTTTTCAGATGGCTTCAGACAACTCCGTGTTCAAGATGTTAAGTCTGTGGGTTCTGTATGCCTTTTGCAATTGTTCTTGATATGATTTTGATTGTTTTAATTCGATTGTACATTTTAGCTGTGAATTTTCCCTCCTGTTCTTTAGAACCATGCATTCCCACTTTGGTTTAGTGTAATCCACTTGGAACGTGAGAGAGGAGGTTAAAACATTTTAGGGGGGCCCTCAGCACCATATGAAACCAAGAGATTCTTACATTTAATATTGAGTGCCAGTTAGTGAATTTAAAATAATGTCTGTCTGTTGAAACTGGAATGAGGATTGTCTGCAGTATAATGAAGCTCATGGTTCAAATGACATGTTATGCGAGACCGCTATTCTGAACTTGTATGGCTCAAGAAGGCCTACTAAAATGTCTATTCCAATTTTAGTTCCTTTGACAACCTTTGGAAATATTTTTTTTTTTTTTTTTTTTTTACTTTTAAAACCAAAATAGTTTGAAAGTTTGTGTAAATATAAACATTTTTGTGAAAAATTAGCAACATACAAGGGCAAAGGTGACTAAAAATATTTAATGAGTGGTTAGAAATTGTTTAATTTATTTAGTTAATTTTCTCTCTGTGCCTGAGTGTACAAAAATGTTACTATGAGACTGTGTAGAAACATGTCACATCTTTTTCCCAATTTCCTCCGAATTTAATTTAATTTAATCTCTGAATCGTGTCAGTTTTGCTGGTGGCTTGGAACTGCGTTTATAAGGATTCGTGAGTTTTAAGATTAAGAATACACATGGCTGTTAGATTTTGCATGCAATCTTGTCAAAATGTTGGACTCTAAAGGCTTACTGTGACTGATATGTTAATGGCTTGAAGCGTAGTAGTAATGTCTTGAAGAGTCCATGAAATGCCTACCAATTGAAAATTGGCCCTAAACGGTAACATCCTTAGAGTGATATGGCTGTAGGTTTATATTTATCCCCAAGGAATATGTCTTTGACATCTGGAGTTTTTGACTGACTGGAAAGATAAACTTTTGCATCACTATGAATAAAAAAAGATCACGACAGCTTTGGTATAAGCTTGTTTTATATATCCATGTAATGTTTTTATATATATACAGTGGGGAGAACAAGTATTTGATACACTGCCGATTTTGCAGGTTTGCCCACTTACAAAGAGATGGTGGTCCAGTGGGTTAAACCATGGAACTCATACGCAGAAGGTTGGTGGTTCGATCTCAGCGGTAACCACCAGTGTGTCCTTGAGCAAGGCACTTTACTCCATGTTGGGGATTGTCCCTGTAAGTCGCTTTGGATAGAAGTGTCTGCCAAATGCATAAATGTAAATGTACAAAGCATGTAGAGGTCTGTAATTTTTTATCATAGGTACTCTTCAACTGTGAGTGATGGAATCTGAAACAAAAATCCAGAAAATCACATTGTATGATTTTTAAATAATTAATTTGCATTTTATTCTATGACATAAGTATTTGATCACCTACCAACCAGTAAGAAATCCGTCTCTCACAGACCTGTTCGTTTTTCTTTAAGAAGCCCTCCTGTTCTCGTATTAACTGCACCTATTTGAACTCGTTACCTGTATAAAAGACACCTGTCCACACACTCAATCAAACAGACTCTAACCTTTCCACAATGGCCAAGACCAGTGTGCTGTTTAAGAACATCAGGGATAAAATCGTAGACCTGCACAAGGCTGGGAAGGGCTACAAGACAATGGGCAAGCAGCTTGGTGAGAAGGCAACAACTGTTGGCACAATTATTAAAAAATGGAAGAAGTTCAAGATGACAGTCAATCTCCCTCGGTCTGGGGCACCATCCAAGATCTCACCTCGTGGGGCATCAATGATCATTAGGAAGGTGAGGGATCAGCCCAGAACTACACGGCAGGACCTGGTCAATGACCTGAAGAGAGCTGGGACCACAGTCTCAAAGAAAACCATTAGTTACACACTATGCCGTTATGGATTAAAATCCTGCAGCGTAGGCAAGGTCCCCCTGCTCAAACCAGCACATGTCTAGGCCCGTCTGAAGTTTGCCAATGACCATCTGGATGATCCAGAGGAGGAATGGGAGACGGTCATGTGGTCTGATGAGACAAAAATAGAGCTTTTTGGTCTAAACTCCACTCGCCGTGTTTGGAGGAAGAAGAAGGACGAGTACAACACCAAGAACACCATCCCAACCGTGAAGCATGGAGGTGGAAACATCATTTTTTGGGGATGCTTTTCTGCAAAGGGGACAGGACGACTGCACCGTATTGAGGGGAGGATGGATGGGGCCATGTATTGCGAGATCTTGGCCAACAACCTCCTCAGTAAGAGCATTGAAGATGGGTTGTGGCTGGGTCTTCCAGCATGACAACGACCCGAAACACACAGCCAGGGCAACTAAGGAGTGGCGCCGTAAGAAGCATCTCAAGGTCCTGGAGTGGCCTAGCCAGTCTCCAGACCTGAACCCAATAGAAAATCTTTGGAGGAAGCCGAAACCTGAAGGATCTGGAGAAAGTCTGTATGGAGGAGTGGGCCAAAATCCCTGCTGCAGTGTGTGCAAACCTGGTCAAGAACTACAGGAAACATATGATTTCTGTAATTGCAAACAAAGGTTTCTGTACAAAATATTAAGTTTTGCTTTTCTGATGTATCAAATACTTATGTCATGCAATAAAATGCAAATTAATTACTTAAAAATCATACAATGAGATTTTCTGGATTTTTGTTTTAGATTCCGTCACTCACAGTTGAAGAGTACCCATTCTAAAAATTACAGACCTCTACATGCTTTGTAAGTGGGCAAACCTGCAAAATCAGCAGTGTATCAAATACTTGTTCTCCCCACTGTATGTGTGTGTGTGTGTGTGTATACGTATACAAATAAAATCTCTGCAGGTTCATTCATTGTTCTATTCACACCATTTAAGTATACAAAATGATCAAGAAGGAAAAACAAATACATTTGAGACCCTAAAGGGACATATGTATAGTCTGTTTATGGGCCTGAAACAAAGTTTGAATAGAATGGAATGGTGATGGGAGAAAAAATTATGTGTCAATGCTTTTGCTTTCTCTCACAAATGTATTGCATTCCCCAGATAAACTTTTGTTTTCATTCGGCACGCGACTCTCACGTTGTATCATGGGTATTATCTAGCCTTGCGTACGTGGCATTGTGAGATTGTGGCCTCTCAAGGGCCCTGTCCCAAATGGCACCCTAAACCCTCATGGGGTGCGTCTCAATCAGCTCCCTAGTTCAGTAGTCAGGGCACTGATCAGGACTTATCAAGTCAATGGGCTAACTCCCTGATCAGTACCCTGACTACTGAACTAGGGAGCTGATTGAGCCACACCCTCCTCTGAGTCCGCACTTCCACGACGTAATGCCGCTTTGACTGCCGGGAAGAAGTCCGTTGAGTGCCAGAGCGGGCTCGGCAGAAGTGCGCGTCGAGGGCGCATATCGACCTCAAATGGGGCGCTCGCGAGCACCCTTCTGAGACCTAAAATGACAAATGGGACACCTTGCAGTCTCGTGGACTTAACGGACACGCGCACGCAGCGGCCATTGTAAGTCCACAAGACCGAAAGTGCACATGTGCCCTTTGGGACAGGGCCCAAATAACCACACTAGCGGTCTTTAGCTCTTGAGAGCGCGTGCACGCAACAGGAAGCAATTAAGTAGCCTATGCAAGACTCTAGGCTTGTTTGAGATGCGCCTCGCCTGCAGTTCAGCCGAGACCATAGACCGTAAAAAAATAGACGAGACTAGGCGGCTGCAGTGAGGGGAGGAGTGAAAAAAGTGCAGGCAAGCCGGACAGTTCTCTCTTCTCGTAGTGGATCCGACACCTGCGAGATCAAAGGCGGATATCGCGGGATTCACTCTCGTGCGCTTTGTTGCTGATAAACTGGATGTAATTTAAGTTCTGTTACTTTTATATGAAAATAAATATTATGAACAAGACACCTAAAGTTTTTGTTATTTATTTCCATTCGAAAGACGTGTTTATCAATCATTTTGACTTTAATTAGGCCTACATACATGTTTTTATATATATATATATATATATATAAATATGACAACAATCACATAACCCACAGAGAGATCGCCTTTGTTAGAGAGTTTGGGAATATTCACACATAAAAACATGATCTCAGAGTTTTAAAATCAAACATTAAAAAAAAAGAACCATACATCACGGTTGTTTAAACCAATAAGCATTAAGCTGTGTCGTCAGCAAGTCGTTTCCCATCATGCTTTTGCTCCGCGCAGTCTGTGGAGAGCAGCTGCGGCTGCGCTCAACTGCAGAATCCGACACATCCGCCTTTCGCTCGCGAGAGTTTTTTGACATACGTCAGCATGACATCAGAGCAAGGCGGACCGCCCTCGGACACTTTTCTAACCGGAATGCATCTCGCGCTGATCACCGGTGATCGGTTCTGCGCAGATTTCACTCATCTCAAACAAGCCTTCTCTCAGATCTGAAAAACGCCACAAATTAACCATGGTTTTATTATAGTAAAAGTGTTGGAACCATGTTTTTTTTGTTGGTAGATTGATTAACGTTACCATTTGTGTAACCAGTTTTACTAGTTTATTTGTGGTTACCATGGTTTAAATAATGGTTTTGTAGTAAAACCATGGTACATGTTCATGGGTGGCCTTAAAATGCTAGTTCGCCCAAAATGATTGATATAGGGACTACTGAACATTTAGAAGTTTATTTTAAAATGCAAAGTATTGAAAAACAAAATAAAGTTCTGTAAACACTTTCCCATCGAGTAAGCAAACACGCGTACTTGCGTCAAATACACAGGACATGTATAAGTGCAAAAACCGCAAATTTGGACAGAATGAGTGCACTATGTTTCGGACACCACAACAATGGCGGTCCCTTAAAATATTGCCCTGTTTATAGGGTATATTAGGCGATTTCGACCAAGCTATATATTTTTTGTAAGAATTTATATTTTCTCTTTATATATAGGCTATTCATAGATAGATATACATAAAGGCTTAATTTGACCCACGATTGTCGACTGTACCATTGTGTCTTAAAAAACAAACAAGAAAACAAACAAACATCGATCCTATAAGCTCGCAGGTTGTTTTTAGTACTATATTTCCATTAATAGAATAAACTCACTTCTAAATGACCATTGGATAACAACGATTGTAATTACATATCACTCTCCTATTTTGCTATGATAATGGTACGTTCCTGTTTTGAGTCTACGTAAAACAGGAGCGCACGCTCATGTCAGTCAGAGCATGCATGAGCACATGAAGAGAAAATGGCGAGGTTTCTAAACTCTAATATAAGGAAGGTTTTGGCCACACAGATCAGGATGGCGTCTGACCAGGTAGATATAATAAAAATAGCCTAATATTCCGTAGCCTAAAGGGGGGGAAGGGTTTCACTGTATTTCAAATGCCTGTTCAGCACGCACGTCAGTTTGTTGCCAATGTATTCAATCAACTGTTTCCAGAATAAATGCGTATGTTATACACGTGACCCTGACCCTTTGTTATAACGTTGGTAAAACGTGTCAACGCAGGACCTGTTTTACGTAATTACACAACAAGAGCGCTTTCAGGTTGCCCTTCTGTTGTGACCCTTATGTTTACATTCAAGATACTTCTACATTCTTTGTACTTTCAACTGCGAAACTCATGGAGCAGTACAGTGTAGTAATCTACAGTATATGGTATTCATATATGTTCATACTTGAGATGTGTATAATTTATTTGTATATTGGCCTTAATTTGTGTTTGTCAATCTATGGAGCTGTTACTAATTACTGGTAGAGTAATAAACAATTCCGTCTTGTGCAATATGTGCCTGTCTCTCCCTCTGATAAAGCTAGGAGAACTGGGTAAAGGTGCTGGGAAAGGAGGTGGCGGTGGAGGTTCGGTGAGGGAGGCAGGAGGTGCGTTCGGCAAGAAACAGGCCGCTGAGGAGGAGATGTACTTCAAGTGAGTGGTTTTGCTTAATCCCATTGTATTTCATCTTTCACGCTAGATCTCTACTGCTTACATGGGTATCAGCAAGATCTGCCCTCTTAGTATTTGATTCTGTCATTTGCAGCTGTAAAGCTTGCACAGTCTTCCATTGCACTGTTTTACTTTAGAAGGATTTGTTATTTACCAATTGGAAGCCTGATATGTTTCATTTAACTGCATGTCTTCTTTGTCTCTATCACTTTCACAGGAGAAAAGAGCAAGAACAATTAGCTGCTCTGAGAAGACACCACCAGGATGAGATTGACCACCACAAGAAGGAGATTGAGAGATTACAACAGGAGATCAGTCGCCATGAGGGCAAAATCAGAAAACTTAAACATGATGACTGAGACTGGCGAACCTAAATTTCATAGACAAATGCCCCACACAGAATGTTGTAAACTTGATTGAATAATTGTGGATGATTTATATTAAGACTTGAACTGTAATATCTGCTCTCACTTATGAAAGCACATTATAATGCATATGATTGAAACACTGAAATGATGTGTATTAAATCAGTACAGTTTCTCCTCTTGTCAATAAACATTAACTTGTGTCTCAAATGTGTATTGGTATCAATAATATGCTTAATATTGCACAAAAACAGCAAATTATTTGAGAATCAATATTAATCTAATAAACTGAGTCTACCAAATGCAAAAAAATGAATCCAACACTTTTGTGGAAGGGGAGCTTTAATAACAATGCGTTTCGACTTGTATACATCAGGTATGATGCGTAAACATTGTAAGAACAACTTCAAATGTGTTCATCATACCTGTTGTATACCCTGAAGAAGGCTCTCAAGCCCCACTGTTTTTTTTTTAAAGCTCCCCTTTACCACAAGTGTTGCTGGATTCCTTTTTTTTTGCATCTTTCACATTGTCTGCTTCCATGCACCTTGTGAGTTGGTAAAGTCGCTCCAGATCCTACCTTATATAAGTCTACCAAATTAAATAACACACATTTTAGTATTATCTTATCAACCCACTTCAGAGGCCTATTGCACAAAACTAGGATAAGGGATTAAGCCGGGATATCTTGGTGATCCTGGCTCAATTTATCCGTGATCCGGTTGCACTAAAGCTGGATAGGGTGGCAGTTGGATGTTATGGTATAAATTACCATGGAGATTTATTCTGTGGAGCTAGCCTGCTCCAGACCAGGCTAAATTCCAGGATCTATTTAATCTCATCCCTTATGTCAGTCAGCAGTCACCACAAACGGAAACCAATAGTTATTCTACTGCCCACTATACATTGTTATCACATATAACTAGACCCACTGTCATTATTTAAACGTTTGTGATCATAATTTCAATCATTTTGGATAAATTATGATTTTTAGATGATGTTGCTATCATTAGATAATTTACGGTTTCCCATAGACTATAAGGCTATATATAAAAATGATAGAATATTAGGGCCACAGAGGAAAAAAAAGAAAAGTCACAGACTTCGAAAAATTAAGTCATAATATTGTAACCCGTTGTTTTATAGGAAGACGGTTGTTAAAATGACAGCTGTGGGGCATTTCGTGGAATTGTTCTTCAGTATGGTTTCACAAACAAGGACATACTTAATCTCTTGGCACATCAGCGTCACATTGTCATAAGTATCAGGACTGTAAAAAGAATATGCATCTTTTCCGCAGAAAGAACCAGCCTCATAAATGTATGACTTTTTCCTTCTTCCTCAGTGTGGCCCTAATACTCGGCCGTATAAAATACACATTCCACATAAATATAAAAACACAAAGTGTAACATTAGGTTCCTTTATTGAATAAGGATAAAACAAAGCAGGTAAACCATCAGCTCCTTTCGAAACTGAAGTCACACAGTGACTCAACAATACAACAAAAGGATTATACAACAAAAGGATAAATACACATTCAAAGATAGAGATTAAATATATATATATATATAAAACACACCCCGCTTGTCTGCACACTGAAATAAATGCAGGACAAATCCACACACATCAACTGAACAGACAAATGAATGGATGCAGTAGCCTCCCTGCAAACTTGTATTACACACAGTATACAGCACAAACATCATAAGAGGCCAAAAAAAAACAAAAAAAATCGGTGGACAGCATAAGAAGCTGAGTACAACGGTTAAGATTAAACTGTAGCCTACTACTGAGCGTAGTAATTATGTAAGCCTTTAATAATTTATCAAAGCCTTATACAGTGTGATGGGGTTACTTTACACAATTTCACTCGTATCTGTTGTCCATTTCAATTAAAAGTTAAACTGTTTCATAATCAGTGTACAACTGCATTTTTGGAGATGTGAATTAACTATTTGGATTGTAATTGTGATGTTTCAGCGGAGCGGTGAGTGTGTAATTGTGCACTACTTACGCATTCAGGAGGTCTGCAATACTTTGCCATGCTTTTTCTCTTTGCTTTATCACTGTGGCGGTGTTGCCTTTCTTCTTAATTATGTATTTTACCTCCTCGTATGCCTCCATGAGGATTTGTGCCTCCAACGGGGAAAAGTACGCCGCTCTAGTTGCCATGGTGAATCAGTGAATCTGTGATCGGTGGCGGGTCTATTTGAGTGAGCCGTGAGCGCGCACCTATCCAAGATTGGTTTAACCTGGCTTGATGAATCCGTGTCTGCTCATCCTGGCTTGGTCTTTGTGCAACCAATTAAGCCTGGATGCACTTGTTTTGGCTTCATTGAGCTCAGCTCAGTCATTTATCCTGGATGTCTTAATTCTACTTTTGTGCAACGGGCCTCAGGTCTTAACACTAATTAGCCAATCAGGTGTGTTAAATTAGGCTGGACCTCCAGGAGCAGGTTCAAAAACACTGCTTTAGAAGCTATTCAAGTATAGCGAGCCCTTGTAGCTCATTGAAGCTCCAGCTGATGGCAGCCGACTTAAATGATCAGATTACAAACGTCCTCTCAAGAACAGCGAGTCTGGTACGTCATTTCCGATACAAAAAGCCCCGCCCATGCCCCTGTCTTTTACGTCGGGCGGCCCCTCGTGTCTTTCTTTTCCACATCATGGCGGACCGGTTCAATAAGGTGCGTTCGACTGGTGCGATTTACATTACAATATTTCGCTTTTCCTCGACGAGGGAATGTGATATTTTGGGGCTAGTGTGTAGGTAACGTCACCTGCCGCTGTTTGCGTTATTTGGGGTCCGTTTTAAACGGTAGAACTCCGATTTTTGGGAAAGAAATTTGATCACGCATCATGTCCTGTTGGAAGTCGCAGGCCTGTAGTGATCTTAACACTCGTGGTGCTGTAAAACCGGACTAGCGTTGCTGTCAATGTTCAGGTACTCTATAAATGAACTACTTATATATTTTAGGATGTTTTGATACTGACGAATGTACTGGTTTTGAAGCGTTTAGGTCAACATTAATTAAAATACGTTTTACTGCAAGCGGCGCAAATGGTATGAAGCATTGCTCCATTGTAATCACGTCTTTTTCCTATGTAACGTTAACCATAAAATGTAACGTTATAGAAAATGTGTTGATGGCGTAGTAATATGTTAAATAACACATGAATGACGTTAGATGTGCTTTTGTCGATGATTAGATTGCAACCACAATTGAGTATTCGAGTTTAACGACCATGAGAATACTTATGCACTACCATCTGAGACAAAAAGCTGTTTTGATAGAAGCAATTACACTTAATAGTCAGCTCTGTAGTAATAAAACAACCCTGTTTTCACTTCTTCACAGGTTCTGATCATTGATGGCAGAGGCCATCTACTTGGTCGCCTCGCCGCTATTGTGGCCAAGCAAGTGCTGCTGGGTATGTTTATGCTTTTTCAGAATTTATAGAGGTTAAGGTTATTTTTTGGCTACACCTTATTTTAAGGTGTCCCTATTACTGTGTACTTATGCACTATGCATACAACCTTGTGCTATATAAATGTAATTATGCATAATTTATATAGCAACCACATAACACGTTTAACAATGACAAATAAAGCAAGTTTTGTTCTAAAGTGCCAGTTCACCCATAAGAACTGTTTACTTGCCCTCAAATTACCCTAACTGTCTTATGCATGGATTTAAACAGCAGGGTTTTTATTTTATTTAATTATTTATTATATAAAGCTGATCTTTTTAGTAGTAATTCTTGTGCTTTGTTTACAGGCCACAAAATTGTGGTGGTGCGGTGTGAGGGTATCAACATCTCTGGAAACTTCTACCGCAACAAACGTAAGTTTGTTGACCACCTATAAGTATGTTTGGTTTTAAGTACACTGACAGACCAATGTGAAACTATTGAATTGTGTGGCGCTAAATGGGGTGGTTTGTGTTTGTGCAGTGAAGTATTTGGCCTTCCTCCGCAAGAGGATGAACACCAACCCTTCCCGTGGACCATATCACTTCAGAGCCCCCAGCAGAATCTTCTGGAGGACAGTAAGGGGTGCGTTTTATTTTTATCTCCATTGACATTTTGCAGTCTCTATACTTCAAACAATGATGAACACCTTTATCCCGAATCTGAGTCCAGTTTGATGATACAATCTACGGATCTGACTACTGAGTTTGAATATCACGGAGATGATCTGTGATTAGCTACTCTTTCAATGGATGGGTAAAGTATTGCAATGTTGAATTTCTTGAACAGGTATGCTCCCACACAAAACCAAGAGAGGTCAGGCCGCTCTGGACAGGCTGAAGGTCTTTGATGGCATCCCTCCTCCATATGACAAGGTAGCTTTTTCTTCAGATTCAACTTAGTATTTCACAGATGAATACTGTCGATGATGACTATCACTGCCTTGTTTGAGTATCAACTGAGAAAACACCTAAACTTATCTGAGACTATTCCTCCTGGGGTTAGAAATTGGTCTTTCTTTTTCCTTCCTTTTATTTAATCTCTGATTGTGCTCCACAGAGAAAGCGTATGGTCGTCCCAGCTGCTCTCAAGATTGTGCGTCTGAAGCCCACACGCAAAGTGAGACTTTTTTTTTTGAGACCTCTCTAGATGTTGGTGTTCAATTATATTTGAAGTTTGCTTTTTGTCGGTGATGTTTTTCCACAGCAAGTATGAGTTTAACGACCATGAGTCAATTTCATGCACTACCAGCTGAGACAAAGCAGATATTAAATATTCCTTGTTTTACCTTGGCTATAAGGTTCAGAATGCTTGAAACCCCATAGATTTATGGGCTTTGCGTATTTGGTCTTTAACATTTTTAAATTTGTAACAATCTTGTAACTTAATTTCTTTCTCTCTAGTTTGCCCTGCTTGGAAGATTGGCCCATGAAGTTGGCTGGAAGTACCAGGCCATCACCGCTACCCTGGAGGAGAAAAGGAAGGAAAAGGCCAAGCTGCGCTATTCCAAGAAGAAACTAGAGATCAAGCTCACCAAGCAGGCAGAAAAGAACGTTGAAAGCAAGATCGCCAAATACACTGATGTTCTTAAACAGTATGGTGTTCTTGTTTGAGCTGTTCCTGCAGCCAGTCAAAATAAATGTTTATAGAAACTATTGTCTTGAGTGGGTTGTTTCTTATTGCCTTTTTTCCTAATATATATGGTTTGATTAATAAAGATATAATTGGTTTGACTGTCCTGATTTATGCTGCCTTCATGTTCTATCGGAAATGGGATATTCCCACTTCTGAAGTTGTGATTTCAAACTCATCGAAGACAATTTTTACCTAGGAAATTCTTTTTGCGATTAATTCCAATCGCAGGTGAATGCAGCAAAAATTATTTTTGTGGCACCATTCCAATCTAAAAGTTACTTTAGTTAAAACAGCTATTTCTTCAAGTGGGTAACTACATTGACTGGTTTCTTATGGCAGACTACAAAATGGTTCCCCCTTTGTTTTTTGTTTTTTTTCTTTAAACACTGCTTCAAAAAAGCTCACTCAGCAAGCTGTTGAATAACCTAGGTACATTTACTGGGCATGTTTTCATTATATGTAATTCCTAATGTGGATTAGCTTGATCTGAATTGACTTGCATAACACAATTTGAAAACTCAGTAACCAAACAGTTGATGGTGACCTGTTAATATGGGTTCAAAATATAGTTATTCAAAATATATTTTGTTGAGGAGAGTCATACAAGTCTGCAACAACTCAGGTGTGTTAATGACTCTACTTTTGGGTGAACTTTACCTTACTAAACTTTATTTGAATGTGGTCATGACAAGCTGCACAAAATATCTTTGGCTGTTGTAGCTTGTTTATCATAAAAGCTTTTGGAGCATTTTGTACTTATTTAGAACCGAAGCCTTTCAAAATATATACTGATTACTGACAGCCCATACTGATTAACTGTCACGAGATGTACACAAACTATTAGTTTTGACCATGGTTTTGACGACATATGGATAGTTTTTTCTTTTCCTTTCTTCGACGTAGGGTCTTTTATTTTGACATGACTGTGTCCTGAATTCACGTGACCGCGTCTGAAACATGGCTTTTCTTACCGAGGATCAGTTTACTGCCTTACAACTGCTGTTAAAGGTATGCAACAGAATATACGATCAGTTACTCATTCATATGTAGTTTGTCAGTTTCTGTTGAGTACATTGAATAGTCTTTCATTCTGCCACTATTACTGATTCAGGCTCCGTCTAAAGATGTTGTGCGGCAGATCTGCGCAGAGAGTTTCCCAGCCGGAGCCTCCAAGCGTCAGTCTGTAATCGAAAAAACTGCTAATTCTCTGTCTGTGTCCAGTAGTGAAGCGATGCAGGTGGGTCATGCCATGTAATTCCCAGCTAAAATACCAGATGTATACTCAGATGTTAATGTGAAACTATGTGTTTTATTATGTTTGTTGCAAAAGAAAGATGCAAACAATAAAGCAACTATGTAATATATTTTTTTTAAAAGGGGGGAAAGTTTACGATATTCAAAGGAAAGAATAAATACATGGATATTACTATAATGCCCTATATTAACTATAATTACTCAATATTTCTAAATGTTTAATGGTCACAGATGTTCCAACTGGCATCTTTACAAGTACTGTGATCATCCCAGATAGCAATGAGTCGGCGGACCACCGGCGGTGATCCGGCGGCTGTAGAAGCGTCAGAATTGCGTAATCGCAAACATGTTTGACGGCGCACCGCCGGCGGCAGCCGCTTTTTAAAAGCGGCAGCCGGCTTCCTACCGCCTTCGTACCGCCGCCGGCCCGCAGGCAAACCGCCGTTCCGCCGCCTTTATACCAGAAGGCGGCCCGGCGGAGGCAAACGCTTTTTTCGAACGATCTGCCTCCGCTTATTGTGTAATAAATAATATATATATTTATTTATTATTCATATATTTGTAACATGCAGTTTATGATGGATAATAATTGAACAAACCAGATAAATTCCCATTTGGCATTTTTATTCCACATTTCAAAGTACATTAACTGTCAATGATACAAGATAATATAAATTAAATATAACAGACAATAAATAAGCTTAAATAGGCCTATAAATAACAAAAAACATTTACTAAAGAACCTGCATGTTTCCAATTAAATTTTGGTTTAAAAAAAAAAAAAAACAGCCTTACAAGCAAATTATAACACTTACAATATTTGTTAATAACAAATAGGTCAGCTCTGGGATGAAAAGAATTACCATTAAATATTATATCAAATAATGAGGATATTTGGTACCAAAGAATGTGCAGGATACCAAATAAATCGAGGTATAACATCACATTTAACAAGCCATTTCTAACAATAGCATAAATGGTAATAATTTAGAGTAAAGCTCTGGAGAAGAATAGAACAGTAGTAGAACAGAACATTATAACAAGCCTGACTATGGGTTCTCCGGTTTTCCCCGACCTCCAGAATGAGGCAGCGCAAATTGGCTTATCTTCAGTGATTTCTTGTGCGCCTATATAAAGGACAAACAACCTCGCCATCCCATATCTATCCAAGGAGCTGCCTTCAAGGCAGGGTCACAGGGAATAAAAAAAAAGTAATTTCCACAGTGAACAGTGTGGATTGGGTGAGTGTAGCCTGAAACTTCTGGCTTCTTTAGGGGTCTTGATGTTACTGACTGCAGGATAAAGAAAGGGTTCCAGGTGTCAGTAGTCAGCCTAGGTGTAAGAGGTCGGCTGTGGGTCCCTCTCAGCTGTGCGGCGTCTTTTTCCACCTTCACGATCAGATGCTCCTTTCAGGTAACGCATAGCGCTAACCTGGACCGCCTCATCAGTGGCATCCTGGGTCGCCGGGTTCTTCCGGATGGCTCCTGTAGAAAATACAGATCTGTCATTCCATGTGAATGTCATAAGGCCACACACATCTACTTAAATATATAACAAATTTATATATTTATATATATATTACTTTGAACAATGGTCTTCAGGAACATGTCTCTAAAACATGCTTTATCCCCTACACCCGTCCAGGTTGTATTAATGGAAAGGTGATTAGAGAAGATACTCTAAAGCATTCGCCACACGGTTGTCTTTAGGTCCCTCCCACATTTGATTGCCAAAAACCGAAGCTGAAAATACAAAAAAGTGTTACAAATTACATATCTCTGAAGCTTCTCATACATAAATATAAAAATGTGACAGGCTGTGATTCAGACTGTAGAATATGCAGTGTACAATCTTAAATTTTACTTTTTAGATTACCCTACAGCATTATAAACAAAATCAGCACACTTACTGGAGCTCTTTATCCTGCCTCAAACTGTTGTCAAGCAACGCCAAATGGGTTGTCTAGGGGGAGTAACAGACCCCCTGGCAGGGATAACTCTCCAAAAGACACATTGGCACTGAAATGTTGCAGCATAGTGTCCATTTTGTTGTCCATGCTATGCACAACATCGCCAAACTCTCCAAGACGTCGCAGCATTAGGGTCTGATCTGCACCTACAGGGGTTCACAGAATAAAAGAATAAAGCAGTCAGTCCTGGTCCCTCAACTACTAAACTATGACATTTACAACTAGGTCTACTACATGTACAGGTGGCCCCAGTGGGAATTAAACCAACAACCACAGGTGTTGTTTGCAAGTTGTACCTGATTGCCCAGTACGAGCAAACGTCGTCAACATTGTCCCAACTTGCTTCACCTGCTCATGAAGTGAGCCGCTGTCATCCGAAGCTACAAAATGAAAGGCATTTGGTAATTTTGGACCTACATCACAGTCAAAAAAGTAAAATTTAAGAAAGAGTGCATGTTCTCACCTGCTCGTGCATTGCTTTCCCTCAGGGCTTGGTTCTCATTCTGGAAATCTACATAAAAAATATTTTATTATTATATATATATATATATATATATATATATATATATATATATATATATATATATATATATATATATATATATATATATATATATATATATATATATCAACAACTACAGGCACAATTTTCCATACTGTTAAAGTTTCCAACATCTGCAATTTCCTGTTTGTCCATCTCAACTCCTTTCAATATTCTTCTCCTTATAGCCCAGTAACTAGACATTGTGACTAACAATTTATTTACCTTGAAAGCCGAAACGATTGTCCAACAATAGGTCTCTTGGATGAAGATAACCGATTGTGCTCTGGTCAAGGTATCTGCAAGAAAATGTGAACAAAACCGCATTAACGTTAAATACAGAATATACAGTAGCTATGCTGTGGGGGGAAAAACTGGTCAGCCAAATGTGGAACAGTAAAATGTATTCATTCAGTGTAGTGATTCAAGTAAACTGCATTGTCCTCAAACATAATAAGTACAGCAGTTCAGAGAAATAACTCATAAATGACCTTAAATGCTAGAAGAACAGTAGCAACACAGCACATGTTAGCTAACACTTGCTAAAACTGACCTAACGTTAGCAGCATGCTTGTTCGGACTAACAAAATAATTTAAATAACCTATATACATCATTCTGTTTTGTTAGAAAACACCAAAAGTTAAACTTAAGTCTTTCTAGATGTAAAGCTTTGGCTAACTTACCTACAGTAGCTAGATACATTTTAACATGTAGAACATGCTTGAACTCAGTGTGTAAAAAAGGCGAAACAGCACGTGTTAGCTAACACTGTGTATTGTGCACTATATCAGCGTGCGTGTCTGAACAAACTAATTAAAACAACCTACCGGTATATACATCAAAAATGAACATAATATTGTGTGACACAAAAAGGAAACATGTACTTACTTAAACGCTCGTAGTCGAGGATATTTTCTGATCTCCTCTCTTCAAATACTAAAACCATGTGATGAGCGGCCGCTGTTGGTAAATCTGTATGTTTTACCGGTTTGTCTTCCGTCTTTTTTAAGTATACTGCCCCTCTCGGCCGGTGGAGGTACTTCTCTGTTTTTTTTATTTTATTTTTATTTAAATTAGTACATGTATAGACAAGTACAATACAAAAAGTACAATGAGAGAAAAATAAAAATAATAAAGCATTGTGGTACAGTTCCGAATATGTAGAACAAAGAATAACAACAAATGTAACACTGTATATAAAATAAATAATAAAAATAAGAATTCTGAGATAGAAAATACTTTATAATATTAAGGCAGTCACATGAAATTGAAAAGCTTTCAGGTTTCTGTTTTTGTAAGCTTTTTGTTTTGCGACCTCATGTTTGAGAGGGTTTCAAATATTGTAAAAATCAGCTTTATAAGAGGTAATATTAGAGGGCTTCTTTTGAGTTATTCTTGTCTTATGAATGTAGAATTTTTCCTAAATAATTAATAATATATTTTTGTTTTTCAGAAAAATATGGGTTTTGAAAACAAAGTAAAATGTCATGAAGTTAGTTCTAATTTTTTGTCATGTCTATTTTAAAGTCAGTCCAAAAAGAAATAGAAAAAAGGCCAATACAAAAATAAGTGTTATCCTAAAATGAACTTTCAAACTTTCTTAACCCTCCTATTATGCTAAAAAAAAAAAAAGTATTACATCCATTATGGGTCAAATTGACCAACACTGTTTAAACACACTCGACATGCAAATAATCAAGTGAAAATTTAAATGTAATTTCCTAAACCTAACCTTATCATGGAATCAAGAGTCAAGAATCTGTTATAAACCCTAATGGCTTTGGAGCAAAAAAAACTAATATTTGATATAATTCACATATAGGCTATTATGATTTTATAATCGCTTCAAATGTGAGAACTAGTTAAAATGCTGTCAGTTCCACTCTATTTCCCAACAAGCCAAACATAGCCAACGTGGCTGGTCGAATTTGAGAGTAGAAATCCTTGTATTTCACAGCGGCTTGCCGCCAGCCGGCCGCGGTCCATTAGGCGGAGGCAACCGCCAGAGAAAATGAAGCCGGCGGCCCGCCGGCTAGTCGGCCGCGGCATCTCGCAAGAAATGGGAGTGACGTATTCGGCGGCAAACGTTTCATCACCGCCAGCGGGACGCACCTATAGCCGACAGCTTAGGGCCGGCGGCAAAAAGAAGCCGTGCCGATATTTTTTGCTATCTGGGATAGGCTATGTATTACACATTATATGTAACTATGGTAGTTGAATTTTCAGAGGGGCAAACCGAAATTAAGCAGCTTTGATCATGTCATGTTCACAATTTCAAGACGGTTTTCGTCTTCATTTATAGTTGATACCTTCGAAAAAATTAATTAGCAGCTCTTTTCAGATGCTTTAAACTCAAAAATAAATTTTGTCACAGGTGTTATCGGTGGGATTGAATGGGTCAATGTTCATTGTAAAGCATACAAAATCATATAAATGCTGTTGTTGTTAATACATCCTTTATTTTATTAATCAACAGTTGCTGACAGCTTTTCACACACTCTCGCATCATGTTGTGTACCAGAATCTAGCCTCTCCCGAACAGATCTTGTCAATTTTCCCAGAATCATTCCACTCAAACCTAAAGAATCTGATCACCAAAATTCTCTTGGAAAACAGGTGGATACTTCTTTTAAACCTTCTTTTAGTTCTTCAAATAAATGAACTGCAGGAATTTACCCTGCAGACAAGTGTATAACCTGACTTTGGTGTTAACGTTTTCAGTGTCACATGGAGAAATGATGCTTTGTCCAGTCAAAGTAAGTGCGATTTCTTTTCATCAAAGTTGTCATTGTTTCGCAAGATGTTTGATGATATTGTATTTTATGCTTGTGATCCATACAGAAACCATTGTAGACCTGTGAAGTTATGAAGTTTTTTTTTTTTATAGTTTCACTGCCAAAACTGGTGGATATGGAGTGGCGAGTGGACATGAAAACTGCTTCGGACTCCTTGAGTCGCATGGCAGTGCCAACCTGTCTGCTGCAAATGAAAGTAAGATGCAGACATATTCAGTGCTGTAATTTAAAATGACTATTTTACCAACAGATATGTCTAATTAAAGATAGTTATCTGAAATAAGTTTAAAACATTGGTTTGCAACAGTTGAAATAAGAATACAACATTGGTTTAAAACTTTATTTTGATTTATGTAATATTTGGTAGTCCATATTTCTTGAATGTTTTTAATAATCCTACAAAATACCTCTCACAACTCTTGTGTATGTGTTTGCCTAAGCTCCAGGACACTCCGTGCATTAGCAGCGGTCCAAGTGAGTCCACAATTACAATGGAGCTGAGCAGAGAGACACTGGACACCATGATAGACGGTTTGGGTCGCATCAGGGACCAGCTGACTGCAGTGGCAAGGAAGTAGAGCAGAATGACATACATTGCCCCCACATCTTTCTGTGGACATTCCAAAAAATGATGGTTTTTAGATGGAAAAAACAACAACAAAACGATGGACATTTAAAATATAAAGAATTGTGGTTGACTGAATCCATTAGTTTGTTCATTTTTTGATATGTGGTTTGTTTCATGTTTATAATCGTTGTTATATAAAAGTTGTCCCTTACAGATGTTTTTTTGTTTTGTTTTTTCCATTCTAGAAGTACCTTTTATGGTCAGGGGATATTTTCTCAGCAATAATAAATTGTAATAAATTAACTTCATGCAACTACTTTGGTATGACATCACTTTCAAGTTTCTTGACATGCATCATAGAGTTAAAATACTGTTTCTATGACATGCGAGTTAAAAAAAAGTTGCTTTTATGGCCACGAGAGGCGCTGTAAACCTTAAAAAAAAATCTTTACTGACTGAGAATGTCAAGGTAAAAGTTTCGGCTGTACGGGGAAAATAACACGACACGGTTTACAATATATATATATTTTTTATAAAATCATGAAAAAGACTTAGACAGGATCTTAAATGCAAAATGAGAAAAAATGGAGAAAAACAAATATCCAAGCGGGAAAAACAGAAACCTAAATAACAAGGAAAATAAACTCATGAACACACTAGGTATTTCCAAAAAAATTAAAATTACTTTGCAGTTAAGGGTTTCCATGAAGCAAGTGCTTTAAAAAATAAATAAATAAATAACATAAATTCGAGCTAAAAATACAATAAAAGAAAACAGACTTAGGAAAGCACTAAGACAAAAAAGAAAAAAGAAGACATTCATAAAATAAATATCGAAAGTCATAGATAGTAGGCCTATATCTATCATATCTATATTTAGAAAGTCGGTTAATGGCATGAGGTTTAATTTTGACAGACTGGTGAACCCGGAAGAGTAAAGCAGTGTTTACAGCTGCATGCCGCTTGTATTTGTAACATTGTAATAGTGCTCGTTCATTTAAACAACAACAACAAAAAAATCACTCTTTTGAGGTGATGACGAGGCACTTCTATTGCACTGCAGGCGCGGGGATGGAGGAGCTGCTGGCCAAGGAGGTACAACACAAACTCTGCGCTACTCAAGTGAGTTTATCACCCTTTATTTCAATGACATTATTCATTATTGCATGACATAAATGTTATGCAAAAGTATGTCAGCTATATGAAACTGATATCCTCCAATCTTATCAATCATCAGACAGCCACTAGTGCGTTTAATGTAAGCGATGCATCCTTTACATAAAAGTAAATTAAAGGGGTCCGAACAAAGATCAGCCCATAATTGACTAGATAGATTTGATCTAAAGCTTCACTGCATATTACAGCCATGATCCACTCCTCCATAATTGATAAAGTGTTTTGTGCTATGTCTGTGTCAGGTGGAGCAGATTCCAGGTAGAGTGTTCTTTTGCTGCAATGCTGATCTGTACACTGTGACACAACTCAAGTCTGCAGAGAGGCTGTTTCTACTTCTGCACAAAGCTGAACCCATTTCACTTCCCAAAAACCCAGGTGACTATGAATGAGAAATCTGCTCCGGCAAACAAACTCTTCCCATTGTTCATTCCTTCACTTGAGTTGAACTTGCTGTACCTTCAGTCTTATTTGCATTAATGAAATCACATTTGGTTTTAGCCAGTCTGCAGTCTGCGAAAAGCCTTCAGTTGTGTCATATTTACTACATTATAGCCAAGTTAGGCAACGCATTTTACTGATCTTCTCTTGTTTTATTTTAATAGCAAAGGCAGCTGCTGTTATAAAGCAGAGAGTGGTGGGAGATCCAGATATTTGGAAGCAGACCCTGTTAACCTGGACAGCCCTACAGGAAGAGCTTCAGTGCAGCCAGCAGCGTGGACACAAGAGAAGGAGAGAAGATGAGGAGGAGAGTTTGACTGTAGCAGATGAATCCACACACACTCTCACCTCCAGCACACACTTAATAAAAAGACAAAATGAAATGGATAAGTCGTGTCAGCACACACCATCCTTCAGAGTGTGCTGCCGCTGTAGTGGAGTCATTGCCCGCTCTTATACCTCTCAGGTGTGTGTGTGTGCAATTTTTATTCTTTTCAAAATACAGTCTCATGTGTTCTGTATGTGTAGTCCGGGTAAAAAAAAAAATCTAAATCTGATAATAAATAGACACTTTTAAGGCACAATATGTAAGATAAAATACCCCAAAACCACTAGAACAGTGTTATATATTTTGTTGACTTGTGTGCTTACATTATCCCAAATGTTTCCAAGAATGTTTAAATCCAGAGAAATAAGCCATTTTAACCAGGTCACGGACTGTGTCCGTGCATTGCCTATCAATAACATCATAACTGCGCTACCCTCGATTTCCGCACCAAAGATGCTTAAATATATTCTATGTTTTATTAGACAAGGGAACAGCTGTTTGGAGACATTTATAGACAGAAAACGAATTATGGTACAGTAATACAGCATTTTCTCCATCATACAATATGTTTTAAAATTAATTGCATGCTATTTATCAACACAAGCCATCCAGCATTTATTAATATGATATTCTAATATCGATTTGGATTACTGCAGTGTGCAACAAATGTCTCATAGCAGCCGCGGAGCGAATGTTATAACAATTTTCAACACACTCAAATGTATCTAATATGATAAAACAGTGCTGCGTTACCCCACACACGCTTGACCGGAAGAAGCGGAAGCGCTGACTGTGGCATAATAAAAGTTCCACTGCTGTCACCTTGTGTCACGCTCGTCTCTCATTAGCACTCGCTTCAGTGACCTCATTCATCTCCCGCAGCACACGGCCCTGCTCTGCTTCATACTACAGTAACGTTAATAATCTCATCCATGAACATGATTTCTGCCCACGTCCTGTCCCGATTCTTTTCCACCGGCTGTGAGGTGAAGACTACAACTCCCAATATTCCATGCTCAATCTCGGCGTCATCAAGCTACGCCTTTGTTTTGAATCGGCGACCTCTAGCGGCAAAAAACTACATAGAGTGCCTTTAAGGATTAAAAAAATATGTTAATGATTAATTAGGTTAATTTAAATTCTCATAAATTCTACTTGTTATGCAGATAATATAATATGCATTAAAATGCATTTGAAATGTGAAATGAGTGGTCTCAGATTTGGACCTGACTGTATATAGACAAATATATTTATAGATTTATAAACCTGATTTATAGATAAGGCCTGTTCACACCACAACGACAATATAGGTTTAAAAATCATTCTAAATGTAAAAGAATAGCACACCACAACTATTACGATAACGGCACAGAGCAATGATATCATTGGAATCATTTTCACAATGATATTTTCATAATCCATCCGGCTTTAAACAGATTGAGCATTTAAAGTGGCAGACGACAAAACTACAGCATGTGCTTATAATAATCCAAACGATATATCAGTTGGTGTGGACACTAATATAGTTATTATTAACTTAATAGTTATCACTTTTGGTGTGAACAGGCTTTTATTGTGGTTGCGTGTGTGTCTTCAGAGACTGAGTCGTATCATTGGGATGGCCATCAAAGAACATCTTGGGTGGAAGGTGGACCTGAGAGAGCCTGTTCTTGAGGTATGCACACTCACTTAATAAAATAAGTTCATAAACACATACTAAACCACATGAATTCAAATGTTCATGCATAAAGCATATACTGCAAAAACAATACTACCTTTTAAATGTTACAGTTCTCTTTGTTGTCTTTTTGTGTTACTAGGTGAATGTGTATTTAAGCGATGACCATTGCGTTGCAGGTATCCCTCTTTTGAAGTAAGTATCTTTACATACCGTATAACATTTGAAAGTCTACCAACTTAAGATCTAATTCAGTGTGTGTGGTTTCTTCAGGCATCCTTTGGCCAGTCGTTCTTATATGAAACACAACGGGTTGCGTTCTACAATAGCCTGGGCCATGACCTCTCTTTGCCCTAAACAGGTGAGGTCCAGAATGAAGTTTAAAGAGGCAAATGCTCACACACATGGTAGAATCATTAAACTAGCAGCATTAAAACAGTATATCCAGTTTCTTGGGGTGAGGGGTGGGAAAATAATTTATACCTGGCAAGTCCTTATCTTGACAAGAAAACTGAAAGAAAATGTGTATTTGGCTTGACATGTCAAATATACATTACCGTTCTAAACTTTGGGGTTGGCAAGATTTTAAAATGTTTTTGAAAGAAGTCTCTTATGCTCACCAGTTTGATCAAAAATACAGTAAAAACAGTAATATTATTACAATTTAAAATTAGTGTTTTCTATTTTGATATATATTTAAATTAAATATGATATAACATACTGTGATGGCAAAGCTGAATTTTCAGCATCATTACTCCAGTCTACGTGTCACGTGATCTTTCAGAAATCATTCTAATATGATGATTTGGTGCTCAAGAAATATTTATTATACAAACCATTAATTAAATATTTTTTGTGGCATCTGTGGTACGTTTCACAAGAAAGTTCAAAACAACAGTGTTTAAATGTCTTTCTAATTCTAATGAATTATAAATACTTTTTTAAATATAAAGATATAATATTTTGAGTTATACATCATATAATTTCATATTAAAGATCAAATTCAAAATCAAAATTAATATTAATACTTTAATATTAAAGGGATAGTTCACCCAAAAATGAAAATTCTTTCATCATTTAAGAAGATATTTTAAAGAATGTCGGTGACTGAACAGTTGATGGAACTCAGTTGACTTCCATAGTATTTTTTTCCAATACTGTGGAAGTCAATGGCAGCTGTCAACTGATTGGTTACCCATATTCTTCAAAATATCGTCTTTTGTGTTCAGCAGAAGAAATTAATTCATACAGGTTTGGAACAATTTGCAGGTGAGTAAATGAGTAAATGATTTTTGGATGAACTATCCCTTTAAGTAACACAATTTTTAATAGTTTTTGTGCTCTTTTCTGTCTTTTTCTCCACAGCTGAATGATTGTGTGATTTTAGACCCAATGTGTGGAGTTGGAGCTGTGTTGTTGGAAGCAGCTCAGGAGTATTCTGTACGTAAACACACCACGCCGAACTCCACATGCAGCTCTTTACACACAGAATTGACGTCTGACTGTATACATTGTGCGTGTGTGTTCAGAACGCTGTATTTCTAGGCATGGATACAGACACGTCACAGTTGCAGAAAGCTACAGAGAACTTGAAAGCATCTGGAATGGAAGGAAGAGTGCAGCTACTTCGTTCCTCTGCCATGGGTTTGGACAAACTCTCTCCTCTTTCATCCTCACTGACCCCGTTTAGTCAACATCTATTATTAAAATTTGTCTCGGGTGATAAGTATACAAGTGGACAGCGATAACTACAGATGTAAATGGGGTAGAAAACATTTAGTGAATGAGTCAGGAATGCATGTAGATGAGGGAGTGAATGAACAGTGCTCTCTTCCACTCTTATTACCCACAACCGAGGTGCCATTGAGCAAGGCACCTAACCCCAACTCACTCCCTGGGCGCCGCAGCTCCGGGTGTGTGTTCACACGGTGTCTGTTCAATATTCCCTGCTGTGTGTGCACTTGGACGGGTGAAATGCAGAGCACAAATTCCGAGTATGGAACATCATACTTGGCTATATGTCACTTCACTTTTCACTCACTTTTAAAATCAGCATGAAATGGAAGTTGCGATAGTCTTTTTCTTTGCTATTGTGATGGATATCCAAGTGAAATGGCTTCTTGAACAAGAAAAAAAATGTAGGGCGGGACTTGATTTTGTTCTTTGGGAATTAATTGGATAGTTGTGGTTTGCTTTTGATGTGATCTCATGTGAGTGACACACCAGTTAACATATCATCAGAAGAGATGTCGCTGCAAAAGGGAGGGGAAGTTTTTTTGATTAAAGATTATGTGGGAACATAAAAAAATAATGATGCACACGGATAAATCATTTATAATAGAACAAAATAAAATAAGAATTGTTGATTTTGATTTCATGGTGACTTTATATACATCCTGACACGCCCTGACAACTGCAAAGCACTGCCTACCTGCACTAAAACAATAATTTTCTTGGAAAGAAAAGAGCCATATCTCCTTCATTTATTAAGATATTTTTTCTGTTCCTCAGAAATCCCTCTTGCAAATGGGGTGGTTGATGCTGTGCTCTGTGATGTTCCATTTGGCAGGAAGTTCAGCTGCAGCTCTGACATGTCAACTGCCCTGCCACACTTACTGAGAGAAATGGAGAGGTGCATTCTTTGTGCATATGTGTATTGGTTCTCTGCCAGTTTCTATGCTTTTGGGCTGTAGTTTTATAGTCATTGTGTTTTTCTTTCTGCAGGGTAATTCGTGTTGGTGGACATCTTGTTCTGTTGCTGAGTTTGCAGCTTTCTGCACAGCTTAAGAAGACCATTTGCACACACAAGCACGACCAACACTTAAACTCCTCAGACACAAACAATGCTCACACTGACCCCTCAAGCACACACAATGACAGCACAGCCACACCAAAAACCTTAACGTTTAACAAATCAAATTCTGAAACATCAAAAACACCGTTATTACTCAGCTCATTACAAGCACAGAGGACACACAAGGTTAGTCTGGGCAGTACAGACGCATTTATACACACCTACACCAAAATACAAACTCAAGCACACTCGCACTGAAATAAGTTCACCCTGAAATGCTTGTGGACAGTCAGAATTAACAACAAATGACCAGGATGCTAATAAAATCTATTTAAAAGATCTTTATATTGTCTTTTATTAAAAATAACTTTACAACTAATTTAAGTGATTGTAATACGATTGTGGTGTGTATGGATGTGAGGTGTGCACATTATTCAAATGTAGACTTTTTTTTACGTTTAAGTTTTTCAGCTAATTTTTTTTTTCAATTACTGAAAACAACAGCTGTCCTTGACATGTTCCTTTTATCAAAAACTAGTCTCAAATTTAAACAATAGGCTATCCCCCGGTTTCACAGACAAGATTTAAGCTAATCCCAGACTAAAATGCATGTTTGATATGTTTTAATTGAAAGCAACTTTCACTGACACATCTTAAAATAGGTCAGTGTCATTGTTTTGTCTCAAGATGCGCACACCCCTAATTACTGGTTAAAGTTATTTAAGCTACTTAAATATCCTAATTGAACTAAGGCCTAATCCTGGTTTAATCTAAACCTTGTATGTGAGGCCAATATCTATTATAATTTAAAACTGTTATGTTTTGGTTTAAAAATAAGTTGATTGGAAAAATATGCTTGTGCTACCTTTCTTTAAATAAATAAAAATTTATTATTTGGTTAGATATTTGCTATCTACTAAAATAACTTTGATGCATTTTAAGCGTGGCTTACGTTTTCAAAATCTTTCTGGTTTGTTATATGCACAAATTTCTCTCCATCTTCAGTGCGTGTGCTGTGACACTTTGCGAGCGTGTCCGGCGCAATACGCATGCGCAGGAGGCCATGTTGTTGTAGTTCGGTGAGACTGGACCGTCATATCTCTCCGTTACTGAATGTCTCTGCGATCATCACCCCCCTCCCGTTTTTGACACCGGGGACACGTACATAAACCGGAGGCGCAAACGGTGACTTGCACAATGAATTTAAGCTTGGATCTGTCGCGCAGAAACCCACAGGAAGACTTTGAGCTGATCCAGAGGATCGGGAGCGGAACCTATGGAGATGTGTACAAGGTAGAGATCAACTGGGTATCACAAACTAGAAAGCTACCGACCTAGACTGCATTTTTGGGCATCACATACGTTTTCCAAACGGTCCGAATGCCCCTATGGTGCCCCAAAATGCTGTCTAGGTAGGCAGCTCACTAGGGATTAAGACGCAGCCACATAACTGACCAATGTAACCAGTGTAAGCGGGGACAACAGATGTGTGTTTATGCTGGACCACAGTATCTGTGTTTTGTAGCAATTTTGCGCCTCGCATATGGTGTAATAATATCCCGAAAGGCTCTAGAGAGCTTTGGCTCTAGAGATCTTTGTTTCCATAATGCACAGGGCCTAGCAGGTCTGTTTCACCCGAGAGAGCCAAAGCAGGGCTGTCAAACTCAAAGTCCTGCATCTCTTTATGTGACATAAACAAAGGCAAGAATAGACCAATATGCTGCAAAGAGACTGTGCAGTGACAGATGGTCACTACTAAGGGGTGTTGCAAGGTGTTTAGTATCTAAGGGGGAGGGCAAGTGCAATCATCTTCTTGAGAAACATTAAATGTGTCTGACTTCCTCTGGTGACAGGAAGTGGCTGAACTTTAAACTGCAAGTGTGTGAGTGTGTTTGCCCACAACTATGTCCATCCTGTTTGTTCGTAATTGTTCCCTCTTCCTGGTGTTTTACAGTGTGTGTGGGTTAGAGTGTGTGTTGGGTGTATGCCATGTAATTCATGCACGTTCACTCCAGAGCCTTGTAGGTGGAGAATGAATGGGTTCATCTGACATGTCTAAAATGTAGGACCAGAATAACAAAACCGTCAAGCAAAATAATAATAGAGAGCAGACGTGAAATTGGACTTCGGCTCTACCCAGTGGTGTGAAAATATGAGCGTTTCACAAATTCAGTTAACTTTCTATTAGTTGGTAATAAAATCTGGTTTATTATTGCAATGTAATTATTTGATTATGTATGTTCCTCCTACTTTTTACTAAAAACTATTTTAATAAAAAAGCATTCACAGCCCTGAGCTTATTTATTACAGAACAGTGAAATGCCTCACTGTGATTGGAGAGGCCCTGTGCAAGTGTGTGTGCGCATGTGAGAGTTATTTGATGTTCTCCTTGTCCTACTTATGACAGCCATCACAGCGCTGTGAACATCAACACACACATTTCAGCTGCCTCTGTTCCATATTACTTGGAATGCTGAATTAAATTCTGATAAAATGTTGGAAAATCTCCCCTTCTCTTTGTGTCTCTCTGATGACATCATCCTCACTTCTGTTTGGCAAACAGATGTCTCTCAGTTCAGTTTTATAGATGAGGCCTTTGTGTGTGTGTTTGTGCGTTAACTTGCGAGAGAACATGCAAAATACTGTGGATGTGTATTCTAGAAAATCCTGAAAAATATTTCTTTACTGATATACATTCAAAGCAAAAATTATTCAGACCAGATATCATTTTTTACTAGTGGGTGCAGGACACTATAGTTCATTTATAGGTAATTTATGTAATTGAGGATAGCAAAATAAAGTAAACTGTGAACTATTATACCCAAAAATTCTTCATACAGTGGACTACCAATAAAATTGATAAAACATATGGGACCAAAATTATTCAGACACTTTGACCTGACCATATTTTGCTTAAAATGTTACCTCAGTGATTTAGCATTAAGCTTGCTAGTAGAAGTAGAAACCCGGTTAGTATATTCCAATTATCATATTCCAATTACCCCCCCCCCCATGTCCCCCTGAGACGAGAGAATTATGCATTTTATTTCTGAAAAAAAAAATCCTCCGATGACACAAATATCGTCATTTTGCGTTATCAGAGGATTTTTTGGCCAGAGCCTAGAGACTACAGCCAGTATAAGGAACTGTTCCGCATGTTTTCAACCTGCCCACAGGGAGGTGGTATCTCACCCACAGAATGTAAATGCGCTTGGCTCGACCTCTGGCATTCATAACCACGGTGGGCAAGTGATAACCAGTAGCCGTGGCTTTGGAAGTGGCCTCGTTGGGCAGCGGAAGCAAGAGCATTCTGGGAGTTGTTGTCTTTCATCCAAATGAGGCAAAAATACATGTTCTGTCTTTTATCAGTCTAGAAGGCACCAAATTCAAAAATAATTTCACATTTCTAATAACATAAATTACATAAATAATTACATAAATAACCCAGTTTAAATACACATTCATCTTTCCAGTGCTGAAGTACCCCTTTAGGTGTTTTTTCTTTAATTGCTAATGTGACCTTTTACACCACAAAATTAAGCATTGCTTGGTAATTGGTTGACCTAAATTGGTATTACCTTTCTATCAAAGCTATCTGACATTATCACGGTGAATTTGTTCTGACACAGTTTTACTCTGAGTTCTTGTCATACTTTATTAAACTGTAATAATGTGAGAAAATGTTGAAGGTGTCTGAATACATTTTGGTTTGACTGTATATACACACTAGCGTTCAAATGTTTAGGGTCAGTAAGATTTTTTTTCTGTTTTTGAAAGAACTTTCTTATGCTCACTAAATTTGATAAACATTTATTTGCATTACATTTATTTATACATTTATTTGCATTTATTTGATAAACGGATTAACTTAAATGTTAAATAATATTCAAATTTTTCTATTTGAATATATTTTAAAATGTAATTTATTCCTGTTATGGCAAAGCTAAATTTGCAGCCGCCATTACTCCAGTCTTTAGTGTCACATGATCCTACAGAAATCATTTGAATAAGCTGATTTTGTGCTTAAGAAACATTTAATATGGTCAACCATGTTTTTTTGTTTACTAGTCTACATCAACCTTCTTATTGGATTGTAAACTATTTCTCTTCTCAAATATTCTTAAGTTATTTTATTTTCCAAAATAATGTATAATAATGTATAAAAATAAACATGTATAGTAGTTAATTTTAATAATTAAATACAATTATTAAATAGTATTTTCTGCTCTCAGCATTAGCCACTAGTTAAAATACTTTCTCCAATGCCAGCTTAATGTTCAGAGAGAACTATATGTATTCCAATTATGTGTTATTTTTTCCAAAATATCGCAACAACTTAGCTTTGAACATTGCTTTTTGTTTTTGCAGTCAACAGTAATCAACAAGTAGGACCGTCTGTATGTCCAAACGATGGTAGATGGGAGGACTAGTGGTGCAGAAATTGCAAACTTCTTTTGCAATCTTTAATTGTTGCAGCAGATTGATGTTTAAATGTGGGTCTGATCCATACAGCATGTATAATAATTATATCTAATGGATTTAATAATGAGTAGAGCAACTATAAGATCAGTGAGTTAGCATTTGGCATTAGCACTTGAATGTGTTATTGTACGCATGTTGGGCTTATGGAATCACAGCTCTAATGCTCTTCTTTTCCAGGCTCGTAATGTCAGCACTGGAGAACTGGCTGCTATCAAAGTCATCAAACTAGAACCAGGTAAGCCAGCGCTGCTGCACACACAGTGCTGTTTAACCACCGGTACTTAGTGCCCTATCACTATCCATCTATACTTCAATAGTTAAATATTACAAGTATGGTGTGTTCATGCATTGTAATGGTGTGAATGTGCATGCATTGCAAATACAGGCAGTGTGATCACTCAATTTTGAGCACAGAACTCAAAATGGAGTTTTCCATTCCATTCTGTTTTCATCAGTTTCAGTTTCCAACATGGAACTGTTTCCATGTTTCAGTTTGCAACATTGCTTCATTTTCCAACTTTTTTACTGAAGTATTTTGTGAATTGATTTGATTTGCAGGAGAGGACTTTGACGTGGTGCAGCAGGAGATTATTATGATGAAAGATTGTAAACACTCAAATATTGTTGCATATTTTGGCAGTTACCTCAGGTACATGTACACACATGCAATCAAACGCCCTTGTGTCTCTGGCTTCAATTAATATGTTTTATTCAGTGTATAATGTAATACAGGAGAATCTGGTTGTTCATTAAATGTCAGCAGTTTTTTTTTCTTTCCTTTTTGCAATTAACACTGTTATGTTTTACTAGCATTAAACTAACGTTCAAAAGTTTGGAGTCAGTGAGATTTGTTTTTTGTTTTTCCTGAAAGAATTGATTTGATTTGCAGGAGAGCACTTTGACGTGTACTTTGTTTTCAGCAAGGACACATTAATTTGATAAAAAAAATAAAGACATTTCTAATGTTACAAAAGATTTAAATTTCAAAGAATCCTAAAACCTGTTTCTTGAGCAGCAAATCAGCATATTAGAATAATTTCTGATGGATCACGTGACTGAAGACTGAATTAGACTGAAGACTAATTATGCTGAAAATTCAGCTTTGCCATCACAGGAATACATTAAATTTTAAAATAAATTACAATAGAAAACCGTTATTTAAAATATTTTGCAATATTCATATTTTTTTCTGTATTTTTGATAAAATGAGCATAAGATGAGCATAAGATACTTCTTTCAAAAACATAAAACAAATTGTACAGAGCCCAAACCTTTGAATGGTAGTGTATATTCTGTTTCTCTCTTTTTAATTGTTGATATTTTTCACTACCTGTTGAAGTACATGTCACAACCCAACATGCACCTCTTTTAAGCTGTTGAGGCCAGAAATGGTTTGACAAGACTTGATAATTGATGCCTTAATATCCCTGTTTCAGGAGAGATAAATTATGGATCAGCATGGAATACTGTGGTGGAGGCTCGCTCCAGGATATATACCATGGTAAATATTGTTACCAATTCCAAAACATTATAATGCATTTATCATCTTGAGCTGTTCTCTTATATACATGTATATCTTTGTCTTCAGTTACCGGGCCGTTGTCAGAATCCCAGATTGCATATGTATGTCGGGAGACCCTGCAGGTATATACACACATTTACTAATGTGTAAAAGTACTTATGTGTGACAATTTTGAATGATTAAATTGGTAATGTGGATTTTTTTGTTCATGTCAGGGTGTTTACTATCTCCATAACAAAGGCAAGATCCACAGAGATATAAAGGTACAAACTGGACTTTCAAATACAATTAAATCTCACTTTAAGGAATGGCCTTCTTCTCTGTGTTGACAATTATCACTCATGTCCTACTTGACGGATGTTATAATGCAAAAATAACAGATCAATTAAGTGTCTTTTTGGAAAATGCCATTCCTGACAACATGGAAATGTCAGGGAATTAAATTTTTTTTAAATCATGGACATTTTAAATTAATATTCAGTATTTGTTCAATTAATTGGTCAAACTTTTTCTCAAATTGGTCTAAATGATTCTGAATCAAATTAATAGGATTCGTTATCTTTCAAAATCGCTCACTGTGGCTCTACTCTTGTTTTGTAGGGCGCAAATATATTGTTGACGGACAATGGCTACGTTAAGCTAGGTAAAAAAAAAGTTATATGAATGACTTGGGAGTTTTTATTTAAGCATAACTATTGAATTCTTCTCTCACACCTTTCGTTTGTCTCTCTCCAGCTGATTTTGGAGTTTCGGCTCAGATATCAGCCACTTTAGCAAAGAGAAAGTCCTTCATCGGAACTCCATATTGGTATGTCAGTCCTATTTTGTCTCTTGTGTGATAGGATTCTATTTTTAAAAGACTGATTTTAGTCATTGCACTGTAGTCACATATATATCATTTCTTTCTTTATATGTCTTTCTCTGCAGGATGGCACCTGAGGTGGCCGCAGTCGAGAGGAAAGGGGGCTACAATCAGCTGTGTGATATTTGGGCCGTTGGCATCACAGCTATTGAGCTGGCAGAGTTGGAGCCGCCAATGTTCGACTTGCACCCCATGAGGTGTGTGTCCTATGTCTTCCATCATGAGCAGTTCATTGCTGCACAATGGGTGTCAGATTCTGCTAAATGATTGCATCATTTCACAGTTAATATATATTACACAGGACATATTTAGGATGTTGACACTAGCTTTCTCCCTCTTTTCCATGTTTGTCTTACTTTGGTCCTCTCTGTTGTGTTTCCCCTTTAGAGCACTCTTCCTAATGACCAAAAGCAGTTTCCAACCCCCTAAGCTGAAAGACAAAGTTAAGTGGTAAGTAAATTATTTAAAATATAACTCCTAACCAAAAGGTCATTCATCTAGAAAAGTATTCCTACTTCAAAAAAAGATGATTTATCGCTCAAAATCTAAATGAAGAGATATTTGCTTATTTCAATTCTAAGTTTGTTACTATAACGGCAAACTATTCAAATGTTAGTTACATTTTTTTCATTGTTTTCTGTGGTAAACAACACAAATGTAGTCAATAGAGCTTTTCTTTACGTTTGAAAAACTCTTCTGGTTTGCTTTGGTTCATGAAGGACAAATAATTTCCATCACTTTGTGAAAATGGCTTTGACCAAAAATCCCAAGAAGAGACCAACGGCTGACAGAATACTGCAGGTAATCTGCCCTTCCTTTAGAGAACATATATGATTGCCTCCATTGAGCCACCATTGCTCAATAATGTTTCATTGCATCACTTCAATTTTTGCAGCACCCGTTTGTTACTCAGCCGCTTAGCCGGACTCTTGCCATTGAGCTACTGGACAAAGCCAACAACCCTGACCACAGCACACACAGTGATGCAGAAGAGGATGACCTTGACCCAGAGGTAACTCCATATATTTGACTTTTTCTTTACACTTTAACCAGTGGGAAACCATGTTAGGGTTTTAAACTGAGATGAACTGATTTTTGAATTGGTTGTTTCTTTAGATGTAGATCCTAAGTGAGGGCAGACAGTTGGCTCTGCCAGCTGCCAGGTACAAGTGTGTCCAGTTACCAATGCTGCAGTGTGCATATGCGATTGTGTGTGTATATGACCGCATGTGAGTTTATTGGTATTAACACGTAACGGCAGTGGCTTGCGGTGTTGTCTTGAGGAAAGATTAGGGTCTTGTAACGGATATTCAGAAAAGGTGTGCATACAACTAAGCCTTTTTAGCTTTCAAGATTTAAAACTTTACTTGTGGTTTCTTTGTTTGCAGTCTCCCGTGTCTGTTCCACATCGAATCCGCTCAGCTAGCAGGAGCTCACGTGATGGAAAGACTCTGTCTGAGATTAACTGTAAGTCATGTGTCAAGCAGCCCTCGACTCACTGAACTGAAATAAACACAAGAATTATCAGAATACTTATAAGCACAAAAAGAAATCTGAAGTCTGTGTGTGGCCCTCTTCCAGTTGATAAGGTGAAGTTCGATCCACCTCTGAGGAAGGAGACCGAACCGCATCATGAGATGGTTTGTGACACTCTGTCATTGATTTATTGTCATTTAGTCCGTTTGTTTGAATGACTTGTCTGACTGTCTTTTTGATTCATGTAGGATCTGCCATTAGAGCCCCAAAGCATTCTGGGAAATAACAAGTGAGTGTTTTATTCTTTGTTTGTGAGTAAAAAATGTATAAATTAATAAGAAATAGTCTTAGACTTATCGACCTCATTGATCAACTAGTCAGTTGATAGAAGACTAGTCTAAACCCTTCCCTAGATTAAAATGGCAAAACTGAAATTGAATTAATAAAGAATTGTCTAAAACTAGTTTACCTGACTAATCAAATTGTTGGTTGTTGGATTACTAGTGGACTATGCATCCATTGTGACCAATCCCTAATTTAAAAAACAAAATCGAAATTAGAAATGTCTAAAACTAGCCGGTCTCGATAATCAGTTGTTGGTCAACTAGTCTTCCATCATGACTCATCTATAGTTTCAAAACTAAAAATAAAGAAAGAAATTAGAGAAAGATAACCTGTCGACCTCACTAATCAACTAGTTTTGTTGTTGGATGACTAGTTGACTAGTCGCTCGTCAATTTGGTGTTGCAACCCATCCCAAGTTTATACTAATATGTTTGTGTACATATATAACAAGTTCTCTCTTTTATTCATTATTTTTCAGGAGTCTGTTAAAATCTGTAGCTGAGGAGCTCAATCAAAGGTACAGCCCCTCCCACTGTCACTTTTGATTTGTCAGCCAACCTGCTATGCAAATTAATCACCTCTGCAGTCTCATCTCCTCTGCTTGGCACTGAGAAGCTCTTACTGCTGAGAGTGTGTGTGTGCGTTCTCTGCATTCTTCTCTGGCTGCTATACCTTCTTAGCCTCACCCTCTTCATCTCTCTCAGGGGTCATGTGACACATTTAGAGGATGAGGAGGAGGATGAAGGTGATGATTTGCAGTAAGTGAGAGGAAGATGTAATGTGAGATGTGTATCGTTCAAAAACACCTGTGATCATCCGTGATTTCCTGTCTGTGTTCCCGGATGTGAGATTGATGGATGTGCTTGGTTTGTTTTGTAGTGTGTCTGGTTTGAAGTTGCTTGCTGGTGCACAAATGCATGATCCTTGTGAAAATATGCATTTGTGTTTGCTTTTATGAATTTATGAGTTTATGGTTAGCTACGACCATATTAAGTATGTATTTTGCTTTATTAGATGGTTGGACGTATTAATGTTTAATGGGATATTGCAATTTGTCAGTGCACATAATTTATTTTTGTCATGAGCTTTCATAATCATTACTCAAAAACATTGATTTGCCCTTCCCCTGGCAACAAAAACGACAACAATCCAATCAATTCCTGATGGACAAAATCAAGTCAAATCAAGTCCTCATTTGAAAAGCTGTTTAACTCTAATATACGTCACAATTTCTGTTTCATGCCTACTTCAATACAATTGCATATACTATTACTTTTCTACACTATAAGAGTTAAAATTTTTGTCTGCCAGACGATAAAATGGGCAAAAAAAATCCCATAGATTTACTTTGAAGGAGGAAGCCGGGTATCGTAAAAAGATTTAGGACTGGATTTTATTTGAATGTAAGCAACCACATATCGATCACTTAGAACACCCTAACAAGCACCTAACATAGCAACACCCTGGCAACCACAAGAACACCCTAGCATTGTGGCGATTAGTTTTGCTGGGACAAGCACCACTCACATTTTCTACTCACAAAATCTAGTTATAAAAATCTATTACAGTGAATGAATTATTGTGTATGTTTTGTGTTGAATCTGATTAGTGTTTCAGTCATGGAATTTGATCAGACATTTGTTTTGGTTTGTTTAATAAGTTGTTGATGAGCACAAGACATGCAGAAACACTTTTATTTTCAGTCATGTTGAATGATTGAAGCTGAGGACAATTCCACATTGTGTTAGAGTAAACTCTAAGAAGTTAATAATATTCCCAACCTCTGCTCTGGATTAGGTAGATTAGACTTGAGCATATTTAGCACTATTTTTGTGTGTCTTGTGTCCACATGACCATTCTTGCTTGCCGGTAATAATTCTTTACTGTTTTTGACGTTGTACATGGTCTCTTTCTTCATCTGATTGTATCCCTGTATGCGTTTCCACTGTCAAAAGAAACTGTGCCATTGGTCCTTGCGTCCTTTTGTGTTACCACGTCTTGATTGGCAGTGTGACTATAAATCATTACAATATGCTCTTGTGCGTCTATGCCTACAGCTGTAACTCCACTTCAACCATGAGACCTAAAGTACCACCTCCTTTGCCACCCAAGGTAAAAGATACACATACACTTCTCTGTCTCACAGACTTTTGACTGAATGTGTAACTCATACGCTTTCTCTTTATTACTTCTTAGCCGAAGCTTCTGTCTCCTGCACAGAGCAGTACCGCCTCAGAGGACAATACCGGAGAAGGGACCATTAAACGTTGTCCAGCTTCTGCAAGCTCCACCCCTCATGTTCGGCCTGCTTCCTGTGTGCCCCCCAGACCGCCACCTCCTCGCCTGCCCCCACACAGGCGTAGTAGTCTAGGTAACAAACCATCTGAACTCGTTCAGACAGAGCCAGCAGGGGATGATGGGATTTATAGGTTCTGGGAATGGCTTCATGCAGAACAACAAGAACTACAAAGTAAGCTAAGCACCGCCCACTTGAGCGTGCTCTCTTGTGATTGGTAGACAGCCATGCCAGTCTTCCTCTGTTCCTTGTGCTTTTGAATACTGACATTTTGGCATTAGTTCAGTCCCACAACATAGATAGCTGTAGCTTTACTGTAGTTTAGTTGAGAGCTACTTAGTGTGGCCTAGTAGTTAGAATGTGTTGTTTTACAATTCATTAACAATTAACTTAATGAATTATGCAAATAAGGTAACAAACATGCCCATGCTGTATCAGCTCTTTAAAATGAAGAAAGTGTTTGACTAAATCGTGCATCTGGATAAATGCCCAGTTATGATTCTCTTCACCATTATTTGATCATTTGATGAATTACCACTGCATTAATAGAAAATGTACACAAATTGCTTTCTGCAGGCAGTAACAGTGCAACCAAAAACAGCCAAATAGCTATGTTTTTCAAATAGACGCCCGTCTGTATTGAGCCTAATTTACATAGGTGTGTCTTTGTTAATTGGAAGTGATTTCAGTTTTCAAAGGACAGATGATACAATGTGAGTGTTTATGTGCAGGTAATGGAGTTTCTGTTCAGGAGAATGGAGATAAAGAAAAACTGGCCTCCCTTCCCTCATCTAGTCTAAAGGTATGATTCATCTCCTTGTGGTTATTTTGATTAACTTTTATGTTTTTTAATATATAAAATGTTCCTTTTTATTTAATGTTTCCTAATTTTATTCAAAAAAATAACATAGAAATTCATCAAAATGGTTCAGATGCCCAGTAAGGGAGATGTCTCTGCCTCTTTCATTATGTTGTTGTTATAATTAGGGTTGTTCCGATTCCCTGATTAAACAAGGAAAAACTATTTAATAAATCATATGCTGCTCTAATAAACCGTGATGGCATCTTACAGATTTTATCTCTTTCTCTATTTGTAGCTTCCGTTTTGTAATGGCCTCCCACCAACCCCTAAAGTACATGTGAGTCATCCAGCTCTCCCTCTTTCTGTTACTTTATCTTGCTATATCTTTTTCATACACACTATAAGACACTGAAAATATCGACACACCTGTATGAAAAACAGATATCATAGTAACTACATTTGGACCATTCAAACTCAGCTCTGTTGCCATGATGTTGATCTTTCTTTCTGCTCTGCAGATGGGAGCTTGTTTCTCTAAAGTGTTTAATGGCTGTCCCCTGAAGATTCACTGTGCCTGCTCTTGGATAAACCCAAACACCAGGGGTGAGAAACAGCACAGGCAGAGCTCAGGCATTCTCAAATCAAATGCTTCTTACATAATTATGGTTCTTGTCAGTTTTATGAGATTCTCTTGTGACTCATTTTCAGATGAGTATTTGATTTTTGGTGCAGAGGAAGGAATTTATACCCTCAATCTGAATGAAATTCATGAGAGCTCCATGGAACAGGTCAGGAATAACTTTGACGGGCAAAATAGCTAAACATGTTTTTGCATTTAGCACTTTGAATATATATATATATTATACACCAATGAGCCAAAACATTATACTGTTGGTCCTCATGTGTGGCCAAAACAGCGCAGACTCGCCAAGGCATGGACTCTACAAGACCCCTGAAGGTGTCTTGTGGTATCTGGCACCAAGACCTTAGCAGCAGATCCTTCAAGTCCTGTAGGATCCAAGGTGGAGCCGCCATGGATTGAACTTGTTGGTCCAGCACATCCCACACATGGATTGAGATCTGGGAAATTTGGAGGCCAGGGCAACACCTTGAACTCTTCATCAGGTTTCTCAAACCATTCCTGAACAATGTGTGCTGTGTGACCATTTCCACCAGGGAACACCACTTTGATGAAAGGGTGTACTTGGTCTGCAAAAATGTTTAGGTAGGTGGTATCAAATTTAGTCCACATGAATGGTGGAGCCAGGGTTTCCCAGCAGAACATTGCCAAGAGCATTACCAACCCCCCAACACGCTTCTTGTCGTCCCACAGTGCATCCTGGTGCTATCACTTCCCCAGGTAATCGCTGCACACGTACACGGCCGTCCACGTGATGTAAAAGAAAATTGGACCCATCGGACCAGGCAACCTTCTTCCACTGCTCCAAGGACCAGTTCCAACGCTCGTGTGCCCATTGAAGGCGCTTTCGACAGTGGACAGGCGTCATCACAGGCACTCTGATTGATCTGCGGCTACGCAACCCCATATGCAGCAGAATGTGATGCACTGTATGTTGTGACACATTCCTTCCATAACCATCATTACAATTTTGTGCCGTAGTAGACCTTCTGTTGGCTCAGACCAGACGGGATAGCCTTTGTTGTCCTTGTGCATTGATGAGCCTTGGGCGCCCAACACCCTGTCGTCGGTTTGTGGTTTGTCCCTCCTCGGACCACTGTTGGTAAATACTCACCACTGCTGACCGGAAGCAAACCATAAACCTTGCCGTTTCAGAGATACTCTGACCCAGTCGAGTTGCCATAACAATTTGGCCCTTATCAAAGTCCCTCAGCTCTTAATTCCTACCCATTTCTCCTGCATCAAGCATGTTTGTTACCATTACGAGAACTGATTGTCATAATGTTTTGGCTCATCAGTGTAATATATATGTGTGTGTGTGTGTGTGTGTGTGTGTGTATGTATATATGATTTTTTTTTTTTTTTCATTGAATCACATGCAGCTGGTTCCACGGAGGTGCACATGGGTGTATGTAATGAACAACTGGCTACTTTCTATATCAGGTGAGATAAAATCAATAAGGAAAGGATATTTTAATGCTTTAGCTTTATCATAATGTAATTCTATGCACGTGTGTGTGTGTGTTCCACAGGTAAAGCATCTCAGCTGTACTCTTACAACCTGACGGGCCTCTTTGAGCAAGCTCGACAGATGCAGAAGTTACCTGTTGCCATACCAACACATAAACTCCCTGACAAAATCATCCCACGGTATGATTCAGACTAATCTAAAACAATTTATTCTGTTATATTTCATATTTTCATTCAAGTGAAATGCACATCCTATTCAATTTCACCATTTTGCATTTTAGTCATGGTGTAATGCCTTTCTTTCAGAAAGTTTACCGTGTCCAATAAAATACCAGATACAAGGGGTTGTCAGAAATGCTGTGTAGGTCAGTATAGATGCATTCTTATGTTCTGTGTTGAAATGCCTACCAAATTGTATGATCAGAACACTGCACATTTGTTAGGATTTGCACATAAATAGTAAATATTCTCAACATGCTTTTGTATTTGTATGTATAGTGCGAAACCCATACACAGGTCATAAGTACTTATGTGGAGCTTTCCAGTCCAGCGTAATGCTGTTGGAATGGGTGGAAGCCATGCAGCGCTTCATGCTGATAAAGGTAAGTGAGATGTTGTGAAACACAATTCCAATCTATCTATACATCTACAGTATCTAGTATAATCCTGTGTGTTTGTGTCTGTCCAGAGCATAGACCTCACCCTGCCGTGTCCATTAGAAGTCTTTGAGATGTTGGTGGTTCCTGAGCAGCATTATCCAGTGGTTTGTGTGGCAGTCAGTAAAGGAAGCCACCCTGATCAGGTGGTCACATTTGGCACCGTTGATCCCAATGCTGCCACCCCCGCGTTCACAGAGTCAGGTCAGTATCACAGAGTCTCACTGTGTTCAAATCTTAATCAGATTTTGGTTTGGATTGCTAAAACAAAATGTTTGGAGCTTTTAGACTGTTGCTTGTATGAACCCTTGTTGTGTTATGTGTTTCCAGAAACACCTCAGACATGTGTCATTCATGTAACTCAGCTGGAGAGAGACACAGTCCTTGTGTGCTTAGATCGTAAGTAAATAAAATATATTTATTTTTATTATAATGAATAATATAATATTTATGGAAAAAAATTATATTTAAAATAATATTCAATTTAAATATAAGAGCAATAATAATGAAATGCATATTATTTACATTTTGTAATATGTATATATTTATATACAACAATTAATATTATTTGGAAGACTTGATTTTACTAATTATAATTGTTTTATAAAAGCAACTGTGTGTTAAAGGTAAGGGATAGTTTTAGGCACAGTGTGGGTTAAAATCACTTACATTAACCTGATATAGAGTGGTGCAGGTATGATGTCACTTTGTAAGCCAAAACGTGGAGTTAGCATTTTACCACTTCCGGTGCCATCGTCCCAAAGTCAATGGGTTTTTTGAATGGGTTTTTGGTTAAATGGCTGAAATAAGGTTTGTGGTGAACACAAGATACTTTCACGTTTATTCTACAACATAAAATACATCAGTATTACCCCACTCGTGATTTTTTTAAGCCGTTATATGTCTTGAAAAAGGCAGTTGCTAACAACTGGCTAAATGGGACTACAGAGGCACCGTGGGACCGTGGTTAATAGCCTGTTAATAGCCTACCTTCAGCTTTTTACTTCTAGTGACTGCATTTAGGCTTCAGAATTCATAAAAGTTGTCTATAAATTGTTGATCACAGAGCTTGTTTTTTGCTCAAATCTGAAAGCCTTTGGAAAACTCCTATTGGGTTTTTGTCGAGGGAACCAGTGTGATGCTAAATGCCAGTTGGCCTACAAAGTGATGTCATACCTGCACCACTCTAATGCCTCCTGTTGAAGTTATCATGGTTGCTGAATTCACACAGGATTTATTTCGAAATTTGCCAGCACCTGTAGCACAGATTCATGTTCAAACAAGCATTTGCACAGGATCTTGATTTTTTCTTCTTCTCCATCCATCAGTTCCATCTCTGGGAAGTCATCACTGCATTATAATTTGTTTCTATGTTTTGCAGGGTGTATAAAGTTGGTGAATTTACAGGGCAGGTTAAAATCCAACCGGAAGTTGTCAACTGAGCTTACGTTTAACTTCCAGATTGAGGCAATAGGTAAGAACTAAATTAAGTTTTAAATTAAGTTAAAGGTGCACTATGTAAAAAAATATCCAAAAACCACTAGGCCAGTGTTATATATTTTGTTCAGTTAAGTACTTAAAATATTCCAAATGTTTCCAACTATTTGTAAATCGTGAGAAATTGCTATTTTAACCAAGGAACCGGGACGTGTGTCAATTGCGTCATATCTGCGTTACTCTCGGTTTCCGGTTTTATTTTGCAGAAACGCTTTACTCTCACTGCAGTGTGAACAAGTGTCATAGCAGCCACCGAGCGAACGCACAGAGTAACGTCATAATATCATTTTCAACACACTCAGATGTGTCTAATATGATAAACAGAGCTGCGTTACCTCATACTCATTAGTGGAAAACCGGAAGTGGCGCCGGCGCCTGTATCATAATAAAAGTCCCGCCGCTCTTCTCATTAACAATCGCTCCAGCGGCCTTGCTCAGCTCCACAACACTCGGTCCTGCTCTGCTTCATACTACAGTAACGTAAATAATCGGATCCATAAACATGATTTCTGCCCGAGTCCTATCCCGATTCTTTTCCACCAGCTGTGAGGTGAAGACCACATGTCCCAAGATTCTGCGCTCAAACCTGGCGTCATCAAACTATGCCTTTGTTTTGAACAGGCGACCTCTAGTGGACGGAAAAGTTACATAGTGCACCTTTAAATTAAATCAAGACTGAGGGGAGAATTCATTGTGTGCTTTGATTAATAATTTTAATTAATTTGTCTTTTTTCAAGTCTGTCTGCAAGACAGTGTTTTGGCGTTCTGGAAGCATGGAATGCAAGGGCGAAGCTTTAAAAACAGTGAGGTATGGTATGCCTGTGAATTTTTTACTTAGTGGTTCTCAAATAGTTTTGCTTCAGGGCACAGATTTTACAGCTGTCATCAAGTGGCTCCCAAAACATACAACAGTGATTTTGATGGTGCTCACAGCATCGTGACCCACCAGTTGAGAAGCAGTGAACTAGATTATACATTCATAGCTGGTAACTAGTGCTCTTAGCTTTAAGGTGCAGTCACAACGTGGAGAGATTCATGAAGCACTAGGTCGCTATCAAACCAAACAGCTTTTTGTTGGTCAATGTGGCAAATTCACGTAGACCAACTTGTACATGAACCTGCATGCGAAACGCAGATTCATATTGCAATAAACTGGATTTTGGCCACAAATTTTCACAGGGCAACGGTAAATGTGACCGTACCTTTAGACAATATGTGTGTAGTTTGTAACTGATGTCCTCTGCTTTAGATTACTCAGGAGATCGCTGATAACTCGCGAATCTACAGGCTGCTGGGTGCAGACAGGTGAGAGCTCACCAACACATACACGATACCACAGCAGAGCCACATTCAGCATGGTCTCATTAACATTTCTCTGTCTTTTTCAGAGTGGTGGTGTTGGAAAGCAAACCGACGGAAGACCCCGCGGCTCAAAGTAATCTGTACATCCTCGCAGGCCACGAGAACAGCTTCTGAAAAAACACTGCCTTAACACACACAAAATAATGCACGCAACGAAGTTCATATTCCTGAGACTTATAAACCTCATTTTCATTTATGAACTACGGAACACAACACTACAGAAAAACGTACACAAAGATAGCTGAAATAAAACACTACAGATTTTTGGTTCAGTATGATACCAGCCCCTGGAACCTCGTACTGATACAAAATCGATACCTTAGTACAATGGTGTGTTCACGCCATGTCATAATTACCGTAATTACATCCTCGTAGAATTAGTAATTAGTCGATAATTCCCAGATGTATACAGCTTCAATTAGTCACATGTTGTCATCTCTCAAAATTACGGTAAAAGGCTTTCTCATCACATCCGCTTGTCGGAGAAAGTGAACTGACATGGACTTTTTTAAAGTAATCAGCTAACCTAGCAAGTTATTTTTATTGGTGGTGGTTAATTCGATTTTAATATCCGAATGTTAGTGAGAAGAAAAATAAAAACATCTTTAGATAACAATGTGCTTATGCGATGGACATTGGTTATGCTCATCTTTGCTCGCTCTTTTGAAAGCATCTTCATTAAAGCCGCTCTATATTTAATGAAGCACATACAAAAGACCTGAAACGGAAGCGATGCAATCTGTGTTACAGAATACGGAAATTTGTTGCGCACAACCCCCATTACGACATGGTGTGAACGCAGCACACTCAGACATAGGTAGACTGTTTAATATGCGTTATATATTCACATAGCATGTAACGGTTAAGATGAACAAATCCAGTAATCCTAAATTAAATTCCAATTATACATGAAATCTTTGGTATAGTACCATTTAAAATTTTAAGATTTAAAGGAACACGCCAAATTTTTGGGACTTCAGCTTATTCACCGTATCCCCCAGAGTTAGATAAGTCCATGCATACCATTCTCATCTCCGTGCGTGCCATAACTCTGTCTGACACACACACCGCAAGCGCAATGATATTACGCAGTGCCTGAAAATAGTCCCCAGCACGCTCTCTGTGCCAGCAGGTTGCCACGTTGGTTATGTTGACGGAAGTTAGCCTATTTTCAGGCGCTGCGTAATATCATTGTGCCGCTGCACCCATGTTACTTGATTACTACGCAGGAATAAGAGAATAGTTCCTAGCCATATCGGTCAAGAAAATCACAACTTTTCATTTTCCGTCAGTCTTGGTACACGATGTAACTATACACATCACAACATGTAAATAGGAAAATGTTGCCGTTATTTTGTCACTTATTGAGCAGTAGGCTAGCCGGAGCTGTTTACCTCCAGTCTTTGTGCTAAGCTAGGCTAGAGGGGAGTGCGTCAGACAGAGTTATGGCACGCACGGAGATGAGAATGGTATGTATGGACTTATCTAACTCTGGGGGATACGGTGAATAAGCCAAAGTCCCAAAAAGGTGCCGTGTTCCTTTAAGATTTTGTTTTGTACTGCATTTCAACACTGTGCAAACTAAGCTTGACAGAGACCCACTGATACACAGCCATCAGTTTAAGTTAGTTCACCCAAAAATGAAAATTCTGTCATTAATTACTTACCCTCATGTCATTCGACACCCGTAAGACCTCCGTTCATCTTCGGAACACAAATGAAGATATTTTAGTTGAAATCCGATGGCTCAGAAAGGTCTCCATTGGCACAATGCACTGTACACTCTCAAGACCCATAAAAGGTACTAAAGACGTCGTTACAAAGTCCATCTCACTACAGTGGTGACGAGAATAGTTTATGTGCGCAAAAAAAACCTAAATAACAACTTATATAGTGATGATCGATTTCAAAACAATGCATCATGAAGCTTCGAAGCGTTATAAATCAGCGAGTCGAATCATGATTCGGATCGCGTGTCAAACCGCAAAAATCACGTGACTTTGGCAATTCAAACAGCTGAATCGACTCACTGATTCATAATGCTTCGAAGCTTCATGATGCATTGTTTTGAAATCGGTCATCACTATATAAGTCGTTATTTAGGGTTTTTTTGCGCACAAAAACTTTTCTCGTCGCTTCATAAAGTTATTGTAGAACCACTATAGTGAGATGGACTTTGTAACAACGTCTTAAATACCTTTTATGGGTCTTGAGAGTGTACAGTGCATTGTGCCAATGGAGGCCTGTCTGAGCCATCGGATTTCAACTAAAATATCTTCATTTGTGTTTCGAAGATGAACGGAGGTCTTACGGGTGTCGAACGAAATGAGGGTAAGTAATTAATGACAGAATTTTCATTTTTGGGTGAACTAACCCTTTAACTGAGATAACTAATGTAAAAACACACCAGTCTAGTACAACAGTTGGCTTTTATATCTGGCATGATTTGCAGGTGTTGAACCATCTTGTTGGCTTTGTAGCTTTCAGTACTGCAGTGACACAGCCTTGTAAACAGCTCCTCTCTGTGTCATAATAATACAGTTCACAATTGTTTACATAGAAAAACAATTTAAAAACAACCCAGTGGAACACAAAAATGCGTTCTGTGTGAACCGTTGTTATACCGAATTTTGTGACCAACCTAATTATGTGACGGTACACATAATGTAGTGACGTTAGGGTTAGGATTAGCTCAAAACAGCGCCTACTATGGTCACAGAATTCGGTGCAACACCTGTAAATCAAACCAACTCACTGTTTTTTCTTCTTCATCTCTTCATTCACTCTTATGGCACCTCTTTTTTTTATCTCAAAAGTGCAGTCACATTAGCGAAACTTTGTGAGCAAAAAGGTCCATTTTAGGGAAGCATGAAGCACCGCTCACACTGTAGTCACTTTGAAACCAAGCAGCTTTCTACTGGTCGATTCGGTGACTTTATGTGACTTGAACCCGATGCAAAATCAGCATGCGGAAATATTGCTTTCTGTTTATAAAAGCATTTTATGTGGCCACATCATTCCAATTAGCTCCATATTTCATTATTAACAGCACAGGAACAGACAGTGGAACCTTAGAGCAGTTATTTCTATTGTTTTATAAATTATGAACTATGTGAATTATTTTGTTAGCACAGCCTCTGTGGATTAAGCATTGAATGATGAAATTAAGTGCAGCCAATATAATTTTTTAACCTATAAAGTATATAATTCATTCAGACTATTGTAATATCCTTAATTCCTCATTTCCAGTACAAAAAAAGTACACATACAGAACAGCAATATTATTCTTAGACTGGTTGTGCTGCCCTATACTGTAACAGCATCATGTTTAATATACCATCATGAGCCACTTAATGAGAATGCAGTGATTTTAAAGATTTTATATTTCATTATTTATGCAGAAAAGCCAAGTGTCATGTTTTTCATTACCAAGCACTGTTATTGAAGTTTTGCACAATACGTTTGCTCATGTGTGCTTTTCTCAGCGTGCCGTGTGTGTTAATGAGTGAGTGCGCACTTACAGCCTGTGATGTCAATAGTAGAGTATAACAGACAAAGAACCTATTTATCAGGCGCATTGAAAACCGATTAGAGATAAAAATGTCTTATGAATGCAGTATGTGTAAATATGAAAGGTGAAGATAGAAACAGAGCTCTTTCTAGAATGTAGCTGTAGTCTGTGACGCTTTCTAGCATCAGTTTGTATGGTGTCCTATCTGAATACTAACTGTTCCTTTTTTCTTTTTTTTTAAATAACAAAATCATGTTTTGTTTAGCTGAATGCGCAAATTTAGCATGTCGTCTCTACCTCTAACATGCATTTAAAAACTTTACATAAGATCATGCGCCATTATAAAGAAAAAAAGAGTATCTCTCTAACAGCAGTTTTAAACCCTGGTCTTGTCACATGGTCCATGATCCTGATTTTGTCAAGACCAGAATGAAACCATTTCTGAGCCTAATTTCCAGTAACCTTTACTCAGTATGTTTGAAAGAGTCACAAATGTGATTATTGGATGCTTTGAGTACAGAGCGTGTGTCAAACTACTCAATGTCCACTACAGCATCGTTCTTTTGTGTAATGTGATGCACATGTCTTGTATATAGTGTAAAATAATTTGAGTTTTACAGACTGTATAAAGCCAATATTTTGTTTCAAATGTGAAACTCTTTTATGAGATTTAACACATTAAACCAAGGTGGAAAAGTATAAAATGCAACTGAATGGTGTTGTTATTTTTGTCAAATACATATACAGTCATGGTCCGAATTATTGGCACCCTTGGTAAATATAATCAAAGGCTGTGAAAATAACTCTGCATTGTTTACCCTTTTGATCTTTCATTAAAAAATCTAAAGATTTTAGATTCGCAAAACAATTGAACGTGGGGGGAAATCACATTGTGAAATAAATTAATTGGCCACAACCCCTAGAAATTCTTAAGAGTAAAATGAGTATTCCCATTCGTATTTACATTTTTTAGCACACTAGGGTGACTAGGAACATTGTCCAGCCATGACGTCTTGTTTCACAGGAGTATAAATATGAGGAAACAGAAAGGCCAAATTACCTTAATCATCCATCACAATGAGTCAAACCAAAGAATACAGTTATGATGTGCAGCATTATTATTGAGCTTCACAAAATAGAAAGTGGCTGTAAGAAAATAAAGCATTGAAAATTCCCATTTCCACCATCAGGGCAATAATTAAGAAGTTCCAATCAACTAAAGATGTTACGAATCTGCATGGAAGAGGACGTGTGTCTACAGTGCATCCAGAAAGTATTCACAACGCTTCCCTTTTTCCACATTTTGTTATATTACAGCCTTATTCCAAAATGGATTAAATTCATTATTTTTTTCCTCAATTCTACAAACAATACCCCATAATGACAATGTGAAAGAAGTTTGTTTGAGATCTTTGCAAATTGATAAAATAAAAAAAATCACTTGTACATAAGTATTCACAGCCTTTGCTCAATACTTTGTTGAAGCACCTTTGGCACCAATTACAGCCTCAAGTCTTTTTGAGTACGATGCTACAAGCCTGGCACACCTATTTTTGGGCAGTTTGTCCCATTCTTCTTTGCAGGACCTCTCAAGCTCCATCAGGTTGGATGGGGAGCGTCGTTGCACAGCCATTTTCAGATCTCTCTAGAGATGTTCAATCAGGTTCAAGTCTGGGCTCTGGCTGGGCCACTCAGGGGCACTCACAGAGTTGTCCGGTAGCCACTCCTTTGTTATCTTGGCTGTGTGCTTAGGGTCGTTGTTCTGTTGGAAGATGAACCTTCGCCCCAGTCTGAGGTCCAGAGTGCCCTGGAGCAGGTTTTCATCAAGGATATCTCTATATGTTGCTGCATTCATCTTTCCCTCGATCCTGACTAGTCTCCCAGTTCCTGCCACCGAAAAACATCTCCACAGCATGATGCTGCCACCACCATGCTACTGTAGGGATGGTATTGGTCAGGTGATGTGTGGTGCCCGTTTTCCACCAGACATGATGCTTGCCATTCAGGCCAAAGTTCAATCTTTGTTTCATCGCACTAGATCATTTTAGTTTCTCATGGTCTGAGAGTCCTTCAGGTGCCTTTTGGCAAACCAAACTCAAGGCGGGCTGTCATGTGCCGTCTGGCCACTCTACCATACAGGCCTGATTGGTGGTGTACTGCAGAGATGGTTGTTCTTCTGGAAGGTTCTCCTCTCTCCACAGAGAAATGCTGGAGCTCTGTCACAGTGACCATCAGGTTCTTGGTCACCTCCCTTCTCCCCCGATCGCTCAGTTTGGCCGGGCGGCCAGCTCTAGGAAGAGTCCTGGTGGTTCCAAACTTCTTTCATTTACGATGATGGAGGCCACTGTGCTCATTGGGACCTTCAATGCTGCAGAAATTCTTCTGTACCCTTCCCCAGATCTGTGCCTCGATACAATCCTGTCTCGGAGATCTACAGACAATGCCTTGGACTTCATGGCTTGGTTTGTGCTCTGACATGCACTGTTAACTGTGGGGCCTTATATAGACGGGTGTGTGCCTTTCCAAATCATGTCCAATCAACTGAATTTACCACAGGTGGACTCCAATCAAGTTGCAGGCTGAATCCGAAATCGCCCCTATGCCCTTAAATAGGGCACTGTTTGAGGGGACAGCCATTTGTAGTGGTGTCCGAAACCATAGTGGACGTTATTGAGTGCACTCATTCTATCCCACATTGCACTGCAATAACGAGTGTACAGCCGATGTACACACAGCGGCTGTCTGAATTCGCTCTCTTGTTTTCATTCACTCTTTCGAGTGAACTGTATTAGTGGACTAAAGTAGGGAATAGTGATTGAGGGTTTAGGGGGCGATTTGGGGTTCAGCCATAGAAACATCTCAAGGATGATCAGTGGAAACATGATGCACCTGAGCTCAATTTTGAGTGTCATGACAGAGGCTGTGAATACTTATGTACATGTGATTTTTTTTCCCCTCGTTTTTTTATTTTTAATACATTTGCAAAGATTTAAAACAAACTTATTTCACATTGTCATTATGGGGTATTGTTTGTAAAATTGAGGGGAAAAAATATGAATTTAATCAATTTTGGAAAAAGGCTGTAACAACAAAATGTGGAAAAAGTGAAGTGCTGTGAATACTTTCCGGATGCACTGTATATTGTCTTAATGCATGGCGAGGAGGAGAGTTTGAGTGGCCAAAGACTCTCCAAGGATCACAGATGGAGAATTGCAGAGATTAGTTGCGTTTTGGGGTCTGAAGCCCTCCAAAAAAAAGAAGAACAAAATCAAACAGCAACTACTTTACCACATGTTGTTTGGGAGGGTTTCAAGAATAAATCATGTGCTGTCATCCAAAAACAAACTCCAGCATATTCAGTTGCCAGACACTACAGGGACTTCAGACAGGACTGGGTTCTGTGGTCAGATGAAAAAGAAAAAGTTTTTTTTGCCATCAAACCCACCTGATGGGTTTGGTGCATACAATAATAAAAAGTAGCCCATGCCCACAGTTAGAGAAAACAGAAAATTCTGTCATAATTTACTCACCCTCAAGTTGTTCCAAACCTGTATGAACCTGTCCTTCTTCTGCTGAACACAAAATAAGATATTTTGAAGAATGTTGGCAACCAAGCTGATGGCAGCCATTGACTTCCATAGTATTTATTGACCATGGAAGTCAATGGCTACTGTCAACTGTCTGGTTACCAACATTCTTCAAAATATCTTCTTTTGTGTTCAACAGAACAAAGAAACTCATACAGGTTTGGAACAACTGTGAACAAATGGGTGAGTAAATGAAGACACTGAAACTTTTTGGGTGAACTATCACTTTAAAAATTCTGCTGGATCTTTGAAATTGTGGGCCTATTTTTCTGTTGGAGGTCCTGGACATCTTGTTCACATACATGTTTCACATCATGGATTCTATCAAATACCAACAGATTAAAAAAATCAAAACCTGACGGCCTCTTCTAGAAATCTTATAATGGATCGTGAGTGATCCAAAACAAACATCAAAATCAACACAAAATGAAGCTTCTACGATGGCCATCCCAGTCCCTTGACCTGAACCCTATAGACAACTAGAAGAGAGGAGTTCACCAACATGGACCTGGGAATTTTAAGGATCTGGATAGATTCTTTATGGAGGAATGGTCTCTGATGTCTTGTCTGGTGTTTTCCAAAGTCATCAGGCATTATAGAAGACCCTCTGTTATCTCAGCAAAAGGAAGTGGCAAAAAGTATTGAATAAATTAATAAATTGTGGCCAACATGTATTGGAGAAAAATATTTATTTCATAGAGCTTTTCCTCCCCATTTTCAATTCTTTTACTTCAATAGAAGGTTAGATTTTTTTAAATAAAGGATCAAAATAATTAACAATGCAGATTTATTTTCACAGGCTTCTTTGTTCATATCAAGGGTGGCAATAATTCTGACTGTACACATACACACAATTATACTCAAAAATACATTTTATCTTAAAATATTACTATTTGTGCTTTATTTTAATTATTTACATTGCAATTTAAATGTATGTACATGTAATGTTTGATTTTTTTTTTTTGTTTTTTTTTTTTTGTTTGGAAAGTATACAAAATGTATTCAAAACATTTTTTATTTATGAGTAATTAAGATAAATATCTATTAAATAGAGTTATGATATCATTTAATCAGAAATAGTTTTGCATACTGTCAGCGCACCCCAGCATAAACCGAATAAGTGTGCCTGTTTGTTTATAAGTTTGCGTATATATTTACATCAACAATGCAAGATGTTCTTTGTTTCTCAAAATTCTGCCCAAAATTATATTGAAAATGTATTTATCATGCAAAATGTTTTGTGTGCTATATCAGAAACGTTCAATGATGCTATCAAGCAGCTGTGTGTTTTTGAGTAATACAGTGGTTCTCAACTGGGGTTGTGACCAAAAAAATTGCTATAGCCTTGCAGGTCTATTCTAATTGTGAACAGCCAGGAAAAACAATCCTAAAAGGGAATAGAAAACACTTTCCATTTGCAGCCGACAGCAAAGGTTTTGCTTCCAGTCAAACTCTACTGTACTGTGGCACAAATGTATCTGTCATTTGGGTGGCTTGTGTATAATAAACAACAAAAAAAGCATGAAACAATCGACATTTAAGAGATATTTAGAGACCAAACACTAAAGACCAAAAAGTGTTGGGTCACCCCTTGATGTTCATCTGTGCCTTGAAGCAAAACCAGTTGAGAACCTCTAATGTAAAAATGTTTAAACAGCAGTTCCTCTGTCAATGTCTCCTGTGTGAGGGGCTTTGGTGGACTCCAGATCTCCACTGCTCTGGCACTCTGCTTTTACTGTTGTCTTCTCCTTTCCGTCACCACTAGACCTGAGACATGCATACAAAGTATCATGGCTTTAAATGTGAGTACAGTATGTATAAGTAAAACAGCCTGTTCTTATTAACTCACTTCTTCTTAAAGAGCTTTTTGAAGGAGTTCCTAAATCCTTTTCCTTCTTTCCTCCCACGTTCACTCAAAGGGGTGTGATCATAGTCATCAGACACACCCCTCAAATGGAGCTCCTCCCACACCAGGCTTCTAGGATCCTGAGGAACAAGCAGTATGAGCTTCCACACACTTTGCAATTAAATAAAAGCATACTTATTCAAATAACATTTCATTTTAATTCTTAATTGTTATGGACTGAGTTTTCTGCACATATCTATGCAATTGCTAGAGTATTGTAGGCAGGTTTGTGTGATGGCCTACATATAGCGGCCCATAGGAACAGCCGCTAATGAATCTAAGTATTTATTTCTATGGTTGGCATGAAGTTGTTCTGAAGGATTTTTTTTGTGGTAGCTAATTACCACTAATGGTCAATTATGTGTGTTTGAGTGTTAAATTGTAAATATGTGTGAGTGTGTACCTTTTGATGTATTATTCGTGGCTGCTCCTCTGTGTCAGTGTGTGTCTCATATCTGTGCTTTGGACTGCTGGGTCTCAATCTTGATTTGCCACTTGACTGACGCTCCAGCCTCGGGTGGGCAGGATTTTTTGTCTGGTGAGTGTGGCTATCAATACTGTCCATTTGCAGGCCATTCAGTGATTTGCTCTTTCTCTGCACTGCCTGTAGAGGACGTGGTCTCATAATGTCTGCAGAGTCAGGTGACACACAGGCCCTGTTGGGCCTATAAACCGCACCCCCAGCACTTCGCCCCCTACTGTGGGATTGTCGAGGTGGACTATTGGAAGGACTACAGCGCACAAAGGCAATATCAATGCTGGAGTCAGAGGAATGAGATGGGCTTGAGCAGCGATAGTCTCCGGTTCCGTAGGGAAAGAGTGCACCCAGAGCATTAGTGCGGGCAGATCCTGCTCCCTCTGTCTCTGGAATGCTGCGCAGAGGAACTGAGACAGCTTTGTGGCGAGAGTCAGAGTCGGACAGGAAGGAGACAGGGGACGGGATTTCTGAATCATAGTGACAGGGCACTGCTTCATAGTCTGGGTAGCGTTTGTTACGTCGAGAAGGATCACTTAAATAGAAAGACAAATTGGAAATGTATTAGGGTGTTTTTTCAATTACAGGCATTGTTTCTCATTATTTTCTTAACATACCAATGGAACCTTGTTTTTGCCAAGGTAATAGTGACTGATCTCACAATTCAGAGTTTTTCTCACAATTGCGAGTTTACATTTTGCAATTCTGACTTTTTTCCCCCTCAAGGCAAGGCAAGGCAAGTTTATTTGTATAGCACATTTCATACACAGTGGCAATTCAAAGTGCTTTACACAGAAATGAAGTTAAAATAGTTATAAGTGAATAAAATAAAAATATATATAGTATAATAGTTATAATAGGAATTAAAAGGAAATTAAAAGGAAATAAAAATAAAGATGAAATCCCCTATCTGGGGTGGAAGAAAATAGAGAGTCAGGTTTACTTTAAAAATATTTGTCAGGTAACTGTGTTTTCAGACAGTACCCTTACAGACAAATCTTCTTGGCCTAACTTGAGGGCGTTCTCTAGATGTTTTACCCGCCAGAGCAGATCTAAACGGGTCTTCCTCGCACGGAGGGAGTACTCAAAAATATTTGTCAGGTAACTGTGCATTTAAACACAGAAAACCTCAGAATTGCGAGATAGAGTTATAAAGTCCAATTCTGAGAATTGTCTTTTTTTTTTTATTCTGACTTTGCCAGAAGTTCGCAATTGCAAGAAAAAAAAAATTCAGAATTGAGATAAAAAGTTGAAATTATTTTATTTTATTCATTGGTCCATACATACCCTATCATTAAAATTTTTTGGGATAGGTACGATTTTTTTATGTTTTTGAAAGAGACATTAAAGTCTCTAATGCTTATCCAGACTGCAATTATTTGATAAAAAAATACAGAAAAAAACTTTAGGCTTAAAAAGGGTCATGAACTGGCTTTTTACATTCTTTTTACACTGTTGTCTGAGGTCAACTTATGATGTTTGCGTGGTTTTTACATTCAAAAACATAATGAATAAGTAATAGGCTTTCCCTTTCGTTCAGTCACTACGACGTACGTTAGTGACTAACGAATGGGGGTTTCGCCTAGAAGCCAATTATCTTCGAGGTGTTTAACAGCGCCCAATGGCGTGCCAATGCCATGGGCATGCGGAATTTGCATGCGTAACTCCGCCCCACCGCGTGGGTATATAAGGAAGTACGCTGGCAACATCGCATTATGTTTCTGCTTTGGAGCCAAGAGAACCTCTTCACTCCTTCAAGCCTACAACTGAGTCTTTGTCAAGCCTTCGAGACGAGCAGCTTTCCAGAGGCGTTGGATCTACGGCGCGTTCCAGTGATCGCATACTGCCTGCCTGCTGATCTGCGCAGTGGTCCGTCTGACAGCTGGTGTGTGGTCCCTGGGCGCTTCGGCGTCTCTGCGAAGCTTTCCTCTCATAAAAGAGCTTACACGTGGCACGTCCTTTTCAGGATGTCTCGCCCGTGTACTTCTGGGTGTGGCCGGTCGTTGACTTCTTCTGATGGGCACGATCTCTGCTTGGTATGCTTGGGCGTTCAGCATGCTCAAGCAGCGTTCGTGGATGAGTCATGTTCCCACTGCGGGAACATGACCATCGCGGTCCTGCGGTCAAGACTCAAGGATCTTCGTAATGAAGTGAGAGTCCCCTCAACCACACCCCGATCTACCGTGCCCCCCGTGGCCGGTACTTCGGCTGGTGGTCAGGGTGACCTGAGGGTTACGGTGTGGAACAAAGCCCCGACGCTCATGCCTCGGGCCACACCTCCCTCTAGCGTTCCGCAACCCGTGAGCGTTCAGGCTGAAATCGCGGGGCCAGCTCCGGCTCCCCCGCGCATTTCGTTTGGCGCTCCAGAGGATGATGCGATGTCGGTCACCGCATCACAAGGTGGGCTCGAGTCCTCTGAGGATGATGACTCGGCTGTGCTGCCGCCTTCGGGCGCGCCAGCATTGCCCGAGTCGGACCCAGAGCTGACAGCCATGCTGTCTCGGGCAGCCGCGAGTCTAGGGATAGAGTGGAACCCTCCGCCCTGTCCCGAACGCTCACGGCTCGATGATTGGTTTTTGGGGGCCCGCGCTGACTCACGTCAGTCCCCGCCCTCAATACCTTTCTTTCCCGAGCTGCATGAGGAGATTGCCCGGTCCTGGAAGTCCCCGTTGTCTTCCCGTGACCGGTCTGCAGTCTCCTCCGCCTTCTCCATCCTTGATGGGGCCGCGGCCAAAGGGTACACTGGGGTCCCCCAGGTTGAACGTTCTGTTGCGATGCAACTGTGTCCTCAGAGCGCTTCGACCTGGCGAGGCGACCCTAAGCACCCCTCCAAAGCCTGTCGATTCACATCAACCTTGGTGGTGAAATCGCACAGAGCTGCGGGGCAGGCTGCCGCCTCTTTGCATGCCATGGCGATCCTCCAGGTCTACCAGGCCAGGATCCTCGGGGACATGCACGAGGGTGGAGTTGATCCGGGGCTCTTAAATGAGCTGCGTGCCGCCACCGACCTCGCTCTCCGGGCGACGAAGGTGACCGCACGCTCCCTGGGTCAAGTGATGTCCACAAATGTTGTCCAGGAGCGACATTTTTGGCTAAACCTGGCCGATATGCGGGACACCGAGCGAACACGCTTCCTCGATGCCCCCATATCCCAGGCTGGCCGCTTCGGCGGAGCGGTTGAAAACTTCGCCCAACAGTTTTCAACCGCCCAGAAGCAGACTGAGGCTCTAAAACATGTACTGCCCCGGCGGCCAGCTGCTGCTTCCACCCAGCCGCCGGCACAGTCGCCTCAGCCTGCTCGCCGCCGAGGACGCCCTCCTAAGGCTCCCGCCCCTCCCACCCGGTCCAAGCAGCAGCCTTCACCCGGGCCGGGTCGCGGAGGAAGCCGTAGGAAGGCGTCCAAGTCCCCTCAGGCCGCCCCGCGCCCCGCTAAACGCCAGGCCAAGCGGCGCTCCTGAGACGGACGGCTCAGGGATGGGAAATTCTTTCGAGGAGATGGTAGCAGGACCACTCCTTCCCCCGGTGGAGGGCCGGGGGAGAATCCTTTGTTTAGCTGCTGGCCCCCGGGTCAGCAGCACCCTAATCTGGTCAAAGAAAGAATTAACACTCCCATCCCTGAGCCCCCAGAGATCAGTGATGTCAGTGCGCGCCACCCACGGGTCCCGCCACTCGCATCCCACTCTGTCGCCAGCCTCCTGGCAGAGCAGACCCCAGTGGAACGTGCGTCCTTCCCTGGTCTCCTCTGTCAGGACGCAGCAGTTAACCGCACCCCCACACCGGGACGCCCAACAGCCTCCCTTGTCCGGGTCGGTAACGCTGCATCGCTGCCCCACGGCGGAGTCACGCATGCAAATTCCGCATGCCCATGGCATTGGCACGCCATTGGGCGCTGTTAAACACCTCGAAGGTAATTGGCTTCTAGGCGAAACCCCCATTCGTTAGTCACTAACGTACGTCTCCGTTCCCTCCTCAGGGAACGAGGGTTACATACGTAACCGAGACGATTTTCTACCCTGGTTTTGAGCCAAGCTCTTGAAACGCTCTGTTTTTATGGGCGTGCCGCACTTTAGACTTGGAAGTATAGCACCCACTGCTATGATTGGATAACAGTTTTGCATATTATAATGAGCTTCGGATCCCTTACACGTGAGGAATTGTTTTGAAAACTTCCAATGTGGAGAAACAGCAACAGAAATGATTCACCAACAGGGCTCGGAAAAAATGTATTTATCAAACAAACACAATGATTTATCTCTCATCCACCCGCAATTAATTGGAATATTATTTTGTATTACTTGGCCGGCCCGATCGGTGGATATAATCGTGAACCGTGCACGTGTATTTCACTATTTAAGATTTTAAGCGCTGGGCCATACATGTTCGAGTCTGATCACGAATCGCCGGACCATGAACCAACAACATGAACCAGGATACTCCAGCCTGTGACAGCGTGGAAGTTATGTTTAGTTAGACACGTACATAATCAGTAGGTATCAAATGTAACAATGCAATACTATCACATATAAAAAACATGTTTTACTCACATAATTGTGTTGCATCATTCCTGTCAGATCTCCACAGCATTGTTTTTTAATCTCATACTGTCTGCAAATCCAGTCTCTTGTTTACAAGAGACTTCGTGGGGAAGACAAATGCAATGTCTTCCTCAAGTGTCCTGGATCTTCATTAAAAATAAAGTTCAACCATGCATTTTGGAATCCGAAGGAAGCTTATGGCATGTTTCAAACTTGCCATAAGCTTTATTGCTTGGAAGTTCGATCTGGTTTAGCTCCACGTAGGCCTATATTATTTATCTAACATGCCAGGCACAAATCGGTGGGCGGGGCTACAGAATTAGGCGTTCGTCTTCTTCGGTCGAGGTGGCGTTTTACCGTACTCTGACATCACAGGTAAGTACATTTCGCAGATTGATCATTTGCTGAGCCAGCTGTCAATAATTTAAGCATTTCTTTGACTAATAAGGAAGTTTTTAGCTTACAGGAACTTACAGGATATTCTTATATTAAGATGACCTTTATATATCAAAAGTTTCTCAATTCATGACTCCTTTAATATGTAAAACATTAATATGTATATTAATTTTCTTTCTCACATTCATGCAAATTAATGCATACTTTATTAATAAAAGTATTAGTTCCTTTCTTGCAAATCCTAAACTTCTAATCCTAAATCTTTTGAATGTGCCTCTCGAATTTTACACTCTTTAGTTAGACTCTTGTTTAGTAGTTCACCAACTTTTGCAAGAACATTATTTATCAGGAAAATGTTCTGTGTTGGAAATTACACCACAAATGTGGAAAAGACATTTGTTTTGTATTATAAAAATGATTTTTTTTTTAATACAATACAATAGTTTATATTCTTTTCACTCTTTGTTTAAATTATAATAGTTTTAAATGTAATTCATATTTTAATGATGGATTATTATATTTTAATTATATTAGCTTATATACATTATGATATCAGCTCTGGGAAAGGGGTAAAGAAGTCAAATCTTTTCATAAATCGCATTTGAAAAGTACCAAATTAATGAAGGCATGGTAAAGTGTCTGAATTTGAAGAAACACCCATAAATTCACAGAGAGATCATTTTGTGATATATTGTTAGTGCATCTATTTACTCACATTTGTACACTGTTGCTGCTGTAATTTTTCTCATAGTCGACTTTATAAAGCTGTCTCACTGTAGACCTGACATGAAAAAACAAGACCCAGTAAGTCTTATAACACAAAAACACACATATTTGTTCTTTTGCACTTACCTGCTTAGCTCCTTTCGGGTGTGTGAGGGGTGCTCCTGTTGGTGTGTACACAGGTTGTGTGTGTGTTCACGCAGGGCATGGCTGTGTGTGAGGAGCTCCTGGTTGTGCTGTAGTAAATGGCTGTACTGGGTCATGAAAGATCGGAGTTGTTGCACAGACACAAGTAACAGGTAATAGTCTGGATGCTCTGACTCAGTCTGCTGCAGAAGACTCTGTAAAACACAGGAAATACAAATGGACACATACATACAGCATGCATTTTCTTGATTGGACAGTTTTTACGTAGCAATACTTGACCATGGTGATTTCACAAGTGTCACTTCATCAAACATGTATCACATACAATGCTGTGAGTATGACAATAAAGATGGGTCTTGACTACCTGCAAGAGTGTATGGTATTCTGGGATACGTTGGACAGGCTGTAAAAGCAGAGAGTGCAGCGATGGACGTGTCTCATCCCCTGTGATGTCACTCTGGGTTCGAATGCATACAGCAAATTAGAAAGCAGCTATGTAGATTCATCTCAATTTTTGCCAGGTAAACTAAACATGCGTTTTATGTGTTAAAATCTAAATGATCTGGTTTTAGAAACCATTTAAAAATATGATTTCAATGTTCTATTATTATATATTATAACACCTTTTAAATGCGTAAATATTAAATAAACATTATTAAGTATAATTAATTATTATATATGTATTATTATTTAAATACTTTTTGATTAATATTATAATTATAATCTAATTTTATTCATTTAATATTATTGTTTGTAATTATTATTACCATTAATGTTAACCTGACAGCTGGCAAAAAATGAAATGAAACTGATTAAGGTCATTCATATAAACATAATGTAAACGTAATACTATTAAATCTGCCTCAAATATCAGCATATAAGTGTTAAGTCTTTTTTATTTTGTATGTATTAAACATAAAACATCTGTGTGTAGTGTATGCATGCATACCTCCAGTAAGCTGCCTGATTTTGAAGAGGAAAACAGACTTACAACCGTCAAACATTCTGGCAAGTCCCGTAGATACGATACATAATGGTCCAGAAAATCACTCTGCAAAACACACATCGTGAACTACAGAAGAAGGTAAGATGGTAATTGTAGCTCATTTTCACTCATTATAATATTTTACTTCTTTGCTGGTGAGCCTTAAAAATACATCTCCCATAATGCCTTGCCAGTGGCTCTTAAGAACTCTCTCCTGGAGGAGGTGCAGGAGTTCCAGATGCTGCTGAATCAAGAAACGCAGAGAGGGAGGGAAAGGCCTGAGAGAGAGAAAAGGGAATAATAAAGCAACATGATGCGCCTCAAAACACTGTTTTACATTGTATTCTCTTCATCAAGTGTGAAAATATTAAAATCAACAACAGATGAGAGAAGAAAATATGTAGTTGTGTACTGTATGTGTTGATGAGTACCAAAATCTGCTTCAAACTATCCTGTTTCATAGACATTACATTTACAGTCTCTGTTCAGCACTGTTGTTTGTGCAATGATCTGCATACTTTTGTTGGGTGAATTCTGATCAATTGAGCCACATTTTAACTCTAAATGTGTGAGAGTGATACATAGTTACCGTTTATCTTTGAAGCTGATGTTCTCGGAGCCGTTAAAACTGATGTTGGCCTTTAACAGGAGTGAGAGATACGACACATACACTCTTTCAGACTCCAAAAGCTCCAGTGCTGCCGTCTGCCTCTGACCTGAAAAAATACATTTTTCAGTTCTTTCATTGTTATGACAAATGCAAAATAGAAGCATTTTCACTTTCTACAGTATTTCCCTGCATATCACTCACTTATAGTAGAGTTGTTTTGTTCTTTCAGATCTCTGCTGTTGTTTTTCTCCCTCCAAATTGGAGAGTTCTTTTGAAGGTCATGCTCAGGATAAGAGTCTAACCAAACAAACACAACCTGTAGTCCTCTTATACACTATCATGCAATCATTTCTGACTAGCTCATGGTTGTTAGACACGTGTTTAATATAGCCTAGTACAAAAAAAAGAATTCATTAGACATCCGTCTCTAAATTGTTATACTCACTCGGATTGGCTGACAGGCTACTGATGTAATGCTGAATGAGAGTGAGTTCTGTTTGGTTGTTCAGAGAGGCATGGCTATCCAATGACCCCTCCCTCTTTGAGCCTTTCCTGTCAATGATCCAGCATGTTTATATATTTTGAATACAGGCTGAAAGCCCAGCTTGCTATATTGCTTTTGATTTAATGTTAAATATACTGTAGCACAAATTGTAAAAGAATATTACGCAATTTAACAGATGCTATGTATGACCTGTGTTGTGTGCTCATCATGATGTCCAGGTCCCTCTGTAGGTCTTTTTGGTTGCTCTGGACCTCAGAGAGCTGCGTTTGAGCTGTACTTATGTCTTCCTGCACACACATACACACACAAAATGAAAAAAAGACAATATAACCAATATATGAGCAACATTTTTAAATGAAAATAAAGAAGAAAAAAACATGTTTTTAATTCTAGAAAAGCACAGCAATTTATTTTAACTTTATTTTAGTATTATTTATTGTTTTCATTTAATTTATAAAAGTAGATTAATTTAATTTGTATATGAAATACACTCCATTCAAAAGTTAGGGGTTGCTTTTTAAGTCTCTTATGCTTACCAAGGTTGCATTTATTTGAGCAAAAATAGTGTAAAAACAGTAACACATTTTTATTTTTTAATTTGAACGGTAGTGTGCTTATCTACTTGTCTTAAGTAACATAATATGTGTTAGAACCTGTAATGTGTTGAGTGTGTTTCTGAGAGACAGGATCTTGTCATTCGTTTCTTGTTGATAGGTGGAGATTTTCTCCTCCAGTCGGCTGTAGGTTTGCCGTAGGGTGGCAAAATCTTCGACCACACTTCCAACTCCTGATTTTAGCTCCACCCACATTGCCTGCAACTGAAACAAGGAGTCAGAGGTCACCAGGACTCAATAAGAGAGAGAAGACAGAAGGAAAAAAAGAGATGGAGGTTAAACAGGAGATCCAGGTCAATCTCAATAGCATTAGGGAGAGTCAAACTAAATGTGGCCTGAGTTCAGTCACACTCTTCCTATTAGTGATTCATTGTCTCAATGACTTTTACTTTCTTAACAGCTGTAATCTATGCGAGTGTGTGTGATTAGAATTAGCAATTATTTAAACAATATACTTAAAAGGAGTAGTGAACTGAAATTCTATTTTGTCACTATTTTTAAATCTATTTTGAGAAAGAGAGAGCAATTTAGATTACCTGAAGGTCTATAGCATCTATGTCATTACCTGTACCTGCAAGAACACACAAACATACGCATTCATACAGAAACTGTATCAGAGACTTTATCACACAGAAGCTGACAGAAACATGCAAGTAAGAGGAGACATTGGTTGAACGTGAAGTGGACGTCACTGTTAATGATACATTTTTTATGTAAATAAAGAAGCTTGATGGAAGATTTGAGCATTTTTTCAGAATGAAAAGAAAATATTGTTTACCCTCTATTTTGCCATTCTCCATGATCTGATGGTCTTCCAGGTCCAAATCCAGGATTGTTGTTTCAGGTACTGTGGTTTGGATCCTTCCTAGTAGAGTTTCTTTGCTCAGACTAACAATTTTACAAGCTGATGAAATGTTACTTCTAAGTTTAGAAATGGCTAGAAATGACATGAGAGGTCTCTGACTTTCTCACTCTCTCATCTGTCCCACCTATCTCTTCCCCTCCTCTTTGAAACATGTGAGTCTGATGAAGTTGAAGACAAAAAGAGGCCTTGTTTTACTGTAAGTGGATGGATGAAGGGAGAGAGGGAGAAAGATAGAGACGGCTGTTAGCATTTTTATGGCTCAAAATCAGACGATTCAATTTCCTCTTCAACCTTTACGACCAATTTTCCGTTTTACAATGAACTCTGTATGAGCTTTGGAAAGGATCCACTAGACATATGAACAAAAACACCCAGAAAATGATTGTCGTAAACTCAGAAGTGAACATTGGGTCATACCAAATTTAATTAAGGTATAACAATGAAACAACTAAAACAAAAACAAAGATGTTATTCAGCTTCCAGTCTAATCAAACGCACTGGAGCTTCAGGTTTATTTAAAGCAGGATTAGAAGTGGCCTGTAGGGCGGTAGGTCTCTAGGAGCAGGACTGAGCTCTCCTGATCCACAGTAAACACGTTTTCACTCCAGAGGACAGGAAATTGAGCTTCACGCTCTTACACAACTCCTGACTTCTCATCACAGTCATGAGCTGGGCTGCTTGTGCATGCTCGTGTATTTCGGAAATGCACTCCACCAATGGCTGAACAGTACACAGAGAATCACATTCCTCTCACCCTTTGAACAAAACAAAGTATTGATTCTTTCTGAAGTGCAGTGTGTGGGAACATGTGTTTTTGATGTTCAGTGGATGCTCCTGGAACTGAAGTAATTTCATATGTATAACAGATCACATCAATGCCTCAGGCCTGCTAGCTGTGGCAATGCATCACTGTGTATCTAAAATCTCTCTCAATAGTTTCACAAGCGATAATTCTTAGTGATTTGCCACAGGTTGGCTCAAATGCTCACTTTATAGTCTCGATAAAATGCTCATATAGTACTATCACTATTTAATAATTCAGTGCTTCAAACGTTTGTTCCAGTGATTAAATACATGAAAATCAATACAGCACGTTTTAGAGTGCCATCTAATTCAGAAAAGGGGCAGAAAATGAAGAGTTTCACTGTATTCAATCTGTGCGTCACATGTTGACTTTGAGCTTCAGTCCCAGTGCTGCTTTGTTATGGAACATCCCAGTCCACACAAGTCCTTGTGAATCTGTGAACTCCCCATCACCTTCTAATCTGCCAAAAAACAAAAACAAAATTTTTTACATTTTTATTTTCTGACTTAAACTGAGATTTTCTCATGAAAATGAGAAGTAATCCTGCGGTGCATATATTTGCATATACAACCAGGTTGTCATTGAGACCAAAAACTGATTTAATATTGTATCACCTGTTGTCGTTGAAGGTTCCAGTGTATTTTGTCCCATCAGGAAATCTGTAAGTTCCTTTGCCATGATACATGTTGTCTTTAAAAAGGCCACTGTAAATTGCCCCTGATGGGTGTGTAAGAGTTCCTTTGCCATTCATCTGCAGGCCATAACAACAGCAACCAAGACATAATTACTAAAAACGCATTATGATAAGTAAAAATAGGTAACATTTCAGGATAATAGTCCGTCATCAATATGTAACTATGTAGGAAGTAATGCAGGACTAATAAGAAGCACTACATTAACACTTCAGCTACTACTTTTAACTCATATAGAAACAAGCTGAACTAATCAGTAAACAATATCAAATTTAGGAGATGGTACCTTGTTAATGAGATTAGCCTCATTAATAACTATTAACAAACTGACAATTTACAAAGAACATTATTGTGTGTCTAAGATGTAATCAATAATCTTTTTACTCTGAATAGAGGCATAAAATGCATCACTAGTTACTCAAGGGTTACCTAGTCACTCTGCAGGAACTACTAGTGATCTGGACCATTATTTTAAAGTGAAAAAACATATTTTTCACTTTAAAATAATGGTCCAGATCACTAGTAGTCCTTGAAGAGCGACTACTAGGTACTTGAGTAATTAGTGATGCATTTTATGACTATATTCAGAGTAAAAAAAGAGAAATTTCAAGAACTACTAGTGATCTGGACCATTATTTTAAAGTGAAAAGGATGTTCTTCACTTTAAATTAAATAATGGTCCAGATCTGCAGAGTGCCTATGTAACACTTGAGTAAATAATGATGCATTTTATGACCACGTTAAGAGTAAAAAAAAGACAATTATTCACATCTCAGACACGCTAATGTTGTGATTAGTAATTAATTAGTAATTCTTTATCATTTGTCATAAGTACTTATTAGTTCTTAGTGATGGCAATCTCATTCAGTAATTATTGATTACCTAATATGGGACTATCTTAGTCCTAAATTTGATATTACTTACTGATCAGTTAAGCTTGTTTCTATATTAGTTAATAGTAGCAGCAGCTGAAGTGTTAATGCAGTACTACTCATATACCGGTAGTCCTGCATTACTTCCTGCATAGTTACCTATTAATGACGGACCATATTCTAAAGTGCTTCCGTAAAATATTTTATTTTTACATTTACATTTAATGCACTTTGCTGCATAATGCGCTCAAAACTGATATAAAAGCATTAATAATAGTAGGCTATGAAATGAGATCATATGACTGAAGCTCCAGTATGTCACTGAGCACAGAGCTTTAGTGCACATGTGACTGTTTCACATATTTAAATATTTTAATAGTTAAAAAAAAAAAAAAAAAAAAAAAAAAATCATATTCCACACACACCTTATCATTGCCCCATTCCCCAGTGTATGTAAGTCCAGAGGCTGATGTCTGTGTGCCAGACCCTTTTCTTATTTCAACACCATCTGAAGTACGAGAGCACTCGCCCTCTAATCACAAACAAATAAACATCTTTTTAACTAACTTAATGGAATAACAGTGAACATTTACAGACACGTCAAAAGCTAACTCACCATATTTGTCTCCATTTGGAAAAATATAAGATATTTTAATTGTTGTAGTCTCTGCAACAAAGAGTAGCAAAGTTAAACCAATGAGACTTCTATACCTTGAAGTAACAGCAAACAAAAGCGATTATGTTGTTCAGCAAGTAACAAGCATTTATATTCAGAATGTCTATTGTAGTATTCTATACTATGAATATATATTTACCAGACATTATGCTGTATTTAAATTGTTTTAGTAAAAGCTGTTCCAACAACTCTTGACATCTCCATAGCAACGACGCAACAACAATGCTGCGTGCTTCATCTGACTCGCGAACTGTACTGCCGTCTAGAGGTGAACGCGCACATTACACGAGCACTCTGCCGACCCGGAAGTTATTCCAGCGAGTGTCCAACGTGTGTATGGTGTATAGGTGAGGCAATAGCGCGTTAACGTGAGTAAAGTAATAATTATACATATTCACTTCTGCTATACAGATCCATAATGTCAATTTGCTGAAAGTGCGTTTATTACGAGATAGAAAATCATGTAAACATGTTTTGTTTTTGTTGAATATAATTGATTTCTGTTTATCATTATCACGAGTGATACTGTCATACGAACTGGTTTTCTCTTTCAGGAAAGAGCCCATTTAGCTAATTTTCAGACTGGAGCTTAATTTTTTTAATGTGTTGCTCTGACATTTGATAGCTCAACTTTTCTGTTGACAGATTAAAGGTATAACGTTAGTTCACCTAAAAAAGAAAATTACTCAACCTCAAGTGGTTCCAAACTTGTATGAATTTCTTTCTTCTGCTGAACACAAAATTTATTTTGAAGAATGTCGGTTACCAGACAGTTAATGGTCACCACAGACTTACATTGTTTTTGTTGTTGTTGGGGAAGTCAATGGGGTCCATTTTTGCTCACCCATATTTTCTTTTTTTCATTTTTGGGTGAGCTATCCCTTTAAAGGGTTAGTTCACCCAAAAATGAAACTTCTGTCATTAATTACTTCCCCTCATGTCGTTCGACACCCGTAAGACCTCCGTTCATCTTCGGAACACAAATGAAGATATTTTAGTTGCAATCTGATCGCTCAGAAAGGCCTCCATTGGCACAATGCACTGTACACTCTCAAGACCCATAAAAGGTACTAAAGACGTCGTTACAAAGTCCATCTCTCTACAGTGGTTCTAAAATAACTTTATGAAGCGACGAGAATAGTTTTTGTTTGCAAAAAAACCTAAATAACGACTTATATAGTAATGACCGATTTCTAAACACGGCATCATGAAGCTTCGAAGCGTTATGAATCAGCGAGTCGAATCATGATTCGGATCGCGTGTCAAACCGCCAAACTGCTGAAATCACGTGACTTTGGCAATTCAAACAGCTGAATCGACTCACTGATTCATAACGCTTCGAAGCTCCATGATGCTGTGTTTTGAAATCGGTCATCACTATATAAGTCGTTATTTAGGGGGTTTTTTGCGCACAAAAACTATTCTCATCGCTTCATAAAGTTATTGTAGAACCACTGTAGTGAGATGGACTTTGTAACGACGTCTTTAGTACCTTTTAAGGGTCTTGAGAGTGTAACGTGCATTGTGCCAATGGAGGCCTTTCTGAGCCATCGGATTGCAACTAAAATATCCTCATTTGTGTTCCGAAGATGAACGGAGGTCTTGAGGGTAAGTAATTAATGACAGAATTTTCATTTTTTTTTTTCATTTTCATGTTTCAAAACTTTTGACATTTGTCAAGAAGTTCACAACTCCCTAAACTCACTTCAGAAATTTGAAAAGTATTTTCTCCTCTTGTTTTTTCAGATCATGGGTAGGTCCAAACAGATAGGAAACCACAAAAGTAGCAAGAAGATGCATATTGCCAAGACATGGAAGACCAAGCGCAGGACAAAGGACCTTGACCAGATCCATGCAGACATGATCCCTGCAAATTCTGCTAAGTTACTAAAGCAAGATGTAAATCATGATGTTACAGGCAGTGCCCAGCATTACTGTCTGCACTGTGCGTAAGTAACACTTTACCACTACTGGAAAAAACAGCATGCGCACACACAATATTCAGCTTTACACCTGAAATGTTTTTTCTTCCTTTTTTGCAGGAGATATTTTGTTGATTTGAAAACCATGAAAGAGCATTTCAAGACCAAAGGTCATAAAAAACGGTGAGCAGATTCTAGATAACCTCTTTAGAATTAGATTGATGCTAGTTCTAAAAGCTCCATAATGTATCCCTGGTTGTTCAGACTTCCTTCCTAATAATTTTTTATTTATTTTTGGTCAAAGATTGAAAAAGCTGAAGGACGAGCCATATACACAGGCTGAGGCAGAGCGTGCAGCAGGAATGGGCTCTTACGTCCCACACAAAACCATAGAGGTTCACACACAGCAGGTTGAGGAGGATATGGACTGAAAAAGGACTTTGTTCTACCTATCTATGGACTTTTGAGTAAAACCATTCGGTCTGGACTCAGACCAACTCATATATATATATATATATATATGAGTTGGTCTGAGATGTGTGTGTGTGTGTGTGTGTGTGTTTGAGAGAGAGAGAGAAGCACACAAGTTAAAATAAGTTGATATAATATTTGATGAATATTCATTGGCAATTCTCTGTAAATTTGTTTGATTTTGTAGAAGTCCTGGAACAGCTGATTACGTTCTTACACTTGTAAAATTAAAATGTTAAAGTCTGCTTACAACAAGCAACCTTCTGGGACTGTAAGAATAACAATATTTACTCTGTGTGTGTGTGTGTGTGTGTATATATAATTATATATACACTAATTAAATGTGCTTTAAGAGAGCTGAAATAAAATGATAAATCCATTGCTGTCTCCTCTCAAATGTAGTTCAGAAACCTCTCCACTGTAACTGTTACACTGCACCAATGTCTTTTTTCCACCTATTCACTAGTTTGTCATGTGCTCTTCTTGAACGATGGCATTTAAATGTATAATATAAAATGAAATCCATGCCAGCAAACTATCCCCTGGTTTCACAGACAAGGTTTAATATAGTCCCAGACTAAAATGCAAGTTAGAGCTGTTTTAACTAAAATTAACTTACTTTGATACATCTTCAAATATGTCAGTCATTGTTTGGTCTCAAGATGCACACCAGTAATGTTTTTTTTTAAAGGCACATTTAAAAAACAAAAAAACTTCTATATCCTAATTGAACTAAGGCCTAATCCTGGGTTAATCTAAACCCTGTCTGTGAAAAGAGACCTATATTTGTTAAAAAGTCTAATCTAACAGATTAAAGTGTGGGACCCTGCATTATGGTTGGAGTTACCACAGTTGTAATGTACAGATCCATGTCCTTTATTCATTGTTTCTTAATTTTTAAAAATAGAATTGACCAAGTTCTTCTGTTCCCACTTAATATTAACTAAAAGCAATATAACAACTAGTCTGTGGTTGAAATGCACTTATCATGGACATTACGCTGCGAATATTTTGCTGTAGGCCTATTAGCAGCACGAAGGACAAAAAGACAGAGCCAGTACATTCTTTAGCCCGAACCGTATAATTATGGTCTTACATTATATGCTGTTTCAAAACCTACTCGGCTGCCTATCTAGACAGCATTTTCGGCATCATAGCCACGTTCCGAATGTTGTCTATATATAGGCAGCTCACTAGATTTGATCACACACCCAAAGAGTTGGGCATGTACGCACTGGCCCTTTAAGAGCGTCAGACATGAATCATGATCCACTAGGAGAAGAAGCAGGAGTGATTTCCTCCTGCACCGCTACAATGTAACGGCTCACTGTATACTGGAGACGAACCCATGACTACAGTGTGATTTCACTTAAGAGTGTTGTCTTCACCCTGGGCTATTTTTGTGGCCCAGCAGTGATTTACAGAGCAGATAGAGACATTTATTAGAGTATGGCCGCAGACGTAGATAAAACTACTGCTGGAGATCCAACGGCTGATCATCCAGCGACTCCATCCAGCAGACGCGCCCGCTCACGTTTCAAGCAGCTCTTTACTTTATTTATTATCGCTGCTGTTCCTTTCATTGCCTTTTGCATTAAATATTACCAGGACATCCAGCTTGTGAAACGACATGTAAGTTAATACCAGTTTTTTCCGGATTTCTTTGCAGTTTGACCCGTGAAGGAGGGATGCTTCTCAGAGCCATACGAGAGATATTGCGTGATTGTAGCTGTTCATGCCACATGTTGTCCTTAGCTGGCTAAAATACAATCCGTTTATTACATTTTAAACATCCCTCTTCTAATATTCGTTTAAAGTGTAAATGATTTGGCAGTACAGACGTGCACTACCTTTGCCACGTCCTCTTTTGTTATTTGCGAACAGTAAACTTACATCTGGTGCTCCAGTTGCCCGCTGTTTTACAAGGGTTGTAATTGCCACAGCTGGGCAAGATTGTTGGAACACCAACCCCCCTCTTTTTTCATATATTACTGTTAATTCCGTGTCCCTTCACACATTAGATATTCTCCAGGTTGCCCTCCTTCTCAGACTGATAAATAAACCCAGGCACAACATAAAAAGTAGGCCTATGTCAGGAATTCAGTTAAAAATAAATCGACGCAGCCATCACTGTGTCTGGTTGCCTTTGGGGTAAGGATTCAGTTTTCCAAGCGAATGGTTTTGTTCTTTTGAGTCGAATCTTTTCAATGAATCAGTTGAACCGGTTAACAGAACCTGTCTAAATTAATCCCCCACGAATCGGACTGGATCGGTCCGAGTAGTTTTTTCAAAGTCAAGTCGTGTAAAATAACAAGTAATAAATAACATTTTATTAAAACATGCAAAAACAGCTGATAACTGGGACATTAAATTACAATACATAGGAAGACAATTACATCATGTGGTAAAATAATTGGTGGGTAAGCAGAATTTAGGTAAGCAGAACTTGCAGGTTTGTTATTTTGTAGGCTAATCATACATTTTAATTGCTCTGAACTTAAAATATTTTAATAAGCTAATTCATACATTTAACTTAAAAATATAATGTAATCTAATTTTTAGTAGTGGAAACCTGACTAGCTTTAACTAGCTAATTTAATAAATGCCACCTTGCTAGTTGGTTACACTACGCGTTGGTAGCATTAGCATAGCACTTGCTGATTGAGGACAGCAATATAATACTTTTAACATATATCTGTTCTCAAACTAAGCTCATGCTCTATTCGTCTCCACAATGGTAACCCTACACATAAAAAAACAACATAACAAACTCTTCTATAACGTTAATCTTGCAAAAAAAAAAAACATAATATACCACTTAAGTTTACTGTCCCTTTTGATTGTCATGGCAAAGCATGCTGGGAAATAGAAATCCCAGTCCAGTTTTTGGTTAAATTTAAGTTGGTCTGAATGAAAAGAAACAAGTTCATAAAACTTAAAACAATTAAACAATTCAGATTACTTAATTAGTCATTTTTAAGAACTCGAAAGAAAAAGAAAGCTCAAAATACTTGTTAATTTGAGTTGGCTCTACTCACACCAATTAATTATTTTGAGTGTTAGGGTTTACAGTGCAGGGTGCTGAGGTTTCTTTTCTGTTTTGATTGTATTTATTGTAGGAGGCTGGATTGAAGGCTCTGGGAGCAGATGGACTCTTTTTCTTCTCATCCCTGGATACCGATCATGACCTTTACCTGAGTCCAGAGGAATTCAAACCTATTGCAGAAAAACTCACAGGTATTATTTGCCCTGTCTGTTCTTTTGCAGAGGATTAGCATCCTTTCACAGGCAGATATAGTCTATTGAAGTTAACATGCATGAAAAATGCATTTTTCATCGTTGTAATGCCTGATGTACATCTCTGTTGACTGAAGGTGTGACACCTCCTCCAGAGTTTGAAGAGGAGATACCACATGACCCAAATGGAGAGACGCTGACCCTGCATGCTAAAATGCAACCGTTACTGCTGGAAAGCATGACTAAGAGCAAAGATGGCTTTCTAGGGGTAATTAGACTTCATTATTCATACATTTGTCACTAAACAATGATATAAACAGACAGGGATGAATTAAAAAAGATGATATATATTATGATTATGATATTATGTGTGTGTGTGTGTGTGTGTGTGTGTTTATATTACCAGTGATAAGAACAATTCAAAGTAATAAGGAATTATTAAAATGTTTTTATTAATTTAATTATTATAAAAATTTTATTTGATGATTAAAAAAAAAATATATATATATATATAAAATATAAAAAGGACCCATTACAAGGTACATTCTCAAAATGGGTTTTTATAAGGTAAATTCAGTGCAGTGTCTTTCTCATCAGGTTTCACACAGCTCTCTTAGTGGGCTGCGGTCCTGGAAACGTCCAGCCGTTCCTTCATCCACGTTTTATGCCAGTCAGTTCAAGGTCTTCCTGCCACCCAGTGGTAAATCTGCCCTGGGTGACACTTGGTGGATTGTTCCCAGCGAACTGAACATTTTCACTGGCTACCTTCCCAATAACCGTTATCACCCTCCCACTCCACGAGGCAAAGAGGTACAAATATACCTTTTAACATTTTGAAATTAGTTCAGTGATTTTAGGTGCTCACACCTTCTAAACAATTTTAATTTAATATCAATTGGATTTATCCAAACCAAATTGTTGAATAATAGGTGATCTGAGGTTGTGAAGGGTATTTTGATCAAGAAGGAGATTGATTCAATCTCTGTAGTTTATAGATGGGTGATGTGATTGTGTAATTTCTCTGCAGGTGCTGATCCACTCTCTGCTGAGCATGTTCCATCCGCGGCCCTTTGTGAAATCCCGCTTCGCTCCACAGGGAGCTGTGGCTTGTATACGGGCTGCTAGTGACTTTTATTATGACATTGTTTTCAGGTGAGTAAAAAAATATGCTGCCATGCTAGAATAAGCTTTAAGTCATCTAGAATAAATGGGATTTTCTTTGTAATTTCTGTTTTAACTTTATTTTACCTGTAAGCCTCCAACCGATTCTGATGGTATTGTGTTACTAATTACAGAATCCATGCAGAGTTCCAGCTAAATGATGTTCCCAACTTTCCATTCTGGTTCTCTCCTGGGCAGTTTGCTGGTAACATCATCCTCTCCAAAGATGCTTCTCACATCCGAGAGTTTCACCTTTACGTCCCAAATGACAAGTCAGTCTTCCCTCCGCTATTCCTAACTGCAAGAATAATCACTTTTCAGGTGTCGAGTGTAGGGCTGCGTTAATCATGATCATCATTTCTGTTTCTCTCAATTGATTAAACATTATTGCATGTGCATTTTGCCCGCTGGGTTTTTTTCCAGAATTTTTTTTTCATTTGACTTTTCCATTATTTTGCATTGGTAACAAGCCCCCACAAGCTTTCATGTTAAAGGGTTAGTTCACCCAAAAATGAGAATTTTACTCACCCTCAAGCCTTCCTAGGTGTATATGAAATTCTTCTTTCAGACGAATAAAATTATATTAAAAAAGTTCTGGCTAATCCAAGCTTTATAATGGCATTGACTTGATGGGTCGTTTTTGAAGTCCATAAAAGTGCATCTATCCATCGTAACTGCTCCACACGAGAAAATTATTAATTTTATGAATTTATTTCTCAGTTTTAGTTTTTAACAATGAAGCGTGTGTTCATTCATATAATTAATAATTGCAATTATCATTTGAGCAAAATAAATGGGATTATCAGCTTAACCGTTATCGTGCACACCCAGTTGAGTCTGTGTTTTATATGGCAGAACTCTGAATGTGGACATGGAGTGGCTGTATGGCGCCAGCGAGAGCAGTAACATGGAGGTGGATATTGGATACCTGCCTCAGGTTAGAGCTGATGATTATGCACAAAACAGGGTTTTGACTTGATTATGCATAATGCTGAAACTGCTTCCACTGACATTTTGCTGCATTTTTGCAGCTTGCATGATTAGCTAAAACATGATGCATAAAGTAAATGGGCCATATATGTTTACAGATGGAGCTCAAGGCAGCAGGACCCTCCACTCCCTCAGTGATCTATGACGAGCAAGGGAACATGCTTGACAGCCGAGGGGAGGGAGGTGAGCCCATCCAGTTTGTGTTTGAGGAGATTGTCTGGAGTGGCGAGCTGAGCAGAGAAGAAGCATCAAGGCACTTGGAAGTTACAATGTACCCATTTAAAAAGGTGCTAAATCCCGAACCTCATTTTGAATTACAAATGTATACTTAAACCCCTGAAATCAGTTCTTAAAAGTCTGCAGCAATACTGAATGAATGCTTGGTTAAAGTCAGCTTGAAATGAATTCACATTACAAATAAACGTTTCAAGAGGGGGTTTTCATACCAACCAATGTCATAGAAGAAGGGTTCCGTCAAGAACCATTCAGTGAACAGTTTGTAAAATAACCACTTTTGTTTCTTAGAGTGAAATTTTAATAATCTAAAGAACCTTTTTCCACTACAAAGAACCTTTCGTGCAATGGAAATGTTTCATGGATGGCACTAAAGAACCTTTATTTTTAGGAGTGCATCTATATTTCAAATGCTTCTAATTGTGAACGTTCTATTCATGCATTGTTTTTTTTTTTTACTCCATGTCAATCGCATCAATGGGTCTTCTATTTGGAAGGTGCCATATTTTCCATTCAGTGAGGCCTTTAGCAGAGCTGATGCTGAGAAAAAGCTGGTTCACTCAATCCTGCTCTGGGGAGCCCTGGATGACCAGTCATGCTGAGGTAAGACACCCATAGTCAGCTATACCAAAGCATACATACTGCTGGAAGAGCTAAATTCAGCAATTAAGTGTCAGCATTAGGGATGCACAGAAATTTTGTCTGCCGAAGATGAATCCCCGCTACTCTCTGATAATAATAGCTTTGTAGGACTATACATAATAATTGGTCAAATAATAAATGTTAAATCTGATTCTGTTGCATAGAACTGAATAAAGAATGATATATTGATATTTAATATTAATATATTTTCTGTCCAGTTACTTTCAATAAAATTGTGGTTATTTTATTTTATTAGCATGCTTTAAAAAAAAAATTCAGTATAATTAAAATGACTGCATTAAATTGAAGTCTAATATTAATACAATGATATATAAAAAAAAAAAGCATTTTAAATTTCAGTCTAGAATTTTCCTTTTGCTGCATTCCTAGTCAGCATGACGTAGATCTTCTGACAAGTGTTAATCATTGGTCGGAGTGTGTTTTAAAGCTAGAGTAGTTCTTTCAACTATATTAGATGTTTCACTGATTTGCGTTCTGTACACTTCTGTTTCTCCTCATCTCTGGTAGGTTCGGGGCGGACTCTTCGGGAGACAGTCCTCGAGAGTTCGCCCATTCTGGCCTTACTCAACCAGAGCTTCATCAGCAGCTGGTCTCTAGTCAAAGAGCTGGAGGATCTGCAGGTGAAGAGCTTGTTTTTTTTATTTAGCTGATGTATATTGTAAAGCCAAAATGAAAACGTATAATTTTAGACGCGTATCAGTGCTAATTATGTGCTTTTTCTTAATTTAGGGTAATAAAAAGAATCTGGGTTTGAGTGAAAAGGCTCGTTTGCATTTGGAAATGTATACTTTTCCAGTGGAGATGATGGTGGCGCTGCCCAATGGCACTGTGGTGAGTCTGCTTTAGATAAAAAAATGTTTTATCCAGCTTATTTAGTCTGTGCCAACCTCTCTTAATCAAATTGCTTTGTTGAATATGCTGTAACTTCTCCAGGTCCATCACATCAATGCTAATAATTTCCTGGACCAGACATCCATGAAACCTGAGGAAGAGGGACCAACTCTCAGTTTCTCAGCAGGTTTTGAGGATCCTTCAACCTCCACATACATTCGCTTCCTGCAGGAAGGACTTGAAAAGGCCAGACCTTACCTGGAATCATAAAACTGATTAAAGACTGTCTCCAGAAAAATCAGTGCACATCAGAGAGAATTGAAGGGAGTATATACATGGGAAAAGAAAGGAAGTGCTGATATCCGCTCTACTCCCCCGTGTCTGCTTTGAGGAACGGTATGCGGAGGAGCGGACGCAATTTCTTCATTCAGAAGGCAGCTGGTGACCATATCTTGTACATGGTCCTTAGTGTGACGCATGTAAAAATGCACAATATAAAAAATTGTCACTACGGTCACAAGTGTGGTTTGTCTCCCCAATGAAACCAGGGTGTGGTGTTAGCTATACACAATTTCAATTAAGTCATATATATTTTTATATAGAAATTTGCCGTTTATGTACACATTTAACACTTCCTGAGTGACAAATGCCATTAGTCTGATCTATTGCGCAGATTAATGAACTAAAACAGCATTATGTATTATTACTGATCTGATAAAACAACTTTTATACTGGTTTTATTACATACAAAGCCACTTGTTTTGCTGCATAATTTTTTTTATTCCAGATGGTTCTGTAGGAGATAGAATTATGCTGGCTGTGGCTTCCGCAATTAGGCAGTTTGTGATGGTCTTGTCTGAAAGCCCAATCAGGGTGAGGCCTGGCCTGATGTTGTTGTTTAAGTCTGTGGAAGCAACGCCTGCTTTTCTGTCTCAACAGAATACTGGCACTATGCTAAAATACACACAAAGCAAAGCTTTGGATTTCAGCTCAACTACACAGCTGCAGGAAAGCTGCCATGGGCTGTAATATATCACGACTGAAATCCACTTTTTTCTAAGGGTGATGCATAATGGTTGGTTAGAAACATCACTTTTTTTTGTCTCTTTTAAATATTAAATATGATGCAAAAAACTCACATGCACTCATGTCTGATTCTTTCAACCACATTTAAGCTGAAGACCAAAGTAGAAACAGGAAGGAACATTAGAATATATTTATAATGTAATTTGGCATAGTATTCAATCTTGTCTATATGTTGCAATTGAAGCTGAATTAACTTTTGCACTACTGTTCAAAAGTTTAGGTCTGTCATGTTTTTAAATGATTTTTAAATCTCTTATGCTCACAATGGCTGAATTTATTTGATCAATTTCTATGATACATTTTTAGTAGTCTTCTGTGTCGCATTATTTTACAGAAATCATTCTAATATGCTGATTTGTTGCTTGATTTATTACAGTTGAAAACCATTGTGCTGCCTAATATTTTGGAATTAAATTTTTTTACGGATTCTTTTAGTAGAAAGTTCAACAGAAATCTTTTGTAGCATTAAAAATTTAAGTTTTGATTAATTTGAGAATACAATTTTTTTTTTATCAACCCCAAACTTGAATGGTAGTGCAACTTCCCTGTAACTGCAGGCTTGTGTAAATGCAATTCTCTACCATTGTCAAATAGATACAATGTGCTTTTTTAATAAATAAAACAGTGTTATTGTTAATTTGATGTTTATTAGGTAACAAGTTAATGAACACTTTCAGGATTGAGTAATGTTTTTTTTCACATTTTCGCATGTATAAATATTGCATTGGTCTTGTATGACTATAATTTAAGTTAACACTTTTTAGAGCTATTTTTTGTACAGATATCTTTGTGAACTGATCACTGATGTTATCACCATTGTAAGAGTTATTTACAGAAAGAAAGTTTTCCTACAGGCTAGGAACCCATACACAGGAGTGCTTAAGACGTTATGTGAATGTCTAAGAAAGGCATGACAACATGCAACTGAGGTTTGTGTGATGTTTATGTATGTGGAATTTAACCCAAAGTCATTTCAGTCTTGGTTGTGTTTTGGCTTGATCGATGAGAAATCTTTTCCATGTGTGAAAGTGTATCTGAGGGTTCAAACTAATGCCTAAGCCACTGTGTATAGCTGATGCCTTGGTCACTAACAGCAGGTGAGGCTATAATCAGTGCCATTTAGTCAGGGCGTACCTTACTTGTGTTGAGTCCTAAATTAATACGGATAAAAAAGGCTCCTCATCACAATAACATTCACACTGTAACCAGCGCTGCAGTAATGATATGGAATCCATGATCGACCTCACTAGTATAAACACGTACAGTTTAGATTTTTTTTTTTAGGCAGATAGTACTCCATTCTGTCCCAGAATTCACCTTAAGACAACATTATTTCCTGTATGATGAACATTGAGTGCACTCATTTAAATTATGAAATGAACCCAAATGCATCTTAATCACAAGATGAAGTCTTTTTTCATCATGGTGGTAAAGATGATAGGTGAGCTTTCATCCACTGGTGCAAAACTCCTTTCAACTTCCCCTTAGAAGAATATTCGCAGTTCACACAGTTTGCAGGGTCTCTCTCTCTTCATTTACAGTTGTCAGTAAACTGTGGACGATTAGTTTTTTTAATGGCCATATTTCCTACTAAATCGTGATGTTTTGGATTATTTACAGCACATGTCAGCCGAATGTCCAGGCTTCTAACTCCAGAATCGTGAAGTCGTTTGTCTCAGACAGGCTGCAGTTATTAAAGGTGAGACAGGGGCTGCTTCTGCCCAAGAGCAACCTCTCATCCACCCATAGACCAAAGTGACCACTGAAATGAAGAGACAAATAAAAGTTTACTTTTACAAATCACATTTGAAAGTTTTAATCTTACCAAGTCTAAAATAAAAGGTTTAATAAATATGCAGCTCTGCATTATAAAGGCATCTTGCAGAATGATATGTACCTTCCTCCTCCAATGGCAAAAGAGTCCAAATCCCCTTTGATGAAAAAAGAGTTTTCTCCAGTCCATCGGAAACACTTAAATGTAAAAAAAAAAAAAAATCCTATTAAGATTTTAATTTGATCTTATAAACCTAAATACATTTGCTCAAATGTGTCTTTATGTGTACCTTAAAGCGTGGGTGAGACAGGAACAGGAAGGTCTCTCCAGTGCCATAAAATACATCACTGGGATGCAGAGGATGTGAGAGAAAGCTCCCAAAAATCTGAGGGGAAATTAAAACCACTCAAATAACAATACACTTTTTAAAAACCAAAACGTCCAACTTAGGTCAGAATTACAAGTGGAATGAATATTTCAATTTATATGAATGAATTTAAATCATATGAACAGTGACCCTTGACCCTCAGATGTCCACTGTGATCAGAGCTATGAAATAATGCATGACCTGCTGGTTGTGGTCCTTGATGAGAATCAGCACAGGTGAGTCGGTAGCGGCCAGCTTCCTGTAAAGAGTCTTGAGACTTGCCCCGTGTTTGTCCGTGCTGTAGGACAGCTGCCATGTGCGTGCGATCGTACGTGGAGGCAGCTCTCTTGAGATCTGAGAGAAGACGCACAACATATTTTACTAAACACACAGGGCCACCAGAATGACTATGCATAAGTGTATACTGAATCTGAAGCGGGTGTGTGTACTGACCTCTCTAACTTGTTGCGCATCCAGTATGACACTCTGCTTCAGTATGTTACACAAACCATCTGGTTCAGAAGAGACAGAAGCTTTCAGCCCACTCTCCTCCACTGTCACCATCTGTACAGGAACAATGTGTGTATGAATCACCAACCCAAACACCCACCCATACGTTCAAATGTTTGGGGTCAGTACGATTTTAATACTTTTATTCAGCAAGTATGCATTAAATTGATCAAAAATTTACAAAGACCTTTCTATCATAAAAACTGAAGATTTTTAGCATAATAATGGATATGACAATTTTAATGTATTTGGTCTTGAAAGCACAGATCTGCTGTGCTGCTGCTGATTATTGCTGTTGTTGTAGATTATTGCTGCTTCTGCAGATCAAGCACAGGAACTTGCTACTGCCAATACATACACTAATACGCTGCTGTGAGCAAATAAGACATACTGCTGCTGCACAAATAGCATATATAAAATTACGTGTAGCAGATCTATACAGGTGGAGCGTTTCAGAGGAACTCTGAAAGAATGCTGCAAACTGCTATAGTGAACACTAACCAGCTATTTAAAGGTGCAGTAAGTGATTTCTGAAAAACACTGCTGAAAATGGATCAGACTGAGTGGCACAACAAACTTGTAGCCAATCAGCAGTAGGGGGAGTATCCACTCATGATGGGGGTAGGAGAGAGTGAGCAAGAGGGAGATTTGAAGAAAGACTGCTGGAAGAGAGATGGATGAGAGGCAAAACAGAAATGGCCAGAGGAATATCACTTGAAAAAGAAGGGTTATGATCAGGCTAGAGCTTTAGGACCTGCGTTAATATTAGAAAAGCTTTCCAGCGCTGGAGAAACCCAAGTGGGAATGCCTGAAAACAGACGCAGAGGTTGCGCTGTTGTTACACGAGTAACACTGATTTTGAGTGCGTGCTGCTGTTGGCGACTAACAACGAACTCTTGCTTGTATCTGCTTTTGTACTACGTTCATTTATTGTTCTTCCTTGTCATTTTGTGTGTCATCTTCACTTTATTTTGCTACGATAAAGAGACATCCACGCTTACATTGCGTGTTCGTGCATTTTGGTGGAGAAATGAAAGGAGCAAGTTTGTTTGATTTCAAATATCAACAATGCTTTTCAGAAATCATTTACTACACCTTTAAATGTTGAGCAGCAAGTTCATTGGCTGCAGATGCAACAGGAACCAATCAGACTTACCTACTATAAAGTAAGTAAAAAACAGTATGTGACAAAAGAAGTATGTCCAAATTCAGTTTTCATAAAAGAGTAGGCCTACCCGGATGACCTACTACTTCCGTCAACAAGATTCTAAAGTGTGCATACGATGGACACTTTACAATCCCATGAGGCCAGGGGAAAGGATTTGTGAATGACAGGGAAGCAACGTAACTGACACTAGTAGGTCACGTGATGATGATGACAGGAATAATTATGCAATTGGTGAACATTAGACTTCTTTCTGACCCCCCTTTTGAACACTAGTGAATGTACACACTAAAACATATACAGAACCATTAACCATGAACTTCACACACACTTTTAACACTGCCATGTGTAAATACACTACAGTTCAATATATTTCCATTTCACCGACTCCTGTTCACCCCAGTAAACCCACTTTAAACTACACCTATAAATAATGCATGTTCATCTACTGTAGTTTCTAGTTTAATAATGTGAAGCACTGGACAGGTTTAAACCAAATTGCTTTCAGAGTGTGCCGTGTCTGATGCATCGGATTTATCTCTATTGCATTAAAATCTACAATATTCTTTGACCTGTGGGTTCATTTTGTCTTCACATTTTAGTTCTACATTTACACAGAATCGGCTTTACAATAACTTTTATATGAATAAAGTAAAACTCCAGTTGAATTTTGAAGTTTTTATTCACTATACATTTAGGTACTACATAAACTTACATAAAATATAAATAAATTTCAGTGAAAACATGATACAGTCTATGTTTGGGATTTTTGCACAGCTTCATACAGTACTTGATGGATCTTAAATTTAACCTCAGGCTTCTTCTGAGGATCAATTTTTGCCAACATGTCAGCAATCACAGCAGCAAATCTGAAATCTTCAGTGTCCTGCTGCATGGCCCTTTCCCTCTCCCAGTCCAGCTGCTCCAGTATCTTTAGTAAGGCTTCTTCAGTGGTAGACATTCTCTTAGGCGTCAAGTCAGTAGAAGATGGTGAGGCATTAGAACAGGATGAGATGCTTGGGGTAGGGTAAGCTGAAATTGAACAGGGCGAGGAGCTGCGTTTGGGTGACAGACAGGGTGGAAGAGTGGATGGTGTGGGGGAAAGTGGCAATGATTGCATGAGGGGCAGGGGTGAAGGGTTGCCAAAAGTCACAGTCTCTGATGTTCCTGATGGCGGAGAGGTTGGGAAGTTGTTTGTCTTCGGTTTTTCCTCAACGGATACCACTTTATATATATCCTTAATGAAGAAACAATAATTACATTCAGGTTTTAAAGACATGTTGTAAACGTACTGAACAAACATGTATACAATCTACCAATATATTTTGAAATAATTTATTATTAAAGCCAAAACGAAACAGAATAAAATGAAATAAAATGTCTGTACTTCTATTACGAATTTACTGAAAGAGAAAAAAGTGTAAGGCACAATGAGGTTCACAAGTGTCGTCTCTGACTCTATGGCTGCACGCATTTTAATCATGCAGGGGGAAAAAAAGGTACAAGACAACATGGTAGACTTCGAGGCAAAAATAAAGGCCTAACAGGTAGCTAAGATGCCAGCATACATGCATTAATGTAAATAGCGATTGAAAAATAAAATAAACAGTGTTTCTTACCTTTTCATTTGGGCCTCTTTCCCGATGTTTAACAAATTGGCATAACCATCCCAGCTCCGTAAAGATCGTGTATGGACTTGGATCAATGCTTCCTGTGTAGACCCTCTTCTTGATCCTCACAAACTTGTCTCTTAAATTCTTCCACGCTTTACGGCAATCCATTTCGTCTTTTCCCGTGGCAGCGGCGATATCGTTCCATGCATTTTTAATCATTTGAATGTCAGTATTATCGCGCATACTCGGATCATAGAGGTACCTGTGTCGACGGACTTGGTCCGCTACTATTTTCTCGAAGTCATTCATTTTCAATAAGTTGCGAAAAATTGAGACGTATGAACCATAGACTGTTAAAAGATATGAACGCGCGAGGCCGGAAGGCCAATTAATACTTCTGCGTCGAGTGTAGTGTACGCCGGCTACGCGCGTAGCCGACGCCGTCGTGAGCATTTATACTTCTGCGCTGTTGTCTGTGTCAATGTGCAATTCCACATGCAGACGCTAGTAGCAGTGTTGCCAACTCTCGCGAGACAAATAAGCAACCGCAGCTTCAAAAACAAGCCCAAAACAAGCCCAATATTATTATATTATTTATTATTTATAATAAATAATTTTTTTATCAATAAATGAGCCTGCAACATATTAAACTGAAACCTCTCAGAGTTTGAAAAGCAAAAACAGATGTGATTTTATAAAAATCATCAAATTCCAATAAAGGACACACAATATCCTCCGATCAGCTGTGAACAGAAGAGGTTTGGAGAGTGAAGAGTGACATGGAGGCCAATTATGGTAACCCATAGTCGGAGTTAGTGCACACATATTAGGGGCAGTAAGTAGTGAACACACACACTGCAAACCGTGAAAAAGACAAGCCCTGCATCTCATTGTGCACACTATCTGCCCTAAATAGTACTGACAATTACTAATGTCACACTATTTAGGATGGAAAGTGTGCACATTGGGACACAAGCACGTAGAGCGCTGCAATATAGCCACATATTTAAAATAAAATAAATTCGAACCATACCTACTGTTATTATTAATAGACTTGTTTTTTTATAATAGCCTGTAATTTTAAATACATTACATACACAAAAATATTTTTTTAATTAAATTAGGTGCCTCTCCTCCCTCTTTCCTCTCCATCTCTGCTTGTGCTATTGTTTGTAAAAATGTATACGTCTATTTATGTCTACTGACTATCATTACGTGCATTTATAACGTCACATGCCTGCACGTTGAACGCGATTTTTCTCCAATGAGGGGGAGAAGGAGGCGGGATATAAAAGGACGGATTACTACAGCACTTGTATCGTTGCACTGAATGGCTATTAGCTGTGAGAAGACAGTGTCAGTCAATGTATTGGACAAAACAGCGACCATAAATGTAAAGAAACGAAGTTGCTTATTATATTTTCCTAACAAGCAACCACATTTTTTAAAATAAGCCCAAAAAACCGCAACCCGCGACTCGTGATTTTTTAACGCGACTTGCCAAAAAAAGAAGCCCAAAGTCGCGTGTTATACGCGGACATGGCAACTATGGCTAGTAGGCAGTGTCCTCGGGCATGTTGGTGTAATCAAGAGAACAGCCGAAGAAGAAGCAGCTTGTTGTGTAGAATCTGTACATTCATGTCGGAATATCAGCAGCAGTGAGAGAGCGGCTTTTATCACTAGGGGCTGGCTGCAGACTACAGGGTCAGAGTACGGCGTATCCAACGCGTCTATGCGTAGGGTACGCCGTACCCTCTGCGTGCACTCGACGCAGAAGTATAAATTGCCCTGGAGCCAACGCGGCGACGCGCACGATGCTGCGATTACGTCACTGCTACGTGCGCGTGTTTATTTTTTATTACAAAGATTGACATGAGAGGTCTCTTCATCCAAGTACTTATAAATATTTTTCCACAAAAAATTACAACTACAAGCTATTTTTTTGATACGTTGACCATGTTCCACTCTACAGAAAAAATAGAGCTGTTCAGTATACAAGAAGTGCCACCAAAACAACACTAGGCTACTGCCAATAAACATAACTGAGCTGAAATTTCCAAATTGTAGTTTTACAGATGTAGCTGTGTGAAAACCTTATGAATGTTCAACATTTGTTTTATTCATATTATATGAACACATGAAGAACTACTGTTGGTTTGGTAAGATTTTTTTTATTATTAATTTTTTTTATTTATTATTGTTTTGTGTTTTAATATATTTTAAAACGTAATGTATTCCTGTGAAAGCAAAGCTGAATTTTCAGTAGCCATTACTCCAGTCTTCAGTCACATAATCCTACAGAAATCATTAGGTGTGTCTGAGCTAAACTACACTAGGCTTCCACAGACAGGCGACATCTGCCAGTTGCAGGTGGGGAGGAGTTTAAAATGGAGACTTGAAATCAGACACTTTCTGCTTCCCGTAGTGATGCTTGTGTTTTTGTTTGTGTGTTTGCGTACTTTATCAGATATAAAGTGGATTAGATGCAATATTTGTCAAATACACAGATATTTCAGACATTTTCATGAAGCAACAGAAACACTTTTCATTCAATACTTTATGTACTGCCTAAAACAGTACAGTGACTTTTAACTGTGACTGAGATGTTGCAGGGTGTGAGTGATCTGGTTGTGATAGAAGCAACACTACAAGCCTATGAACATGACTTCTCTTTTAAGAGCTCAACCAGTGAATTAACATGTCTGCATTTACACATGCAAAGTGTTTTAGCATCATTAAAGTGAGCGGGAAACATCCACTGCATATTATAACCAAAACATGCATTTTTTCGTTTCACTTCAGTTCGATTGTTATTCCTGTGTATTCTCTCAATTAATTTTCATCTGTTTGTACTGGCTTGCCTACAACAAATAAACCCGCTTGTTCAGACTTACGCACCCTCCAGAAGCTTGCAGTCTGCAAGTGAATAACGCCTCGTAGTACCATCCCAAAGAGGCACGAAATCACTCTCACTGACCTTTTCCTGGGCCGTTCCCACCTGGGGGAACAACCTGCCTATGTCAATTCGAGCAGCCGAGTCTGTAGCCATTTTCAAAAAATGTCTAAAGACACATCTCTTCCAGAAGATCCTGACCAATTAAGACCAGCACTTAACTAACTTAACTGTTACATTCGTTTTATTTTTATTTATAAAAAAAAACCCTGTGTTCTGTGCTAGTCAACTGAGACTTGTTACAGCACTTGCATAACTTATATTACCTTGTTTGTCTGATTGCTTCTATTTCTCTCCTCATTTGTAAGTCACTTTGGATAAAAGCATCTGCTAAACAATTAAATGTAATGTAAATTTGTTTAAGCCATACATTTAGTAAATAACTGACCTCCCATTCCTCCCCGGCCTGGCCTCGTGGAGACCCATCCTCTTCCTCCTCATCGAGAAGCACAAAATCCTCTTCATCACGCTCTGCTTCGTCCTCCTCACCTCCCTCCAGGATGCACAGGTCTGGTCGATGCTGGCTCATGTAAGCGTACAGCTCGTCTGACCTACAGCACAAAATCACAGGCAGAAAGAGAGAAGGAACAAGAAAGTGAGATGAAGCAGCTTGTGCTATGATATTATCAGCAGGACATTATTAAAACGTTTCGCTGTTCATTTCCAGCAGACTGTGTATAGTCTACATAAGGCTTAAGTACCTTTCCTGCTGCATGGTGAACCAGGCGTCTCTTTTAGGAATTTTAGGTTTAGAGAAAGCCCTTTTCTTCCCATGCTGTAGTTTCTGTCGAATTCTCACAAACATCAGAGATCCGTTAATACCACTACTAGATGTAGAAGTGCAAGGACCTAATGAGTGAACAGAGATGAATAAGTTGATGAACCAAGTGAAGAATTGTCAGTACAAGAAGTGAAATGTCAATGTTCTTGAGTAAAATTCTTGATTACCTAACAGCTGTCTTTCCAAATATGATTGCTGTTCGGATTTGACTGTGTGTTCTTTGTTTCCTCTCTGAACACTGTCTGGTCCTCCACAACAGAAAGTTGCAGCAGCAGCTGTTAGCATTCCCCCAGACTCCAAAGTCAGCTGTCTCTCAGCTTCGGACATGTCCCCAGTCTTTCCAACTACTTCATCCTCTTCTTCAGCATCCAGAGTCACTGTCAGATCATGTAAAATGGAGGACACGGGAGCGGGAATGGCCTCTAATGCTGACTGACGGGTTTTCTCGTGGCTGTGTGTTTTGTTTTTTGATGATTTACAACTGTTACATCTGGAAGAAAAATTAGATCAATGTGTCTGTCCTGTATGTGCAGTGAATGATGGGAAGGCACTGTTTAATTAACAACCAAAATGTAGTTGCCTAGGGGGTGCTGAGGGGTCTGCAACAAATTGTCACAAATAATATATATATATATATATATATATATATATATATATATATATATATATATATATATATATATATATATATATATATATATATATATATATATACACATACATATATATACATATACAAATATATATATATATAATATATATATATATATATATATATATATATATATATATATATATATATATATATATATATATATATATATATATATATATATATATATATATATATATGTATATGTATATGTATATGTATATATATATATATATATATATATATACATACATACATATATACACACACACAGTAGGGGTTGCACAGACTAGTCTTTAATACTCTGCCACTAATCGTTGATCATGGCCTATAGAGGGTGCAACAGGATAAGAAATCGTTGAAGTCCACTTTTACGCTCCGTTTCCAAACAGTTAAAGTGACAAATAAATGTATAATCCGAGAGCGCAAAAGATATGTTTGATTATACAATTGCTCACAATTGATCGGGTAAATGTATGTTTTAAACAGCTCAATGTATGCCGTTCTAAACTCTGCTGCATTGTAATGCACACAATCGCACTCTCACTAATGCAATCGCTTAAATGTAATCTTTACTGTGCTACTTTATCTGATTTAGAACGTTTGAACGAGGAGAATTCAATGAGAAATATAACGACCCAAAGACAAAATAACTGATAACCATAAGCTGTTATAACCCGTGTTAGAGTTTCAGCTCAAGGTTCAGACTTATTTGTTAATGACGTCATCAGTGACTAGTTGACGTCGACTCAACTTTTATCACATACATTTCAACTTACAAAATCTGAAGTCGTTCAACCCCTAACACACATTATCTATTACACATTACATTATATACATTATATACAGTAAAGCACCTGTATGTGGTCTTGTTGAAGTGAATGTGAGAGATATCAGTGTAGAAGGACACTGAGGCAAGATCATCCACAGAGCAGGAGAATACATATTCTTCACAGCCATTCTCCTGGACAAGTGGGTGAGACTTCTGAGGGTCAAAGAAGATCTTATTGGATGTTACCAGTAATATTCCAGAGACCACACCCTAGAGAGAGACGAGCAAAACTGAAAGTCAGAAATGACGTTGAATATGGGAATATAGAAAAGCATAACATAAACATAACATTGTCACCTTTCTGTCTGTGATGTAACGGGAGAACAGTTTGAGGCAAGACATTGCGGCTGGTCCCTCCCCCTGAGAGCATTCAGACGGAAGAGCCAATAGACACACATTTCCATCAGGTAAAGGAACAGCCTCCACGTCCTACCAGAGATGAATAAACATCACACAAAACAGTGGAAGAGAAGCCACTGTGAGTCACTACATTACAGTTTGACTGGCATTACAAAGAACTTAAACTAGGAATTAATGACCAGCTGTATTCACTATGGTTACACCCTAAGCCACATTAAGCGCCATGGTTTGTAAACACACAATTTATTACTCTCTCACCGTCAGTTTGTCATATTCCGCATCTGTGGAAGGAGACACAAGAGTTGCAGTTCCCACAACACCAATATCAAGTGCAGGATCAAAGCTATCCTCTTGTCTTGGATGTGGGTCAGAAGCTGTCGCCGTAGAAGTTGAGACCTTGTTCTTGGGTAACTGTTTGAGGTGGTGTATAAGGAAAGACATTGTCACACTGACAGCAGTTTCACTTCCCTTCCTTCTTTCCATACTGCTGTACACCCACTCATTTCCTTATTCATAGCCCTGTGACATCAGATGACTGGACTCACAGCACCCAGAAACTATGAGCGAATCACAAAGATGCATAATTCATGCAAATAGGATCCCAGGAGGACAGTCTAACTTCCTGTAATAGATTATTAGGGCCCAAGCCCTGAAAGGGCGCAGAGCCCTATTGTTCTTCCTCAGATTATTCTTTTTTTTTTTTTTTTTTTTTTTTCGACTTCTCGGGTACTTTTGGGGCACTTAACATGCTCGAAAACTCTTGAAACTTCGCACAGGCGTCGGAATGCGCGGCCATCAGAGCCGGGCTGAAGCTGGTACCCGGGCGTGGCAGGGGGGCTCGACAGCGCCCCCTTAAGTGGGGTCTGAAAACTTGGTCCATATATCAAACACACTTGCACGTACATGTATGAAACTCGGTACACATATAGACCTCATCGGGCCAAACAACTTTCGTGCTCTAAGTTATGCGTCAGCCCAACAGGAAGTGAGCTATAATCGGTTGTTCGGAAAACCCATGCTCTGGAATTTAATATACTCCTCCGAGGCCATTGTTTCGATCATCGCCAAACTCGGTCAGCATGAAGAGAACATATCCAGGATGCTAAATTGCGAGCGGATTTTTGATATCTCAAATGGTTTGGCCGTGGCGAAGCAACGAATTTATGGCGAGAAAAGGGAAACAGGAAGTGTGTTATAACGTCAGCAAACATTGACTGATTTGGATGAAACTTCAGCTGTGTGTTCGTTGTAAGAGGCCGATCACATGGATATGACTTTTGTGAGTCAAAGTTATAGCGCCACCAACTGGCAGCAGGAAGTGTGTCACTTTCAAAAATGCTTTGAATCACCATCTTATTTTCACCCCATTTACTTCAAACTTCATCAGTATAATGTGAAAACATGACAGATAGAGACGTATGAAATGGATTCCTGAAATTTCAAATACTGTTGCCATGGCAACGTGTCAAAGTTTAATAATCTTTTGGCTGTTTTGAGGCTCTTAGCATGCTTGAAATTGCTTGAAACTGCTTGAAACTCAACACACACATCAGAGATGTCAGTCAGTACACATTGGTAAAGCATCAGAAATGGGCGGGGATGAGGGCCTCTCTAGCGCCACCTTTTGACAAAAGTGGGGGGGTTAGTTTTATCTTCAGTCACCAAACTCGGTACATATATTCTTCTCTTTGAGCCGGACAACTTTCTAATTTACAGTCATTAGCTCCGACCAACAGGAAGTCAGATATTTTGGTTTTAAGGTGAATTTTTGGTTAAATCGGGGTCTGAGTTTTTACGTTCTCCTCGTAGGCGATTTATTCAATCTCCACCAAACTCGGTCAACATGAAACAAAGATACGGAAGATGCTAAAATGTGAACGGATTTTGGATATCTCAAACGGTGTTGCCATGGCGAGGGATTAAATAAGGACAAAAAAGGGGAACAGAAATTGTCTCATATCTTGTAAAATCATATTTTGATTTCAATTAAATTAAGATTGTATGTTTGGCAATTGAACTTAGATTAATTTTAAATGACTATACTATTTTTCAGATGAATATATATATATATATATTTTATAAATATTTATTTGTATAATGTATTGTGCCTGTGTGTGCCCTCCCCTCAATGAACACAAGATGGCAGCATTGTGTTAGTTTTGAAACAGGATTAAAAAAAAAACATTCCATCTCTTCAGGGATTTGTCTGTGTGTGTGTGTGTGTGTGTGTGTGTGTGTGTGTGTGTGTGTGTGTGTGTGTGTGTGTGTGTGTGTGTGTGTGAGTGTGTGTGTGTGTGTGTGTGTGTGTGTGTGTGTGTGTGTGTGTGTGTGTGTGTGTGTGTGTGTGTGTGTGGACTGGTAATCCCTGATGTTGGGTGCTGCCCCTTTAAGGACGTTGTTCCGGTGAGCGCAAGTGATGTGATCGTGCAGGAAGAAGTGCAGGGAAAAACAAACTGAACTTAGAGAACTGAGTGAGAAAGCCATGTTGATCTCAAATGAAGATTTGAACATTTAATAATTCCAGCTAAAACTATTATCTTACATTATATTCCCAGCGTGGTGAGTAGTGTTATGTTGTTATTTTGTGATGGTTTGTGTATCACTATGAAGATCGCTATTTGCGATTAGCGCCTAAACGCCTATATGTTATATATTTGTTTTGTTTTAGACATTTACAGTTTGTATTGCCTGTAAAATATGTTGCATTTAGTTAAACAAAGTTTAATGCTTAGTACACAAAGCTGATGTTACAATGTTTTAGAAACGTATTTGGTGATGTGAACATTACTAGATAATAATTGTGAATTGTTTTGTGTTTGCAGTTTGACCACACACGCACACACATAAATGTGCACAAATACTCAACTAAAGTACCACCAAACTCGGTCAACATGAAACGGAATGACTATACTATACTTTTTTAAGACCTTCTCAAAATATTTAAAGACCTCATCGGCGATGAGAACTACTGTTGAGCAATAAAATAAAAATATATAATCATAAGCTATAACAAAAATATATATTAAATTAGGTGAGTGGATAGTTAAAAAAAATTGCAATTACAAAAAGTAATTCTTGAAAAAACATCTCTGGACTAATTTTATAAAATCTAAAAATGTTAATGAAAAGGTACAAATTACTTTGTGTTCTTATTAAATACATTTATAAAAAAAAACAATTTATATTTAAATTATATATGAATGTAAATAATTATATGGGCCTACACAAATAATATAACATTTCAAGATTTATAGTTTATTGTAAACGTAATGTGCAGCTCTGTAAAGGGGCAACAAATATATGATAGATACGTGAGAACAAGATTTTTTTTAATCATCTTTAAGTGCACAAAACTATGAAAATATATGAAAGCGTGGCACAATGCGCTTATGCGCATCCCGGGTGCAGAATGATGCGCTTAAAGCAACATGGAGTCAGAGGGCGCAGTGCACCGCGAGTGCACATTAAAAAGTTCACGGCATAAAGAAACGATGAGCGTTGAGCGCACAAATCCTAGTCTACTATGTATATCGGTCGGTTTCTTCACAGTTTTAAATTCCGGTTATTGTGCGTGTGATGCCTTGTGTTGTCACCCGGGTAGGGAGCACAACATCGTTCAGAAACCGCTAGATAAACTCCAGGAAGATAAATTATTTTATCTGCATATCAAGTATTATAACGGGAATATATCATCTTGGAGTGAGCTTTACCGAGCAGCTGACTGACTGTAACCAAACACGACGCGCAGTTTGAATGCTGAACGGAGAATGATGGACAGCTACAGCGGAGGAAAGACATTCAGCTATGGAATGGCTTTAGATGACTTTGTACTAGCAAATCATAAAATACTAATAAAGATTGCTGAAAGATCATGTGACAATATATATTTCTGATGATTATTTAATTACCACGACATGCCTAATCTGAGCAAGTGACTGCCTGTCTTGAGTTTTGTCGACAGACGGAGGTGGCACGAAATGTGACGGAGGCGGCCGCTATGCAGGAAAAACCATAGAAAAACCCTGCGGTCATTGTTTAAACTCATCCTTCTCCAACCAGGAGTCCGCAAATTTACATTTCCCCATTTCGGAGTCTGTTTCGCAACGTGTGGAGGGCGACACATCACCTAACTGCGCATTTCGCAAAATACGTGACATCACCCATAGACGGTGTGCGCGCCCGAGCTGATCTCACTGACATATCACTATTCAGACAGGACTAGTTTTCTAAATTATATTTGAGTTACAATTCTCATCACCCAACATCTGTGATTTCAAATATATTCAAAATAATGTTTTCAGAGATTGAAGTAAAAAAAACTTTCTCCCACCATTTAGATTTTATTTATTTTTGTTGTTAAAATCTTGTGAATCTTGTTCAATGTGCAGATTGCCTCTCTCTCAGTCCTTCCCCTCCCCCCTCACTCTCAGGCTCACCCTGGGTGTGTGTGTGTGTGGGGTCTCTCTCTCACCCTGTGAGTTTGTGTGTGTGCCTTTCTCTCTTGATGATGATAATTTACCCCTTTCATATCATAGACTATCACAAATAACTATCACTTGTGAATAAGTAAAAAAAGAACTATACAAATACCTTGAATTAAATACTGGCCTTCTGGACTTATAACATTTTGAGCAGGAAAAGATAACTTTTCACATATTTGAAAGAGATCTATTTCATCCCATGACATTAAAAATCATCTACATTTAAATGACATCATGGGTGTGGCTTGTGGTGATAGTGGCACCAGCTGCTGCGGTAAATGTGACATATATTCGAGCGATTTAAAAAAATTATCCTGTTTAAATGCATATTGCCTGCCGTGCACAGTTATGCTGATGCCACCGGCGTGGCGGTGCCACCGGCTTGGGCCCGTCATCGCTGCTCGCAGCTTTAATTTTTCTTTGTCATGCTTGTCTCCCAATTGAGAGATCTATATGAACGAAATGAATAGGAGTTTAACTGCTACTTTCTTTAAAATAACGTGATTAAAAACGGCTAAAAATTAAAAAATTCACTGACTTCTTTCAAAAACATAACTTTTGAATGGTATTGTATAATAAAATCAATTATAATACGAATTAAGTATATACTATGATTAATATGTATAATTAAAAGTACATAGGGACAACATAAAACCTCTGCAAAAACAATTCTGCCCTCTACTTGTGATTTTATTCTCACTATAAACTGAAATCTGGACTTTTTTTTCCACAAATGTTACACAAATCAATTAACTCTGCTCAGAGTGTAATATATGATTGTACAAACTCAAATTCTTCATTCCCTGTTGCTTTGCTACAGACTGTTTCCAGACATGCAAATATGACTTTTCCACACAAAAGTCTGTTGTTCTTACACTGGTATCTAATCATTTGCATAGTTTTATCTTTAAACCAACAGCCCGATGTTCAGCACTTTGACAATCTTTTATATTGAAACTGTTTAAACCCAGCAGCACGCTTAATAGAAAACTAATGTTAGTTCTGTTTCAAATGGCAGAAAAGTCTAATTGAGAATCTGAAAACTGTTTACGTTCTTGTAACACTTTTTATCTGGTGAAGCTTGAATAATGACGAACACAATAAACTGTATTTTCAAGGGTGTGGAATACAATTCAAACAATATTCCCTACTGCACACAAGAAACTAAATGACATCAACTTTAAGAGATGAGAAGAAAAGAGAGAAAAGACAGTTTGATATTGAACAAAACATTTGGCTGGGTCATCAAATTAGCCTAGTTTAATCATTCATTTTAAATAAGCAAATTTCAGTTACCAAAGCCTTCACGGTCGGAATTCTCCCATTATATTTGCTGTAAAGTTTCCATGTTCTCCTTGAAATATCCACTCAAATGGTTTCATTAGAGATATTTAAAGCTCGAATAGACAGCATGGGGTGTTTCAGTGACCTTTGTTCTAAAGTTATCAGTATATGACAGCAAGATATGAAAATGTTGGCAGTTATATTTATGGAGACTTCTATAATTTATCAACAGGAACTTGAAGGCCGATTGAGTGTGTAAATAAGCTTAAAAACGTTACTCACTCCATGTTCATTGTTTCTGCATGACTCCAAAGTCTTCATTGTTGGATCTTTGACTGGAAATGCTGCCTCTATGAAGATAGATGCAAAAACAGTTCAAACTGCAAACAAGTAACTAGAGTGAGAGCAGATGTGTTGGTTTCTCAGTTTGTTTCTTCAGCTGTTTAAACTACAATCACACTGAACATGTTTAGTAAGCAGGAACTGTCATTTTAAACTTTGTGTGTTTGCGAGTCACAGTTGAATCCAAGTATGTTATTCATAAAAATCATCACCAATTTAAATAATGTCAGTTGTGATTTTCAATGCATGTGTAAAAACTCCAAGATTGGCTTCACACTGCTATATCACTAAGGCTGCATTGATTTATCAGTAAACACACAGTAATATTGTGAAATCTTGTTACAATTTAAAATAAATGTTTTGTATTTCATATATTTTTAAATGTAATTTATTCCTGTGATGGCAAAGCTGATTTTTCAGCAACATTACTCCAGTCTTCAGTGTCACATTATCCTTCAGAAATCATTCTAATATGCTGATTTGGTGATCAGTAGAAATTCAGTGCACAATGGGTGGGCAACGTCAGAAAGGCCTAACTGGCCCTTCCTAGTCACCCTATGTTCACAAATTTGTGTAATGGTCCTTAGATCAGTTCCAACAATCTTGCTGCACATTTTTACAATACTAGTCAACTTACTCTTATTCCTGACATTTAAATTACCATACCAGCAAATAATAGAGAAACTTAAGACAGATTCAATAAAACATTCTCATAAAAGAAACATCAATATTAAAAGTTCGAAGTTTCCTCAAAAAATACATACGCTGAAGAGCTTTTCCTCTAATAATATCAGTATTTGCTTCAATTTTTTGTTTATCATCAAGTACAGTCCCTAAATATTTATACTGTTTGACCACATCTACTTGATGTCCCTTTATGACAACAGGTAGCACAGGTACAGAGTTCTTCTTACGGAAATCAATGGACATCTCTTTTGTTTTAGAAGCATTAATATCTCAAAAAGAATCCTCACAACATTGAATAAAATGATCAACCACTGGACCATGATTCCCATCCGAGTCGTCTGCGAATTTAACAATGTGTCTTCCCTCAAAAACACTCCGACAATCATCAGTGTATAAAGAAAACAAAAGAGGGGATAAAACACAACCCTGAAGTGTCCCAGTGGACAATAACAATGCATTAGACAACACACCATTAAAACACACTCTTTGGACTCTGTTGGTTAAAAAAATCCACCAGCCAACACACAATGGCTGAGTCTAAGTTTCTTAGCCAAAATATGGGGCTGAACACAATTAAAGGCAGAGGAAAAATCAACAAAGAGCAAACGTACAATATTTGTCATGCCTTCCAAATGTTTTAAAATCATATTTAATAGGGTACAAGTGGCATCTTCCACTCCTTTACCTGATCTATAAGCAAACTGCATAGGATCAAGGCCCGACTGAGATAAAGCCAAAATTTCCACCCTTACTAATTTTTCAATACATTTCATGTGTGTAAACCCTTTATGCAGTACTGAAAAAAGTTAGGTTATTTGCCTTATAAATCAGAAGCTAATTGTCAATTATTGTTGATGGTCATCCTCTTACCCTTTAGATAGTACTGTCTTAGTTTGGGGTTTCGGATTTGGTGATGTCCTTTGACACACTCCTGCCCAACACTCTTCCCCAGCACACTCTGAGCACCAGTGGAACATTGGGCAGTAATGAAGCCTGGAGGCTGAGATATTCCAGTTGGCAGCTTTGATCCCAGTCTAAAGATAAGATAACACAGGTCTCTTTTTGAGCTTAAGCTACACAGTAATGATTATTCATTTAGTCCCAACAAAACCTTACCTATTCTTAACATTCCCAAAGTAGCTGGCCCTGCTCCTGTCTCTCTGAGCTCTGTGGTCCATGAGGTCTCACTGATGAGATTGAGAACTGACCAGTCAAAAAGATAACCTTTCCAGTACAGGAATCAGTGATGTAACGATTGCCCACTGCTGTGTCGGCATCTGGAATTCTTCCTCTTCCTTTTCTCCATCCTTATCAGCATTATCTGTACTCTACAGGAAACCTGCAATATGAGAGGAAGAGGGTGCTGTAATGGGTGGTTTAAATTTTACAAACCATTTTTTTTATATGTACAATAAGATCATATACACAAGTATTGTTTTGTACACACACACACACACACACACACACACACACACACACACACACACACACACACACACACACACACACAGAAATGTATTATAAATAATACATTTTATATAATTGTATTATATTATGTATTTTTAATTAAGTTGTACCATTCGTCGTATCTCTTTATTTACTAATATTTAATTTTCTGTATTATTTTAATCCAGTTACTATGTATATGCTTCAGCAATTTTGTAAAGAAAATCATGCCAAAAAAGCTGAAACAAATCGACCTCTTTCGGCCCACAAACAGCCATTTAATATTTAGGAAATGCATACATTCTAACAGAAGACATATATTAGCAAATTCATGCAAATTGGCCTACTTGAGCCCAATATTACAACAAATATCTAGGTCCAGTAGTTATGTAATTCATCAAAGATTTGTTTTTAAAGCATCTACAACAGATGCTCACAGTTACTTTTAGAATTCAGTCATTTAATGTCGAAGCAATAATCAGGCCCTGATCACAGCACAAGATGTGGATTGTTGATATTGTATATGTGCTGCTGCAGGCCCCAAATGCATCACAATGTCGCACTTATATGTCTATAAGCCACAATAATAGATGTATACAATATTAATAAACAATATATTTACGGAATCCTTGATAGATCATTATAATCTGCCCCGATTAATATCCTTCAGCAGCATCCACTGATGGACCACTCATTGTGCTCGTGTTTTATGTGTTTCTCTAAACTTGGCACTAAACTAGAGGTACAAACATCTACAAATCACCAAATATGTGTATTCATCTTACCTTGGTCTTTAATGATCCCATATAACTACCATCTGACCGGGAAGCTCCGCATGATGCGCTGTCATGTGTTTTGATGCCTCTGCAGTGAATCTGTCACCAGTCATTAGATAAGAGCACAGGATCGCACGATTAAACTCGTTTACTTTCACTTAAATTCCCAATTACAGTCGAAATGTCGTTTCAGAATGTCCCAGCTGAAAATATCTCCCTCTATATATTTGAATTTGTAAATCTACATTTGTTTCAGTGCAGTATGGACAAGCAAGTATATTAACTTCCATCTGCAAGGTGACTTTTATTTGATTTTTATGTATATAGTAATGTAAATAAACCAAATGCGTCTGTATTTAGAATTAATTGTGTAAGCATATACAATCTAAAATCTAATTACATGAATATACATATACATATATTTCGTTTCAACGCGGTATATTTTAACTTTGTGTGCAAGAGGACTTTTATTTTGCATTTAAAAGCTCCGGATAATGAGGTAATATATGCAGAATTCGAACCAATCACAGGACGATGTTACCACACGCACTTCCGACTCATGCACGGCTTGCAAAGTTCGCCGGGGGCGCGCAGGGCTATCAGCTACACGGCTAACGGATCAGGGAGAGGGGAAACCCAGACATTCACGACACATAAACCACAGTATTCTGCACCAGTGCAGAAAAATAAACCGAACTAATCTGATCACACACGGTATGTCTTACATGTTTTCTGAATGCATAATTAGCAGCAGTACATTATGAGGTCGTTTGTTAGCTGTGATGCTAAAAGGAATGAGGGTCACAGGACGCCTTTGATTTGTTTACATTTAGGTTTTATTGTATTTGTTAATTTTCCCAATTTGCCCTGTTACTCTTTTCAAGAGTAACCATACTCGTCTGTTCATTTAATTGCCCTTTTTTAACTCTTGTTTATAATTGTATTATTTCACTTATCTGTTCATTTACTTATTGATTTATTGCTTTGATTAACGTTACTTAAGTTCACGTTACGTATGTAGATCAGATGTGTTATAGAGATTGTGCGTCATAAAACTCCTTTGCTTGCACTGCTCAACTCTTTATTTACTTTATTCACTTGATTTACACAAACTAACACGGAGGCAATCAGTCTGCAGCAACTGCAAAAACATCATTCACTGTGCTATTTTACACGATCTCTTGATCTTCATTCACAGTAGTGTTGCACTTAAAGTATAGATGTTTTTTTTTTTTTTTCTCAAGGCAAAGGAACCCTCATTCCAGATGAACATGTTCAGTGTGCTATAATAATAATCAAAACACCACTGTACAATCCAAGGCTCCGGTGCTTTCTTTCTTCACTCCCAGGAAAATGGAGACCGAAGCAGTAAGTAAACAAACATCTAAAAGAGCTATTTTATTTATGTTCTGTCAGTGTTTATATATTTTTAAAGTACTTATTTTGTTTACTTGCTCTTCAGGAGGTAATCCCTATTTGGCAAAATAAACCACATGGATCAACTCGTAGTGTGGTGAGACGAATCGGCTCTACGCTGCCTCTTAAACCCTGTCCCAGGGCTTGTTTCCAGGTATGGGAATAAAAGTTCATATAAACAAGCATCATCAGGTGGTTGAGTTAAAGATTGAAAAGTGAAGTGTTGTAAGTTAGCCCTCCATAGCTTTTGGGGGGTGGGGGGAAATTACCCATTTGCTGTTCGCAGACATTTTTGACAAAGAACAGTGTAACTTTTTATTTTATTTTTATGAAATGTTATTTCCCTGAAGCAGTAACAATTTTTCTCTTCTTTTTGGACTCACTTACATGTAATTTATCATCTTTTACTAAAACCGAAAAATCTAGATGTTATTTGTCATTTATTTAAATCTACTCTTCTATCATTTGAAACATAAACTCCTGTTTTCAGAGACCAGGCTTAAACTAGTCCCAGACTAAAATGCATGTTTGAGCTGTTAAAAGCAACAAAAGCTGTCTCAAAAGCAACTTGCCATCTTAAAATATGTCAGTGTCATTGCTGTGTCTCAAGATACACACCAGTAATGTTTTCTTTCTAAGGAATGTTTTTAAAGGCTATTTAAATGTACTAATTGAATTAAGGCTTAATCTAAGCCCTGTCTGTGAAACCAGGCCAAAGTAAATCAAGAATTTATCATGTAGCCTATTTGGGCCAGATTGCTGCCATCTGGTGAAAACAGAAATATAATATAAATTCATGTCAAGTCAAAGTCATGCTTTGACAGTAATGGACAGTAGATGGCTGAAGTGTTCTATGCATCCACCCGTTGGACAAAAATTTAGATTTTATGCTCAGGAAATACAGTGGGGCAAAAAAGTGTTTTTGTCAGCCACCAATTGTGCTAGTTCTCCCTCTTAAAAAGATGAGAGAGGCCTGTAATGTTCATCATAGGTACACTTCAACTATGAGAGACAGAATGAGAAAAAAAAATCCAGAAAATCACATTGTCTGATTTTTAAAGAATTTATTTGCAAATGATGGTGGAAAATAAGTATTTGGTCAATGACAAAAGTTCATCTCATTTTGTTATATACCCTTTGTTGGCAATGACAGAGGTCAAACGTTTTCTGTAAGTCTCCACAAGGTTTTTACACACTGTTGCTGGTAGTTTGGCCCATTCCTCCATGCAGATCTCCTCTAGAGCAGTGATGTTTTGGGCTGTTGCTGCGTAACACGGATTTTCAACTCCCTCCAAAGATTTTCTATGGGGTTGAGATCTGGAGACTGGCTAGGCCACTCCAGGACCTTGAAATGCTTCTTACGAAGCCACTCCTTCATTGCCCGGGCGGTGTGTTTGGGATCATTGTCATGCTGAAAGACCCAGCCACGTTTCATCTTCAATGCCCTTGCTGATGGAAGGAGGTTTTTACTCAAAATCTCACGATACATGGCCCCATTCATTCTTTCCTTTACACGGATCAGTCGTCCTGGTCCCGTTTCCACCCCCCAGGCTTCACAGTAGGTATGGTGTTGTTTGGATGCAACTCAGCATTCTTTCTCCTCCAAACATGACAAGTTGAGTTTTTACCAAAAAGTTATATTTTGGTTTCATATGATATTCTCCCAATCCTCTTCTGGATCATCCAAATGCTCTCTAGTAAACTTCAGACGGGCCCGGACATGTACTGGCTTAAGCACACGTCTGGCACTGCAGGATTTAAGTCATTCTGTCTCTCATAGTTGAAGTGTACCTATGATGAAAATTACAGGCGTCTCTCATCTTTTTAAGTGGGAGAACTTGCACAATTGGTGGCTGACTAAATACTTTTTTGCCCCACTGTATATAGCTAAGGTGTTTTAAGGACAAAATCCTAACAAATAACACCCAGGGTGTGCATTATTTTTCAATATTTCACTGGCCTGTAGTCAATTATTCGGCTTATACTATGGTTACCACACCTCAAAACATTGTTCAGATGATGTATTTCAAGTATTTTATATTGTATTTTTAATATATTTAATCACCGCTCAAAAAAATAAAAAGAAGGCACGTAAACATTTGAAAGGGGCCGTTATTACAGCAGCAATTTTATATATGTTAAAATAACCAAGCAGCATTATGTTTATGTCATGTAAATAAGAGGCTGTATTAACTTATTTCCGGTCATTTCAATGTGGAAGACATCCTTTATTTTGACATAAAATACAAGACAGAAAACCATTTTAACTATAATGTGCGTCTATATATCTTCCTATTTTTAAACAGATTTAAATAATTAGGATATTATTTTCCTATTATTAAATTAAATATGCATTTATTCTTATTATACCAAGCATATGACATTTTATTTACAGCATACAATAATGTTATTGACCACGTGAGCAGTGCGTTCCCACAAAACTCCACCGTGAATAAATCACCATCCAAAAGTTTTATCACTGAGGTGGCATGCAAAATTTATTTTTACGGACCACCACGTGAGAAACAATTACTGTCCAAATAGGGCTTTAGACTAATCAAATGAAGTCAATTTTTTTGTTTTTGTTTAGATAGAATATCTAAATAAATCCCCAAGTTTTGAACTATTGAGGAAACATTTTTATAAAAAAAAGAAAAGAAAAAAAGAAATCCGTAAAAGAGGACAGAATAGATAAGGGTTAAAACTAAAGGAATGGCTGTTATCTGCTTGTTTTCTACAGGAACTCCCTGGCCTTCCTCCAATGCGCTCTTTGGATGGTCCAATGGTGCCTACGCTGGCAGATATTGCCTGGATTGCAGATGATGAGGAGGAGACATATGCCAGAGTGAGGTAAGTCTGTCATGCCGGTGTATGTAGCTTCATATAGTGCACTGGATTTCCTATTTGACTGCTTTTTTTTTAATGGTGTTTCGTAGGATTTAGAGCCGAATTTGGTAGATCCTCTAATCTGAGGATCCAGAGGTGGATAAAATATGAATAAAATTGATCCCAATGCTTTCTTCTGATTGTCAGGAGTGACACGCGTCCCCTGAGGCATGAGTGGAGGCCAACACCGCTGCTGGTTATGCACAGGAACTCGTCTGTGCCCAACTTTAGACGAGAAGGCAGGCGAGTCGAGGGTCTGAGGAAACCAGGTGTTACCGCTCTAAACCGTTCCACAGCTTTACAAGATGAGCTGAGTCGACTCAGAGCCCAGATCGCCAAGATTGTTGCTGCAGAATCAGGTTGAGTTTTTGACTGAAGCTCCTTTTATTCTATATAATGTAGTTTCTATTGGGTTCTATTTTTATTACATTGTCAAGTTAATACTTAAGAGGAATGTAGGTCCTTTACACCTGTTGTGCTTCATACAATTTTTGACTCGAACCCAATTCTTTAGATTCGAACCCCATCACTCCTGACCTGCTGTCCCCTGACGACACTAGTGTGGGCTTCTCCATGGCTCCTTTTGAGACTGCTGCTTACCAGCCTGCTCCCGCAGCCTCCTTTGTCATTAGTGATGTCACCGAGGAGGAGGAAGAGGAGGAGGAGGAGGAAGAGGATGAAGAGGATGTGTCAGAGCTGGTGCCTGATCCTATGCCGCCAGTTTCCATGACAGCATCTGCAACTTTTGATCTTGATCACCCTACTATGGACTTTCGGGAGCCAGAGGAGGACACCGTGTCTCTTTCAAAATCGACAAGCTTTGCTGATGTCATGGACATTCTGAAAGACATGAACCGCATGAAGATGAGTAAGGACAGGTGAGCACGGTTTCAACACCAGTATGACACTAACTATGCAGAAATGTGATGGTTTTTGTTGTGCGCTGTTGTTTAGAATTGTTTTCGTTCTTCTGTAAAGGCCTTATCATTTGACACCATTATTATATATGAAAGGGTTATATTATATTATTACTACTACTATTTCTCTTGAGTTTATGGCAGCCCATAGAAACGCTTACAGGAAAGCTATGACATTTGGTTCACAAATAGAGGACAGTCCGATCTGTTACCATAGCTAATTTAGAGTCTCTGACGCAATCCCTCTTGCACCACCAACTGTCCAAAGTTGCACTCACGTTCATGCTACTAACTTTATTATTATTATTATCATCATTACTATAATTATTTTTTATTAATAATAGATAATATCTAGTGAATAATGTTATTGTGTACTTTATTCAGATATAACCGTGGGTGCACCTCACTGAGGGAGGAAGATTCTGCCTCTCTTATATCCGAAGCATTGAGGAAGAAATTCGTTCTGAAGGATGATGACATCAGTATGAGGAAATAATCTATTATCCAGACCTTCTCAGCAGACTCTCTATGTAAGGCTGAACTGCATGGATTGTTTTTCTCTTAAGTTTAATGTCTGAGATACAAAGCAGAGATACAAAACATGACTGTAGAATTTTAACTACTTATGTTCTTAAGTCTTCTCCCTCCCCCCACCTCCCATCTACTGGGTCAATAGGCCTGTGCCTGTGGACCGTTGCCATGGAAACCCCATAAACCCCCTGAATAAATGGAGTTAATCTGCGTTCCTCAGTCCTTCCACAATGCTGCGCTGTTGTGACACGTCTGGATGGAAAAGCAGTTCTCTTCAGCTCTCATCAGCGGACACGCATACACACTCCAACTGGCACTGAGCGACCGAGTTTGTAATGTCTGTGGGGGTGTGTGTGTGCGCGTGTCCATAAGGATAGCCTTTATACTCAGCAGATCAGTGATATCTCAGCCTTCATCGTTCCATCATAGATTTTGTGAAATCTAAGCCCTAATTCCTGTTTCACCATTGTTTTGTTCATTTCAATAGGACATTAGTATCTTTACAGATCCTTTATCAACAATCTGAATTTCACATCATATTATTCAAGCCATGAAACACAGAAGATTCCTGAAGAATCCCAGTTCCAGTTTGTCGTTTTTTTAGATGTGTAGTTTGGAGCTGTTAGAAGTGTATCTCTTGCCTTACACACGTTCCCTCATACAACCCTGTTATACTTGAAGCAGCTTTGATGAGTGATCTGATGTTACGTTTTTTTGCCTCCATTTAGAGACTAAACAAGACGCTCTTCTATTTAAAGGGTTTTTGTGTGTGTGCATGTGCACTGAAGATTTCAGATTGCATTAAGTTGTAATTAGCGCTCTATGATTTTTCCCTTCGACCCTACAGACTTTTGAAGTGTATATTGTGCCAGAAGACTGATGTGGTTCAGCAAAAAGTGTAACATGTTGGAATTCATAATTTGTGTGGTTTATCTTCAGGAAATACATGGGACGGACGGACTAGTTTTGGTTTTGCTTGTGTCAGGCAGGTTGTAAATGTTTCTGTAAAATCTGAATAGCATGTGTGCTGTGGTGCTGGGTGTGACTGTAAGCCAGTTTTGAGGATGTTTTATATGATGAAGGATGTTTTTCCTTTTGCAAAGTGTAACAAGAAGCTGTTTTAATGCATACATTGCTTTTGTGCCATGATCGCTCACTAAAAAGGGGGAATCAAACTCAAAATGTGCTTTTCATTTCTTTCACATTGTTTTGGACTTTGGACATGCCTGCAGCCTTCCACCATCTGTCTGACACATTCAATTATAAGAGATGTTTTGGCGTTTCAAATCCAAAACTTTTTCTCTCAATCATCACAATCCTGAATTTGTTTAAATGCTTTTAGTACTAGTTACTTTCACAACAAAATTCATTTCCCGAAGTGATACACTAGTTTACAGTGCAAATGTTTTCATATCGGAGTTATATTCAAATACAAATCTGATTAATGTCATCATGCTAATGGGTGAATAGAGCTGTAATATAGAGCGTTATATATCATGCAATAAACATACTAACGTATGTTTCTGTACCTGTCAGTAACAGGTAAAATGTGTGTGTGCTGCTCTTTCATTCTGACTGCCGGGTTTCATTTACATTTTTAACCATAGTAAACGCCGCAAGTTTGCTTTGATTCAGGACAGTCAGTCTTGCACTTTCATGATTTTTTTTAGAAGACAGAAACTTGTGTGTACTTGTGTGTTAGCTTTTTGTCAAATAAGGGTATTCTATTTCCCTGTTGTTTGTGCGTAAGACAGAAAATAAATGCTTAAAATGCATTATAATTCATGTATTGTGTTCAGTGTGATGACAATCAGCACCCACAGGGGGCGACATACTCAGTCTTAAAGGGATAGTTCACCCAAAAATGAAAATTCTGTCATCACTTACTCTCATGTTGTTCCAAACCTGTACGAGTTTCTTCTGTTGAACACACAAGAAAATATTTTAAAGAATGTTGGTAACCAGGCAGTTGACGGTAGCCATTGACTTCCATAGTGTTTTTTTCCTACTATGGAAGTCAATGGCTACTGTCAACCATTTGATTACTGGCTGTAACATAAAAATGTGGAAAAAGTGAAGCGCTGTGAATACTTTCCGGATGCACTGTACCAGCATATTTTAAAATATCTTGTGTTCAACAGAACAACAAAATTCATACAGGTTTGAAACTACGCACTATTAGCGGGTTTAACATGATGACGGATAGAGATCCAATGGATCGTTGGTCTGAATGGTTGAAGGACTATTCCATTGCGTACGTCATTTAAACTATGCCCATTGATCACGCCTCTTGCGCAGTAGAAAATACAGAGCAGACTCCCCAGTCTTGTCTTCAATCTTAAAAGATTGTGCTTGGTCTGGTGATAGCCAGACAATTAACTAACCCTTTAAGTTTAAAATGAATATCAATGATGCATTAATTTGATCAAAAAATACATTTTACTGGAATAAATGACATGCCGTAATACAACAGTTATTTTAAACTGCTATAATATTTCACAATATTTCTGTTTTTAGTATATCAAATAAATGCAGCCTTGGTGGGCATAATCTTTTTTCAAAATCTTTTGAACAGTACAGTAGTGTGTTAAATGTATGGATGGGGTTTTCCCCAACCTTTTTTTCCTTGCGAGCTGATTCTTCTGATTTACTACAAAGCTTTTGCCATCAGTTCTCATTACACTCAACAGCTGAAAACTCACACTGCAGAACACAAAACACCAAGACACTCTAGACCTGCAGCTGATGCAAACATTTTCCAACATGTGATCGTGTCTCAGGCCAAACCTACTGTCAAAGACTTTCTTTAAATGTATAATTAATCATTTACCAGATGCTTTTATAAAAAGTTACTTATCATGCAGACGCCAACAGCATTGGCAGTGCGACAGTACTAAATTTGTAGTTGTGCAGTTCATTGTAATAAGTTGCATTATTTATGTTCCAAATAAAAAGCTCACAGACAAGGTGTATCTTCAGACATTTTTAGGTTGTAATTTGTTTTTAACGATTTAGTCCCATGATCTTCCCTGAATACCAGAGTTACTGAAGCATTACATTCTCTGTTGCTAAAACAAACCTTTTCTTTGACATTGACAGACTGATAAATAAGCGAGCTGGCGTTTGCGTGGTTCCAGTGAGGTAAAATGATGAGGTCGCTCCACCTCTACTAAGGTTCCTGCACCTATCAGTGCACACACATGGGGCCTCCTCTGCTCCTCCTCACATTACTCCCCAGGGACACCCGTGACTTCGAAGATTCTAGTTAACCTCCTTTTTTAATTTTCTCTCATAGACCTGATTTGATCCAGGCCAGTTTCAGTGTTCAGTCTATTTTCTGTGGCAGTCCTTGGCCTACTTTATTACACCTCACCTCTGGAAAGCAGATTCTGTCTATTTTAGATCAGAGAGGATTTTTAGACGTCTGTGGAGATTTTGTTAAATAGAGTCCAGTGACACCGTGGTGTTGTTTGAGACTATAAATGTTGAACTTTGTGCGACATTGACACACTAACTTAGCCTGTTGCTCAAAAGTTTCACAGATCATTTTCTGGCTAGTAAACCTACATGTTGAAACATGTTTCACATACTGGTCCAATTGAGTGTCTTTATGTTGCCCACCAGCTCCTGAAAGCTCCTATTCAGAGCTTTATTTACTGAAAAAAAAAAAAAAATCTCAGACTGATAAGTTTATAGAGTGTTTTTATGGGTTTTGGTTAAATGGCTGAAATAAGGTCTGTGGTGAAAACAAGCTTAACTCCTTCATGTTTTATTCTACGACATAAAATAAATCAGTATCACCCCACTCGTGATTTGTTTAAGCTTAAGGGGCTGTTATGTGTCTTGGAAAAACGCGGTTGCGAACAAGTGGCTAAATGGGACTACAGAGGCCGTCGCCCGTCGGGGAGATTAAACGTCATGACGCCGAACAGGTAAGTAAGTAACCCCAGTCCGCTTTTACAGCCTCGTTATATTTATGATTTTATAAACTAGTCTAGCTCAAACTTTCTGGGATTTAAAAAGAAAAAAAGAATAACTGAAGCTTAGTGATGGTAAATGTTGAAGTCGTTTGACCGTGGTGTAGTTCTTCAGCTTTTCACTTCTGGCGACTGCATTTAGGCTTCAAATTTCATAAAAGTTGTGCTCAACTGTGAAAATTATCTTGATGGAAACAAAACGTGTAAATATCACCACAGAGCTTGTTTTTTTTGCGATAATCCAAAAGCCTATGGGAAAATCCTATTGGGTTTTTGTTGAGGGAACCAGTGTGATGCTAACTGCCGGTTGGCCTACAAACGGACGTTATACCTGCACCACTCTATTAGAAGAATATTAACAAATAAAAAATTTTTCTTATTTCAGTCACCAGACACATGTTTGCGATCCGCTTTATCACAAACACTGTCTTTGGAGTCAGATTGTGACTGAAGCTCAAGTTCCCCAATAGAGTTGTTTTCATCCATAATGAGCTGATGATTCCTCATGCAGGCTCCTTTATTAAAATATACCTGAAGCACAGAATCTGCATTGTTTACATCAAACCAATAAAACAATTTCTTTAGAAACAGAGTCAGGACTGAATGCTGACATGCATGTTTTATGCATTTAAAATGTGTCAGAAGTGGCTTAGAGGCCTACGTGAGTATAATGGGCCCAGATGAAAAGACATGAACATTTTCTAGGCGCCTTCTGTATGAAAAATGTAAAAGTCTTCAATAATAGATTTTGAATTTTTGAACAGTTCAGAAAGGCTCTTTCATGGTTGCAAGACGTCATCAGCAGGAGAGTTTCTTCACAGAGAAACACAGATGTGTATTTCTTCGTGTGAATTGATGGTCTGATTCATATCATTAAAGAAAAATAGGATGTCTGTTTAAACTTTCCCATGATGCTCTCATCATCCGGTTCCCCCGCATTTTTCATTTTCATTTTTCAAAGTCTTGCATCATACACATTAATTTTTCATGTTGAAGATTGAAAATGTACTGTTTGCATATATAGTGGGGTCTGTGATATAAAATCCTATTTTAGCCTAAAGAAACAGAAGTTTTAATGCTTATGTGCAAAAATGTAAGATTGTTCACTATTTCTAGACATTGTAAAACTGATTTTTATTTAGGGTTGGGTATCGTTTGGGTTTTTTTCGATTCCGGTGCCAAACCGATACTTTTAAAACGGTTCCGGTGCCTAAACGGTGCCTGAACCGGTACTTTTTTTTTTTTTAAAAGGCCACCAAACGAGGTGGATGACATTAAATGGCTTTTTATTTATTTATTTATTATTTAAATTGAACCATTTATTAAACGTTTAATGTATACTTAAATGTATGAATATAAATAAATACAAAACACAATTTACTTATTTACAAATTATAATTGACATATTTACAAATTCACAGTAAAACCTAAGCCACCCAACTACAACAAGCCTAATATAACTCTAAACAGTTACAGTAATAACAGCAGCCGTCTGTATTCTTGCTCTGCTACAAACCAGCTTCGAGCTTCAGCTTTATTTTGAAATATGATCATATTCTCTGGCTAAATATTTTTGAACGCATCGCCTTAATGTTTCCATGGTGACGCGTCATGTTTCTCACATGACACACAGCAGCCGCAATAGCACTGACAGCTCAGCTGTATCGGGTTTATTTCGTTTTTTCTTTTTATTCAAAATATTCACAAACTTCTTAACTGTGTTCTTATCTGATGTTCAAATGTGTGAGTCAATGTGTGTTAGTTGATCTATAAAGCGCAATGGGCGGCGCCATGTTAGTTTGCGCCTCAGAATCGGATCTGTCGGATTTACAACACTGAGTTCATTCTCGTCTCACGAAATACATGAAAGTAAGTGACCAGTGAACTGGAAGAAGAATAGAGTAAACGATATAGTTACTATATAATGTGCATTTATCTGATGTGAATAAAACACGTAACGTTAGTCAAATTATAACCGTCTGAAAGGATTGTCATTGCCGCTTTCATAGACATCAGTGTGTGTTTTTTGCTAGTAGCCTACTTATGAACATTTAAATGTCTGAAACCTGAAATAAACATGATGTCGTTGAAAACACTGAATAGTTGTCATGAGATGTGATGTGACGAGCGCTGAGCGTCTGTCTCTGGCTCGGTGCAGCCAAAGCGCGAAAGCACGTTTGAATTTTGGCACCGAAATGAGGAACCGAAATCTGCGTTCTGATTCGGTCCGGTACATACCGGATATATAAGTACCGGTGCCATATTGGAACCGGATTTCGGTACCCAACCCTATTTTTATTGTACTTGTTTTTATTTAATTATACTTTTTAAACCCGTAAAGACTTTTGTTCATCTTGAGAACACAAATGAAGATTTTTTTGTGTGGCATTAAGACAACATAGAACTGTACATAAAAACAATGACAAGAAGGGGGAAAAAAGGAAAGAAAAAAAAAAACCTTTGAATTACATCAGTTCCTTAAATTTTATTCATGTTATACATATATTTCTAGGCCAGTGCATGGGCAATATGGTGATTATGCGATCATGCAAACAATAAAAAGGGTCAAACCTTTAACCTGTTGTCATTTATATTTAATAGATGATTAAGAAAGGGTTTCCAGGTAGCCTCGAAGCCAGCGATGTTACCAGAAAGGTTAATGTCTGAGTCTCTCTAAATGCAAAGTGGTGGAGAGTTCAGACAGCCAAGACTTAAAAAGTGGTTTTGATGCCATTTTCCTTATATTAGACAAAAAAAAATTTTTGGCTACCACCATTCCAAATTGGACAGCTTTTTGAATTTGATGGCCGAAGCCATGAAGAGAGTCAGACCAGCCGAAAACAGCAATTGCTGGGGAGAGAGGAGAGGTCACAAGAATATATAATTTCACTCCAAAACTCAAAGTTTCGGGCATGACCAAAAGAGATGTCCCAGGGAGCCTTCGGCAGATTCACATTTCTTACAGTTGGAGGAGATGAAGAGGTATAATTTGCTATGCTTAGCCCTAGAATAATTAAGTCTGTACTTTATATTGAATTAGTTGGTGCCTTGAGTTAACTGAACATGTATTTATGACCTTGATAGACTCTATCCAGTCCTTGTCAATTATTTGAATACCTTCTCCCAGGAATCTTTCAGATATTAGGTAGATATATTGAGCTGACTAGTAAAGACATCCATAAAACGGGAAATCAATTTAGGGGCATCAGGAGAGGCAGAATGTAATTTATATATTTCATTTTTGTCTGTGAGTAGTTCAAAGTGTGAGATAGACATGCAAACGTAATTTCTCAGCTGTAGATATCTAAAAAATGTGAAGGTGGAAGATAAAATTTCTCTTTTAGTTGAGCGAATGCGGCGAATTTACCGACCACGTACAAGTCTCTCGACCAGAACAAAAATACGTCTATAAGTGATGGCTTAAAGGTGACCTTGGATTACATACATATAGTTTAAAAAATACGTTGTGCTCTAAAGCCCCACACAAATGGCAATACAATCGAATCCAAGGCTTTTAAAAAAAAAAATTGGTATAGAAATCTGGGCAATGTCACCTTCTTGATTGCATTCATGCACCCTACCATAGAAAGTAGGGAGGTCCTCCAACTTTCTATATTACGTTTCAAGCTCTCTAGCATAGCTAAGTAGTTAAATTTATATAGCCTATGTCCTCAGAGTTTTTTGATATAGTGACCCCCAGATATTTCAAACTATCCGTTGCGATTTTAAAAGGTAGGTTTTGTATGAAGCCTGGATCAATATTGTTAGTTACGGGCATGAATTCACTCTTTTGCCAATTACAGAGTATCCAGAGAAATTTACAAAAGTCTCCAAAAAATCTAATAGGGGTGGGATGGACCGTTCTGAATTGACAAGATAAAGAATAATGTCGTCGGCATAGAGATATATAATGGTGGTCTACCTGGCCTTATATCTTGGGAGATAAAATAAGTGGGTTATTTCTTATAGCAGCCACGAGGGGTTCTATAGCGATGGCAAAAAGAAAGGGTGAAAGTGGGCACCCTTGTCTAGTGCCTCTCTGCATTGAGAATTGAGATGATTTATCAAAATTAGTGAGCACTGAGGCCCTGGGTTTGTCATAAAGCATTTTCACCCATAGAGAGTATGATTCTCCTAGGTCAAACTCCTGGAGCACTGAAATAATATAATTCCATTCAATTTGGTCAAATGCCTTTTCAGCGTCCAGAGATAAGATGGCAGCATTCGAAAGAGAATCATGCTTTGAGTATAGAATGTTCATTAAGCGTCTCACATTAAAGAAAGAAAAGCACCCTGGGATGAAACCAGTCTGATCAGAATAAATAATTTTTGTTATACATTTATTTAATCTGTTTGCAGGGATCTTAATGAAAATTTTAAGATCTGAATTCAGAAGGGCTGTGGTCGGAATGATGTTGGATCCATTTCCTCTTTCCCTTTTTTAAGAATTATTAAATGTTGGCGTTGTACATTGATTGTGGAAATTCTTGATTGTCAATAGAATGGTTGAATAATCTCAGCATCAGGGGAGCTTATTTATATATTATTATTATTATTATTATTATTATTATTATTAATAGCATATTATTAACTTTGTTGGAAAGAACTGAATTATAGCTTTAATGCTGTAATCTCTTTGAGCACGTCAGGGTCCGCGGAGTCTACATGTTCAAGTTGATTAAGACAAGCTTCAATATCTGACAAGCGTGCTTTCCTTTGTTTTTTCAACCCGGATTCATATGATATGATTTGTCCCCTTGATACCGCTTTAAAGGACCACGCCACTATTTTAGAAAATAGGCTCATTTTCCGACTCCCCTAGAGTTAAACAGTTGAGTTTGACCGTTTCCGAAATCCATTCAGCCGATCTCCGGGTCTGGCGGTAGCACTTTTAGCATAGCTTAGCATAGATCATTGAATCTGATTAGACCGTTAGCCTCTCGCTCAAAAATGACCAAAGACTTTCAATATTTTTCCTATTTAAAACTTAACTCTTATGTAGTTACATTGCGTACTAAGACCGACGGAAAATGAAAAGTTGTGATTTTCTAGGCCGATATGGCTAGGAACTATACTCTCATTCCTGCGTAATAATCAAGAGCTTTGAGCCGTCCCATGAGTTCAGCGGCGCAATGATATTACACAGCGCCTGAAAATAGGCTAACTTCCGTCAACATAACCAACGTGACAACCGGCTTACACAGGGAGCGCTGGGGACTATTTTCAGCCGCTGCTTAATATCATTGCGCCCCTGCACTCATGCTAACGGTCTAATCAGATTCAATGAATTTGCAGATCATAACTGCTTACTTATTTTTAGGTTTTGCATTTGAATAAATATTTAGATTGAATAAACACTAAATTTCTTTAAATGTGAAATTTTAAAACGTTAATAACTTACATCCTAATATTTTTAATGATACTTATACAAGCACAATATTCAAAGTGAATATTAACGAATTCAAGCACATATAATTTAACCCAAGAAACATTTAAAATAGTGCTAAAATAATGCTAAGGCAAACTTATTTTTTGTGATGTACAGTAGGCTATATACATATGAATTGATACTGAATCAAGATCGAAATCGATATTTGTGCCAATCACAACCTGACCTTAAAAGTTGGCAACCCTGCTTTTATTCACATATAGACATTCATCAATGCACACATCAGCTGTGGTAAACGGAAGCTCAGGCATCATTGACGTGCGAGAACTAATGAGGTTCATTCTTGTGTGTTCTGCAGCATATTCGAGCTTCTGCGAGAACCAATGAGGTTCATTCTCATGTGTTACGAGCACATTTGAGCTTTTGCGAGAACCAATGAGGTTCATTCTCATGTGTTACGAGCACATTTGAGCTTTTGCGAGAACCAATAAGGTTAATTCTCGTGTGTTCCGAAGATAAACTAAAGTCTTACGAGTTTGGAACGACATGAGGGTGTTTAATTGATGACAGAATTTTCATTGTTGGGTGAACTAACCCTTTAACTATATATATAGTCATCTGTTTTGGACCTCACTGTTTTTTTTTGCCCTCAAGTAATCTGTGTTTGTATTGTCAATGAAGGGCACAGTAACCTTCACAAGCCATTTACTTTCTTTCCACTTCAAATTACTCACAGTCACATAAAATACACTTGTCAGTCCTGCTTCCTTACAGCTATACAAGGTTTTAATCCTTGCTTGCTAGAATTCGATGTGTTTTATCTACATCCCTGACTATGGATGGCCTTGTAGACACTGGTGCTGTGAAAACACTGAATACAATCAGTGCAAACATGTTCTTTGTGCTTTGAAGAAGATTTGTAGCCATGCACAAATGTGATGTATGTTGCCTATTTATTTCTCATGATGCATCAGTAGACATGAGGATAAAGAGGTTTGTCATCTGCTCTAAATAGAATGATAAATACTCTTTGTCTTTCAAAGCGTTCCAAGTGTGTTTCAGCTGATATGTGTTTGATGGGGAAGTGTGTGTTACATTAGGAGATATCAACAGTCTCCGGCAGGTTTGTCTTCTGCACTAAATATAAACGACAAACACTTCGTCTTTCAAAGCGTTCCAAGTGTTGTTAGCAGATATGCGTTTCATGTGGAGGTGTGTGTTATATTAAGAGACCACAACAGTCCCAGACAGTGTTTGGAAAACATACTACATGTCCTAGTTTAACAGGTCTGTGATTTATTGGACAGTGTACTACTGATATTGATACTGTTTTTTTTCTGGTCTTTAATAAACATATACATCTAAAATTGACTCTCACACCTTTTGTATTCAGTTGCATAATTAAACCTTCTTTCATCCTTTAATTCAGCCATCTGCCTCCTCCCATGCATCTGAGGAAGAGACAGACGGAGAATGTGAAAACAAACTAGGTGATTTTCTTGGCATGTTATTATGAATTACTGGCTTCAAGATTTTTTATTGTTTGTGATCAAGTTTTGAAAACTACAAACTCCTCTAGAAGATCAAAGCTTGCCATGAAGTTTCAAGATAATCTGATGTGTGGATGGCATCATTAATTGCCTGCTGAAAGTCTGTCCTATTTCAGAGTATCAGAGCGAGAAATATTGGCATCATTTCACAATGGGTATTTTTTACTTGGAATTGGGAAATAACACAGGATGAATTCAAACCTATGAACCTTGGTTACCGTATATAACAAATTAGTTGACGTGTACAAATGCATTAGCTGTCCAACAGCTCAGATGACATATCATATATAAAAAAGGAGATGGCAAAGCAACTTTTCATTCTCTTTCTAAACATTTTCTAAACTTTCACCATATGGACCTACACTAATACAGAATAATATACATCAAAATAAAGCATGTGACTCCATATTAATGGCAAAAAAAATGGTTCTAGTCAGTTTATTTTATTATTATTATTTTATTTATTTTAGATGACACTTCATCATGTATGTGTATGTATGTATATATATATATATATATATATATATATATATATATATATATATATATATATATATATATATATATATACACACACCGATTATTAGGCATAACATTACACTGATTATCTCTTCATCACGGCACCTGTTAGTGGGTGGTATATATTAGGCAGCAAGTTAATATTTTGTCCTCAAAGTTGATGTGTTAGAAGCAGGAAAAATGGGCAAGAAGAAGGCAAGCCGGGCGGAGGCAGTGTGATGCTTTGGGCAATGTTCTGCTGGGAAACCTTGGGTCCTGCCATGCCATCCATGTGGATGCCCCACCTCGCAACTTACAGGACTTAATGGGTCATAATGTTATGTCATATATACAGTGAGGAAAATAAGTATTTGAACACCCTGCTATTTTGCAAGTTCTCCCACTTAGAAATCATGGAGGGGTCTGAAATTGTCATTGTAGGTGCATGTCCACTGTGAGAGACATAATCTAAAAAATAAAATCCAGAAATCACAATGTAGGATTTTTTAACAATTTATTTGTATGATACAGCTGCAAATAAGTATTTGAACACCTGTCTATCAGCTAGAATTCTGACCCTCAAAGACCTGTTAGTCTGCCTTTAAAATGTCCACCTCCACTCCATTTATTATCCTAAATTAGATGCACCTGTTTGAGGTCGTTAGCTGCATAAAGACACCTGTCCACCCCATACAATCAGTAAGAATCCAACTACTAACATGGCCAAGACCAAAGAGCTGTCCAAAGACACTAGAGACAAAATTGTACACCTCCACAAGGCTGGAAAGGGCTACGGGGAAATTGCCAAGCAGCTTGGTGAAAAAAGGTCCACTGTTGGAGCAATCATTAGAAAATGGAAGAAGCTAAACATGGCTGTCAATCTCCCTCGGACTGGGGCTCCATGCAAGATCTCACCTCGTGGGGTCTCAATGATCCTAAGAAAGGTGAGAAGTCAGCCCAGAACTACACGGGAGGAGCTGGTAAATGACCTGAAAAGAGCTGGGACCACCGTTTCCAAGGTTACTGTTGGTAATACACTAAGACGTCATGGTTTGAAATCATGCATGGCACGGAAGGTTCCCCTGCTTAAACCAGCACATGTCCAGGCCCGTCTTAAGTTTGCCAATGACCATTTGGATGATCCAGAGTCATGGGAGAAAGTCATGTGGTCAGATGAGACCAAAATAGTACTTTTTGGTCATAATTCCACTAAACGTGTTTGGAGGAAGAAGAATGATGAGTACCATCCCAAGAACACCATCCCTACTGTGAAGCATGGGGGTGGTAGCATCATGCTTTGGGGGTGTTTTTCTGCACATGGGACAGGGCGACTGCACTGTATTAAGGAGAAGATAACCGGGGCCATGTATTGCGAGATTTTGGGGAACAACCTCCTTCCCTCAGTTAGAGCATTGAAGATGGGTCGAGGCTGGGTCTTCCAACATGACAATGACCCGAAAGCACACAGCCAGGATAACCAAGGAGTGGCTCTGTAAGAAGTATATCAAGGTTCTGGCGTGGCCTAGTCAGTCTCCAGACCTAAACCCAATAGAGATTCTTTGGAGGGAGCTCAAACTCCGTGTTTCTCAGCGACAGGCCAGAAACCTGACTGATCTAGAGAAGATCTGTGTGGAGGAGTGGGCCAAAATCCCTCCTGCAGTGTGCAAAGTTGCAAACCAGGTGAAAAACTACAGGAAACGTTTGACCTCTGTAATTGCAAACAAAGGCTACTGTACCAAATATTAACATTGATTTTTTTTTGGTGTTCAAATACTTATTTGCAGCTGTATCATACAAATAAATAGTTAAAAAAAATCATACATTGTGATTTCTGGATTTTGTTTTATATATTATGTCTCTCACAGTGGACATGCACCTACGATGACAGTTTCAGACCCCTCCATGATTTCTAAGTGGGAGAACTTGCAAAATAGCAGGGTGTTCAAATACTTATTTTCCTCACTGTATATATATATATATATATATATATATATATATATATATATATATATATATATATATATATATATATATATATATATATATATATATATATATAATATTCCAATCTGCAATAAAATCTCAGACTGTTTCATGAGTCAGTCTTTCCATTAGAGCAGACAGCTGTGCTATGTTCAAAACAATAAATAAATAAATAAATACTTAAGAAAATGCAACACAAAATCTGCCAGTAGTCATAGTCATTATGTAATTGTGCCCAGAGTCACCCACTCACTTCCACCATGCTATAAAGCTCAGTGTAACATTTTTTATACCAGTGATGAAATCAATGCAAAACATTTGAAATATTTACATGTGTAAGTACATTATAGAAAACTCGCAGTACATGGCTCCTGTAAAATGTGAACTGAAAATCAGGCTTCAAATGCAAACTTACTCAAAACAAAATGCAAAGACTTACTCAACCAAAACTAAACATTAGATTTCACAAGCATGTCAAGTAATACAAAACCTGAAACTATGCTTAGCTGCAACATAAATTGATATCAGACTAATTTAGTTTCGCAGTGCATCCATTCAGAATACTTACAGTCCAGGGGGGCTGTATTCAAAAAACATTTTATCGTACCACTAGTTCTCCTAAATGGCAGTAAAAGTTCTTAGTTAAAGGGATAGTTCACCCAAAAATGAAAATTCTGGCATCATTTACTCACCCTCAAGTTGTTCCAAACCTGAATGAGTTTCTTTGTTCTGCTGAACACAAAAGAAGATATTTTGAAGAATGTTTGTAACAAAGCAGATAGAGCAACCATTGACTACCATAATATTTTTTTTCCCCTATCTAGTTCTATCACTCTGTTGATTGGATGAAGGCAGGTCAGAATGCAAGCTTGCAGTCGATTGTAAGAAATGGACAGGGTTTAAGCAGAGAAGTCTGTCACTGGAATGTGGAAGTTCACATTACGAGGTCCAAACAAAAATAAAAATAAACATAGGCGTAGACATAGAGGAATTGTTCACAGAACTATAACATCCATACAGAAAAAATATATTTTTTTGATTCCACATTTCAAGAACTGTTCTTCAATAAAAACAACATTTATTGAGGGGGGGAATTAAATATGATTTCTTGATTTTATGTGTTTTTATGTGTGCATTTTAATTTATATTAGAGTTGAATTACTTTTAATATATTAATAACAATTAATTTAAAGTTTGCTGAGGACCCTGTTGAGAACCATGTATTATGGATAATGGATTATATAATATGGATAATATAATGGATTATGGCTGTACAGGAATCCCAGATTTGAAATCATTCTTGATTGAGCTTTATCCAACCTCTGTGCTGTTTATTTATCTGTAAACACTGAGAGCTGCACAATATTTCACAGGAAGCAAAATGCATCCAGTATTACAATCTTCTGAATGCAAAATGTTTACAGTTGTGCTGTGCCATTAATGAGCCAATAGGGGGTCTCACTCTTATCTGCTCTCTAATAAAACAGAGAGAACTTGCACTCAGTCTAGGGGCCTGTTGGATTCTGATGTATTAGTACAATAACTTGTATCATCATGTAAGAATACAATAAATCACTCCAGGGGGATCTTAACTACCTGAGTACAGTTTGTTTCTAAGGTTGAGAGTGCATTGTAGGCAACCCAAATTGCACAGGTGGTTTCAAGCTGTTGCATATGTGCATGGTTGCAAGTTTTCGAATAAGCCTCTTCCGAAAACATATGTGTGACAGAAAGGATGTCCCTCTGGTAGACACACAGGCAGCATGCCGTTTTTAGCTCCAGTCTCATTAGCGATGGCCTGAACAAGCAGTGCAGTCTTAGGGGTTCATTGTGCGTCAGAGCACTACTCACGCTCCCCAGATGGGAGGAAATATTATTCTTCACTCCCTGGCTCAATGTACTGAACAGGAAATTATGTGCTACAATTAAAGCTGAGCTCCTAAGGTAACAACTTAAAGACTTGAGGTAAATTATTAACAATATTAAATACTTTACATCAAACATGTATGAATTGAGTGCAACAGTGCTGCACAGAGTGCATCTGTCCACTTTTTCAGCAGCAAGTATCTTTCCCTTTCATATTTTTACATCTGGGATTTTTTTTTTTTTTTTTTAAAAGGAACCAAACCAACCAACTACACAGTGAATTACAACATTACAAACCTTAAAGCAAAAATGTATTTGCAAATCTGACAAAATTCAAAGGTACAAGGTACTGCTTTAATGAGGAAAAGAACTACAATCCCATGAAGCATAGTTAATGACATAATCAACATAAACATTGGATAAAATATTGATTTAAATATTTATTATGTATATAGATACAATATATTTTAAGTTTATATATAATGTTAGAATAAGCATTTTGGTGCAAACTGCTCGTTTAATTTCTCTGATTGATGGAGGTTTTTTGCAGATTTGTGGGTAATGGAGTTTCTCACCAGGAATTTCTCTGTTAAACGATTATGATATGTAAAGTGAACATATGATATGTAAGTGAACATGAAACATTATGTAAGTGAGGGGCTCAGAGATCCAAGGGAGAGTTGGGCCCAGGGTTCAAACATCACAAACCCATGTACCTGCAAGCAAGCTGAAAATGCATAGACCTGCCCAAAAAAGCTAAAAACAAACAAACAAAAAACAGCACATCATATGGCTGTTGAAAACATTGAACTTTACCTGAAGAATCGTTTATAGTATTAGTCATGACTCCCAGCCCCCGTTTCTCCCGTTCACTTGCTCTCTTTCCTGCTGGGATGCATGCCTAAATCCCTCATTAGGGGGTGGTTTAATTGGTACTAATGCTCTGGAGAACTTCTCAGGAAATCCATTTAGCACAATTCCGAGTTTTCCTGCTGTTCCGTCTATCTAACTTCGCTACTAGAGGACTCTGTTCACCGTGTGGGTGTCTTGTTTTTGGGTTCATATTGAGTTCAGCTCAACATCTAAGCTGTTTAATTTCAAGCTCTTTGTGAAACAAATCGCTCACACCATGTGCGAAGTCATTGTTTTGTTAATCTCCTAAAATAATAATTTATTGAAAAGAATTTTAGACAATTATTCAACAATTGAAAGAATCCGTGTATGTCCAATCTTGTGACAAGCCTTTTGTCTATCCCTCGCACTGCTGTGGGAGTAAATGAGCCCATAAGTCTAGCGCCCTCTGGTGGAGCCAGTAGTCTAATATCTGCTATGTCTTCTGTTCTGACAGACTTTCTCAGTTGATCTCTCATCTACCTACGCACAGGCTAGACCTTCACCTGCTTTAGAGGATATGGTGTGTTGAGGTTGTTGTATTGCGTTGTCAGCTTCTTTAACTATGTGTTGGGGTTGTTTGGGTGTGTATTTAGGTTTTTGTGTTGCATTGGAATTGCATTGTGTATTGAGGCCGTTGGATTGTGTGTGGTGGGCTTGTGTTGAGATGTTTACAGATGAGCAGTTGCTGATTTTTGCTCTTTCTCTGGCTGTACTTTCAGACTTTGTGATTTCTTTAGTTTTTTAATAGTGTTTGAGTCCTATTAGCTGTTTATATTTATTTATTTTAGAGCTGTTATTGATATTTAAGAAGATTTAAACAAACAAGACTTTTTTTCTAGCAGAAAAATTGTTGCATAAAACTGTATCAAACTGTTGCGTGTGGAATTTAATATTTATATTTACCTTAAAATGTTCTTGTTTTATGTTTTCTGCTCCGATGTACTTTCATCCAGAAGTGTTTACAGCAGGAAGAGGTGAACTGTTTCATTTCTCTGCCCTGGTGAAAACGATTAGAGTAAAATGTCATTACTGCCAGGTGTGTGTGTGTGTGTGTGTGTGTGTGTGTGTGTGTGTGTGTGTGTGTGTGTGTGTGTGTGTGTGTGTGTGTGTGTGTGTGTGTGTGTGTGTGTGTGTGTGTGTGTGTGTGTGTGTGTGTGTGTGTGTGTGTGTGTGTGTTTGTTTGTTTTCCCTTGAGGGCTTTTTAACAAATCTTGCAGCTTTTATGTTTGTGACTCCATGATTCATGTGGAGCTTCGAACAGAACAGATGGAAAACCCCGAAAGCAGTTTCATCACACTCATACGCTGAGAGTTTAAGATTTCCCTCTGTTTTTGTTTCAACAGTAGATGGAGAGAGAGAGTGGCAGTTCAGTGAGACTGTGCACTGAACTGGCATGAAATACAAGTAAATGACCGTAATTTTGTATGTCACATTAAACTGATTTGCGAATGAGGAACATCAAGTGATATTCAAGAGTGTGACCAGATCATTAGGATAAAGGAGCATAACCTATACGGTACTCATTCGACTATTCAGATACTGTACTGATCCTCTCCTGTTTTATGATTCCGCTGTCACACTTTATGTGGGATTCCATTTAATATTCAGTGTCGTGGATCTCTGTCTGTCTGTCTCTCTCTCTCTCTCTCTGTTTATGTTGAGTCATCTGACAAACAAGCAGCAAGCGCAATTACCTCAGTCCATTATTCACAGATGCTAAACTAAGCAGGGATCAGAGGTAAAACAGATGACAAGAAAAGATATGGTTGAATCCACATATAACGTAAGCCATAGCTATATTTAGAGACGGATCAACACTATTTTAAGGTAACCGTTCAGGAGAAAGTGCATGGATCGCAAAGCTGATATCTGAATGAATCTAAGCATTTTATTTGAAAAGCAATGCCAAATCAGTCTCTGGTCACTTTTTTGGTAAAGACTCAGCACATGGGGAAAATGTTTGAGCAGTGATTTCATATGTCATATTGTAACCAACAGATGAAGCCTAATTTTAGACTGGGGAGGAATTTGCTGAAAAAAACTAAAGCTTGTTCACAGCTGATGATTCATTAGCTGAAAAGTACATCATGATTCATCAAATGTTTGATTCTGATTGAAGAAGTAGGCTCAGATATCCTCCTTCGGTAATTCTTGTTATTCTAGAATTCTGACCTTGCTGTGATTGGCTTAACCTATGAAGGACTCTTAACTAATTAACTCGCATAAAAATACTGAAATAGCAATTTTTATCACATTATGGTCAGTATGAAGGGGGTCTAAACCATGATGTTTAAGTACAATGAAAATATAACCCTCCTTTTGGGAAAGATAAACTTGAAGCTAGTTTTTTTTTAAAGAGAATTACAAATCAGCTTGTACAAATCCGGCATATATAGCCTATTAAGACATTTTAGATTTAACAGCAGTCAGATTAAGACCGATTAAAGTTGATATCTCCTGGAGATGGTGATGCTGGGAAATACTGGTGTCGTTGTGCGAGAGCTTGAACAAATAGAGTAAAATCCTTCTGTTCTCTATAATTAAGACCCTGTTTTCCTTCCCCGTGGCCTTCAGTGCTTCTGCAGCTGGGGGTGAAAATTACAGCCCTTCCTTACTCTCCTGCACAGCTCTCTTATTCTTCCCCTCATATAAATAAGATGCCATCTGTTGCCATCACAATTGATTTGTTTTTGTTTCGTTTTTTTGCATTCTGATGCAACTGTAAGACATTACATTGGTCATTGTTGCTTATTTTTGGCCAAATCTGTAAAAAGAATTTGACATAGGAGATTTCGGTAACACTTTACATTAAGGTTCCCTTTGTAAAGGGTTTATAAAGGTGTTTGTTAATGACTAATAACTAATTTACAAATGCATTGTAAATCGTTAATAAGCAGTTATAACTGCATGAATAAAAAGAGTGACTTTAACGCAATGCCTGCCAAACAGTGAGCCATTTTTAACTCACATGTTATAAATGCCTAATAAATGTATTTATTCACTCTTATTTAATGATTTAATTCCTGATTCCTGAAGTGAACAGGTTCACGTGTTTCCACTTTACATTTAAGGTTCACTTTCACAGGTTATAAATGTTTGTAACTCATTAACAAATGGTTTGCAAGTGTCCACCCTACATTAAGGTTCACAATTAACTAATATTGGAATTAAAATATTCACCATAATATCTCATCAAGTTATCGTTGTCAAGTTATGGTTTTTCTTTTTTCAAAATAAAGTTTGATAATTTAATCTTGATAAACAGGAAATCAGTTTTATACACTGCTGTGCATAGGCATCATGAGCTTTGTGTGGGGGAGATCATGGGTAAGACAGTAACCTCTGATAAGGAAAATCTTAAGAAAATCTCAGTCATGAGATATTTCATGAGAAAACCACAAATACAACACCCTTCAGTCTCACTATGATAGTCTATTTTTGTTGCATCGTGAAATAGATTTAAATAAGTGTGAATAAATACATTTATTAGGCATTTATAACATGCAAGTTAAAAATGGCTCACTATTTGGTAGGCATTGCGTTAAAGTCACTCTTTTTATTCATGCACTGCTTATCAATGATTTATAATGCATTTGTACATGAGTTATTAGTCATTAACAATCACCTTTATAAACCCTTTACAAAGGGAATCTTAATGTAAAGTGTTACCGAGATTTCTAAAGAATCAAAATGGCAGAATGTTTGTGAGACCTGGCTCCAACAGCTCATAGGATATTGATGCAGAAAAATCGCACACATATGGTGAGACTAATTAAATAATGATGGGAATTAATCAGACCAACAACCTTGACAAAACAGAATGTGATGTGCTTTAAAAGATATTTACAATATACAAAGCAGTGTCAGTTGCAGGTAAGCCTGCTCTGAGCATGCCTGCTTTTACATCGCCTATACAGTAAAATTATATAGCAATATTTTGTATATCATATTTTTTATTTCCATCGAATTCATGTTTTAATATTCACAATATCCTTTTAAAAATGTTAATTCGCAGATTCTGCTTTTGTGCCGCCCTTGCAGTGTAAAGGTGGCACATCTGTAGATGTAATTGGCCCTTTTTACATACATAATTACATAATATTTTCAGTCAATTTGTTGACTTTATCCAAACATTTTGTTTAACAGTTACAGTCCCTTTTGGCAGCCGGATGTCTAAACTACTTTTTAAACAAAAACGCGTTGAAAAGTGATAAAAATAACATTTTGTCAATGAATATTTATATTTTATCGTTGTAACCCTGGTTGTAACACAAAGTGGACTACTGTTGCTATCATTAGGCGAAGGCCTAAAGGCCCATTGACACCAAGAACAATAACTAGGCTATAACAATAAAGAGGACATTTTTTTAAAATGATAACCGACACAGATGAACGACATCGCTGGAACCACTTTCACAACATTGTTTTTTCTATCTGATGAACGATAAAAATATTGACAGCCAATCAGAATTCATCCTGTTTTAAAGAGCTAGAACATTTAAAACAATAAACAACGTGACTGCAGCACGTGCAAAAAGGCCGTTATCGTGCATTGGTGTCATCTTTATACCCAATTTATCATTCTTGGTGTGAACGGGCCTTTACCGCACACTTACTAACATGTAATCTAACTTTAGTGCAAAATAGAATACATAGAATACATACTTTTTGACACCCCAAACCAAACTTATGTTTTTAATTCCTCCAGGCCCTGTTTTACAGACAGGTCTTGGGCTTAGACCAAGCCAGGATTAGGCTTTAGTTAAATTAGGACATTTAAATAGCTTTTATATACGTGCCTTAGAAAAAATGCGTCTTGAGACAAAACAATGACAATATTTTAAAATATGTCAGTGCTTGTTGCTTTCAGTTAAAACAGCTCAAACATGCATTTTAGACTAGGACTAGCTTAAGCCTTGTCTGTGAAATCGGGGACCAATGTTTAAGCCTTAATTGGGAATACATTGCAGATCCTCCCCATACCACCCATTAAGAGAGCCTAATTAATTCCAGAAATAGAAATAAACAGTAACAATAACCGTTAACACTGTTATTTTTAGACTCACAATTTATGGATGAATGTGAAGATAAGAATAGAGGTGACAACAGCCAGTCTACTCAGGGGTGGGGGGGGGGGGACCTTTTAAAATAAGGATGGGAATTAATCAGATCTGAACTCCTCCCTTAGCCAGTTCTGATTGGCTGATCCACATCCTGACAGCCAGATCAGATCAGTCAGTCTGCTGGGTTATACTGACTCTAATGAAGTGAGTTCATCTCGAGCGGACTGCGTCTCCACTATGCACTGTACAAACTGATGGAAAGTCGATAATCGAGTGCGATATTGCACATTCTGACCATTTATTCTCAGCGCATTCGGCAGCGCAACTTCCAGCTCAACTTAACATGTAAAGCGCGCTGGTATCCAGACGTACCCGACAGACTGGTGCTGTTTAACCGTTATCAACATGATTCCGCCAGCGAACATGATTCAGGAGGACACGATGGGCAAGGAGAATGAACGGGAGCACCGTGAGCCTCAGTCCCCCACATCCATCAGCCAGCAGGAGTCAAAGGTTTGAAACACACATCTCATAAAAACACCACAGCAAATCGGCAATGATGAATGTGTAGTGCGCAGTTCACGCGTCCCCTCACACTTCACTTTGACAGAGACCGCGGAGTGTTTTGACACGTTTTTCTGTTTTTGACGCTATGAGTATCAAACTTTGTATACTTTATAATATTAATTCACTCGTTTGCTGCAAATTGAAGTAGTTGTCTGCCACTTATCCTCGTGTCAATTGTGTAAATAAGCGTCAAACACAAAGAGTGACGTTACCAATCTTGTAACGCTACCGGGGCGCGTGTTCACAGTAAGTGATTGGGCGTTTTAAATTTTGTGCATGAATTTATGGTAGGCTACTTGAATTATTATTATGCTACCCCCTATTACCTCGCTCACCATCGTTTTATTTTAAACATTTTAATTCAAAAATGGTCAACAAATAAGTTACATTTTAATTCAAAAACAAAATAGCAAAGCAAGGTTAACAAATGTTCAGATGATACCAGTTTTGTAATTTAACATCCATTAACATGATCGCAAATTTTTTGTGTATTACCTTCTCTTTTTGTCAAATGTAAAACCTTTAAATTAAACACAGAGTCGTTTTCTTAATTTTCACCCTGTATCTTATTTGTAGTTAACTGATTTTGTTACAGCTCACAATGTGTTAAGAGACACTCCTCAGTCTCTCATACTGTCCAATTGTTGGTCAGGTGTTCACCTATGCTTTGAAAGAAGGATAAAATATATGATTAAAAAAAATGATTAAGCATCTGTTGCTTTATGTTTAAGTATAACACTGCACATCTCCAAAATAATTCTAATTCTTAAACAACCCCATGCACTGCCACCATCCACTGTCATATATTGTTTGTATGCTGAAGGGCTCTAAGTTAAAGCTTTTCAAGGGGAATTTGTGATACTTCTGTATTTTTGTATTATCTTGATGTCGTGTATATGATTTAAGATGGGGTTGTTGTAGTTGGTGGTCCTTCGTCACATTGGCCCTGAGTTTGAGCTCATCTGTTTTTCTGGGTCATCAGTGGCCCTGAGTTCTACATTCAGCCCGGAGTTGGACAGGTCACTGTGCTTTTAAAGCTCAATGCCAGTTGGGAATTTTACATATTTATTGTCTTTGAATCAGTAGAGATATGTGCTGAAAGACAGTTGTGCTTTATTTATTTATTTATTTATTTATGTAGTTTTCCAGAAACTGATTTATTATTTAGATATACTTTGTGTCATTTCCGTCCTCTCCATAAATGCTTTTTGAGCATGAAAGTTTTAAATTTGTACATTCATCTCTAAATACCTATACTCAATTTCTTCTTATTTAATGATGATTCATCATTTAGTATTAACACTAATCTGGCTTTTTGGAAAGTTATATTTGCAGGTTTAACTGCTGCTAAAACTATTAGGCTATACATTCTTAGTTTATTTATTTATTTTTCAAGGCTTTGGCAATTGTGTATGTTATTTAATTTTTTCCCCTTTGGTGTTGTTGTCGTTGTTTATTTTTGTGTTATGTACATGAATACACATGTATAGGTCTACTATTCGGCATATAACAAAAGCAAATGGCACATCCTCTGTTAAAACTGAATAAAAAGTTGATCACAAAAAAAATGTATCACTGAACTATATTTGTATGCAAATAGTGCTGTAACTTTGAGCAGTGGGCTCGCTTACAATTTTATGTTATTTACTGAAGTCCTGTTGAAGTGTTTTAATTAAAGGAACATTCTTTTTGAAATAGAAATAATCTGAAACCACATTATATTTGATTTATGACCAAAGGCTAGTTCTGGACGTTCATAGCGAAATACACTCAAGAATATGCCAAATCAAGAATGGGAGACTTTAATGCAAAATGGAAAATATATATTCATAACTTAATCTCCAGTGCTGGTTGCATTTCACAGATTTCCAAGAAGCAAAAGGCTCTTAGTAAAAAGTGAGACCATCCTGCATGGTCTTACACCCCTTGTTTAAACCCAGTTATACAGTAGTAATGACTTCTAGAGAGGAATTTGGGCATAATAATCAGAGAATTTCATCAGTATCAGGGCTTCTATTATAACCTATCAAGCATCTCATTTTACTGAACCAAGATCTGGTTATTTCTGTTTCCATTAACATATTCATGAGCACATGGCACCTTGAACTGATTTAGGAACACCTTTTATGACTATAACCCAAAGTGAATTATAATCACTATATGTGGTATCGTTCTCTTCTTTGTGTCTGATTGCTTTGTGTTAATTTGTGTTTGATAAGATAAAAATGTATTACAAGTAAGCAGGCCTAATAAAATATGTCCCTCCTTCGCTAAATTCCATAATCTTGTTCCAAAAAAATACCTGACTTCCACCTTAATCAGCTCCATCTTTTATTGGCGTCCTTCAGGGTAGAGCAGGACAACCATTTGGTGCTGACAGCAGCAGAATTGATTCCTAATAGATGTAGACATTTAGTGATTTTCATTAGGTTCTGGCAATTATTTTTGGACTCTTCCATTGCATTTTTATTTCAAAACTTCATATCCCATGTGAAATGTCCTTAAATGATCTATTTGCTCTTTAATAATGACCATATTTCAGGCCGCATTTCCCTCATTAACCATTAAATCAGGGCAAAAGAGTGGGGGACATCTATTGAATGTTATATTACTTTATTTCAAGCTTTTGAGGCTAGGTTCCTCACATAAGTTAAGACCCAGACATGTACATTTGCCCCCTCCTTCATTAATTTTTTTGCAACTGCCAGGCAAAGTGTAACTTGAACTACGGTAATGGTTTTCTTTATAGCCTGTTGTTTACAGTTAGTTCTGCCACAAAGCAAGTGCCTTGTAAATGTCAGGAAGTACTTAAAACTATTTTTTACCAACAGCACTTGCACTTTTATAACAGATTTGATGTAATTTACAGGGATTGCAGCCGGAAAAGCTGCTTAATTGTAAGGGACATTGTCTGTAAATTGACAGTGAACTATATGGGCACTGATGGACAGAAGCGGCGAGGGAGGGACTATTCGATCAATCACTCTCTGTTGGGCATTAGAGATCAATAGGTCATCATCATCATACACAGACATGCAGCTCACTAAACACACTGCACTGATTCTCTATTCTGATTGGTGGAAACATAATGTGAGAGGATTGTCCAAATGGGCCATATCTCTATCACACACGCATATACATATAAAAAAAACACACTTAGGGCTCAACAATAAGGAAGGCCTGATGGCCAAGGGCTTTTTTTTTGAGCCAGCTGATAGACAATCGCTTCATCACTAGTTCTGATGATCTTGTATTGTACATGTGTTTTTATGCCTTGCAAAATAAACAGAAAGATTTTTGACAGAATTGTAAAATTTACTTCAAAGCATCTAAAAACCCAAAATGATGAACCAGTCATGTAATAATTTGCATTGTATGTCATTGTTTTCCAGCAAAAGTGTGTTTATGAATGTATGAAAGCTATAAATGATGTGCAGTATAATTTTTAGTTATCACTTCTAAAAAGATTTTTTTTTGTGTGTGTATAAAAACATTTAATAAGTGTATACATACAAACAGCAAAAAATAATCCTTTTTCGGTGTACTGTATTTTAAAGATAAATATATGTAAAATCCAAATACGATTTACAGATCTTTATTGGAAAGGGTTTATGGAAATATGTTCAACAAGACATGCTTGAGAAATTGCAAGTGCATTGATGGAAGAGTAGAGTAAAATCTCACAGCAAGAATGATCAAATCTGCTGCAGGATGAGGATGAGATGCTGTGTAGAACTTAAAGCAGCTGGTGGTGACCACACCAGATACTGGCTGCTACTTTTGATATTGACCCCCGCTCTGTTCGGAGATTCATTATTCCATTTCTGTTTGTCAAATGTCTGTAAAATGTATTCAGGTCATGTCTCAGTTGTCTTAGGGTGTTTTTTTACTGGCAGATACAATAAAAAAAAAAAACATGAAACAAATTGACAATTACTTTTTTTTCAGTGCTGCTTATAAACGATTTATCTGTGCACATCATTAAAAAAATCATATGCTTTCATAGTCTTCAATAACAATGTTAACCTCTCCTCCCCCTAGAAATGCTGTTCTCTTCATGACGTGTTTCTCGGGCAGAGGGTGGGGTTAAATATCCTCCACAAATAAAAGTATTTAGATTTGTTTCGTTTTTTTCAAGTAACTAGTGAATTAACACATTACTTTTCAATTTACTTTTTCAAATAAGTAACGCAGGTTACTTTGTTTTTCCCATTTATTGACTGACACCTCTCTTGTCCCCATGTTGAGAGAAGTCATGAGCAAGTACAGAGGCGTTGTGTGCGCTGTGTAAACATGATGGTTACTGTAGTTCTAGACTAAATGTACGCATTCATTTACTTATCTCACTTGCACAAAAACAGAATCAGTATTTTCAAAATGAATAAGAACAGTGAAATGTCAGTGCAAGTTGCTTTCAGTTAAAACAGCTCAACCATGCATTTTATTCTTGAACTAGGCGTAAGCCTCATGAAATCAAAATCGATCTTATTTACTTTATCACACATTACAGGTCTTAGGGTGAACAATTAATCTGTGCAAGTTAATACACAGGAGAAAAATGTAATCAAAATCTGAAAAGTAACTTCCGGTCTGGAATGACGTTCCTTTTCCGATGAGGGCAGTTCGACGGCTTGGGTTTGAATATCCTTAACCACTCCCCTCCAACCGTTAGTCTGCTATGAGCGAGAGATGGAGAGGAGGAGCACTGAAGTAAAACCCTGCCCTCTATTCAACATTACGTTTCACTTGGAAATACGTCATAGCACTGAAATAAAATCAGTTGCTACTTCCGGTTCACTGGGACTTTAATCTCACTTTATTAACCAATGTTTTTGCTGCTAACATTTGACATTTGAACCATACTAAATTACTTTAATAAACAATTTTATTTTAAGAATGTTAAACTTTCATCCTATTCTTTTGCAATCCAGGCAGCACAGCTAAAAGTTTTTTTCAGCTGCGCCCTCTACTGTACAGTCGTACATTTGCATTTCTTTCACCCTGAGGCTTGTTCATTTCACTTTTGGTGTGAAAGGGCCTTTACATTTGCCAAAAATAAAACTTTTGTTTAGATTTTTGTTATAAAAAAACAAAGCAGCAAGCCCAACTTTCCCCAACACTGTCCATATAGTTAGCAATGCTCAACTTCCACGATCAAATCATATCCCCAAGGATGGAATCAAATCCCGTCCTACATTTTTGCCGTTTCACTCAGATATACATCACAATAGGGATGAAAAATCACATCTTCCGTTTCATGCCAATTTTAGACTACTATATTGGTCTCCCCAATCCTAAATATGTGGTGGTTACAGCCTTGCATTCAGAAATATGTTTATTTGTTTCACATCTATCACTTTGTTCATATATTGGTAATATTTGAGGCGTTATAGAAAGTAAAGATAAAACATGTAACATCTTCACCAGAGAGCTCAAACAGTGGCTTAAATTGGGCCAAAGTTGTTCACATGTGTAAATTGTGTAGTGTTTTATTTAACAATTGTGTTTTTTGTTGTAAAAGCCCCTATGGACAGGTGTTGAAAATTAGCACATGTGCTATAACACTTTAAAAAATGCATCTGGTTTGTCCAATGTTATTGTTATAATAATAATAATAATAAGTTTATTTTATATAGCGCCTTTCTCAAACCCAAGGTCGCTTAACATAGCAGAAGGAAGCATAGCAACAAACAGACAAACAAAATAATATCAATAACAATACAACAAAATAAGCTGTGTATGGAGCTATGTGTTGGGTGTAGAAGAGAAGTGATCATTAAACAAAAAGGTCTTGAGATGTGCTTTGAAGAGCGGAAGAGATGGACAGTCACGAAGAGGTTGGGGGAGGGAGTTCCAGAATTTGGGGGTTATGTCCATATGAAATAAAAAAAAAAATAAAAAAAATAAGATTTGATTTGAATTGCATTCCTGTGCACAGTACTTAGCAAGTAGTTCAGGTTGGTGTGGCTTAGAGGACATTTTTAGTAGGCAAAGATGATCCTGGTGGGTGTTGTCAGCTAATTTAGAGGGCTGTCAGTGTATGACTGATATCATGGGTAATATGCACTGCACAAAGAGGTCACGTACCAAGAGACTTGACAGCCCATCTTTCTCTACTTTGTCTTTTTTCTGCTCAGTGAGTTACATGAACATAAATAATTTGTAATTTTAGCCATGTTGAGGTTAGGTTAACATATGATGACTGGAGAGATCATATAATCATCTGGAGGTTGTTTCAGTGAGAATTCCCTCATTTGACACCTGCCAAGCATCAAAAATCACCCACTCAGAGAGTTTCGTGTATTGGGGGCTGTTTACGCCATATGGAGTTGAGCATTTGTCTAAATCAGATGATAAAAGATGCTTTTTTTTGTACTCTGTTTTGTGTTTATTTCAGCTCCAGAGGCTAAAGCGTTCACTGTCCTTCAAGACTAAGAGTCTTCGCAGCAAAAGCGCTGATAATTTTTTCCAACGGCCGATCGAGGATGTGAAGTTTCAAACCGAACTGCTCTCGGATGTCAGCAGCAGCACGGGTCATCTGAGCACCATCGGTGTGTCTGTCTCAGCCTCGCCAGCGATTTCACTTCCTCCACCACCCCCTCCGCTGCCCACCGTCATCCCGGGTAACCTGCCCATCACAATCTGTTCTCCATCCCGTGCCCCCCGCCAGACGGACCCCAATGCACACACCTTTCTAGAGCACATCTTCAAGAAACCCCACTTCTGTGACATCTGCAACCACATGATTGTAGGTAAGAGGACGCGTTTTATCTTTATATACCGATGACAGGCTCAAGAGTCTCATCAAACAGGAAACACACAAACAAAGCTGTGTTTGTTTAGAAAGGGGAGCACATTTTCATTATAGTTTAGACCAGTGGTTCTCAAACCTGTCCTGGGGACCCCTCACCACTGCACATTTTGTATGTCTCCCTCATTAGACACACCAAATTCAAGTCTTGCAGTCTCTACTAATGAGCTGATAAGTTGAATCAGGTGTGCTAGATGAGGCAGACATGCAAAACGTGCACTGGTGGGGGGTCCCCACTCCCCAGGACAGGTTTGGGAACCACTGGTTTAGACGACTGAACGCATAATCCAGAATATTGTATTACCCATCTGTCGTCTGGCCACCAGACACTGATGTTTTGTTACTTTGGACGACGCTAACACACAATGATTTGGCCATTTAGAGCACAGTGAACAATGATAGAGTGGCACGACATAATGAGTTAAAGACTCCTTGAGATACAAATAGAATTATTGTGGCTGTTATTCAATGTCTATTAGCTGTGAGGTCATGTGAGTGCACTTCTGAAAGATTCAAATCTTGTAGCACCGTTCAAAGGTCTGAGGTTGGTAAGATTATTTGTATGCTTTTGAAAAAAGTCACCAAGGCTACATGCAGTAATATTGTGAAATATTGTTACAATTTACAAACACTGTTTTCTGTATTAATGTATTTTAAAATGTAATTTATTCATGTGACTGCAAAGCTGAAGCAGCCATTACGGCCATTAGCATTACTATTATTATCAAAGTTGAAAACAGTTGTGCTGCTTAATATTTGTGGATATTATATGGACCGCGAAACAGTTTTAAATCACACTGAGGTGTTCTACAGCCAATTAAAAGTTTCATGCCCCATATTTATGCATCTGTTCAAACTGGATTTGAGTTGATTTAAGTTTCAAACAGCGGGGTGGTTTTAAGATAAAGATGTGTACGTGTGTGTGGTGTTTAAAGGCACATTTGCTCAGCTAAGCCTGCAATAGGGTATTTGTGGGTTTATCCTAATAGAAGGCAACAAGGGGTTGTTGTGGCTCAGCTTTCAATTTGTGTATGTGTGTGTGGTGAGGCGGACAGATGTCCACCTGTTTGAAAAGAAATAGTTATTTATTCCACTGCACAAGGGTGAACAGAACCCACACACACACACACACACATATATTTTGGAATATATATATATATATATATATATATATATATATATATATATATATATATATATATATATATATATATATATATATATATATATATATATATATATATATATATATATATATATATATATATATATATATATATATATATATATATATATATATAATATGTGTATCTATGTGGAATATATATATGTGTATATGTATATTTGAATGTGTATTATATAGTGTTTTGTGTTTTTGTATGCAAATGTGCAATGTGTTTGTGTGTGAGAGAGAGTGTGTCTTGTCTGGTTGTGGCTGGCATATGGATCTGTCAGGCCTCATCACTTCTTTAGCTCACTAACACTCCCTCAGAAGAGCACACTAATGAGGGCAGGGCTCCAAATCTGGTCCTGGCACATCCTCATGAAAAGGACATCAAAAGACCAAATGATGCATTTCAAATCTTCGTAGTAAATGTAGAGAAACCTGAGCTTGTGCAGCATTACATGAGGAATGATCTGTCGGTTAATTATCCCACAGCATTCTGATTACTGCCATGCAGAAAGGTGAATTTTATGAAATCTCACCAGCTGTTTGGAAAAAATAGCAAGTGGAGGGTATAGTTCTTCTGCTTGTGTGTCGAGTCTCAATTTCCTTCTGTGACTAATGGGTCATTACTAAATAACTAACCGTGAAATCTCCACATGTGGATCGGATATCAGGACACCTGTGTGTGACCTAAATCTCCACAGGTAGACCAGTTACCTGTTCACATGTGTTTGACCCAAATCTCTACAGGTTGATTAAATATGAGCCCACATGTCACTGACCCAAATCTCAGCATTTGGATCAGATATCAGGACACTATAATTAACTGGGTTTCAGCATCACATTCCTTAGTTTTCCATGTTCGTTTGTGTTAGCCAATGGCATGGTGAATGGGGTATTTGAGCTGGAGATACAGAGACCTGACCTGTTGTTAAGCTGTTGGGTTCCTAATTTTTTTGCTTATTAAACTCCTAACAGTACACCTTGATTAAATAGTATTTAAATTTACTATTTATACATTTATTTTAATTAATTCATTTATTTATTGTGTGTGTGTGTGTGTGTGTGTCATTAACTTTTATGACACAGTTTTTAGTTTTCGCCATCATCATAATTTTGTATTATTCACTTTGTTTTACTGTATTGTTTTACTATATTTATTTTACTTTGTTTTTGTTCTCAGAGTCAGACCAAGACTTCCAATCTTAAACTATGAAAATCCATTTTATTTAGTTTAACAGTGAAATAAACATAAACCATTTCAAAATGTATTTTATGAAAATTATATAATTAAACTTTTTTCAAAAAATCACACCACAACAAACAACTTTGCCCCTTTTTAGTTAGGGGATTTATTTAGCTTAATTTCATTGGGTATAATTTTTTAAGATGTAATTTAGGTCAATTATGCAAAAAAGTATTTTACAAAAATTACACAAATGATATTCTGGTTGCATATATTTTCACTGTTGGACATTGTTAGTAGATATATTATTAGCGTGGCTGTGCAAAGTGTGTCTTTTCTAAAAGGCCAAGAATTGAAGAAACACCCACTCAGCCGTGTGGGTAAAATCTAAAAGATAATAAATGTTTTAATGGTCAACTGTGCAGCTGTAAAGATATTTACTGATCATGAACTGATTGTGCATTTCTGTCAGAACAAGATTTTAACAAGTGTGTTCTGTGTTAATAATTCTAGGTATTGAGTCTATTGCAAAATGTCTGTCTGCAATTTACAAAGCAGTTTCTGGATCGGAGTGCAACACGTTTTTCATGCTGATGTTCTCTCATGTTTGGATGGAGCAGAGGCATCTATTTCTGAAGACACAGAAACCATGCTGTATATCAAAGTATAAAAGGAGGCTTAGCATATTGGGAATATGGTTTGCTGTCTGTGTGGGTGGATTCCCATTCCATTGGGCAACTGATGACATTAACAACATTGAAATTAAGTCCACATAACATCTCATGCAGTTTTTGCAAGCGTTGTTGAATGATGAAATCATTTTCATTTGTTCTTTCGGGGCATACAAGTCCTAAAATAATGACCAAACATTTCATGACTTTGAAAATATATTCTAATATCTCTTTCAGGCATTTTATTGAAGGCTGGCCTGAACGAGATCTCAGATTTAAAAGGGATTCTAGGCTGTTTTCATTATGAAGAATTATAATTGTTCTGGCCAGTATAACCTTTTGACCCCAGAAAAAAATACTTGACACATAAATACCCAACCATTAAACACATTAAAAATGATTTTTTTTTCCGCGGCTAAAGTGATCAGCAGGGGGATGCATGAGAGAGTCTGGACCGAGCATGTGATGTTTGATTAATCGATGGATAGCTGGAAGCAGCTTGTTGTAGCAGACAGGGGCAAATGAGCCCTGTGACAGAGTCATTCTCTCAACAGCGGGACCTGATGTTTTCACCCTATTAATCATTTCACATTCATATTTCATTAGAACAATATTTTCAGTTATCCTTTTAAATCTTAAAACCACTCAAAACGAGAAAATATATTCTTTTTTTAATATTTGATCTTGTGTAGTTAAATGAATAGTTCACCCAAAAATGCAGAACATTAAGGATACTTTAGTGGGGGGAGGGGGTTTCTTTCCCCGTCCATACATTAAAAGTCTGTGTGGTCAATTGTTCTTTTGGACCCCAAAAAATCTCCTTTTCTCTCCCACAGAGGAAATTCAAACAGGTTTGGACCGACATGAGGATCATGAGTAAATGATGACTTTGGGGATTTTTATTTTTGGGGCAACTGGCGCTTTAAGGCTATTACATTGTTTGTTTTAAAAATCTAAATCTATGAACCTCGAATGAGCTGTGAATAATGTCATGTTGACTTTTATTTTTATGATACATGGAATAATTGTAATGCAAGAGGGATTCTCTCCTGTAATTTTTTAGCTTGCCAAGGGGGAGCAGGCAAGGTGTTCGGTAAGTCTGTTCTGTTTGATGATGAATTTAACTCTTTAGAAACTGAATCAAAATAAGATGCCCCCAACCCACCCTCTCCCTGCTTCTGCGCTCATAATGACTTGTTCGGCAATCTCAGGAAATGCATATGATGAAGTAGCTCCTTAATGCTTGATATAATTTTTCCTTAGATTGGTCAATACCAAGCCCCGGGGGATTGAGGGGATTGTTTTTGTCTTATTTCTTGTTACTGCCAAAAGAATATAAATTAAGTTATTCTGTGTGTGCTGTTATTTTCCAGAGCTTTGCTATGCATGCTGTTGTTATATACTGTAAATGATAGTGGTTGAAAGGTACACTGTGTAACTTTTTGTTGTTGTTGTTAAAAATGTACATAATTCATATGAGTAAGGACATCATGAATCCATCTTCCAAATAGTGTTTTTGTCTTATCCTGAATCACTATGGCACGCCGATAATAAGTGTTTCTATTTTGACTATTTTAGACCTGGCGGGGCAACAATCGCTGTGGAGTATCCCAGTACCTGCGTGACTTGTCATAGACATAAACAGAGAGAAGTAGCTCCAGCTACAGTGTTCTTCTGCAAGACACATGCTAGACTGCTAAAAGTTACATAGTGTACCTTTTAAAGTTAATGAAAACAGCTATTGTGTGTGCTGAGATATAGTATACAACTGGAAGAGACAGAGATTTTTACCAATAGGTGATTTTATTCTCAATATTTAAATGCTGCTTGCTCTTGGGAAGCAGCTGGAAAGATGACTTTAACACACTATTGTTTCAGTAATTAGTATTTATTGTCTCACCGCAATAAAATCTGATTATGTTTATCCTGCGTGAGGCAGTTTTTTTTTTTTTCATTTCTGCTAGTAATTAGGCCTGATTAATTTTTCATTACCTAAATATCATTAAAGTGATTCATAATTTGTGATGGGAAAGAGCAGATTTGATTTTGGTTAATAAAACAATCAGCACTAGCTGTAAGAAAAAAAAGTGTAACTTTAATGTTAATATTTAAATATGCAACACCCTGAGTTATCATAATAAGAGGAGTCAGAGGCATTTATGGATTAAAGGATTTTATTATTTTATGGCACAAGAGTGTTGTTAATGGAGAATGGATGTTGTAACATGCTGTTCCTTGGTGTATTTATTTATCATTTTGTTTATAATTTGTGTGCAGCTTCAGAGTTTCACTGCTTACACATAATGACTTTTGAGGAGATTTACATTCCCTGCTTTCAAATGAACACAAATGTTATGTAAAAATATTGATAGCAGGCAAAGCACACATGCATAGCTACTTCTGTTCATCCTTCTTCATCCTTGCTCTAAGTCCATCCATAAACCATCTACAGTATATCAATAAAACCATGTCTCTGAATAAATGTCCTGTGTACCAGGTGTGGTGATATCAAAAGCTGAAACTGAGCAAATAGAAGAGCAGGATTAACGGGCCGTTCACACAGAACTGTTTTTTTTCCCCATTCCACTGCATCACATTTCCATTGTTTGTCAATGTAAACGCGCTAGACGGACATCTTTAACCATTGCGCCCGCGTGTCGCATCTTTTGCAGTGTCTCGTGCAGGACACATCATTCTAAAAACGCGGTGCTCAAGTTAAAATACGTTTTGGAAAAATTCCATTGACTTTCATTGACGGAATGTTCAGATGAGCCAATACTGTTCAAACTCCAACTGACAAAAATCAAATCTAAACACACTGAAGCCCATTAGACTTCATCTGTCTGTCTGATCAATCTTACTAATCAATCTATCATCTATCGTTATGTGGTTGCTAAGGTACTTGGAGTGGTTGCTATGCGGTTGCTAGGGTATACTGGTGGTTGCTAGGGTGTTGCTATGTGGTTACTAGGGTACTTGGGCTGGTTGCTAGGGTATTGTTAAGCGGTTGCTAGGGTACTCTGGGTGGTTGCTAGGGTGTTACTATGCAGTTGCTAGGGTATTATCTGTGTGTGTGTGTGTGTGTGTGTGTGTGTGTGTGTGTGTGTGTGTGTGTGTGTGTGTGTGTGTGTGTGTGTGTGTGTGTGTGTGTGTGGGAATGAGTGTGTTTGTGGGAATGAGTGTGTGAGTATGAGGAGAGAGAGAGAGATAGTCAGACCATAGATAGATAGATAGATAGATAGATAGATAGATAGATAGATAGATAGATAGATAGATAGATAGATAGATAGATAGATAGATAGATAGATAGATAGATAGATAGATAGATAGATAGATAGATAATGAACACTCTTGGCTCATCTGAACATTCCGTCAATGAAAGTCAATGGGAGTTTTGATCGTCTTTTTTTAGGAAAAACGCAAGTCGAAGAAAAAGCACAAGCTTTTTTGTTCCACTGACGTGCTCTGTGTGAACCGGCCCTAAGGATTCCTGTTAGATAATAAGAGTGTTGTTTTATTAGATAGCTTCTTGTACATCCGTTTTCATCCGTTTATTGTTTGTCTTCTGCTGTTTCTGTTCAGCTTCGCAATAGCATTAACACCTGTATTTTCCAGTACTACTAATAAGTTTGGATTCTGCAAGTGTTTCTGGGACTGTGAAGCCAAAATTCGAAGATCTGGTCATAAGGGATCTTCTTTTTAGGCAAAAGAACGTAGGCCAGAATGATGATCATCTACCTGAACACTTGCAGAATTGCACCCCTCCAATAAGAATATACAAACTTTTGTTTGGAATTGCATATTAATATGCTAATTAAGAATTAATAGCGGATGAAAATGAACAAGCTGTTGGTCTTGATTTATAGAATTTCACAGCAAAACTGCACATGTGGGAATTTCTTACTCTGACCTGTATTTATTAATCGCTTTTTGTTTTGCAGTAATATAACATTGTTTTGTACAAATAGCCTTCATGTTCAGTAAGTTTGCTCTCAGAAGACTTTTAAACCTGATATTAACTCAATATGACTTCGACTGCTAGGCACCAATGCTAAGCTGGGCCTCCGGTGCAAAGCCTGCAAGATGGGCATCCACCACAAGTGCCTGGATGGAGTTGGACAGCAGAGATGCATGGGGAAATTGGTGAGATATTTTTTGACTTTTTGAATTGAGTATTTGTCCCCCCCCCCCCACTTTGTTTGTTTTGTTGCTATTTGGTTAAAGGCAGGGTAGGTGATTTGTTCTGGAATTTGTTTTTGTTTTTGTTATGCTGGTTGAAAGTCACATCTGATAGCAATCACTAAGTTAAGTGGTCTAAATGTATTTTTTATGTATATATATCATCTGTGGAAGGTGTAGGGCCATAAAATAAGTCCTCGTACTGGCATCATCAGTGCGTTTCATGCTACACAGAGTTGTAGACAGACGTCAGTCACAGAGCACCGCAAGCAAACATCAGCCACCGCCAAAATGAATCTGCAGAAGAATGTTTACGTTCATTATTATTGTAGTTATGTGCTTTGAGGCATGAGGTAGCTCAACGTGTTCTTTCGTGGTGCTCCCTGCTGTACATGTGATTTGGAGGAGGAGGCGTGGTTTTGGAGACGTTCTGAAGGGAAGGTGGGATCTTATGCTTTCAAAGCAAGCTCGCTATTGCTAGCCTCTCTGAAAATTGCCTACCCTAACTTTAATATTGGAAATTGAATGTGGAACTGAAGTATTCAGTGTTCATGTTAATGTTTTGCTCAGGTTGCCAATGTTTGTTTACCGTATTAAGACATGATATAACAGATACTGTTGCAAAGAAAACACTTGCAATCTCCACTGATGCTGAAACCAGCTCCATACTTATAATTTATAATACCACTTTTCTGTTGTTACTTTCTGGCAGTGGGTGAAGATTTGTAGTGTGTGAGTGTTAAGATATGTTACTCTTGACAGTGTTATTTTTGGTGATTTTGAAGGTGTGATTCATCAGTCTGTCTTTTCCTTCTGTGAATTGCTGCGTGAGTATGAATGTTAATGATTCTCTGGTGTGTACTTGAGAAAGTGAGAGAGAGGAAGGATGTGATAGTTGATACGGAATATCAAGATGCATCTATCATGTAAACACCTCTGTGCTTTGCTCAGGGGACCCACAAGTCACGACTCTTCTCGGAAATTCACACGCACACACAGGGAAAAAATGGCAAAAAGGAGTGTGCTAAAATTTCCGTTTGGTTTTCCCATGGTTTCACTGCGATACCAGAGTGAGTCAGGTTTCTCAGAGAATGAATGACTTCTCAGAAAAGATTCACAGCTTTCTAAAAAAAAACTATTACAATTGTAGAAAAAAGAGTTTTTATACTTCTGAGATAAAATCAGTCAAATAACCGCTTATATTAACACTGAGATCAATGTATATTTATATATGTAGTATGTGTAAATATCAAGGACATTTTGATCTTCCATTTCATGACCCCTTTAAAAGGCATTGAGACATTAAAGAAAAACATTTCACATTTGTAAGCATGAATATAACTGTTCATTGACAAACAACCCGGTTACAGTTCACCACAAAACACTAGAAGCAACAGTAGAAAAGGAAAAAAACAATGTTTTTTATTCTTAGAAGCAAGCACTTTTGATTCTAGTACTCCACTATGAGATCATCAACACAGGAAGTGGAAAAAATGCTGTTCTTGTGCTTCAGACTGTTTGGCAGGTTTGAGTCTCCTGATGATGTAGTGGGCTTTCACAGATGGAAAATATAGCTGTGGGGGGGTCAGGATTAAAAAGAGAACTACTCCCCACTGGATTCGGCTCTAATTCCACTTTTGCTCTAAAGTGGACAAGTTGCTATTTTTAAACTCTGTTTATTTCTCTTGGCTTGTCTGATCAGTGAGAACCTTTGAGCCACGAGTGCTTTTCAAAAGAGTGATTTACTACCAGCTTGATGTGAGCTGAGTCCTGATTGTTAGTCAACCATTAAAACCCCCATTATGTGCAAGTGGTGTAGAGATTGTATTGTTCTTTTGGTTGATTAAGCAAATGAATCATGGACGTCAATTCTGTATTTTAGGGCACTCTCAGATATTGTGCACTTTCGTTAAATGCATTTATTAGTATCTACTTCAGCACTGAACATGTCTCTTTACATGAGTGAGCTGAGCACTTGGAGAAATGTGACGTAGCAGCATTGGAGAGCTTCTCTCTGGGTTCGAGTGGTACTTAAATTAGTCCCCAATCCCAGTCATGGCTAACGAAGAAATCTTCAAAGCAGATTTGTGATGCTGATTGCGTAGACACCCTGCCTGGACTAAACACAACCAATACAAATAAGGGCATAGTGAGCCGGGTTGCTTTCTTAGGGTATGTGTGTGCCTGGATGCTAATTATAATGCTGTAGGAGCTTGTTCCTTTATTTATTTAAACCACTGAATGTCGGTGTAAATGTTGGCTTAAAGGTATCAAATCATTCAAATGAATTTTAAAAGCTTTAATCAAATTAATTTGTCTTATAAATAGTCATTTATACACTGTTTGTGAAAAAGATGACAGACTGATATTGGATTAATCATTAAAGAGTTAACCTTTTAAGTCATGATATACCAGACATGAAGCAAATGTACACTGTAATGCAGCAGCTAATTGTAAAAGAGGGCACTTTGTGTGAGAACACTAGGAACATTTATCTGTGTATAGAAATATGAGAAATATATAGTTAAAATTATATATCAGTATTTTTCAATTTGTTTGACGTTATGTGATGCATATCTTATTATTAATATGTAATTATTTTCATGCATATTTGTATGCACCTATATAACAATACATAATAAACACCATTATTTATTTATTAAAATTTTTACTAAAACATTTTAACACATGGGAAATAATGCCATGCAGAGACTTTTGAAGACATTTTGGAGTGATAAGGCAAATTAATTGTTGAAATGATTTATTAGTTCAAACACCATTTCATCTCTCTTTATTAACAGGGTTATAACACTAATGACACTCTGTAGGAAATTTGTTTGCCAAAAAACCCACATTAAAATCATTGTAATTGAGTCTATCTGAAACCAGAGCTCAAGCTAAAATGCCACTGAAAGAAACAAAAATGCCCTATTAGTTATGTGTTTATAATGTTGTGCTATTTTGTGATTTATTTACATTATTTGATTTTGGGTTATTTGTTCATGATAACATCCAGTTGTTTACAATAACAATCAATTGTTAAGATTGAGAAAAATTGGGTGTTTTAAATCATTGATTCAGGTATTTAGCATAAATAACTTGTATTTGTTTTCGTTTTTTCATATCCTTATCAAGGTGCCAATGAAAACGAATTCTGGGTATAAAACGTTAATTAATGAAATAATAAAATCCACTGATCCTGTTTGTGTGATTGCAGCCCAAAGGTTTTCGGAGATATTCTAGCTCCCCTCTGCTGATTCAGGAACAGTTTGGCTGCATTAGGGAGGTTATGCCTATTGGTGAGCAATATGTAGAATCTTTTTTTCCCCTTAATATGACATAGCATCACCAGTTTCATCCTGTTCACTGACATTTTGTAGTATTTTGATTTATCTTTTGTTTTGTCTTAGCCTGTGGCAGTAAAGTTGACCCGGTGTATGAGACTCTGAGGTTTGGAACCTCTCTGGCACAAAAGAACAAGCGGACCAGCGGATCGGAGTCACCACAGAGAAACTCTGTAAGAAACACTTGTTCAGCTGTATCCCATTTTTTGTTTATTCTAATTAGTGTTTTTAAATAAAAGATTTAAAATATAATTAAAAATATATATAAAAAACAGTACTTTAAAAAATTGTAACTACCTACAAAATTAAATCAACTGAACTTTCAAATATACAAATAATTTTTAGTTTTGGAAGTTATATACAACAACATACACACACAAGGAGCATCCATTCAAACTGTTTCAGGCCCCATCAGACTGGATTTTGTTTGTGTACTGGTTTGACCTACATTATGAGGAGGACCCTAAGTTAGTGCTGGGTGGGATACCGGTTCAACAGGTATAAAACAGGTCTAAAGGACCACCGGGGGAAAATAAGTATTTTACTTTATTTTCCTTTAAACCACTAGATGGCAGACAAATTCATCTCAGCGCGTTTCTTAACAACGATTAGGACGATCACATGGAAATTTGTCTGATCCTTGATGCAATCGCGGACAGCAAAGCAAAGTTGATTCTGCGCTAATTTGATCTAATATCTAATGTTTTTTTTATTTTTATGTACCAGCGGTATGTTAGTATTTCATTAATACTAACATACTTACTCATTAATACTACCACTTACTACTCTTAATGTTATGTAGCTAATGAGAATTGATAAAATTATTGAAACAATATTGGTCTTAATGTTTTTTTTCTTCCGTTTTGTATAAGGTAATTAAAGCCACTGTTTTTCGATAACGGAAGAATATGTAAAAGCATGGTATTTGGGGTAAAAAGCGCCCCTGCTCCAACAGCGAAATGCACAATAATTAAAATGATAATAAACAACTGGCTGACTTTTCCATTTGTTGACATGACGTGGTTAGATTCAGATGGTAAATATAATATATTATTTTGGGTGTCCACCTTAGAGATAATTACCATATTAATAAGGAAACCATTACATTTAAAAATATGATATTAATCACATAAATAAAATTGTACTGCTACTACAGCTATATTAAATTAGTATGGGACCTCTGTTCCTGTATTTTTAAAATGAACATATTTTAATGACAGTATATTTACTGAACAAAAACAACAAATCATCAAAATAAACCGAAAATAGTACAAACTTTGCTAAAGTTGTTGTTTTGTTTTGAACAAGAATTAACTTAGATATTATCAAAAACATATTACTTTAGCTAAAGTATTTTTATGTGGGGTAAAAGGCCCACCTGATAATTTTGTAAGATGTTTTATGATTTATTTTCATACAAAATTTGCTCCATCAATGTTCAATAAAACATATTTTTTTCTGCAATCATACACTATGGTAGTAGTTAAAAGCACATTTATGTCTGCACAAGGTGTGCCAATGTCCTCATAATTTAAATCACTAAATAAACAAACTAAACGATTTTTATATTAAAAATAAAAAAATGCAGAAATGGCTTAGGGGCTATAGAAAATGTCATTAGCTCAGTATAAAAACCAGTACGCCTATGGAGTGTGTGTGTGTGTGTGTGTGTGTATGAGACTGGTGTTTGTGCAAAACTGATTATAGTAAACTTGCATCCATCATTTACCTGCAGGCAATCTGCTTCAGTTTAGGCTTTTAAAAAGATTGATAGCACATTTTAATGTGCATCTGCTTGTGCAGGGAGTGAGCTCTTGTAGTAAAAATGGTGATGATTATTATGATTAATTCAATGAAACACTCAATACAATTCAAATTAATCTCTTTGAGCTGCTCTCTGCTCAAGTCTTAATTCACAATTATTATTTCCTCTCTACATAAAAAGTGCTTTTTTATTCTTCTATTAAAGACACTATCACAGGGATCTGTTTCTGAAACTGCTGTCTGTTATAAAAACAAAAAAGTCGTCATCATTATGTTATTTATAGCAACGTCTTTGGTCCCTGTCATATGTACTCAATTTTCTTTCTTTCTTTTTTTTCTACTCAAGTTTTCAAATCCATGTGTGCATGTGAATGTTTAAACCACCTAATGTGAAGTTACTATGGTTGTAAGGGAATCTAGGTGGCCCAGATGTAATGTTTTACTGCCTGAAACAAACACAGGCACACACACCCTGGAAGGAAGTGATGGTTAGCTTCAGATAATGCCTCTCTAAACAAATATGACCAAAAAGGGAGAGAATGAGATGAAAGAGAGAGAATAGGCAGAAGACACAACATGACAGGATGAAGCCAAGATGAAATAAATCAAACATGAAATTATTTGCAAATGAAAGATAAAACCGTAATTTGTATGGTATTTCATTAATGTAAATCTCTGAATAGTACATTTAACATAACAAAACATAATAAAGACATTTGTTGAGACACATTGTGTTCATATACGTGTATGTGAGAGAATTCATGCGTGTTTACTTGTTTGTTCAGACTAGTGACGTGCCTCAGGTACCAGAAGAAAAGGCCACCCACAGCAGTCGAGCTCAACTCACCAGGAAACCCAGTGACAATGGTGAGGACATTTTTTTTTAAATTTCAGGAACATTTGAGCTTTCCTAAATAAGAATAAATCAAACTAAATATTTACTTTTTTTTAAAAAGATTTTAAAATGTAATTTAATTTTAGTGATTATATTCTACAATTTTCAAATCAAATAAATTATGTTATTTATAAGCACTATTTATATAAAATCACCCTATGATAAAACTGACCGAACAGAAACGGATCATGCAAATCTGCTCATCCATCCCACAATCCTTCATTTAACTCCAAACTGCCAGCTTCTGATCAGAGACATTATTCACACTCATTACTGCTTTAGTCAACATGGCGCACCGTTGTTTGGACAGACCGCGATAGTATCAGAGAGTGTTCAGTTCTTCACAGACTGACCCCCAGCTTTAGTGAATTCATGTGCCCATGATTGTGTTTGCTCTGGGAAGAGAGACAGATCTTTTTTCTCTGGTGCCACATAGGGGCCAGCATGACCGAGAAACTATGATTATTTTTGCCTAATCAGTCCACCACTCTGACCAATAACCCACTACTACAGCATCATTAATGTAACCTCATGCAATAATAGGAAAACAAGTAAGGTTTGTTCTGCCATGAGTCACTCATTATAAACAGGTCTGAACTTGAATTACAGTCTTTACTGAAGTTTTTTTTTCTGTACTGTGTGTTTTAGTTTTTACACCCTTGGAGAATGGAACAGAACATTTTCATATTGCTGAAAGGAAATCTGAAGAATCATCTGTAAGCATCACAAAATCTCTTTATTCTCTCTCTCTATATTTTTTATATTATTACGTCATTGACAGCTGTCAAATGTTTATGGGTCAATCAGTATAGGCACATACCTTAAGGGTAACTAAACCGTAAACCAACTTTTTTATTTAATGATCTGCAAGACTGGGGCTTTATTAGTGCTGTTCATTGATTTGAGTAAATGTTTTGACATTTGGGTATAAAGTGTTTTAATTCTACAATATATGGTGTAAAACTGTCTAAGTGCTGCCCTCTTAAGGTTTAACGGTGGCTACTGCAGTTTAAATTTCCTATTGGACATTGTTGGTCATCGTGATGTATCCAACGGCTCACTACCCACGCCCCTGGCACGAGCTCACCACGCCCTAAGAAATGTTTTCCCGCATTGATCACATGAGAACGGCTTCGCTCCAGAATTAACTCTCATTTTACATGAAGTAGAAACATTATGAGTGAAACTCACTTGACACTCGCTATCAACATTCTAATGAAGAAAATACGGTTAAATAAGGCAGTTGTCCGTACACGTCAGGCTGTTTTTGTGATATTTTTGCTGCCCGTCATGTGTACAGATACTTTTCATATATTAGACGCGCTTTCAAACCTTTTTTTACAGTCTATGTTTCAAACCCTGACACGCAAGTGGTTGCCGTGGTAACAAACAACAATACCGTAACGTGCTGATGTATAAAGTCTAACATTTATTTGAGGATATCCGTTTATAATAAGCTATTAGGTTTGAACTTATTGGTCTTGCGCTGCTTATTGGTTCAGTTAATTTGAATGAAAATACATTGCATGTATCTGATCTATTTTTTAGTGGAACTCAGTATAAGGATTTGACTGTTCATAGATTAGGTCAGTGTTCTCATTCTCTCTTGCACTGCTGCTTCGCTAGCATTGTCTGCATCGGGAGTTAAGACCGCAGTTTGAGCCAGCGGCTCAAATTGATAAGGCTCTTGCCCTGTGTCTACAGACAATTCACCCTCCTCCACTTCAGGTGAAGGTTGGGGAGAAAGGTCCTCTACTTTGAATGGGCGCTCTGTTGCAAAGCTACTGGCGTCACTCCAGTCACATTCTCCATCTTTGCAAGTCTGACAGCTGTCAGTCAATCCGTCACTGCGGGTCTCAGGTGCACGCCCCCCGCTCAGCCCCGCCCTCAGTTCGTCCCCTCTGTCTCCGCTGGGTTCTGCCCACTTTTCCAGCATTTGTCAAATATTGCCAGTGGGTGGAGTTAGGCTCTGACCTGGGATTGAGTTACCCTTTAAAGGATTAGTTCACTTCAAAATGAAAATTTCCTGATAATTTACTCACCCCATCTCATCAGATGTTCATGACTTTTTTTCTTTAGTCGAAAAGAAATTGCGTTTTTTGAGGAAAACATTCCAGGATTTTCCTCCATATAATGCATTTCAATGGCAACGAAAGGTCGGAAAGGTCGCGGCCATGACGTATGTGGAAGTACCGACCCATTGCCGTTCTCCTCCAACTTCAAAATCGTCCGACATCGTTGTTTTACCTTTATTTTTGTAAATGCCGTTTGATTTAGGTATATCAATTTGTTATTTTTTCTTGAGAATGACCGATCGAATTCGCTAGATTTATTTTTTGAGTGGTATTTGAGTGGTACTGGTTTCTGCTTTCCGCAGGAAATTCGAGCATGGCGCCATTCGTCTTTGCGTCATTACGTCAGGTCTGTATACATACTGAAAGAGTCCAGCTCGCATGTGAGGATGCTGCAGGTGGCAGATCATTTATAGCCTTTTCTCACAGCAGCTGGAATAATTAAACTTATAATTTTGAAGGCAGATTGTAATCCAGAAAGGTCCAAACGACAGTCATCAGTGAATGGAGATTCACCCGTAGTCAAAAGCAAAAGATTAGACTGTACAGAAATTGAAATCTACAGGTAACGCTAATACACACTAAATACACATAGTCACGCAATGCTGATATTGTTAACATTAACAATTTGAGAACAAAGTGTAAAATTAATATGGTAGTGTGATTTATTGTAATACTTTTTTCCCTCAGTTGGTCAGAACAAAAGTGTCAGACATGTTACTTACTTGTTCAGATGACATTTTCTGGTGAAAATTCTTATTTTGGTTATACTTCCAAGACTTAGAATCTGTGATTCTGGAATACAGTATCCACACCGGTGCGGTGAATGAATGACAGCCACACATTCTCGAAACATTATATTCATCCACGAGCCGATGCTGATGCACGTAACGATGATAATTCTGCATATAACTGCAGTTGCAGGTTTCAAACAGAGATGGCGACAAAGAGGCACAACTTACAGACTGCAGCTTTAAGCAAATTAAACTACTGCAATACTGTTAGAAAATTTGTGGTCAGTAAGGTTTTTTTTTTATTTACCAAGGATGCTCAAATGTAATGACTTATATTTCAAATAAATACTGTTATTTTGTTTTTGTTATGGCGAACAGTTTATTGGATCTGAGAATGATGGATCTGAAGGATCATGTGACACTGAAGACTGGAGTAATGCTAGAGAAAACGCACATTAGTGCAATTGGACTTTTGACTCAAAACCAGCTTCTGAGCTTTAGCCATTGTGACAACTAGCCCTGTTCTCCCCCCTGTTTGTTTCATTCTGAAAATGTACCTTTTTTCAAGTTTCTGCTGTGTAGCACAGAGGTCATGATATTTCCGGCCAGGGGAAAATACTTTTATAATGAAGCTTAGTCAAAATTTTAATTGATTTGTGTCGAATCTTTCTGACGCCAGCTGCACTTCATTCACTCATGATTCTGTCAGGAGTACAGATATGAACTATTCTGGGGCCGGTTGTGTGTGTGTGTGTGTGTGTGTGTGTGTGTGTGTGTGTGTGTGTGTGTCTGCTTGACACAATTTCCCAGGAGCTGGTGGAAAAAGTCCAAATTTAAGAAACACATCCACCTTAGCCAATGTCTACAGCCCAGTCTTTATTTAACTCGTCCTTCTGGCAATAATACTTTATTTTCATTGCATTACATAAATAAAACAATCGATTTAGAAGTGATTCTATAAATGTATTTTCTTTTTTTCCCTACACATTTTCAGCATCATTTCTGTTGAATTGTGATGTAACTTGTAATAGTCTCTTTCTGGTTATGTCCCTGTATGTTTAAATTGTAGTCAAACAGAGAGCTGAAGAGGGACCCCCTGCAGCTCAATACTTACGTGGCTTTATTCGGATTCACCCCCCAAGACAACCAAGACCTAGAAATGAGGTGAGAAGAAAACAAAGAAGGCATAAGCTGCTGTAAATTCCTATCCTATATTTATTTTGTGCTATCAACAGCAGATGCTAGTATTCTACTAACAGCTATAATAAACTCCCCCCCCCCCCTCACAACACACACACACACACACACACACACACACACACACACACACACACACACACACACACACACACACACACACACACACACACACACACACACACACACACACACACACACACACACACTAGAGAAGTGCTGAGTTATTCAGTGTCACAGCTGATTTGAGTCTTCACACCTGTATCATGTGACCATTTGTGATCTCTCTCTCTCTCTATTCCCATCCAATATATCCTCAACAGGATATGCGATTAGTTGTCACTGGAAGGCTGTTTCCTGTCTGCTGGACAACTTTCTGATGATAACGTTTAGCTCAGGGTTTCTTAGTATGCAGAACACACTCTGTGCTTACCCACATTGACAAGCATACTCTTGAATAAACATTTAGTTTTCATGGGGGAAAAAAGTTGTAGCTTTTCAGTTTTCTGCCTAGACTGATTTGTTGATATGTTGTTTCTATTAAATAAACATTTGTTCAAATAGATGCTGATCTTGTGATTATGGTGCGGTCACACTGGGCTAGCATTCACAATTATTTCGGAATATGGGCAACTGCACAGGGTTTCTATTTTTGATAATAAATTCTAAATAATAGATACTTACTAATGATAATAAATTAATGAATGAAGGTCAGTGTAACTTTCCCTAGCAGTAAAGTAACAGGTTGAATAGTGCCATGGTACTATTTGTAATGCAGCTTGCCACCAATACATGGTCAACTTGATATTTGGTTGTTTCTTTTGAAGTATTTCAAAATTGAATACGTAGAAATTCTTAGTGAAGAGTCAAACAGGAGACTGTTCTCTTTTTTTTCCAATTCTTTCATCTATTCATTTACAAAGTAATGATGAATTAAGCTTTCAAACTTCAAAAAAGGGACACAAATCGTAAAATATATTGAAGTGAACTATACGAATTTTACTCTACATGTGTGCTATATTCTGTCCATACAGCGCTATTAACATAAAAAATTATAAACATTAAAAGTCCATAAACATTTAAACTAAGGATTAATCGATTAATCTTATGATCGATGAATTGTCGATAAGAAATTAATCGATAAAGCGTATCATATAAAACATAGTTACATATTCTAAATGTATTCATGTCTTCAAACCATGAAATGGATTAGGCTCACTGATCTATAGAAATTACATTTATATAGATCAGTGATTAGGCTATAAATTAAGGGTCTAAAAAACCCTCCAAACAAGTGATTTTACTGAACATTAGAACTACTTACTTGTGTAAATGCCACAATAAAAGTACATAGAATAAACAAGTTATAAGATCCTGGTGGATGAGTGATATTCCAGCATGGCAATTCAAGACCTGTAAATCTAAGCGATCGAACCAATCCAAGTGTACTCCAGCTGTAAAACAGTGTCCGATTGGTGTCTACACATCGTCTCTATAAAATGAAAGTTGGTTGAACTTTCAAATGACGTTGGAAAACTGCATCATGATCGTGACGCGATCAGATCCCGGAAGTCCTATAGCTTTAGCCAAGCAGCATGTCATGCCACTCCATGATCTACGCATTGTCTTATGTTGTGTTTGGGTATGTTGAAGACCCAAAACAAAAACTGCAATCTACTATAAGTTACAAACGAAAATGTGGCGCAAATAATAAATGTGTATGCTGTTTACACATGCGTCGGTGGCATTTTTAAATACAAATACTTGGTATAGTTTGGTCTCTAACTGAAACAAATTTGCTTATATATGACAGAAGCAGAGCTGGGTAGTAACTGATTATCTAGATTACATAATCATTTTAATTAGATTACATTATGTTTTAAAATATTCGTATTCAGACTATAGTTACTTTTTTATTGGTTACATAATTACATGTTATTCTTACAATGGCAGTCAAATATTCTTAATTCATTGATTCTCCCTACCACTTTTTATCTTTTAAATTTTTCTTTCTAAAAACGCTTACTGCATGTATACGTTCAGAAAGGTCTTCCAGGTTTGTGGAATTGCACACACAGACCAGCCACTAGTCATGAGAATATCACTGAAAACTGAGACCCACAGAGCAAATGATCACTGGATTCACAGAAATCATTACACTTTTAAGAAGTGTTTTCACAACATTGCAACATTGCATATCTAATCAACTCCTGATCAACACATTAATTATTATTTGAAATATCACTATCATTATCAGTTTCAGTGAGTTATGTAATAATGTATTAATGTCTTTAGAAGGCTTTTGTCTTTCAAACACATTGAAATGTACAAATTCATGTCAATTCATATATACATGCAATGCAGGGATTCCCCAACTTTTGTCAGCTGAAATTAATTTGACCGTATATATTTATTTATTTGTAAATTAGGTCAATAAGAAAATTGTGAATACAAACAGTAATAATAATAAATATTAAAATTAAGTTCACGATACTCTGGTGTCGGTTAATGGTCACATGACATGCAAGAAAACAAATAAAATCTTTTTTTAAATCTTTTTAGTTGTGTTTCATTTTAGTTTTTTAAAATTATTATTATGATTTTAATTGCTTTTCATTAAACTCACAACCTCCTGCAGTTCCATCATGAAAAGTAGTCATATTATATTACCTTACATATGTAATGGTTTACGTTACTAACACAATTTTTGTCATGTAATTTGTAATCAGTAACCGATTACAATTGGTAAGTAATCTGCCCAGCTCTGGACACAAGTCTATCTGTTTTGTACGATGATTTTACAGATCACATCTTGATGTAAAACAGTCTCTTATTTTTTTTCTCACTATAAAAATAGAGCACTTCTAATATGTCAGCCAATTTAAAAGCAGTTGTCAAGTGATGGGTATATCCCCTATATTCACTGTAAAGCCAAGCTTTTTTCTGTTGGTTAAGTAAGTGGAGGTTAAGTAATATGATAACTTAGTAGCGTCCCCCACTTTGGATTTGTAAAACCCCGCCCACTGGTCCAATTCTCGGCGTCCAATGGCAGGGAGAAGGTGTTTCTGCGTATCGCTGTCTTTCCTTTTACACAATAAAACAGTTCAATTTAAACACATTCTTTTGTATGTATTTACCTTGTTGTTTCATCTGACTCCATTAAATGAAAATGTGTTAAATGATTTTGTTAACCATTAACTTTAGATTTGTACTTTGTCTTTCAATTTAAATCGTTTATCTTATGTTATACTCAGCATTCAAGATTCCAGTAACGGTCTAGAGTTTCGCACCGGCCGGGTTTACGATCTCTGTTACGGACCAGTCAGTCTTGGTCATCTAGGCAGAGGCGACACACTGATATTCTGGACGCCCGTGCAATACGTTGATCATTCCAGAATATTTTTATTCAGTTCCCTTAGATCTGAATTCACTTAATTAATGCAAAACTGTTTCTAATCAGAGGCCATGACCATTATCACAGAATCAAGCGACCAACTTGCTAATTCTGATGATAACTTTCTATAATCATGCCGTGGTTTCCCACGTATACGTTAATTAGAACAATATTGCAATAATCAGGAATTGAGGTTGCCCTATTTAGATTGGTCTAACAATTTACTATTGTTCTAAACGGAAAGACTTGTTTAGCCTATCAACCTCTACAGTCCAAGTATACGTTACCTAGTGCCAATGTGTTAGTCGGAGCTCTAAAGCATCGATCCGGTGTGCTCTTTAAGCTTCACCAAAACCGTGTCTTAGTCCGTGTTAAACTAACCTGAGCAGATATCCGTACTGTTATGGTTATAACATGAAATACTGAGTTAATAACACAAATTGCGTTGCAGTAAGTTTAAAGCATAACGATTTATTAACCAGGTAAGAAACATCAATCAAAAGTCAACTCAAAGAGTAAAAAAGCATCAATCAATCATATACAGAAACAATAATTCAAGAATCAAGGATTCTAGAAATGTTTACCTGGTCATGAAAAACTACACACAAGCAGTGTGGGAAATCTCAATACAGACTCCACGATTCTTGTATCACCTTCCCTTAAATACCCAGATAATTCAATAAGACCACAAATGGTGGTGTTTGAGGTTATAATTAGATTTTGGTCCCTCATCCAGGGGGGTCACAAATGGGCAACCAGGATCTGTGTTTGAATGGGTTCTAGACATCTGCAAAGGAGGGCATTTATTTACATACAGGAGGCACTTGAGTAGATGATCTGTGGGGGGTCATCTTTTGGTGAGACATAGTATTTTTATCAACTTACATAACTTCTTGGAGGTTTGCATTATGATTTAGGAGAATGAGACAATTTTACCAGACGCACTGATACGTTTCAAATGATACTAAACATGCATAGTTACACATTGTATACATTTAACGTTGCATAGATTTTGAATGAGTTTTCAGTGTGGGTGAGAGTGAGTTATACAGAGGGTGCTGTGCAGGGTGTGAATGTGTGATGTGTGTGTCTCAGTGTGATGTGTCTCGGGTTGGGCTGTTGTGTATTTGGGGAAGTGTTCGAATGGTAATCTTTGGGAAAGTCCTTTGTCTCCGGGAAATCACGGTTTCTCTGTTCAGACTGAACGGCATCTCTCGGCCCAGACCGATCGGCACCACCTTACAGATTTAAGAGGTTAAAGGTGCTGTATGTAAGTTTTTGACTATACTTAAACATAAAAATACCATAATATGTTTGCAGATATTAAGGAAACATGCTAAGTTCACAAACGCGTTTCTCTGAAATACAATGCTACAGACAGTTATTTTACTTTGAAATGTGCATTCCATGTCAGAATGTCTGGGGGGGGGGTTTTGTCAATGCGATAACGCACGTTGCCAATTTATCCAATAGTATTTTGACACGCCAGGTTGCCAGTTGGCGGAAAAAATAGCATATTGCTGCCATGGAAGCCATCCAACAAACTGGGTCAGAGATCGCAGATCCTACCCGAACTAAAAATCATCGGCAGTCATCTAAAATGAATGGAAGCACGTCCCAACTTACAGTGTATAAGTCTCCTTGCCTTCCATTGTCAGTTGCGTTCGTTCCTGTTGTGTGTACTTAAACTGGCAACCTGCGTGAACGTCGAGTCTGAGGAGGAGGGGGTGGGGCAAACAATATTTTGAATTTGGACTGCAGTACCCATTTCAACCACTACCTCTCATTCTTGCATACAGCACCTATAAGGTTACCGATTATTAGATTCATTGATCGTTTATTTAAACAACGATCTATTATGGGAATTTATGTGAATTGACATGTCCAATTTAAACCTGTGGTTTTGGCAGAGGTTAAATTGACAGAGTTTGAACAGCTTGGTCTGGTACTTTGATTGTGACCTCTGTGTTCTTGTCCTTGCTCAGACTGATTCTGATTGCACGCACATTCCTCTTTACAATCATTTACACAATAGCACTTTCAATTCCTTTGGATTCAGATCTGATTCTTAGAACCTCACCGGGAAGCTGAGGCTGCAGGTTGACTTTAAATCTTTTTGCATGTGCAGTTTCATTCTGGCCTCATGTAATGGAATGAGCCTATTGCAGAATTTCAGCCTCATCAAAGCTTTCAATCCAAAATTAATTCCAAAATTCATTTCGTACTATTTAAAGGGGATGTAATGTACTAATTTGTCCTAATGTGTTCCTGTCTCCCTGCAGTCCCGGAGATCGAATAATCCTGGCAGATGATTCCAGTGATGACTGGTGGAAGGTAAAATCATGACAGATTTGCAGAATGTTTGAGAAAAGGCTTCCACTTTCACAGTAAAAAAATTGATTCTGTCCTTTACGCGACATTCTGTATCTTTCTGCAGCTTGACGATTTAGAACAACAATGCTTACAAATAGTACATTACAAATGCATAAATATACATTGGTTTTATAAATGTATTGTGCTATTTGTTTTGAAGTTCATCACCAATACATGGTCAACATGATATTTGGTTGGTTCCTTTGAAGTATTTCAAAATTGAATACACAGAAATTCTTAGTGAGGGGTCAAATATGAAAACGTTTGCAATGCCCTTATTCATGCAATTACATATTGATGAGAAACAAGCTTTCAAGCTTTAACAAATGACACCAAAGCACCATTTAAAAAAAAATTTAAGTGGTCTATATAAATTGTATGTTACGTGTGCTGCTTTGTGTGACAAACAGACCAATATTGTTATGTCAAAATGATTACTTTAATCAATTGTATATTTGAACATACCATTTTGTTCTTGTGTTTCTTACTAACAATTCCAGGGTGTGATTGAAGATAGAATAGGTTTTTTCCCGGCATCCTTTGCGCATCAGGTGAGGGCAGGCGACAGGGTGTTCAGATGTCACCGAACCTTTATTGGCTGTAAGGAACAAGGGCAGATCACCCTGAAAGAGGGACAAGTGAGTACATTTAAACATTTGCTGTAGTCTAATCATTTCTAAGTTGGATTCCCGCCACAAACAGCTTGATAATGCTGCTGCATCGACACACTTTCAGATTTGTGTCAGCGGTGAGGATGAACACAATGGTTTCATCAGAGTAGCCAGTGGAAAAAAGAGAGGATTCGTGCCCTGTGACGTCCTGGAGAATATATGAAATGAAAGAACAGAGAAAAGAAAAGAAGACTTTCCAGGGCCACCTGTAGGGTGAGCAGACACTGCAGGGCTCGCAGGAGGGATCAGAACAGCCCTCTTCTAACCCCTGTCTCCCTCCGTCACAAAGGAAGAATGTACACCGACTCCAAAGAGTATTTGGACACCTAAGTTTCACCTAAAAATGCATACATTCAACTAACAAAACATCTGTTATTATATAATTTCAAACCTTAACCTATATTTTTTAAATGTCACTTGCTTTGATATTTTGATATCTAATGCAATGATATGCGTACTTCAAGTTTAGCTTAAATGTCCAAATACTTTTTGGGGCCATTGTGTTTCATTAACTGCTGAATGTATGTCATTTTTTTCCCTCATCTGTGTGAATTGTGTTTTCTGTATTTAATTTATTGAATGATCACCAACTGCAGCAATTTTCATGATCAACTATTCACTATAGCATCTCAACTCACATCACACTGTTTTGAAATATCTTAATTGTTAAAGCAACATTTTTAATGCTTCAAATATTTCCATAAAACCCAACACATGTCTGATGCTATATGGTTTATTTTGTCAATAAATGTACAGTGTTTTTTTATTTGTATAATTATTGTTTTGCTGTCAGCAACACTTTGGAAATTGACAATTTTATTTTTATTTAACTCAAACTTCCAACATGTTATTTTCCACTCGTGCTTTTGAGAACAGAGCAGGAAAGAACAGATCTCAGCTGTGTCAGGTTTTCAGATGTTACTAAATGCAAAGCAGAAATAACACATTCTATGATCCAACACACCCCCTGGACTGTGATAAAACCATGTGGACAAGGGTTTCAGCCAACATATCTTGACATGTTTTTAATGTCCTAGGGTGTTCAGCTGTCTCGATTTTTCAAACATTTGATATGTGTTACATGTCATACTGATCATCTTTTATTATTAAGTAAACGCAAGGCATTATAGGTTTTGAATATTAAAAGCTAAATGAAGCAGAAACATGCACCATCACAGCAGGTATGACCGAAGAAGATAATTACAGTAAACATTTTTACATAATTTATTACATAATCTCAGTCTCTTGATAAGATGTTTCTCTGATCTGATTCATATATTAATCACATCCAAAAAAAAGTTTGTTTACATAATATGTGTGTGAACTGTGTATAATTATGTATATTTGAATACACACACAGGTATATATTTAAGAAATATTTGCATGTATATACTGTATATATATTTATATAATTTATATTATATATAAATATTTTATATATTCATATAAAAAATATTAAATATATACATGCAAGTGTGTATTTATATAAACATAATAATCATACACAGTACACATATGTAAACAAACTTTTATTTTGGATGCGATTAATTGTTTGGCAGCACAAATATGTATGTGTGTGTATGTATGTATGCATATATATATATATATATATATATATATATATATGTATATATATATTTATATATGTATATGTATATATATATGTATATATATATATATACACACACACATACATATAAAACATTTTTTAAACAAAAATAAATACATTTAACTTACTTTTGATAATCTTTTAATTTGAGCTAAATGAAGCTGGCTGATAAGATTGTACTGCATCATCATGATATTTCTGTGTATATACTTTATGTACAGAATTAAAGTTTATTTATTGATCTAATTGTGCTGTACTTTATTAAAATAAGTCTGGATCACATTTAATAAGTACAAAATAATACAGCTCACTTTTAAACCTCTGCATGGCTTGGCTCCACATTATCTTTGTAACCTGCTCCTCCCTTACACCCTGATTCAAACTCCGGCTTTCTCTCTGTCCGTCGGTATCACCTTTGTTCTATGGGTGGTAGATCATTCAGCATTGCTGCACCTAAACTCTGGAATTCTCTGCCCGATCACTTTGTCATATTAATAATATTTATGACTTATAATCGCAAATTAAAACCTATTTGTTTTCTAAATATTATCATTCTTAAGTACTGTTCTCTATTTTGTTTATGTGCTTAAATATGTGTTGCTATTAGATAACCTGTTTATATGATGGCTTCTTTTATGTCTTTGTATTAGCTTTGTTCTTATTTGCTATTTGCTTGTTCTATTGTCTGCTATCATTGTCCACCCTACTCGTGCTATGTTTTCTTTATTGTATATACATTTTAAAGCATCCTTGAGTGAAAAGGTGCTATATAAATAAAATGTATTATTATTATTATTAATATTATTATTCCTGTAGCCTAAAAATCAGCTTAGCAACAAGACAAACACTGCAAAAATATTACAGTAATATTAGAGTTTTTCACAATTGCTAAGACATTAAACCCCATTCTGAACCAAATTCCCGAAGGCCTAAACCAAGCGGCAACCTCCCGCAGTTTCTCTTGAAGCCAATACGGAAGTGACATATACTGCAATTCATCGACTGGCCGCTAGGGACAGGCTACAGAAGGGAGGAGAATCTCATTGAGCCCCATGTTAAAATGACCAACTTTACAGCAGAATAAAACATGTTTACAGCCTGGTACAAATTGTGGTTTTGGTCTATATGGCTAATTTTGCCCTTCATGACAACTGTGAGGGGGGTGAATTTTTTTATAACTCATTCGTTTACATTATATAAAGCATTAACGTTCTGCATAATTAAGGGCGTGGCCACTTCTAGTGACGGGTGGATAGCCATTTATCTGCTGTCTGTAAGTCATCACGTCACTTCAGCTCCGCCCACGTCTTGCCTTTTTGCCCATTTTCTGTTATCCGGGAGTGACGCGCTGCCAAGATGGCAACGGCCATCTCGTCCATACTTTGCGCTTCAGAGCGGCTCATCAGTATCCTATGGGTGACGTCACGGACACTACGTCCATATTTTTTTTACAGTCTATGGCCTAAACCCATTTGTTGAATAAATCACCTTTCTGCAAAACCTTAAAGTAGAAGCAAGTAGACACCATTTGCAATTCTCATGCACTTTTTTATCAAAACTCTAAACACATCCCTGTTATGAATACTTATGCTGCGTTCACACTAAATGCAAATAGAGTGTCAAATTGCGTCTAGTTTGACGCTTGAACATTTTGAATCCATTCGCGCGTCCACAGCGAATTGGACGTGCGTGTAAACCGAGCGTTTGAAGCAAAATAGACGCGTGTTCAAGGCGCTCAAGGAGAAATATGTCATAAAACACCACTCTGCCTCTTATCATTAATAGCCACACAAATGTGGTCCAGGCAACTCCTACATTATCTTCACTGCATGTATATTTAAATTTCCTAAAAAAATTAAGTTATGAAACTTCTCTTTTTCCCTCAGTCGAAACGATTTGGCAGACAAAAAATTATAGATTCATGACACCAAAGATCGCCCGTTAGATATACACAAGACGAACCACTACAGGACATCAGAGCCAGGGGCAAACAACAGAAGGTGTTAAACGCCTTTTTTTAAATAGGTGCTCTCTTTATAAATGAACCACACATTTGAGCTTTAAACAACTATATTCTCACCTGAAAAAGTCTTAAAACTACATTTTGTAGCACAATAGTAGTATTTTAAATTATGCAGGGTTTCTCATCACGTCACTTTACAACGTGACAGCAGCAAGTAGGCTCCTGATTGGTTAACTCGGCGCGAATTGACGGCAAAGTTCAAAATTTTCAACTCGGGCGTCAGACGCGAATTCGCTTCAAACGCGTGAATGCACAAAAGCACCACTCACGCGAATGAGGCGGAATCGCGTCTATCGTGCCGCAGGACCTCCAGACACGCATCAACGCGCCTTTCCATTGACTTAACATTGAAATCACTTGCTCCTGACACTCTATTCACGTTTGGTGTGAACGCAGCATTACTCTCTGGAAGAAGGTATAGAATTCCCTGTTATAAACAAAACGTTTTTTTTGTGCTGGTATCAATCAGACTGTTCAACATGGATTAGCGAAAATGGTAAACACAAGTGTCAAGTTAAACAACTACAACATTTGTCATTGTTTACACACAACTGTCACGGTTTCGGGTGCAGAGATGAGGCGAGGACTCAAACGCAAAAGAAATTGTGATTTTATTAAATAATAAAATAAACAAACACAAACCAAATACCCAGGAAGGGGAAAACCAAACTTGACATAAACTAAATACGAGGAGCAGGAACATGAAGCACAACAGGGAACAGAAGACATCAGACAACAATCCAGCACCCGACTGCAAACACAAGGAGATTATAAAGGGAACAAACAAGGCAGGTAATGAGGGAGAACAGGTGGGGCAAATTAATACAAAAATAATCAGATAACAAGATGGGTGGGGTTGACAATAGACCAGAGACAAACAACGGCTCAACGTTTTTCACACTTGTTTCTTATGATGTGATAAAACCAACTGTACAAAATATTTCAGAGCCGGTTCAGCGTGCACAGGTGGTGCAGGTGCACTGAATAATAATGGATGGAAATAATCTGAGAGGGAGAAGAGTAAGATTAAGGGGTGGTGGACAAGGAGAACGTGGATGAGGAAGGTGTGGAGTGTTTGTCAAGGCAGGATCCTTTGCAAGAGACAACATTGCCTGTGAAGTGGACAAAGTCCTCAGGCTGGAGTCAACACGAAGATGTGATGCTGAGGCAGAACGAATCTCTCACTGAGTTTGATTTTGCAGTTGCACAACTTTTTTGAGTGTAGTGTAACATGCTTTTCATTTAGAGTTTTCTTTGACAATTTGGGCTACTGGCTACTGTATTTGTACAGTATGCAAGTGCTGGATGTATGACATTCAATACAATTTTCAATACAATACTATACTTGCAGTATATTCAGTTGTGAATATGTAATTGTACATTTTGTTTACTTTATACAATATTTTTTCTGTAACTACAAGCTCTGGATGCTGTGTTCTCCGTTTTTAGATGTAGTGTTTTTAATGATCTGAGCGCATGGTCTGAAGCGCATGGCGCAGGTGCACTTAGGGCGTGTCCGATCCACTTTTGCTAGTTTAACAATGGAAAAAAAAGTCGGTGCACCAGGCGCATGGTCCAAAAGGGTTGTACCTATTCTCTTAATGAGTCATGGGTGTGTTTTGGGCGTAACATGCAATAAACCAATCAGAGTCTCATCTCCCATTTCCTTTAAAAGCCAGTCGCGCTTGCACCATGGCGGATTCGCTATTTACATGGTGGAATTTGCAAGCGGAAAGACTGAACGCTTCTCCAGAGAGGAATCCTTTTATTTTTTTATAAATGTTTGTGTTTCTGTGCCCTGTGTGTGTAATAAGCCAAGTTGTATGCAAGTTGTGCACCCGTCTATAGGCGCATATTACTAACGTTCCCTTTAAATAGCACAAAAATACTGCACCATTGACTTTAGATTAGGTATTTGTTGGTCAATGCCAGAGTCGTTTTCAGTTGTCTCAAAATAGCAACACGCCAACAATGCGCCTGAACACACCTCATTTTCAGACCATGCAGCACAACTCATGGGCAAATAGATGGGCGTGAGTGCATTTGCTATTTAAACAATGTGGTGCTGGATGTGAAAATGAGAACTGCGTCAGGCTGAAACTAGCAAAAAACACTTGGCGTCGCATTGTGCCGGGTGTATGATAGGGTCCTTTGTGTATGATCGGAAAGCTTTGTTTGATTTTGAGTACAGGTGAAATGGTTTTGAGCCGATTGTTTGATTTTTCAGGAAGAGTTGAAAATTTGGTTTTGTGTTTAATGTTGTGAGAAAATGGGTGAAGGTTTCAAGAAATGTGTTGCAAACCTGTAACACACTGAAGTCCTCTGAGCTCATTTTTAGTACAACCGATAAGTACTGTGTGCCTGTGCAACATGACATCATGACTTTGCTTAAACATACACGCCACTTTCTAAAGCCAAATGGCGTGTTATCTGTATGCATTTTGAGCTATCCGCGTGTATGTCTACGCCGTGTGATTCTGTGTGTATGTGTACGCCGAAACGAACCATCATCTCCGCGTGTATGTCTACGGCGTGTGATTCTGCGTGTATGTCTACGCCGTGTGATTCCGCGTGAATGTAAATGGATTTATAAACATACTAAATTATGTTTTTTTGAAAATGTAAAAATGCAGAATGTTTCTTGTGATGGGTTTAGGAGCAGTGTGTGTGTGATGGGTAGGTTTAGGGGTAGGGACAGTGTAGGGGGATAGAATGAAACGGCATTGATAAACACGATAAAAAGCGATTATGCGTCTTGATAGCACGCCAAAATGGCATAGCGAATTGGCGTGTCATATATACGACATTTCATGAGATCAGTCTGGCCTGAGTGAGGTGTAATCAGGGCCGTTTCTAGCCATTTTGACGCCCTAGGCGAAATCCTTATCGGCACCCCCCAGCCAAATCTTAAAAAACAACATGGTATTACTGGTATTAATTTTAATCCTTATTAACAAATACATACATATGCTACATACCATTTTGGAACTGTAATCCTCATTAACAAATATATACAAATACAATTTGGAAACTACGTATAAAAGCTGTTCCAGTCACATGAAAGCAACAAGAATAAATACTGATTCAGTGCGGTCTTTGTTTCTCATTGAACTTCCCCTTTAAATAACGCAACGCTATGCCCTGTACGACACTATTAGAACTGAATGTATCGATTCAGCTTTCAACACCACCCATAAAGATGCATTAAATTCGACAAGGCGGTTTAATTAAGGATAATAAATATTGTGAATTATCACATTTTATTATACTATTTTTAAATTGGTCGTTGAAGTTTTATATGGGACAATTACACACTGATCCTTTAACAATGCATTAGCGCAAAAACACACACCTTTTGGAGGTGCAAGTAAAAGAAGAAAGCTTAATAGAGTCTAAATATAATGATATCATGAAATGCTAAAGTGAGTGTGGTTAGTCTACATCTTGCCTCTACAATACACATCGAGCAATATTACACTATCTGCCCATTTCACAGACTTCTCGACTGCCACAAATACGGCCCTAACAAAATACAGATTTGTGCATTTTTTATTGTACCTGTTTTTTTAATTGGTCTTTGAATTTAGCTTTATTGTGTGGTTAAAAAAAGCATTACCTGCCAAAGCTTTGACCGAGCTCTTTGATCTAATTGTGTTGAGTGCTCCAAATACAAACTTTACATGCAACATTCAGACAGTAATTGACAGTACTCTGATCCAATAGTGTTAGGGGAACCAGTGGGGGCGGCAATCATATTTCAGGGTGGCCTTGATACCCTTTACACACACACCCCTGATTTGCATTCATTGGCGCCCCTTCAGCTGATGGCGCCCTAGGCGACCGCCTAGTTCGCCTATGCCTAAAAACGGCCCTGGGTGTAATAAAAATGAATAAGGTCAATGTACGTATATAAATGCACATGGTAGTAATAGTGCTGAATCTTTGTTTGATAAAACCAGGTACATGTTCAGCATCTTTACACAGGATTTATAAAAAGAGGCGCTGTACTGTCTGATGGCTGCAGGTGGAATTGGCTAAATGAGCTGAGTGCAGACATTGTTCATCATTGACTCCAATTTCACCATCGCCCTGTTCTGTGTCACTGCCGTCAGTGAGTCTGAAGTGAATCTAATAGAGTTGCCCTCCTTAGTTTGATCAGATGCCAGGTCAGGCCTGAGCTGTTGTTGTTCGCCCAACAAAACACAGTGGTCAATGCAGACTGGAAGAGTCTCCCTGGAATTGCTGGTGGAGTTCAAAACAATGCCAAGTACAAGCTCCACCTCACACCGCATTTATGTTGTTCTACTTTTGTGTCACTGGAATATAAAACAGGGCATCTTTGTTCAAATTGTCTACAAACCAAGAAAAGAATGACAGAGAACAAAACATGATTAAAATCCCCAGAGGAAGTGTTTGGAGGTTTTCTAGAGAGAATACACTAATATAAAAGTCATTTTTGCTTTATGTGCAGATTACAGATTATTCATGCTTGGAGGAGAATATTAACATACATAAACTAATGTTGCCCTAGTGTTTGGTAGCGAAATGTGTTTGTATAGGTAACACGTGTCTTTTCTCTATTCTAAACTTTTCATGATATTATAACTGTAATTGGCTAGTTAACTAAACTTCAAAAAATTCTTTGAAATTATGCATGCATACTAAGATTCATATATTGTCATCAATATTATGTCATTGCAATGTCGTTTCTTCCTTGTGTTATCTGATTAAGAGACTCTGGTTCATCAACTGCCATGCCATTTTAATTGTTATGTGATGATTGATGAGTGATTTTCATTATATTTATGTGATAAATGTGTGATATATGAAAAGAGAAAGTGAAGGTAATAGTGAGTATGCATGAAAGATACATCCTGTGTGGTGTGAAGCATGAAGCCCCTTGTGAAAAAGCTACTTTTAAAGAGTACTTATTACGAAAATAAGAAAGTTTGGACACTTAACTGATTATTGGAGACAATTGTTATTTGCAATTAAATGAAAATGTATTATAGTTTACATTTATATAGTATTAAATGTAGTTAGTTGAACTTAAGTGTGCCTTAAGTGACCCACTTGTACACATTTAAAAGTATAATAGTTACTTCTATTGTCTTTGAAATATGGTTAAACTGTACTGCCAAGCATTTATGGTAACACAAGTATAATTTTTTTTCTTTGCAATTTGATGTATTTATTTAATATTTTTCTTCCTTCTTCTTTTAGGACAGTGTAGAATAGTGACAGGATAAAGGGAAGAGATGGGGAAGCAGCTCACGTACGTGTTGTGTGCAAGTGCCTACTGTCTGCTCCACTCATTTCTATTGAAACTTGTGCCATGCAGTTAAATATATGTAAGTGCCCATCTGTAATGATGTCTCCTGAGATATCTTCATCTGATCAATTTTTGAAGGCAGCATATTTGTATCTTTAGCTGCCTTTGATATCCCAAAATCCTGTGCTTTCCATTCTGTGACAGTTGAGCTGGAAAAAAAAGATGGTGTCTAAAAGTTGTGTTTGCTGGTCATTTTGTGAGTAAATGTGCGTTTTTTACCAACATTTTCCACTTCTGATGTCATTTCTAGCAAGAAATTACTAATGTAGTAATGCAATATTTGTTTAGTTCTCAACAAAGCTCTCTATGTTTTGCTGTAGATCATTAAACGGTTACACTGCCTAAGAAGTCTGTCCGAAATTAGTTTCGTGAGGTGCCTTCTTGCACAAACGCTGCCTTACAAGCCATTGTCTGATTAGGCAGCGAGGCAACGAGTCAGCTGCCTAGGTTTTCGGATGTAGCCATTGTGTCATGTTCTCATTGGTTCATGACTTCAGATGAGTCTTAAAGGGATAGTTCACCCAAAAATGAAAAATATGTCATGAATGACTCACCCTCATGTTGTTCCAAACCCGTGAGACTGTCATTCATCTTTGGAACACAAATTAAGATATTTTTAATTAAATCTGAGTGATATTTTGTCTCTCCATTGACAGCTATGCAACTACCACTTTGACGCTTCAAAAAGTTCATAAAAAGACTAATCCATATTAAATCAAGCAGTTTAGTCCATTTTCTCAAGAGACATGATCGCTTTATATGCTGAACAGATTTAATTGAGGCTTTTGTTCACATATAAACATTCATCAACTCACACATCAGTTATGGTAAATGGAAGCTCAAGCATGGTCACTTGACGTGCGAGAACCAATGAGGTTCATCTCAGTGTTACACAGCACGTTTGAGCTTCTGCAAGAGGTTTGTGCAATGTCTGGGCCTGTCCCACGCAGAAGCCGTGCTCACTGATTCGACCTGCTCTCACTGGCCCTCATTTATCAAAAGTGCGTACACCAAATTTCCAGCGTACACCTGGCGTACACACAAAACCACGGTGACTTTGAGATTTATCAATATGGACGTTGGCGTACGGCACTCTCAAATCCTACACCAGCTCAGGAGGTGGTGTACGCACGTTTTGAGTTAGTGCGAAAATGCGCAGAAAAACAATTCCTAACACCACAAAACGCACTGACAAAGATATGCTATATGACCCACTGTGGAAAAAACAACAACAACTAAAGCCCTGTTTGCACGGGATAAGTAGGCTATTATCTGGGGACCTCGTGTGATTTAGAAATTGCTCCCCACATCTGAATTTTCCATGGCGCATTCGCACGGGATAAGCTGTGATTTTACTCGAATTTACTGACTTATCTCCCGGATATGATATTACTTGAAAATGTTTTTTCGTTATATAGCTGTATGAAATTATAAACAGTCATATCGATATCATTTTGATTGTTTTATAGTAATACAAATAATGAGATAGGCTAACTGAGCAATGTAATAACAATATACGACGGAAGATTCAGTTTCAAAGCTAAATGTAAAAGTGCCCATTTAAGCGAGTTGTCATTGTACTGTTCTATTTTTGTGTTTTTCATTAAGAATAATATTAAACACACCATTCAAGCAATTTACTCCCAAAGTGTGGCTCATTCTAAAGTGAAAGTAGGCTATAATTAGATTAGATTAGATTAGATTCAACTTTATTGTCATTACACAAGTACAAGTACAAGGCAACGAAATGCAGTTTAGGTCTAACCAGAAGTGCAATAGCAGCAAGTGCAGGATATACAATGGTTGCGTAAGTGCAGGACATAAAAATGTTCTGAATATATATAAATATGTATAAGTAGAGAGATGGTTATTACTATAAGTAAAACTGAATTTACAGATGAATATATACAGTGAATAAATATACAGATGGCTATTACTATAAACAGAATTTACAGGTGAATATGTACTAGAATATAATATACAGATGGCTATTACTATAAACAGAATTTACAGGTGAATATGTACTATGAATAAATATACAGACGGTTATTACTTGAACAGAATTTTACAGTTAGAGGTATACAATAATATGTTAGGCTAATATGAGGAATATAGCAGTGGATTAAGTTAGTACAATAAATTATGGACAGAGCTATCCGAAAGAAAGTGTAAAAGTGCAGTGGAAAGTGGTTGCATATTCCAGTTAGAAGTACGGTGCAAAATGCAAATGTAAACATTGTTACTGTAAATACAGTCGGCAGTGCAAATGAGCATAATCCAGTTACGGTATGGTGGTGCAGAATGCATAAGTAAACAGTTGTTACTGTAATAAACAGTCGGTAGTGCAAATAACAAAGTGAATGTAGGTGTGAGGTAGGAGAGTTCGCAGTTTATGAGGGAAGTGGATCAACGGGGGTTTGAGTTCAATAAAGAGACAGCTCTGGGGAAAAAACTGTTCTTTAGTCTGCTGGTCCTGGTCCGGTGGATCCTGAAACGCCTGCCGGAGGGCAGGAGAGCAAACAGTCTGTGGGCTGGGTGAGAGGAGTCCTTGAGGATGCTGCGAGCTCGATGCAGGCAGCGTTTCCTCTGGATGTGTTCGATGGCAGGCAGTGGAGTTCCTGTGATGCGCTGGGCAGTTTTCACCACCCGCTGCAGTGCCTTGCGCTCCGCAACAGAGCAGCTCCCATACCACACTGCCACACAGTTGGTCAGGATGCTTTCTATTGCGCAGCGGTAGAAGTTCACCAGGATAGCCGAGGAGAGCTGATTCTTCCTCAGTGTCCTCAGGAAGAAGAGGCGCTGGTGAGCCTTCTTGACCAGGCTGGAGGTGTTGGTCGTCCACGACATGTCCGCCGAGATGTGGGTCCCCAGGAACTTGAAACTGGAGACACGCTCAACAGCCATTCCATTGATGTGGATGGTGTCGTGTGTGCCTCTTGACTCCTTCCTGAAGTCCACGATGATAATCCGCGCGGCCGCACAGGAATTCATAACGGTGGGCATTATATGCAGCCTAGCTCCATTCTTCGTGAAAGATAAAGATAGAAATGCGCACAGGACACAAAAACCTTGCAAAAATTATATACGATCCGCCTAATCCCGGCCAAATAGATGCCGATTCGCACGGGACTAATATTATCACAGGACCTCGGTGTTTGGCGAAATATGGTAGGTAGTTTGCGGGGGAATTTTTACTTGACATATTACAGACATGGCCGATTCACACGGGATTAAGATCACAGACATTCTCTGCGATTATTACAAATCACCAGAGCTCCCCACATATACTAATCCCGTGCGAATAGGGAAGTAATTATAAACTTCAGTGTTTATTTTTGTGCAACATGGCCTTCAATGTTTAATTTGTGTGACTTTACCAAAGCATTTGATAGGCCTATGTTTTCCTCCAGTTGCGAGCCTGTGCGCTTTACCTGACGGTTCAAGGTTAGGCCCGACAGCTGCGCACGGACTGGGACTGAACATAATTCAGACTGACAAAATAATAAAAATTCTTCTTCTTTTAAATAATAATAAAATAAATAATAATAATAACGACATTCTTCTTCTAAATCCAATAAGCATCATTAATAATACAAATCATAATAATAATAAGAAGAATCTTACAAATTGTCATGCAATTGAATTGCCACTGTGTATGAAATGTGCTATACCAGCGGTTTTCAATAGGTGAGGCGCGCCTCCCCTGGGGGGCGCCCAAGAGCCACAGGGGAGGCGCGACGTGAAGAAAAAATAAAAATAAACCATATACTCGCGTCGCGGTATACTGGGTAAAAGCTACGCGGGATACTCGCGTCGTGGTACAAACGAGTTGACTGATTAGTGACAAGTAGTAATGCTGACAGATTAAGCAATGGCTCCTTCTGGCTCAACGTGTGCACATGTGCTCAAGGCACAGGCCTACTCGAAAACTGAAGGATTTTATGAATGGCACCTGTTTTCAACACAAACACTTTACGCAGAAAGAGTGTTTCTTGTACTTAGAAAAAACTGCAATACAATTATTTTTTTAAGGGGTAGGCTATGTTTATTTTTTTCAATCATTTTAAAATTAATTGGAGAATTAACTTGAATGTGCCTAATAGCCTATGTGTTGTAGCCATTAAATAAACGCATTTAGTTTCATATGTTAAAATATTATGTTATTTTTTTCCATCTATATGTTGATTATGAAAAGTGAACACCATGAGTAAGATAGGATGCATCGGGGACATGGAGTGGGTCAGACATGATTGACCACTTCATTAAGTTTCGTTTTGTAGAAAGACTCTTTAGTTTAAAGTGAATTTCGTTTTGTATAAATTGTATCTTAATTTTAATAAATGTTTATTCAACAAATTGCCTGGATTTAATAAATAAGAAGCAAATATAGCCGCGATCAATTGCATTGCACGCGTGAACTGGAGCGCATCATAAATTCATATCTCATATCTCTAATTTTTTATTATAAATTAATCGAAACTCAGTTTATGCCTCATAGACATGAAAAATATTTAAGAAAGCTTTACATTTCTTTAAACGAAACTATTCAAAACGAAAAGAAATAGGCTAGCTAACGTTACTCAATGTAATCCGAATGGCCATGATGTGCATTTCTCTCTGTAGGCGTGTTCAATACGGAGATGGCGATCTTCAACTTAATTTTTGCAGCTGACACAGACAGAAAAGACTAGTGTAGGCCTACTAATACAAATCAATGCACGAAATCGAACTTTTTTATTTTAAATTTTTATTAAGCTTTAACAAAAACTGGTCGATCTCAGCTCGAATGTGGACTTGAAGCAGAGACTGGCAGAAATGCCGATCACGCGTTTCTGGTTGTCTGTGGAGAGCGAGTTCCCTCAGATCTCCACTAAGGCTATGCAAGTCCTAATCCCCTTCACCTCCACTTGTGTGAGTGTGGGTTTTCCGCACTGACCATGATTAAAAATAAATACAGATCAAGGCTGCAGGTGAAGGACGACTTGCGTTTATTTCTCTCTGCAGTGCAGCCCCGCATCGAACACCTCTGCGCGTCAAAAGCGCGTCCTCATTGTTCCCACTGATATGGGCGGTTATTCAAAGTTCAAAATTAAAATTCAAATGACGTGAATGACACGTGCAAATTACATGAATGGTGCATTTTGTTTATTGTTTAAATCTGAATATGATATTAAATAATTTTAGCCACATACAAATCTTGTATGTGGCTGAAAAAAATTGTAATGCAAATCTCTTTGATCTGATAACATGCCTTCAATGCAGTTGACTGTTATGTGTTATGCGCTGTGAACAAAAAGCGTTGTCGTTCACTGATCAGAGAGCTGTCCATTGTGCTGATTTTGTTTGAGACGATGTGCATTAAAATGTGCGCTTAAAGAGATAGTTCACTTTAAAATGAAAATTCTGTCATCATATACTCACCCTCAATTTGTTTCAAGCCTGTATGAATTTCTTTCTTCTGCTTAACACAAAGCAAGATATTTTGAAGAATGTCAGTAACCAAACAGTTAACTGGTCCCATTGACCTCCATAGTATATATATTTTTTCTTACTATGGAAGTCAATGGGACCAGTTAACTGTTTGGTTACTGACATTCTTCAAAATATCTTGCTTTGTGTTTAGCAGAAGAAAGAAATTCATACAGGCTTGAAACAAATTGAGGGTGAGTATATAGGCCTATATGATGACAGAATTTTCATTTTAAAGGGGCTATATGCGTTTTTCTGAAATTTAAACTCGCAACTGACACCTGTGGCCAAAAAACAGAACTGCTCTTATTTTCTGCTCGCTCTCGCAGCGGTGGTGACGTCACATCCGCAGACAGCGTGGGAAAAAACGACCCGCCAGAAAATAGGAAAAATAGGATACAGGCTTATAGGTGCACCCACTGTGAGCGGACAAGGTGTCAGTATGCTCATCAGGAGATGTTTGAGTCATAAATGGTACAATAAAAAGGCTATTGTTACGTTTATTTTGGGGAAAAAGTTGCATATAGCCCCTTTAAAGTGAACTATCCCTTTAAGACCCAGACACAAGTTTCACACTTGTAACATTCAGCATGTTTTGTTGACTTATGGTTAGGCCTACTGATGTTCTGTGATTTTTAAAAGTAGCCTCAAATAGGCCTGCATAAAGTTGGAAGTTATTTGCTGTTGCAAAGATTTATGAATGCACTTCTTAAAAAAAAAAAAAGGAAATAAAATACAATATGAAAAATTATTTACATTTTATTAGTTGTTATTGAAACTCATCATTGCCAGGAACACACAGAAGATGGCATTTACTGCCGAGGCGTGTGTGGGTTAGAAGAGGCGGACAGGATTTTGGGGAAGGGGGGGCTCGGCTGTCCTTACCTACTCTAAGGGGAGGCTCACATTCACCCAATTTGAAAACCCCTGCGCTATACAAATAAACTTGCCTTGCCTTGCCTATATTGAATGAATGGTACTCCACATCACATCATCCTCACTATTGTACACCCCAATACATGTGACGTGATACGAAATTAAATGCTAACTATTTCAAAACACGTGCTGTAAAATAATGTATTGTGATAGGTAATTTCTCATCCAAACAGCTATTTAAACTGGATTTCCACCGTACACCTTTTTGTGGGCGCCTTTAATCCCACTCTTTAAACTCCCAAATAAAACAATTTAGTTTTTTTTCCACTTCCCTGGTGATGGTCTCGATCTCCACGTCAGAGAAGTTTCGCTTCTTTGCCGTCTTCCGTGTGTCCATGGCGTAAAATGTGGGCGCGGGGGAGGCAGAGACTTGAATATATAGGGGCGTGTTATTCTAATGACGATCGTTTTCAACCGCGGCATTTATCAAGGGCAGGTATTGCGTACACCTGGATTTCAGAGGTGCGCACAGCTTCATAAATCAGGCGCTGAGAGGAGTGTAAGCATAATCTTACGGCAACATATACGCCCGTTTCCACGCAAGATTGATAAATGAGGGCCACTGTGAGAGTATGAGTCTCGCCTCTCTGCGCTCGCAGATAGCGTTCTTTTCAGAACGTGACCCCGTCCCTTGCGCCCTCCCGTTTTCTTCCTCCTGGGAACCCGTGAGGAAAAAACAGCAGGGCAGAGGATCTCAGCGCTCGGACGAGGACGATATCACGTCGGCTCACCCCCCGCGTGACTCACCACCGTTTTAGTGCAACACAGTTCACAGTCTTTGTAACATGTTTCAGCAATACATTTCTAACATTTATAATGTGTTTATAAATGTTAGAATCGCCTTTACAGCAACTTTAATTTAGTGATTCCTCTGCGTACCACTAGAGGGAGCCTGAGTACCACTAGTGATACGCATACCACACTTTGAGAACCACTGTGTAAAAGGACTTAGATGACGCTATTACAGCAGGTACTTCCTCGTCCCCAAAAAGGATGGCGGTCTAAGACCCATCCTCGATCTCAGACATCTGAACTAAGTCCTAATAAAAGTCCTAGTAAAGCGCTCGTTCAGAATGATCACTCTGATGCAGATCTTCACGCAAATACGCTTGGGAGACTGGTTCTTTACCCTGGATCTGAAAGATGCTTACTTTCATATCCAGATAGCCCCCCATCACAGGCAGTTCTTGAGATTCACCTTCGAGGGAGTGGCATTTCAATATACGGTACTGCCGTTCGGCCTGCCCCTGGCCCCCCGCACTTTCACAAAGTGCATGGATGCGGCTCTCTCCCCTCTGAGACAGATGGGAGTTCGCATTCTAAACTACCTCAACGACTGGCTCGTTCTGGCCCAGTCGGAGGCGGAACTAATATTCCACAGATCTGTTATTCTCAACCACTTGCCAGTGCTTGGGTCTCAGGGTAAATTTTGCAAAGAGCTCATTATCCCCCAGCCAACGTGTATCGTTTCTGGGGATAATTTTAGACTCAACCCTTTTGAGGGCAACAGTGACTCCAGAGCACGCTGTGGACATTCAGCAGCTCATGCAAACATTTACACCCAAGGTTTTTCTACCACTCAGAATGTTTCAGAAAATGCTCGGCCTTAGGTGCTAAGCATCTCCAGCTCTGCAGATGGGGTTGCTTCATATGCACCCTCTGCAGTTCTGGCTGAAACAGCGGGTCCCGCCCTCAGCCTAGCACCACGGCTGTCACTCGCTCAAGGTGAACCAGGCATGTGTCATAGCCCTGGCCCCTTGGACGAACCCTTGCTGGTTCAAGCAAGGCGTGGCGATAGGTGCTATGGACAAGAGGAAAGTTGTCTTCACAGGCGCCTCCAAGACAGACGCCTCCAACCGCCCAGCCTTCGGGGCTTGGAGCAGCCTGGAAAGCGAGCTACATATCAACCGCCTAGAAATGATGGCGGTATATCGAGCTCTCCAGGTCTCTCTTCCTCTTCTGGTGGGGCACCACATCTTAGTCAGATCAGACAACATGACGGTGGTGTCCTTCATAAATCGCCAGGGTGGTCTCTCTTCAAAAGCCCTCTTCACTCTGGTGAAAACCATCCTAGAGTGGGCTCAGTGCAACCTACTCTCTCTGAGAACAGCGCACATACAGGGCGTACTGAACGTAGGGGCGGACATGCAGTTTCGGAGCAACCTTCCTTCAGAGGAATGGTCGCTCCACCCCCGCTCAGTTCAGAAGATTTGGGATGTTTTCGGGAAGACAGAGGTCGAACTCTTTGCCTCAGAAGACAATCATCCTTGCCCAATATATTTCTCAAAAGCCAGGTATGTGCTGGCCCAGCCTCCTCCTGTATGCTTTCCCCCGATCACTCTGATTCCCCAGGTGATCAAGCGAACCAGGGAAGACAAATACAAAGTTCTCCTGATGGCTCCTCTTTGGAGGACCCAACCATGGTTCTCGGAGCTGCCTCGGTTATCGCCCCTGAGGCCATGGCCGATCCCTCTGAGACGGGACCTCCTCTCCCAAGCGAGAAGGACAATTTTGCACCCCAGACCAGAGCTGTGGGACCTTCATGTGTGATTTCTCAACGGGAGCCTCTAAACCTCCCCGAGAACATTTTAAACACTATTTCTCAGGCCAGAGCTCTGTCTACGAGACGCCTCTATGCCTCAAAGTGGGCCGTCTTCACCTCCTGGTGCAAAACCTGGGGCGGCGACCCTCTGAATTGAGATATATCGCAGATATTGTCATTCCTTCAAGACTTAATGGATAGAGGCCGTTCCCCCTCTACTTTTAAAGTCTATGTTGCGGCTATAGCAGCTTCACACACTCCTATAGCAGGGCAGTCTATAGGAAGAAACATTCTTGTTGTTTGCTTCCTTAAAGGCTCCAGGAGGCTAAACCCTCCTCGTCCCCTCACGGTCCCTACTTGGGACCTGTCTGTGGTTCTCAGGGGCCTTAAAAGTCCTCAATTTGAACCTATCCAGACTGCTGACCTTCGACCCCTGTTGCTAAAAACCGCCTTGCTGCTAGCGTTGGCATCGGTTAAGCATGTGGGAGACTTGCAGGCGCTCTCTGTGAGGCCCTTGTGTCTTGAGTTTGGGCCTAATGACTCTAAGGTCGTCCTGAAACCTAGACAAAAATCCGATCTACCCCCTTTAGGGCGCAGATGGTAGTTCTCTCCGCCCTTCCTCCTTCTCAGGGAATTGAACCTTCTCTGTCCTGTCAGAGCCCTGAGGATGTACATTGATCGCTCCGCCTCTTTTCGACGGAGCAACTCTTTGTTTGCTTTGGTGGCCGCCCGAAAGGTTTTCCGCTCACAAAGCCTAGACTATCTAGATGGATAGTAGACGCCATAGCTCTTGCGTACTCCTCCTTGGGCCTTCAATGTCCCTTGGGAGTCAGAGCACACTCCACGAGGGGCATGGCCTCCTCATGGGCGTGGTCATCTGGCGTTTCCATTGATGACAACTGTGCAGTGGCCAGCTGGGCCTCACTGTCCACATTTGTCAGATTTTATAATCTAGAGGTCCCTGTGCTTCAATCGCAGGTCCTTTCTGCATGAACTGTTGCACTTACTTGTCTTTTGTTATATCCCCGACTTAGTCTGGGAGTAACCACTGTCTGCCTCATATACACTGTGTGCAGAATTATTAGGCACGTTGATTTTCTGATCATATTTTTTTTACAGGCACATTTGACCAATTCCAAACCACAGTAATACTAATAACTACTATTAATTTAGTATTTAATAATGTATAAGTTATATATATTTGTTCATGAAGGCTGGAAATGAAAAACACATTATATTCAGGTGTGCAGAATTATTAGGCATGTTTTCTTTTACAAATAAATTGCGCCAAAAAAGAGATTTAACTGAGACTGAAAAGTCAAAAAGAACTAAATCCCCATGAGAAGGATGCAATACTAATGCAATACTAGACATTGCAGTTAAGGCATGACCATTGGACAGTGAAATGCTCATTGGGTCAGCAGGGTCAGACAAAAACATGTGGCGGAGAAAAGACACCTGTTAACTGCAAAAGAATTAAGAATTAAGGTGAAGAATCAAGTGTGAAACCATCAGGAACCCTTTAGTCTCCAGCGCCACCATTTTCCAGAGCTGCAACTGTAGAAGCAGATCGGTGGTCTCAAGTGTCCTCTCAATCCAATTATTTCAGAAGAAAATAAGTCTCAGAAGCGAAGTTCCAGGTCTCAGAAGATTAAACTTTATTGCCAGAACAACAAAGTGAGATGCCAGCTGATCATCTGAAGTTTTTAGGGTAAAACATCACTTTATGTACCTTTTTCTTATCGCTATGGATCCAATGAGCACTTTTAAGCTTATCTCTAGCTTTTGGCTCCACCTTAGGTTTCGCCACCATTATAATTAAGTCATTCATTATGTTTCTAATGGTGGAAAATCCCATGCTTTCCATTTTTTTAAAAATCATCCTTTTACTTAACATTCCATTGTTTCCATATAGATACACACATTTCAGGTGGTTTCCATGCATACATACAAGTGGCATACATTAGGGACCTTCTTATCTGATGGTTCCTTTACCTCTAAGTGCCTAAAACCATCATCCTTCTGTTACCATTAAATACATGCACTTAAACTCATCCTTCATATTCTTCCATTAAAAGCACAGTAATGCAAACATTAATCATTACAACATGAAATAGACTTTGTGAAATTTTCCAACACATCCCCCCTTTGGGACTTAGAGTGAGTCCCATACCTATGCCCTCTGGTTAAATCCTGTCCCCACAAGTTCAGTTCTTTCCTTTATCCATAACCTGGCTGAATCCAGCCACCCATCTTTTTCCAATAACTTCCCTCATGTGGACAAGACTTAACTGGAGTGTGAGGCCAAACATCTCCTCCCTTTTTGGCTAGAGAGGAGTAAAAGACCTCACCTCCCTTTCCTAATAGATCCAATAGGGGATGACCATCATACATCAATTTTCAGTGCATTACATTTACTACAGTTTGATTATCATATCAGTGTTCTACTACTTCAGTAGATTAATTTTCAGTGATTCGTATCATTAAGCAGCAATTTATATATGTCTTCTGATGCCAGAGGAACTCACAGACACTCCCGGTGGCCTGGAGCGCTATCTGGGTTGCTCCATCGTTGCCAAGTGTACCCAGTGTTACTTTGAGTGCTACTTGGTGTTGGGGCTGACAGCGGGTTTTTAAACCACCAGTAGAGTCTAGCCCAGTTGCCAAGCACTGTTGTGCTCGTCGATCCTCTTCTTCTTTGGCTTTATATAAGACTTCACATTTCTTTATCAATCACAGCTTTACTAATATTTTTGGATTATATGCTCATAAGAAAAAGCAATCTTTCTTAACGTTCCCTTAAATTTTGGCTTCTTGCCACATTCACAAACAGAGCCCTGTTTCCTTTAAACATTCCCTTCCTTCACATAATGAAATAAAACAAAACAAATGAGTACCATATAAGTGTACCTGTGAGTATAATATGAAGACTAGATTATATTAGAAAAGGGGGCCTTAAAACAGTATCCTAGTCTAACTACCTACTCTGTCTTTTTCTACAGGTCTTTCTATTTTCCCCAAAATAAGATACACAGTGGGGCTAACTCCCTATCTCTACAAAAACACAGTATTAAAATGTTAACACAAATTAGAAATAAAAGGTGGCTCCCCTTTCCTTACTTCATGATGGGCCCTTCACAGGAAGTCATCCAGCTCATCTATTCCCGGCCCTATGGGATATACATCTGGGCTGGTTCCTTGTCTTTGTACCGATATATTGACCATCTGTTTGGTTGCAGCATTGGACATCATCGTTCTAAGGAGAGGCATAACACAACAAAACACTAATGCAAAAATTCCAACTGCTATTGCTACAATTACTCCCACCTTCATCAACCACTCTTTCCAAGTTCCCATCAGTGAGTCGAACCACTGCCCAACGCCTTTTTGGCTACCTGCATTTTCTGTAACCTCTTGTCTGAGGGCCTTTAATTTCTTCATGGCCCTAGTAAAAGATCCATTGGGGGCTGTGTTATTGGGAATAAAAGTACAACAGTCAGCTCCAAACATCACACATACCCCTCCTTTTTCTGCTGTCAACCAGTTCAATGCCTGTCTATTTTGCCATGTCATTTTACTTGTAGCTTTTAATTGACCTCCTAATGCATCTAATGCTGTATCAGTGTAATTGATAAACCTCTGCTGATTATAGTAGATGTAGTTTATCCATTCTGCATTCTTGTTAGGGGTTATCCAGACAAATATTGACTCAAATCCAGATGCTATTTCATCTCTTGCCTTAAACTCATGTGGTATTCCTCTCGGTTGACCTATTGCGTCTATTTTTATGTTAGGATCTGATGAGTATGCCCTCTTCCTTCTTATATGTTGTACTAATGGCTTGCGAATATCGTCAGATTTCTTATTTCCTTCTGGATTCCAGTCTATTATTCCTACCTCCTGGGTCAATTGTACTCTGGCACACAAACCCTTCCATCCACTCTGTAGAGTGGATCGTAATCGTTTCCCTCCACACAGCCAGAAGTAATCAGCTATTGTTTCACTCTGAGTTTCCATTGGTTCTATCAGAGGGAAATGTATGGTGGTGTTCTCACAGTCCTGGTACTCCTCAATTACCTCCATTTCAGTATTTATTGTTGCCGTTGCATACACATTACTAGTTGACTTGTGAATTTTAGGATCATCCTCATTATACCTTTCCCTGTCCAGGTGCCAAATCACAACGCAATTTCCCCTAAATTTTCCTAAACTTGTATTGCCTTGAGTTTTGTTGTAACACTCATATTCTAGTGTTGGGTCTAGCACAAAGTCCTGTGGAATTTCTCTTCTTTCTGGATCTATTCTTACATCTAATTTTCTACATATGTCACCCCACCCTATCTGGTAATAGAACTTCCTGTAGTAGGGATTTCCTAGCATTGTTAAGCAATCTGATGGACAATATGGTCTCTGACTCTTGGTCATGGAACAGTAATCTGCATTAAATCTACCACAGTGTCTATTATCATACTGGTTGGGCACTACTATTGGTCTCTGTAGCGGGGAAGGTGCACATAGCATACAGTCATTTGGTTTTATCTGTTTTGTTGTATATTCTGCCCACTTATACCACCCATTGTGATAAGCCATGTCCCATAATTTTTCTTTCCTTATCTCTAGATCAAAATCATCATCTACCTCATCATTACTACTGTTATTGTTCCTAATCCATTCCCATGATCTCCTCTGTCTGGTGTAGTTGTGTGTGACAGTACCTTGCTTGTGGCTAGTTACATTAAGATGATTCACCCCATTCTGGCGAAAAGTCAATGTCTCCGAACAGTTCTTCGAAGCCGGCAGTTGGGTAACTTGTGTCTGAGAAATCAATGTCTTGGGGATTGATTGTTTGTAGATCTTCATGTCGTTGTGTCCCACTTGTGGATGGCTCTGGTTCTGCAGAGGGTTCTCCATCTGCTGAGGGTCCTGCCTCTGGGTGTGATTCTCCTGAAGGCCCTGGGTCTGGGGGAGGCACTGTAGCATGTGTATCAACACTATGATCAATGACAGGGTCTCTCTCACCTTCCTGTTCCGTGTCCATTGGCGGAGCTGACCCGTCATGTATCGGCATTTCATCTCGCGGTTCAGTTCTTTCAGCAACCCTAGAATGAGGTTCAGCAGCATTATTACCTTCCCCTGCAGCCACTGCGTCCACTTGTCCTCTTTGGGCTTCTTGTACCTCCTCCTCCTCATCACTTTCTGAGTCCACTTCTTGACCCTCCTGGTTCAATCTTGGCACCCTAGTACAGTGATTCAAATGATACCACTGAGTACTACCTTCTACCTGTACCGCGGTTGGGGTTGCTCTTACTACTGTATAAGGTCCTTCACGTCTTGGCTCATTCCATCTTCTCCTAAATACCCTTATATAGACCTGATCTCCAGGAACCACAGGACATGGTCCTTCTTCTTGTTCCCTGGGTCCCCTGTTCTGTTCCTGTTCATAAATAGCCCTGTGTATAGCCGTTAGTTGTTTCATATAGGCTTTCAGTTCATTCTGGAGCTGTTCTAAGGGCGGTCCCTCGTATGGTCCTCTTAAATGAGGGGCGGGCATTGGTCTCCCTGTCAACATCTCATGAGGAGTCAGATTAGTCATTCTGTTCGTCTGCATGCGATAACTCATTAGCGCAAGGGGTAGCGCATCTACCCAGTTAAGTTTGGTGTCGACGCAAATTTTGTGTATCTTGGTTTTTAGCGTCCCGTTCACCCGTTCAACGATACCCTGTGACTGTGGCCTATAGACACATCCTAGTCTTTGCTTCATCCTCAACTGTTGTATTACTGTCTTTACTGTTCTCTGGATGAAGGCTGAGCCATTGTCTGAGCTAATTTGAGATGGTATTCCAAATCTGGGAATCACTTCTCTGGTCAAAAACTTGATGACTGTCTGAGCTCCCTGATCTCTGGAAGGTTCTGCTTCTACCCATCTGCTAAATCGATCGATTATCACTAGCATGTAACGCTTCCCTCTTACTGCTTTGATCATGTCCACATAGTCCATCACTAAATGTTTGAAAGGTCCTTCTGGAACCGGTATTGCGCCTATGGGTGTTGCTGTTCCTTTCCTAACGTTATTTTTCGCACAGTTGTCACATCCCATTAAGTAATGATCTACTCTCTGTTGGATGTATGGGGACCAGAACCCTTGTCTCTTAATTTTCCTAATAATTTCTGCTCTGGAACAATGATCAAATCCATGGGCATCTGGTATAAGGATTGTCAACAACTCACTTGGAGCTATCATAAACCCTTCGTGCGATCGATAAATTTCATTTACATCTCTTGTGACCCCCCTTTGTTGCCATATAGCCTTCTCCTGAGGTGATGCTCGATTCTGTATTTCCTTTATGCTATCTATTGTAGGGAGCGGTTGAATTATGAATGTGGGAGCCATCACAGCAACTTGACATCCTGATGCTTGCTTGGCATGCAGATCAGCTGCATTGTTTCCTTTTATAATAAAGTCATTGCCCTTCTTGTGGGCTTGGCATTTAATGACAGCCAGTTTGTCAGGGTACATCATTGCTGAAATCAATTTTATAATTTGGTCTCCATGTTGAATTGGAGTTCCATCACTTTTCTTAAATCCCCTTTGTTTCCACACTGCTCCAAATAAATGGCATACTCCATGAGCATAAGCCGAGTCAGTGTATATGTTAGCAGTTTGATTCTTTGCCAGCAAGCATGCTTCAGTCAAGGCTTTTAACTCTGCCAATTGTGCCGAACAGGGCTGTTCACAATGCTGCACCAAAACTGGTGTAAAGGAGTCGCCTTCTTTCTTTACAACAGCAAAACCTGCATGGTTCCCCATGTGGTCTCTGAAGCAAGACCCATCTACAAAATAATTAATTTCAGCATCAATGATTGGAATTGATTCTAGATCTGGTCTCAGGCGAGTAAACGCCAGAGAGTCTGTGACACACTCATGGGGTGTCCCTTCATCTTCCAGGGGAACATAATCTGCTGGATTTACTGTTGTACATCTCTTTACAGTAATGTCAGGGTAAGTTAGTAAAGCAGAATAGGTTAGACATCTTGCTTGAGTTAAAACAAACCGTCCTTTGTCTAGTAGCTCAGTTATCTTATGGTGAGTATAAATGGTAACTGGATAGCCCATTGTCACAGCAGATGCTTTTTCATAAGCAAAATACACAGCTGCCACCCCCTGTTGGTAACAAGGAGGATAGCCCTGTGCCACATTATCCAATCTTGTGCTATAGTAAGCAATTGGTTGTTTTCTCCTCCCACTGCATGTCTCCTGCATTAGAATGGCTGATGCAAACCCATCTTTTCTGTTTGCTACATACAATTGGAATGGTTTCTCATAATTTGGAAAGGCTAATGCAGGTGCAGTTTGGAGCTCTTTTTTCATTGTTTCAAATGCTATTAGGGCCTCAGTGCTCCAAGTGAGCCTTTCTCTGAGGTTTTGTTGCCCTGCTTGCTTCATCAATGCTCTTAGAGGAGCCACTTTTACAGCATAGTCCTCTATCCAATCAGCACTGAACCCTGTCATTCCTAAAAAGGTCATCATCTGGCCCACTGTTAAGGGTTGTGGTGCCTTGCTTATACCCTCGAGTTGGCTTGGTGAAATTGACTTGGTTTTGTGTGCAATAATCCTTCCCAGGTATTCTACCTGTGGGAGGCAATACTGCAATTTTTCTTTGGAGGCTTTATGACCTCCTTCTGCCAACTTAGTAAGTACTTTAATTGAATCTTGATGACACTGTTCCAGGGTTGCAGAGCAAATCAACAAATCATCCACATATTGTATCAGTGTGCTATCCAGTCTTAACTCTTCTAAGTCCAGTTTTAACACTTGGTTAAATACATGTGGTGAGTGCTTGAAGCCTTGTGGCATTCTAGTATATGTCAGCTGTTTACCTTGATAAGTGAAGGAAAAAAGATGCCTGCTTTCTTCCGCCAATGGGATGCTGAAAAAAGCACTGCAAAGATCAATCACCGTAAAATAGTTAGCAGCAGGTGGAACATTTGTCAATAATGTATGGGGGTTGGGTACTTCTGCTGGCCAGTCTTCTACTACCTCATTTACTGCCCTTAAGTCATGCACTAGCCTCCATTTGTTTTTGTTAGCTTTTTCTACTGGTAAAATGGGTGTATTGCAATGGCCTTTTGTTTCAATCAACACTCCTGCTTCTATCAGCCCTTCTATTGTCTTTCTGATTCCTTCTACTGCTCCTGGCCTTAAGGGGTATTGGTTTTTCCTGGGCAATATAGCTCCTGGCTTAACTCTTATTCTCACTGGGCTTGCAGATTTTACTAAACCTACATCTGTGTCATGTTGTGACCATAATTCTTCTGGCACTTTTTGCTCCATTTCGCTAATTAATTCCCTCAATTTGGAATCTATTATTTTGTTAGGTGATGCCTTCCTTACTGTTTCTATTACCATCTTTGGGTTCCCTAGCATGTCTAAGGGATCTACAATTTTCAAGTGGCTTGCATCTGGTGTCTGAAAAATAAAAGGATTTTCTGTATTAATCCAGTGTTTCTTTTTGGCTTTCTTCATCATGGGTCCTAAATCTCTGGCTTGGCCTCCCTTTCTTACATATAGCGTGACATGTGGGGTTGATTTTTCTACTCTAAACCATCTTTTGGTAAATTCGCACTCTTCTATCTGGAGTGCTGCACCTTCTGGTCCTATCACTAGATATTCTGAAGTCAACGAGATTTTCTGACCTCCCGTCTGTTCCAGCCATTCTTTTTCAGTCTCAGAGTCTCTCAAAGGGTCATATATCATGGTACAATGATACTCAGTCTCTGGCTTTTCCAGGTCTTCCAGTTGTTCTCTTATGTACCTTCCCCATCTTTCCAGAGTCCTTTCTACGTCTTTGTCCAGATTTCCTATCCAGAACACATTAGCTTGAGGTTCTTCAAATTTGTCGTCCAATGTCACAGTCATTTGTTTTATTGCCCGCTCTTCCACATATATTCCATCCGGGGAGCACCAAATCTGCAATTTCAATTTACATATTGCGTCTCTTCCCAGCAAATTAACTGGTGTCTGTTCTGATATCAGAATTGGAAGTTTTATTTCTGTGTTTTTTACTTTTATGCTCACAGGGGTTGTCATTGGTATCAACTGTGTTTGTCCCGAGAATCCTACTGTCTTGACATATTTTCCAGACCTGGGGAGGTGAGATGCATATTCTGGGCTTATACAGCTATACGTTGCCCCTGTGTCGACCATCATGGGTGTTAATTTGTCTTCTATTTTTACTTGCATCATTGGCTCTTGGTCAGCATCGTTGGTTATCACTGGAAGCTGACTCCTCCCCGTAGGATTCTCTGGGCACCCCTAGTACCCCACATCTGGGCCTCGCCATGGGTTGACTGGTCCTTGTGGTTGTGGGTTTTGTTGCCATGGTTGTTGTGTTGGGCCTGTTTGTTGCATATCTTGCCATGGGTTGACGGGGCAGTTCCTTCTTGTGTGTCCATGTTGATTGCATCCCCAGCAGATCATTGTGCGGTCCATTGGTCTTTGCTGTCTTCCTCTTCCTCTCTGTTGTCTTGGATCTCCCCTGTTTCCTCTTTGTTCTTGCATATAAATGACTATGGGCGCATTTGGTTGTTGCCCATTGGCTGGCATTGTTCCTTGAGGTGCTGGTATGGGTGCCATCGCTGTATTCTGTGGTGCTGTCATCACTTGATTAGTCGTTATTGGATACATCGGAGTTGATGTCATCAGTGTGTTTTGGAAGGGCGTTGTCATCTGGTTGGCCATCATTGGAGTCATTGTGGGTGGTGCCATTGTTGTATTCTGGACTGGTGTGATCAATGTGGCTGGCACCGATGCCTGTTGTTGAGCTATTATGTTGGTTGTTGCAGCCTGTGTCACTGGTCCTGCATTCACAGGAGCCATCACCGTTGGTGGCTCATTGTTGTCTTTTACTACAGCCTGCACCTTCTTTTTCTTGTTTGTGAGCTCCTCCAGTTGTAGTTGAGTCAATCTTCTTTGCAGCTCTCTTTCTTGATTCTTCATCTTTTGTTCACCTTTCCTGTATTGTTCCACTGCATGAGCCACATGATCACAGAACTCTTTTGTAGTTTTAGATGTAAGCCCCACCACGTCTTCCAGCTTTGTCTTCACCACTGCCGGCATCGCCTCCATTATGGAATGTCTGAATAATGCGGTTATCACTGGGTCTCTTTCTGGGTCCCTTTCCAGCTCTTGCTTCCATCTTCTTACTTGTCGCTGGACGTACGTGGCAGGGTTTTCAGTATCCCCTAGTGGTTCTCCCCTTAGCATCTTTGGGTCCATGTGTGTGGGATACAGGTCTCTCAAGGTTCTCCACATTCTACCCCGAACTTGGTCTAGTGGAACTCCATCCATCCTTGGGTTGTCCACTGCTGCTCCTAGGGCTGCTTCTTGCAGGATTTCATTAGTTCTGGCGCCTCCCACGCTTTTTGCCAGTAAGGCCTTGATATCTCCAATGGCCAATATCTTTCCCATCGTTTCCTCTTCCAACTGTTTTATCCATTTTCCTGCTCCCTCATGTATGTCTGGTAGCCGGCTCACCAGCCCATCAAGATCCTGCCCCGCCCATGGTACATACTCTCCTTCTCTTCCCTTAATCAGGATAGGGAACTGTTTCCCTTCTTTTTTCTTGTCGTATTCTCCCTCAGTGTAGCTGGATGGCCTTTTTCTTAGGCGACCTCCCCCACTCCTCGTCCAGTAGTTCTGTTGCGGGTGTATATCTTCCATGCAGAGAGTTCCCGATACATGCTTATAATTTCTTGCAGGTGGATCTGGAAAAAGGTTTCTTTCAAGCTGATCTTGGTAGTGTTTTTCTCTTAGTCTCATCATCTCTTGTTCCACTTCCTCATTCTGGATGCCTGACTCTGCTTCTCCGTGTCTGCCTTGTTCCGGGGTCGCCTGCCCCGACTTGTTCCATAAGTCTCTCAGCTCTCCCTTTGCTTCAGGTGACATTCCTTTCACGCCATTGCTTGTTAATTTGTGTTGCTGATGCGACCTTCTGACCCCGTTCTCATGACTTTGTTGTAAGGTTGGAATCCACCTGTCGGAGTAGTACCCCTTGGTTATATTCTGCATAGCCTCCTCCTGGTACCGGTAGGAGTTGATTCCGCTGTTTTGTGGTCCATATATCTCTTTGTTCCAGTTCTCAGATGATGGTCTCCTCTCCCTCTGTTGGCTATCTCGAAGTAACCTGTTTGGATAGAGTTCTTGCTTTTCTTTTTCATTATAAGTGTGTATGTCTGCTGGAATGTCACATTTTCCCTTGGCCTTTGTGGATGGCTGCATAACTTTAACAAAGTTCCCTTCGTCATCTTTCATGTAGGTCTCTTCATGCTGGGATTGTTTCTTTTTAGTGGGGCTTTCTTCTTTTTGGCTACATAATGGACTGGCTCCCTCCACATCCTCAGTTTGCTGTCTCAGATAATTGTCTAATATGTCGTCTCCTTCCTCTGCTGCAGCCCCATTTTCTTCTTCATCTTCCAGTGTTACGTTCCCACTAATCTCCACTGTCCCTTTCATTAGTGGGAGCTGTCTGGCTTCATCTATTTTATATTTTGGTGCATATGGGGGTGGCCTATCTTCCTTTACTATCTCTCTTTCTTCCTCCCTCTTGCCTTTGATTAATCCTACTGCCCAATCTTTGAATAATTTTAATACTTCCTGTTCCTTACCCCGTTTTTCCTCCCTCTTTTTAGTTTTATCATGGGCTTTATGATTCTTTATCAATGCTTCCATATCCCTTACTTGGGGCAATTCAAATGTTCCCTCTGCTGGCCACTTTGTGTTTAGTTTTTTGGTTCTTTTTTCCCACTTCTTTGAAAGATTTTTAATGGTGTCAGCACACATTGGGTATTGGGATGCTATCTTTTCTACTGGGGTTTTATCGCTTTGTGTCACCGAAGCCATTGTCTCAGGATTTTTGTTTATTATTTACTGGTCTTTAATAATTTTTCTTTATTCTCTTAATTGGTTCTTTTATTCATTTGTTTTAACTTTAGCCTTAGTTCCACAGCAGTTTCTTAGCTTTGGGACTTCTTATGTATTTTAGAATTGCTTTTATTTGTACCTCAGTCAATGACTTCGTTTCCACGCCCTCCAATTCTAGCCAATTGTGATTGTTGCGTTTCCAAACAATGTCCCTCCCCAGGCAGATCAGTTCAAAACTCCAGAGCTCAGACTCGTCCACCCTTCGACTTCTCAGAGTGACTCCTCCTGCCCAATAGGAATAGGTAAGACATGGGGTTAATTGGGTATCAAATCCAGCTGCCACAGTGATCGAAATATGCAATTCACTTTTTGGAAATTTAATAAAATCCAATGGTTCAAAGGCTTCAACCAGAGCTTTTCGTTCATCTAGATTTAGAATTTGCCTTCCCTTTTTTCCCCTCCTCCTTTTCTTTTTCTTCCCTTCTCTAGTCTCCATTTTCTCGCTGCTCTTCCTGCTCCTCAGCTTCCCTTTTGCTCTTGCGTATCTCCACCCACAGGTGGTGTATGTGCGCTGGGTTGTTTCCAAGCACTATTGACACTGCCAATCTTTCAAGTGTCCAGTTTGTGGTAGGTAGAGGCTCAACTCTCTCCCTCCTTCCTACTCTACACAGTGTCTGACTTTCCCACTTCACTGGCCTAACCCCAAGTGCCACTATGATGTAAGCGTTCTGTAGTATGGTCGCTCCTCCCCACTGCTGGGGTCGAAAGCGCCACAGGTTCTTCTTCAGATATGGGATTAGCACTGGTTCCAGTTTTATTTCTACTGATGTCAGTAAGGTTTCCAAGAGGGTGGTTCTGGGGGAACAGATCCGATCTAAATGTGGTTTCAAGTTTTTCAAAGTCATGTATTTTCTGATCTCATATCGCCAGCCCATCCATGGCCATTCGTCATCAATCTCTTTCAAATTTGTAATTCTTGTGAGTTGCCGCAATAACTCTTCTTTCTTCTCCTCTGTTAGTTCTCTCACCTGTCCTTCTTTGTCTACGTATTCCTCCTCTAACCAAAAGTGATTTCTGATTCCCTTCGACTCCACTAATGCCTTTTCAAAGTTAGCCCAATCTATTGAATCTCTTCCTCTTCTTCTAAACAAATGATCTTCCCATTCACTCCTAATCATCCATTCTGGCATTCTAGTCATCTCTTGAATACAGTAGTTTGGTTTTTGCTTTTAATTCTGTGCTCTCTGTAATCAACACAGCTCTTCTCTCCCTTATCTTGCCTTATCTGCCTGCCGGCACTCAAAAAAGCACTTTACTCAATGATTAACTGCTCATCCACTGCACACACTCTCACACACACACTTTTCAGGGGCCCCCTTGTTCATTCAGACGCACACATATACATCTCTTTCATGAGTCACAACACTTTTATTTTTATCACACTTCTATTCGCTCTGCTCAGACATTTATTTTACACTTTTGATGACTTTTGGGAGGGAAAAGGGTTATTTTTCACAATTAAAGGTTGTGTTTCTCCGTTTGGATCACACCGCTTGCAATCTGGAGAGTGTCCAAACAGACGACACAATAATTTTCTTGGAGTATTTTTAGTCTTAGCTTGAATTCTCACAAGACCTATTTTATTTTGTATATCCTGCTTTTTATCATTCATTTATATTTAATTCACATAGTATGCGGCAGTTGCATATTGCCAATGTTCATATGGTAATTTAGTCACTTTTAAGCTAAGTTTTCCCGTCTCTCTATTCAAACACGGCCTCCAGTGTGGGGCATTAAAAGCCACCACAACTGTTTGACCTTTATTTAATGGTGATTTTCTGCTTGTGGTAACAACCACTGATAATATTGCTGGATCTGTCAATATTATTTGCTCTATTTGTTTCCCTTTTTCTCTTCCCAAAAGCCTCAAACAATATTGCGCTCCCACTGGAGCAAATAAATACCTCTTATTCCACACTGTTTCTGCTCTCCCCCGTCCCTGTTCTTCTATTGCAATTGGAACAACTCTTTTCCACGGTATGCAAACACTTTCAGTCATTTACAACTTATTCTTTCTAGCTTTATACAGTTCAATTTACAATTTTTACAAGGCCTTTTTACTGTATTAATCTAATGGTTTTTCTCAGCATATTTCTCAAAGAAACTCTTTATGCCACTTTTCTCATACAGCCTCTTTCTAGGCTACACACACACACAAATAATGCACTCCTTGTGCTGGTCTCTCCCTGGACCCCTATGCAACCCTTGTGCATATATCGCGTCTCCCTGCGCGAGCGCACCTGCGCTTTGGCCTCTCCCTGGGCCTGGCCTCTCCCTGGGCCTGATTAACTATAAAAAACTGCGCGCTTTTTCTGAGACCTAGAAATTACACCTTTTACTCAAAAATATTACGTTTAATCTTACCCCAATTTATTCGTTTGGCAAGGCTTTTTAGGCAGAATCCCTAGGCAGCAGCTCGCCAGGGACCACACAAAACAAAATATAAGCAAAGTTGCTTACCTTATTTATGTGGCGCGCCTTTTGTTTTGTGAGGCCTCCTGCCAATCCGCCCACCACAGGATCCACTCCGCCTTTCCCAAGTCCCATCTGGGTCGCCAATTTATGTAGAAGCAGATCGGTGGTCTCAAGTGTCCTCTCAATCCAATTATTTCAGAAGAAAATAAGTCTCAGAAGCGAAGTTCCAGGTCTCAGAAGATTAAACTTTATTGCCAGAACAACAAAGTGAGATGCCAGCTGATCATCTGAAGTTTTTAGGGTAAAACATCACTTTATGTACCTTTTTCTTATCGCTATGGATCCAATGAGCACTTTTAAGCTTATCTCTAGCTTTTGGCTCCACCTTAGGTTTCGCCACCATTATAATTAAGTCATTCATTATGTTTCTAATGGTGGAAAATCCCATGCTTTCCATTTTTTTAAAAATCATCCTTTTACTTAACATTCCATTGTTTCCATATAGATACACACATTTCAGGTGGTTTCCATGCATACATACAAGTGGCATACATTAGGGACCTTCTTATCTGATGGTTCCTTTACCTCTAAGTGCCTAAAACCATCATCCTTCTGTTACCATTAAATACATGCACTTAAACTCATCCTTCATATTCTTCCATTAAAAGCACAGTAATGCAAACATTAATCATTACAACATGAAATAGACTTTGTGAAATTTTCCAACACATCCTACCTGGAGTAGACTCTTGAAGGACCAGCACCACATCCTCTTGCACCACTGTTTGAAGAATTCATCTTCCAGAATCTGGCAGTACGTTTTGGGAGTTAATTTTTAGTCCATCTCTGCCAAACGGACTTCAGGATGGACTAAAATGAACTTCCAAAACTTACTGGGCATGGGCATTTAAAAAAATTTGACTTTTCAGTCTGAGTTAAATCTCTTTTTTGGCTCAATTTATCTGTAAAAGAAAACATGCCTAATAATTCTGCACATCTGAATATAAGGTGTTTTTAATTTACAGCCTTCCTGAACAATTACATATCACTTATAGATTATTAAATACTAAATGAATAGTAGTTATTAGGATTACTGTGGTTTGGAATTGGTCAAATGTGCCTGTAAAAAAAAATGATCAGAAAATCAACGTGCCTAATAATTCTGCACACAGTGTATTCATAAACTAGGCCCCTAGAGGTCCTAGTAGTTGGGTTCTGATGTATGACTATTACTTAGTGTCTTAGTGTCTTGGAGCCCTTGGTTAAGTGCTTCTCACTGTATTTAGTCGTCATCTTTCATAGCACGGTGTGATTGTATTATCCCCGTAGCGTCTTGTCTTATTTATATTAACAAGACGAAAAACGCAGTACTTGTGTAGTATCACAAGGGAATGTACTCGGTTACTAACGTAACCTCGGTTCCCTTTGATATGGAACGAGTACTGCGTAATTTGCCGTGCTATGCGCAAAGACGCCTCATGCGTCACTTCAGTCGAAAGCTTGATTTGCCATGGTGAAATGGCCGCTTTTATAGCACGAGTCACCGCCTATTTCGGCGGGTTCGAGCGGGCTCGCTCACCATTGGCTCGCGCGTGCCGCGCCGTCATTGGTTCAATTTCTTTAACTTTTTTAACTAATTGACGTGCAGTATTCACTGCGTGATTGTATAAAGGCTTCAGAATCGGAGAAAAAGGAGTTTTCCCCGTAGTGCCTTGTCTTATTTATATTAATAAGACGAACGACGCAGCACTCGTTCCATATCTAAAGGCCAATTTATACTTCTGCGTCGGGTGTACGCCGTAGACTACGCGCGTAGCCGACACCGTCGTGAGCATTTATACTTCTGCGCTGTTGTCCGCGTCAATGTGCAATTCCACATGCAGACGCTAGTAGGCAGTGTCCTCGGGCATGTTGGTGTAATCAAGACAACAGCCGAAGAAGAAGCAGCTTGTTGTGTAGAATGTGTACATTCATGTCGGAATATCAGCAGCAGTGAGAGAGCGGCTTTTCTTGCAGCTTGAGTTGTTGTATCTAATACAAATTAAGCATCTCTAGTTGATTAGTAAAGTTAAATAAGGCGATCTGGCGCTGGAATGCGTTTGTGAAATCATGGCTCGTGGCCGCTGTTTTCACTAGTGGTGGCTCGAGCAATCGATTGCTGTTGCGGGGACTTAATTCACGAAATGTACCCTAATGTGTCCCTGTTCTTGATATACAATTACTGATTAACATATTTGGTTTTAATGAGAAAATAAATAAAACTATACTCAGCGGATCTATGTATTTATTTACTAGCATAAATAATCGCTGGACTACAAAATGTTGTGTTATAGCAGACGTAAGGAACTATCATCCCATTTCTGGACACACACACACACTCCTATTGCAGATTTTTTATTTATTTATTGACCTGAGGGAGGGGTTCTGGCAGACCAATCACAGCGCTTGCGGTCCGCGTAGAATTGACATGTTGTTACATTTTTGGAGAGGTGCGTGTCAGGGTACGGCGTAGGGTACGCGCGTATCACACACCCTACTGCGTAGCTACGGCGTAGGTCCGACGCAGAAGTATAAATTGGCCTTAAGGGAACCGAGGTTACGTTAGTAAACGAGTATGTTCATGTTACATCGTGCCCCTCACATGTTACAATGTACCCCACATATGGGGCATGTTGTCACATTTCACTTCCATTCTTTCGGGGTAAATCAAGAAAAAAAGTATACACTGTATTAATGGGGGGGGGGGGGTGTAAATTGTACTAGATGTGTGCAATTAATGTGTGATAAAATAAATAGGCTACTCTGAACCCCAAGTGGATTTACACAAAATGAGAAAGTCAAAAAGCGTTAGGTTGTGCTGCTCTCCCCTACTATAAAATGTAATATTTAGTCAAATTCAGTCGCTAGGGGAGGCCAGGCCCCTCTGGCCCGGCCGCAACCCACACCACCACCACAAGCTACGGCCATCTTTTACGCTGACCGCCCTGTCAAGATTTTGTATTTCAGCAACCTAAACAATTTCTCTAACTTCCCTTATTTACCATATAAATATGATATTCAGCCATAGCAGGCAGTTTTCTATACTGCTTGACTAAACTGTGATGCAGAGATGACAAAAAAATCACTTGTTTTTCTCCTGGGGTCCCTGCTGCTCTGTTCAGGTAAGATTCTTAAAAAATAACGGTTACATGTATGTTTCATGTTTAGACAGAAGAATTACAAACGATGTTGCCCTGCCGATAACAATCTGTAGTGTTCCCTAATATAAATGTAATTGTCATTTTTCCCTTTTTTCTTTCAAAGTTTTAACATATTTTGTGTTGTTCAGGCATTTCTGGTGTTCAGATGGGAATGTCTCCGCACTTTGACCATCTGAATCCTGTGAGGGAGATGGAGTTCAGATATCGTGAAAACAAAGCAACGGAGAACAAACAGGTAAATAAAGTATGTTCACTTATTCAAAGGAAAAAATAACACCAATTTCTTTTCATTAACAATATTCTAATTTCTCCCTCAGTTTATATTTTGTGGTATTTGCAAGAATGTTGTTGGGAAAGCAATAGCATATATTGGAAAAACAATGAATAAGGTTTGTAAAACATATTTATACATCTGTTCAACATACTTTAACTTCAGTGTTTTCCCTTTATCTTGATTTGTTCTCATCTTTTTGCAGGATGAGGTCAATCAGAAGATTGATACAATATGTAAAAAATTAAAAATTCCTGGTTGTGCAAGATTTGTGAAAAAATATAAAATTAAACTGGTCAATGCGCTGCTCTCTGGAGCCAATGCACAACAAATCTGTGTCAATTTAAAATTGTGCAAAAAGATGTACATGCAAGCTTAGAATTGTATTGTCACGTGTTATCATTTCTTCAAACACTTTATGACAATAAAGTTATGTTTTCAGTTTGCTTGGGATATTGTCCTCTACAGGTGATTTTTGCAGCAAATATCAAACAATTTACTTTTATGGGTATAACAGATTAAGAAAGCTCCCCGATTATTCTGCATGTGTTGATAGATATTTTTTCAATTAATCATAACTGTCATAATTAATCATAAAATGTATTTTCCTTGCAGTATTAACTTTTATATTTTATATTATTTGGTTCCGAACCGGAGTGTGTTTACGTCATCAAAGCAGCAGATGTTTACCCCGTTGCTTGGTAATGACAGCGAGCTAGAAGGTGGTAAAATGCATAGCGTTGCTCACCACACTTTTATATTTTTGTTTTTTAACTGTTGATTTTGTTACCAAAGCTTCAGTATGTAATGGCACTTGCGTAACCACCATAGACATTGAGGGGGGCAAGTATGTATTGCTGCGCAGCAGGCTAGACAATAGAGATCTTACTTCTATTCTTCTTACATCCAACTCAAACAGGTTTTGAAGTACACTTAGTAGAGAATAAATTCATAGGTGTCTAGGACACCTGGGTTAACTTAAGTCAGTTGACAGGTGAATGTTTTCCACAGTGTGTTTTTTATAGCTTCTGTATGTGTCTGATACAGTGAAATTAAATACATTCATCAAATACTAATATAAAGAGAAAACCAAGCTTCAAGAAATATTAGACAATGAAAAAGTGATGACATAAACATTAAACAGTTTTAGATAACCGGTAAAGCAATGATGTAGACATTAGATTAACCTAAGGAGACATTACTGATAATGTAAATATAGTAGGCTAACATTACTAGTTATAGTTATCATTCAAAGGTTTTTGTGTTGTTTGTTTTTTTGTTTTTAGGATAAAAGAGGATATGTTTTTGACTGAAATACTTGATTTTGATGTGAAAGTTTGAGGTTTGTACAAATCGGTGTGTAGTTACAAGATTGTGTTTGTGAGAAAATGTTCTCTCTAAAAGAAAACTGACAATGCCTCTCAAACAAAGCAACCGTTTAGCACTGTGGTTTTGTGGTATTTGCATTTCTGTCAGCTTCTTTACAGGACACGAGTAAACAGTTTTAACTCTCCAGAAGAAAATAACTGCTAACACAGTTTCAGTCATCATAAATAAAATAAAATAAAAAATAAACATTAAATTGACTTCATACTTTAAGTGCATGTTGTCTCATGTTCTTTTTATTTTCTGTGAAGTTAATACTGTTGCACATGCAAGAATGCTCATCCTAATCACATTGCGTGACTCCAATGACATGATTTCATAAATTAGACTGCAATGTGCAGTTAACAATGTCACACTTTTAGTTCTTTGACACTGGTCTGTTGTGCCTCTGCTCAGTGAGAGAGAGAGAGAGAGAGAGAGAGAGAGAGAGAGAGAGAGAGAGAGAGAGAGAGAGAGAGAGAGAGAGAGAGAGAGAGAGAGAGAGAGAGAGAGAGAGAGAGAGAGAGAGAGAGAGAGAGAGAGAGAGAGAGAGAGAGAGAGAGAGAGAGAGAGACTGATGAGCTTATAAGTAAGCAAAAAGGAAATGGAAAGCCTGAGGAAAGAGTGAAAATGAAGCTCTTTAAGTTCGGTGGGAGCCAGAGATGCCCTCATATTCTAAAACCTTACATAGTTTAATGGACGGATATGGAAATTACTTATCAGTATGTACAACACTTTGTCATTACTAGGGCCACTTAGCAGGACTCACTCATTCATGTAATTGAATATAATTATTATTATTATTTTTTTTTTTTTTTACCTCATTTCCCATTCCTCACATGCAAAGAGTGCGGCCGAAGCATGCAGTTTATCAAAAGATAGGAGAAAAATGGCAAAGTCACTTCGATGTGCCACACTTCCTGCTGCCAGCAGATGGTGACTATCCGCTTGTTAAGTCATGACTTGAGAATGCCATCAACAGCCGTTTATGGGCGCTTTTTATTCATATTAAACATCAAACATTTTAAAAAGTTAAACATTTTAAATACTTACAGTCTACACAACAGCGTCACAGACATTAATATTTTATTGATTTATAAAAGATGAATCACTGTCTGGCCATCTGGAATTTTGGTATGGAGATAAAGGTTATGATTGTAATTTTTTTGTAGTATCACACCACATTGTGTGTGTATATTAGCACCGTTTGTTGTTTTTCTTGTGGTATGAGATATGAGCGTTTGGACCCGGAAGCACTGCCGCGTGACGTCAGACTTAACAACCGAATAATTGAATATTGGCATGTAAATGTCTTCAGGACTCTTATCAAACATGTGAAGTTTGGGGCAGATCGGACATTACAACAGCTTCCCGTTTTATGGCGAAACATCAAACTTTGTCAGGCCGCCAGGGAAAACTCAAGACCTTCACAATTCAACTTCGCCAAGGCCTTTAGATTAGACTGACCCGTTTCAGATGTAAATTTGCGCAACTTGTGACGCATGTGCAAAGTTTAATGAGTTTACAAGCATGTTTATGCCCTCAAAAATGCGATTAATTTCGGAGAAGAAGAATTATAGACCGAGCAATTACAATAGGGTCCGCACATCATCGGTGCTCGGGCCCTAAATATGCAATTCTGTCAAATAAATATTTTTTTCAAAAGCTGTTTTAGATTTTAAACTTGATCATTTTTGTTTCCTCACCGTTGATGTGCTGGGTTTGCAAGAAGTCAGTTCATCAGATCAAGGGCATGGTTCTCCGTGAGAGGTAAACAAAAACTCTTTCTCCTACCTAAATTGTAAAGATATTTTGCTTGAAAATGCCTGCCCATATCTTTAATCAAATGTGTTTTTTGTTTAAGGAAATAGAGGCTGTGTGCAAAGCAATGCAAGTCCTCAAAAACATCTGCAAGAAACATGCAAATACCAATTCCTGATACTTCACCTACTGTTTCCTGGTAATAGCAAACAAACCTGTCAGCATTTGAGCATGTGCAAATAAATGTTATTGCTCTGTCGTAATGAACATGGTAATTTCTAAATATCAACCTGTCTGCTTTATTAGGCTATATGTGCTTGGATTTCCTATGTCCTAAATACAGGAAATGTAGTGTTACTTGTCTCAAATATTGTGTGCATTATTCATAGTCTGAACTATTATGAGCTAAATCTAATAGCAAAGATGCAATCATTTTTTACTGGACCATTTACTGCTCTTCACATGCATATTTTGTTCACTAATCACTTGAAATGGGATCTTATTTGCATTTGTTGTATTTAGTCAGTTGAAATATCAAACTATTTAAAAAAACAATTGTATATGTTTAATAAGGTTTTAAATGCAAATAAAGCATGTTTTTATAAAATATCCCCAGTTTGTACTTTTATGTATTCATTTAAGTGTTCCGACCTCTGATTGAAGAATATTTGACCACGTGACTGCTGAAATTCCCGCGTTGTACAAGGAAGAGCAGGTGCACGTGCGCGCTCGCGCGGCTTCCAGTTTGAAATATTTATTAAATGTTGATTTTGTTTTAATTCACGTTTAGAAAAAATATTATTAATGTTATACACAACAGCTAAAATTAAATCTTACCTATTTCAGTAATCTATCTAAACATACCTGAGAGCGCGTGGTGGCATCATGCGCGTGTCATTACTGAGTCGCGGTTTTTTAAACTGAGGTAAATTTGGTTTACAATGGAAAACTTGTCATATTGGGCTAAATCAGAATAACCACATAAAATCGAGCATAATGAACATTTGTGCTTATAATTAAGGCAGACAGGAATGGTGATAAGTAACTTGTATCTTTCTTTTAGCTGATAGATTTCAAGACGCTTCTTTAAATTGAATTTAGCAAAAGTCTGTCATAAACAAACGGGAATTCAGTAAATAACGAAATACGCTAACGTTAACGTTACCATTCATACTAAAATAAACATCGAATAATTATATAAAGACAATATTTACACAGTGTCTGTTCTGTGATATCGGCTGATTTAATCATTGAGAAATGATTAAACTGGGCCGACCATGGGCCGAAACCGCCCCATCTGGACCTACTCACGGTCTGCAGATCCGGCGCGGCCCGCGGAGAACGAGGCCGACCCCAGCCGGTCGGAACCAGCCAGACTCATCTCAGCAGCCTCGCAGGAAGACGCCCGGCCCGACCCTGCTGATCCAGAGGCAGGAGATGGCCGCCTTCTTCAGACTGTTCGGTGGGTTCAGCTAAACAGCTGCCAGTGAAACTTTATTAACGAAATGTCACCTCTATGTCCCACTGGTCACTTTTACATCAGGTTTATTACGAGTCAGAAATGTCAAGATCTAACTTATAGCTATATTTCTGTAGAATAAAAACTTCTATTTGCTGTCTGCTCAGATGATGATCTAATACAGGACTTTCTGTGGATGGACTGCTGCTGCAAACTTACCGACAAGGTAGCAAGACACATTTTGGTGTATTTAATATTTAGCCGTTTCTAGATTGTGCTCGGTTTTGTTGTTGAATTCAGAAAATATATATAGATATATATTCAGCTGTGTCTCTAAATCCAGTTCTCTATGTCTTTATCTATTATAGTATTTGTTGGCTATGACATTTGTGTACTTCAGGAGAGCCCGCTTCATTGTCACTGAACACAACAGAATGAACTTCTTCCTTGCTCTGTGAGTTGATCATCCTGTGCATGTTCTGTACACTGTAAAACGTGGCCTGTTGAATTTATCATGGAAAAAATGGCTGCTGTGGTTGCCAGAAATCCGTTGTAAAAAATACTGACAGGATGCATGTATATTTTACAACATATTACCACTTTTTATTTTATAGAATCTTAAAATGCCTATTTTGAACTACCAAAGTGCATTTTACCTTAAAATGTACTAATAACCACCAAAATAATACAGGTTGTACAATAGAAAGCCACGTGATGAATCAGAGTTCATCGTAAGTGACCATAAAACATGGTCAAAACTCATTTGTTGGTGCGCAGGGTCAGACAAAACAGTCAGGCTAACACTTAAAATAATAATGCAAAACACATTAACTAAATAACAGAAAATTTAGCATAGAAACACCCCAATACATTACTGATAACAAGAAAACAAAACTATTTAAAAATGTCATGCAAGGACTTCTGGGAATGTCTTTTACTCTTTTTAACTCTAAATTATTTGGTAATTAATTTGGCAATTCATATTTTTTACTTCCAGAAACCATACATTTTTTTCATATGTGATTTTAACCATTTACAATTTTTCATATGGTACGGTAACTTAGCAGTTAATCAACTAAAAGGTTTTTTACTCTAGCATTAAAAAACATAGTCAGAACTGTACTGTAACAGTCAAAAACGTACTGTATTTTTTCTGTATTTACAGTATATAGGGTTGTACTTGGGCTTGATGTTAAAGTTCTTCAAACGAACTGCAATATGTTATTATGTGCACAACAGAGAAGTCCCATTTATGGATACAACCTTAATTTCTAGAGTCCATTTGCTCCATTTTTCATACTCTAGCTATCTGGCAAACACAATGGAAGAGGATGAGGAGGAGACCAAATATGAGATCTTCCCCTGGGCTCTGGGAAAAAGCTGGAGGAAACATTTCCCACGATTCCTAAAGCAAAGAGACCAACTGTGGGCACGCATAGAGTACCGAGCTGCTGTCAGCAGACGATGCTGCGAGGAGGTACACCCCTCACTAGTGAAGTTCCACTTGTGCTAATTGTTCCTAATTGTTAATCTACTAAGAAAAGTGTGAATGTTTGTTGCAATGTGAGCACTGAATATAGCAATGAGCTGAAATGTATGCTTCTATGCACTTTTTGCACCGTGTCATTTATAAAATAAATTGACTTATTTAGTCTGGACTGGATTCAGTGTGCGGTCAGCAATCTTCTTGCTTGTTCTGAAAAATATCTCTAAATCACACCGTGCTTGATGTATGATTGCAGGTGATGGCTATTGTGCCATCTCATTTCATCTGGCAGCGTGAGCGTGCAGAGCATCACAGCGGTGCTCAGAGGCTGTACCAAAACTGTGAGGGGATCCACATTCCCCGTGGGCCTTCTGCTTCTCCAGAGCCTTGTTCTCTCTGTGCAAAGACCTCTGCTGTTCCTGTGCCTCGCCCATCCTCTACTGTAGCCCGTTCTTCAGCTGTACCCCAGGAGACCAAAGCTTCACAAAGGCGCAGTAAGATGACCAAAGCTCGGCACACCTGTAACTGCACGACTACAGCAGGTAAATGACGCCCTCTAGTGGCGTTAAAGGAAATGTATGGTGTGCACCACTACTTTTCATGACCACTGGGTACTTTTACTTTGGCCACCGCAACAGAAAATTGATCTATACCAATGCCTCAGTAGAAATATTTACCGTTGGCTTTTCTTCTCTTTGCATATTTACAGGAAGTGATCGAGTCAGTGAAACGTGTCAAGATCATTCCATGGACTGGATCAATGAGGAGTAGCTTGATTGCATAACATAGATCATATTTGCCTGTTGTTGACTGTATATCAGAGGCACTTCAGCTGTCTAAGGGGAGAACATCATTTCAGTCTCTAAACTGATCTTATAAGAAATGTACAGCATTGGTGTGAAAGAGGAATAGTCATGTACATTGTTCATATAAGATCTATAGAATATGTCAGAAAATCCTCTCACTATGTGAAGGTTTGTACATGTATTTTACTGTATCATAATCCTCATTACTATTTATTTCTTGTTGTACAACGTAATTTGATATTTCTGTAGTGTGCACTTACCGTCAGTCTGTGTCTTAATGAAACAAGTGTAACATTTGCTTGATATAAATATGAATGTGAATAAACGCCTATGAAATTTATTCCATGGATTGAGCAGATGATTAGATTCACTATACTTTGGCTTAAATACGAGAGCATGAAATGAAAATGTACAATAAAGACTTTTATTGGACAAGTTTATTGATAGTGCATTTATGAGACACAGCAGCTTTGTTTTACTCTTGTATGCACCTTAGAAGAGCACATCTATTTCAAGATCTTTCGTAATTTTATGAGGAAGGCTGAAAAGAAACACATTAAAATCAGGTACATTTCAATCACATACAAAATACCAAGAGATAAACATGCATATTGAGCTATTGGAATACACAGAACAATGGAGGGCTGTCTCTCACCTGTATGGCCGTTCTGTTCAGGATGAGGACGTGCTATGTATGGGACATCTCCAAATGGCACCGGATCTTGACAATTCAAATCCCCTTAAAACACAAGATAATCATTCTAACCAGGAATGATTTAAGCTGATGTTTGGATTTTTGTGTAATATAAGCAATGCAGAATCTGTGACTTGTTTGATGCAGTAAAACAAAAGATAAACACTGTAAACATTGGAGGAAAGAAATAATTAACATGTTAAGAAATAATTCACCTTCTGTGTCTTCACTTGGTTCACATTCATCATTTTCACGTGGAGCTTTTCGTTTGGTAAATGTTCCATCTTTTTTGAGTGATGGGCCAACAAGCCAATCCCTGTACTGAACCTCAACAATGCGTTCACACACCAGAGGAAGGGCGGAGCATCGCAGACCCTCCATCAGATCAATGACCTGTGTGATACTGGTGACAAAATCAAACATTATTGATACTTTCTATACACTACGGTTCAAAATTTTGTAGTTAATACGAATTATTTTGAAAAAAATTAATACTTTTATTCAAATAAACACTTATAATGTTCTTTTGAACTTTCTATACAAAAAAGTATAACGGTTTCCACAAAACTGTTTTCAACATTGATAATAATAGGAAATGTTTCTTGAGCACCAAATCGGCATTTTATTAGAATGCTTTCTGAAGGGTCATATTACTGGAGTAATGATGCTAAAAACTCAGCTTTGCCATCACAGGAATAAATAATATATATTTTTTAAATATATATATATTTTTAAATTGTAATATTTCACAATATTACTGTTAATTAAAAAGATGCTGCCTAGGTGAGCATAAGAGAATAAAAAAAAAAACTTGATAAGTGAAATTATAAAAATGATAGCGTATGAATATACATTTACATTGTTTTGTGTATGCACATCATTTTGTATTACTTTGCTTGATAAACAGCACACACAGATCCAAGATGGAGGTGAGGAACCACAGCAGGTAAGGCCAAATGTGGATTAACCATATCCAGAGCGACCTAACACACAAGAAGTCTTTCATATACAGACAGCAAATGATAAAAACATAAAACACATCACAGGGTATGGCTCCTCACCGAGTTAAAACCCCGCCCAGCTAGAAGAGGACCAGCAGATATGAGGTCTCCTTTGTGAAAGTGAATATTATCAGGCCATTCCTCCCCTCGCCGAAGGCTCCACGAGGACCTCCAACGCTGGTAGTTTAATACAGCACCTCTGTGATGGTCCTCTCTTATCTCCACACTCAAAACACTTCCTTTATATCCCACTGATGACACAAGTATGAATGAATTCCTGAGTGATATAAGGCAATAGTATACCTACTTCTGCAGGACAATACCCTCATAATCAGATGACACATTATATTGCTTTTTATGAACACCTAAAAGATGAGAGGAAATCTCACACACCTGCCCTGGACAAGAAAAGGCTCATAGCACCAGATCCAGAGCCTGATTCCAGAACACAATCTCCTTCGGTCACATCCATCATTGTCAACATCGCACTGGCGTCCTGCAGAGGGGAGAGATCCAAAAGACTTTTTTGTTTTCATTGGCATAAAACTCGTGGTGTAACCATCAAGTATAAAATAATAACATATTTTCCTTACACCTTGAAAGCATGTCAATTAACTTTCAAACGTTTGTAAGATATTTATTTTATGTGTTTAAAAAAACAATTTAAATTGAAAAAACAACTGTTTTCTGTTTAAATGTTTTTAATATTTTAAAATGTACTTTATTTTTGTGATGGCACAGCTGCATTTTCAGCATCATTACTCCAGTCTTCAGTGTCTCATGATCCTTCAGAAATCCTTCTAATAATATGCTGATTTAGTGCTCAGGAAACATTAGTATAAGAGTTAAAAATAGTTGTACTACTTAATAATTTTGTGAAAACTGTGATACTGTGAAAGTCCAAAATATAACTTTTTGGTACCAATGCAAAAGTCTTTAGTCTCTGACACTTTTGATCAATTTAATGCGCTATTGCTAATTCTTACTGAACAGTATGTACTGTAAATATACAGTATGTATTTAAAGTTACACACACACACACACACACACACACACACACACATATATATATATATATATATATATATATATATATATATATATATATATATAAATAAATGTACAACCTGAACTAAACTCAGAACTAAATTAATTCAAAAATGTAAAACATGTTCATTATGGAAAAGTTATTGCATGTTTGAACTGCCTCTTTATGGATTTTTGAATAAATTACTAGACTTAACAATCATCACATCACTGACCCGTATGCAGACAGTGCAGATATTACTGTTTCACTGATGTGTATGACTAACTGTTGTTTTGTGATGGTAATTTCTTACTTTAGGGTATGCAATAGCTGGCCCTCTCTTCATGAAGAGAGTGAACTCATCCAGGCTAGGTCGTCGAATGAGAATTGGGATTCCCATTGAAGTGCGTATGATGCTTCCAGCAGGACGCCCCTCCATGTCCTCATGAGATATGAATCCCCAGTTACTATGGAGCTTTAGGCCCTCCTTTAGCTGGAACATCTTCCGAAACTCTAGACGTCTCTTCCGACTGAACTCGGCCAGTAGAGTCTCTCCGAAACATATTGGCCTTTCCCCAGGAACATACACATGATGTGGAGCAAAAGATCCTTGAGTATCCGCTGTTGCCAATTCTTGCTCCTTCCCCAAACTCTGAGTGTCCTGTTCAACCTCATTGTTTCTAGTGTCCAGTAGTTCCAAAACCTCTTGACTCAGACTGTCTTCAGGCAGCATTTGACTGACCCTCTCCAGTGGGGACAGAGGTCGACGTCTTCCAGACAAAGTTCTTTGAGAGAATGGTGTGAAAGTGGACACAGGTGCATCTGAACCCTTGTCAGAATCATTTGGGTCAGTCCCAAATCTCCTCAGGCCACAGAGAAATGGTTTAATGCGAACCACATGATGTCTCTCGAAACACATGACATAGACTTTGGCAAATTTACGAGTCATGAATGAGAGACCCAAATGCAGTGAAACTGCCATGGTTTTGAGCTCAAGAAAGAACGACTTGAAGGATGAAGATATAGTCCTACACTTTTGAATGGTTAACTGGTTCTTCTCACCACACAATAATCAGAAACATCACACACAGCAGCTAGTTGAGAACTTCTATACTGACCATAATAGACATACTGCTAGGAACTCGCAAAACATGCATTATTTAATTCGCTACAAATTACATACAATAACCGTAGTAAAATATACAGTCAAACAAATGTGTAGTAATTAGATAGTTTCAAATGACATTTCATAACATCTAAAATATTCGATAAATAATTGTTTACTGTCTGGATTCCAACGTAAGTGGCAACTTAACTTGTGTCCATTATGTTAGACGAAAAACAATCCAGCATGATTCTTAAAGGGCGCCGCCATGATGAAAAGGACGTCACTGACAGATGCAGTACCACCTGGTCACCGGTAGGTGGTTTCTTTATCTGATTCTTGATTCAGTTTCCCTTATGATAAATATATTTGAAGGATCTTTAAATAGTTGTTTACGAGGTTTGTATAGGTCTAGGGAATTCTTTTCTTAAAGCCTAATATATATATAGTTTGTATGTTTTTTTCATAAATCATAATCACCTTATTACAGGTAGGTTTATAACTGGTTTACTGTTTAAACAATACACTTCTTCATACAAAAAAACAATAAAGTATATATATATATATATATATATATATATATATATATATATATATATATATATATATATATATATATATATATATATATATATATATATATATATATATATATTACACTTTTTATTGGAATTATTTGTTAAATGCTAATAAAGATGTGTATTTACATGAAGACACATGGGGCCATGACCCATAATTCGTTAGAATAATTACACGTACAAAATAACCATTTCCAGTAAACGTTACAGAATGAGAATTTTGATTAGATGTCTTTCTTTTTTTTCTGTTACAGTTCTAGTAGGTACCGTACACTATATGACAATTTAAAATGAAATATATTTAACTTAGGTACTGTGTACTAAAACGCATTCATTTGAGATATAGAGAGCAAATTAAACGTGCATTTGATGATAACTCCCGTCTCTCAAAGAGATAATTCTCTATTTCCAGATAACAAAATTTGAGCATGAAACTTCCGCGTCCGTCTGTGATTGGTTAAAAACAATAATGACACGCCCACAGAAACCAGCAGGGCCAATTAGCGTTTCCGTAGCGCCTGTGCAGCTGCGCATGCGCGCTTTGGAATTTTCTCTCACACGTGTTTCCCGTGGAGCAGACGGACGCACGCGGAATGGTAAGATGGCGGCGGACGGAGGCCGAGCTGCGCTACCCTGCGCCTTCAACCCCAAATCACAGCAGTTTCTGGCTCTGTGCGCACAGGACGGGAGACTGCGAATATGGAATACCGACAGCAAAACTCTACAACAGGAATACGTGCCTTCCGCGCACCTGAGCGCAGCCTGTACCTGTGTGACATGGGGGCCGTGCCGAGCAGTTCAGGTAACGCAGTGTTCGGGGTTCAGTCGGGGTATGCGGCCTGTTGTATCGCAGTGCACAGTTACAGGGTCTTCAGTTCGCTGTGTATTTATCCTCCATGTGATCATAAAACTGAAAATGTATTAATTAAGAATATCTATGCCGGGTGCTTTAGAGCTGCGCTCGTGGAGGGCGCTGCGCACATGTTGCGTGTGGCACATGTTCAGACACAGGCCGCGAGACGCGCAGATACAACACGAAATCCAGCATAAAACCTTTAAAATCACTTCACCGATTCCTAAAGGTCGGTTGCACACATATTGGGGCTCGTGAACATTGTTATTGTCGCCTGTTGGTTGTCTGTGGCTAATAACGTAGGCAGAAAAGGTTGATGTTGGCTAAAGTGATGATTCGCTATAATATATTTTATATCTCAAAATCATGTCAACAAGTCTGTTTTAGTGTTACTTATTTTTGTTGTTTCTATTTATCAATGTTGTATTTAAACGGACTTTGGCAAACTAACACATGGTCACATGGCTGCACAACGCTTACTCGTGAACTTTCTCTTGTTGCCGTTTAGTAAAGTGTCTATCAGAGATCAGTGTTTCTGTCAAACTGATGTATAGTAACATCCGGAACGTCATAGCCGTTGATTCTAGTTTGTGTTAGAGAAAGACAAAGTGACTATTCCATTGTTACTAGTAACACATACCAATTGTTTGACTTGGAGTTCTTTTCTGTTTTGATTAAGATATCAAACATTAACTTGTTAGAATGTTTTCTAATTTTGCTTGGTACATGTGGGTTTACTATTTATTTATTAGCTAATAATAGTTAGTTGTAACTATCCAAGTGGTTATTTGTAACTGCTCCAGTTTCCTTGTGCAAATAGGTGCTAGAATGTATGTAATGGATAATAACTAATTACTGTTAGCTTGATGTCTTTTTTTAAATACTTAAAGGCTTAAGTTAATAGTCCTTATTAACTAATAAAGTAACAAAACATGCTACTTTAAATGTACTACTATCTAATGAAGTTTCTAGTGAAATTGAAAAAACTCTAGTCACCATTTGGATTTATTTTCTAGTTATGTTAACACAGCTCTAGATAGCTTACATGCATTAAAGCCGCCTTAATGGAAATGACTGGGAACATTTTTAAAGAATGATCAATAGACCAATGTTTAAATATTTATAATTAAATAACACGCTTCTATTTTGGCAGAAGGGATTGTAATTAATGGTAATACATATTTTTTTCCTCTTTTATGTGTACTTTAGGATGTTCCACAGAGGAAGAGGAGAAAATGTGAGGCCGGGTCGGCAGTTGAGCAGTCCGATCTGTTGGCTCTGGGCACTGCTGCTGGGTCCATCCTCATCTACAGCACAGTGAAGGGAGACCTGCATTGCACTCTGGTAAGAATTCACCAACAACTGGTCCTTATGATGTTTGGCCAACGCAACTCAAAGATTTAAAGGGTTAGTTCACCCAAAAATGAATATTCTGTCATTAATTACTCATGTCATTCCAAACGTATGCCTTGCCCACCCAATCAAAACTTAGGAACGGATTTTGTTAATCTATTATGATTTGTGCATTGATTAAAAACAATCTGAGGTGGGCTCTATGTTAAAAGGTTCGATGAAGGGATGTAGAATGCCCCAAACAATTACATAAATAACACCTGAAAATTGCAGTATTTTTCCTTTATTAACTGAAAGTAACAACGCGGCGCGTTACATGCTCGCATGCTTCAATCTGTAGCCGAAAAGCAGAGGATGCCAATCACATGAGCGAAAACAGGCAGAAATTAGGGATGGGCATTTCAAGCTGAAATAATATTCAATGATTGCTGGGAATTATTCGATTATTATTTGAAAATCGAAACTCCTCCCCCACATGCACGCATGTATAGGCTACACACACAGAGGAAGAGAGACCATTCATGCTCTCAATCTGTATGATAACAAACTGTTTAATTCATTATTAACTCAAGCCATATAATTATTGTGACATGCTGAAACATATGACTGTTATTTGACATCGCCCCAAGTTATCATAACCGTTATATGCCACAAGTCTACAGTGTGCGTGTGAGACAAAGTGTTGTTCTTCTGTTGGTGTTTTTTACACTGGCAGTTTAGTTCGAAATGGGGCACTGTTCGCATGAAAAATTGCTTGTCATACAGAGTTTGGTGCGCACTGAGGTACCGAACCTGAGAACCCACAACCTGAGTTCGGTTGCACTTGAAATGTGCTGCGATTCATGTGAAAGCAACACTTGGGTGCGCACATGTTCAGGAAGAAAAGTAACCAGCGCATGCATTTTAGGCGATTACAATGTCAATAGTTCAATAACATGCATGTAAAGGATGATGATCTTGAAGATTTACCTTGGATGCGAGCCTGCAATGTATGCACACATAGCGAGTGCAATCAGGGCCGCAAATGAATGGCAATTCACGGTCTCCTCAAAAGAGTCTGTTTGCGAGCAGCAAAAGCCGCCTTCAAGCGAGACACTTACGGTAAACCCAAGGAGTTGTGTTCGTGAATATGTATCTTGTACATATTAATATACAACTCTGATTTGATTTGATTCATGCCAAGTTGAAATTAGCTTTAAAAAGTGCATATATTGCATGGACAGAGCTTGAACCTAATGTAAGTGTTTAAAATGCAGAGTTCAGTTGAAACCTTGCCCTCTTTGGCTTGCTGTTAAACTAAATGTACGAGGAAAACTCTGAAATAAGAATGCGCTGTTTATATTTTAATCTGTTTTCGTTTTTGCGGTTAAAAACGCAAGACGCCGGTCTAGAGACGCGTTTAAAAAAAAAGTTATTTTAATTTGAGTGCCATGTTTTAGAATGCCCTGTCATACACCCAACTCTGCAAAAGTTTGAAAGTGAGATGTGGGCGCAGCAGTCAAACAGGGTGATGTCTAGGGGTATCTTTACATTAAAAATGATAGAAAAGTAGCACAATGGAATGAAAAATACATTCTGTGTGACCTTTTAATTACCCATTTCCACGCAATTAAAATTGCATTCATTCCTATAGTAACATGTAGGCTTCCATTCTGTTTTCTTTCCAAATTGTCACTGGAAAGTAGAAAAGTCCACCCAGGAAATCTGCCTGCCCACCTTTTCTATTGGTGCCTAGAACCGGGCCTGTTCCAAACCCATAAGACTTTTGTTCTTCTTTGCAACACAAATGAAAATGGTGATTTTCTCTCTTCCTCCATTGAAAATCTATTCAACCAAATCATAAACCTAAATTAAGCGAATACGGTTGAGCTTCCGTTTACCATATTTAAGTGTTCTATGCATGTTCGCAGATCATTTATCAGAGTTTATGTGAATAAGTCTAAATTTAATCTGTTTATCATATAAAGCAATCATGTTTCTTTAGAAGACTTGCATTAATCCACTCAATTCTAGGGATGAAACAGTATGGAAATTTAACATCATGATTATAGTGACCCAAATTACCACGGTTATCAATATTATCACGGTTTTGTTCAAATGAGATGAAAGTGTTCAAAAAGAACAGGTGCACACTTAAAACATTTGAACTAGTTTTATATTTGAAAATCAACAAACAACAAATAAATCAAGCAGCTCTATGCTCTTTTTAAAGCTAGATTCTATTCTGTGGGATTTCCTTCCTTATAATGGCCGTCGTCAATAGCAACACATAACGCATAAATAATAATAATTTGTCGTAAATATAATCTCTAATATTATGTCTGTAAATATATTCAAGCAATATTCTCATCAGTGTTCAGCAATGATGCATTTTAATCTAGCGTATTTTGTGTAAGAGCCCAAACAGTATCCTAGTGAAATAATATCCATATTTCCATATGATTTGACAGTTTATTTTATTAAATATCAATTTAATAGTATGCATCATACCTGACACCTAGATTAACACTTTACAGTCAGTTTTATGACGGTCATTCTCTTCAAATGCTATTGAAGTCAGAAACACGTATAACGTTACCAATGTTGTATGTAACTTTAGAGACAGTCCCTAAATTCGCCAGCGTTATGCCAGTCATATCAGATGCGCTGTGGTTCTGCTGTTTGTTTGAAACCATTTTCGCTGCTGAAATAGAACAAAAACAGTCAACCACTGTATGATGATTGAATCTCCTGCATACATCGCACGTTTATCTCTGCTTTGAGTGCAGATTTCAGCGAGTGAGCGCGGCGCGCGCTCTGAACAAAACTCTGGCTAATCTGAACACCTCTGATTATGAGACGGCATTGCATTCATAAACTCAAAAGAAACATGTGTAAGTGGTTATAATGCGCAACGCGATTTTAACAGATGGCTTTTGAGAAGACTATAATAAATTCAACAGCCAGAGTGGCTAGTGTGCAGCCGAAATAACGTTACACCCACAAATGGCGGTTGTTAATGTCAAGCCCTGATTATCCCTTAAATGTCACCCTAGTCTTGACTGAATTTGTTCGTTCACTTCATGTTATTATTTCCCAGACGTAGTTTTGGTATTGAGGTCAAAGTCCTCTTGCCTTGTGTTCGTAGTTTTGAAGTGTTCCGCCAATTACAGCGACTTTCTTCTGGCATGTTCTGCAGACAGGGTGACCATCTTCGATTAAGTTTCCCTCTGGACTTTTGTAAAAGCCAAAATATGACCACACCTCAGATTTGGTCCTTTTAGAAGTCTGAACAATCTCCCGGCGCTGTCACTGCCTTCTGCCATTTCTTTTCATTCAAAAGACAGCGCTGCGCTGCGCCAGACTGACGCTGACTGGACAAGATTTACCGCAAGTTTTCACAATCGTGATAATCACAGGCGGTTTTAATGATAATTAAATTTTATACGATATTACTAACCGCCACTAAATTTTATCGTGGTTTATCGTGAAACCGGTAATTGTTTCATCCCTACTCAATTCATATGGATTTATTTTACAATCTCTTCCTTAAGTTTGTAATAACCCTGGGGAGAAAGTAGTTCACCAAACTAAAAAAGACAGATATGAGTGATTTCTGTTAATATAGGTGAAATTAAAAATGTTTGTCATCTCAGGATGGAGGACACAGTGGACCGGTGAACAGTGTCCAATGGCATCCAGAGGACCCCGTCTTATACAGCGGCTCAGATGACACACACATAGCCGAATGGGATTTGCAGAAAGGAAAAGTTAGTTGGTGAGTGTGTGCAGTTATTTGTGTTGGTTGTTTGACCAATATAGGTTTCCTCATGTTTTATTCAACATAATAAAGTTGTGTATCTGATTAACATGCGAACATGTTCTGTATTCAGCAAATGGAAGGCTGACAGATCAGCCGTCAGTAGCTTGTGTATAAGTCCAGATGGAAAGCTGCTGCTCTCAGCAGGAATGACCATCAAGATGTGGAACCTGGAGACTAAGGAAGTGTACAGGGTGAGTCTGACCTCTATGCTATTAGCAGCCACAGGTAAATAAAAACAGAAAAGTTTCAGATTTAATAATACCTCCCAAATTTGCAGAAATTCACTGGTCACTCTACCATGGTAACGACTCTCTGCTTCGCCACAACACGACCCCCAGACAGCAATGGGATGTACTTTCTGTCAGGAGCAGCTCACGACAGGCTTCTGAGTGTGTGGTATGTTACACCTTTACTAGCTAACACAGAAATAAACTCATAATGATAATTTATGGTTGGTGTGCAGTTCATTTCAATTTGGCCTTTTTGAGATTAGCAGCATTAGCTAATAATGGTTGGTGTGCAGTTCATTACAATTTGGCTTTTTTGAGATTAGCAGCATTAGCTAATAATGTATCCAATTAAGGGATGCACCACAATTTCTATTTTGTGAATTTGGTTATACCTTTGTAAATCATAGTTAGTGAATGTTTTCATTTGGAGACTTTGAGCTTTGGATACAGGGCTAAATGGTCAAATGCACACAAAAATGCCAGGCGTGGCAAGTGTACGTAAACCCAGTTGGTTTTGTCTTAAAGGAACACTCTACTTTTAAAAAAAATATATGCTAATTTTCCAACTCCCCTAGAGTTAAAAAGTTGAGTTTAACTGTTTTCGAATCATTCATCCGATCTATGGGTCTGGCGGTAGCACTTTTAGGATAGTTTAGCATAGATCATTGAATTTGATTAGACCGTTAGCATCTGGATGTTACTCGCGTTACTCTTCACTGCACACAACCTGAGGGACTCCAGTCTTTTTGATGAGACATAAATAAAAACAACCTACCTCATGCCGCAGGAATGGTACAGTGACGTTTTTAAACCGCGGTATACTTTGAAAATGCTAACCGGCCCATGCCTACATATAAGGTTTTGGCCTTATGGCCCACTCATAATCGTGTTAAATAATTGTGATTTACAATATTGAACAAAGGTAGAAATCTTGTTCCAGGGCCCTTATGGAAGACCCTTATAGGCCTCTGGGGCCCCCTGTACACAGTCCCCCTTTCTCAGTCTATGTATTTTGAGTAAAAAAAAATTATATGTGTTAATATTTACATGTAAAACTGATATTATGTTTAGTTGACAACAACTTTGCATTTTTAACTAGATATTTTCTTGCAGAGTTTCACACAGCTCATTTTATGGTAGAACAGGGGTATCTAACCCTGCTCCTGGAGGGCTACCATCCTGAAGAGTTCCGCTCCAAACCTGATCAAACACACCTTAAAAATCTAACAAGTCTTCATAGTTACTTAAATTGTTTTATCATAATTTACATTGTTTGATTAGGGATGGAGCTAAACCCTGCAGGACAGAGGACCTCAAGGGCTAGTTGAGTTGCCCACCCTAGTTCTACCATATAATGAGCTGTGTGAAACTACAATAATGCAACGACCAGTACAGTCGGCCCAGTTTACCTCGAGACACCACTCATTGTCAATACAGTGGATAATCCTTTTTTATACCCTAATAGGGCAACGTGTGCTGGGAGATGCCATTCATAAAATCCAAACTATATCATATATTTCAAAAAATCCTTTGGATATGTTTTACTGAAGTCTAGGTGATGTAAAAAGTGTCATGAAAGGATTTTTTGCTGATAATTTTCCACTCTTGCCTGTTTAAGGGTTAAGACAGCTGGGTCATGATATTGTATCTGAAATCTGAGGCTCAATAAACTGGTGACTGATTTAGTTCCTTCTGTGCTATTCAGGCAGGTGAGGTCTGATGGCAAAGACAAGAACTCAGTGGTGTCATTTACCCTGACAGATGAACCCCGACACATAGACCTTCAGACATCCAGCCGCAAAGATGAGGTGAGGATTTAATGGGCTTAATCCTTATCCATGATTGGAGTTATGTACTTGGGTTTTGACACCTCTCTGTATGTTTATCAGGCTATGAGGTTAGCAGTGGTGTGTAAGGATGGTCAGCTTCATCTCTTTGAGCACTTTCTAAATGGGTGAGTCTGTCCATCTTGTATTTATCATTGGAAATGGTTATTCTTGAAAACAGTTCAGTGAAGCTCATGTTCATATTTTTCTTCCTCAGGATATGCAAGAAGCCGCTGTCGCCAGTGTGTTCCCTGCAGGTCTCCACTATGAAGGGAGACTCGCCTGTGCCTGTGCCTCTGCTCGCAGCTGCTTTGTGTGCGGACAGACAGAACCTGATGCTGGCGTACGGACATCACCTGCAGCCTGTCATGGAGAAAACTGTAAGTACAGCACAAACTGATCATTGATTTTAGTGGGTTATTCAATTGGGCAATTATCTAACATGCCGTTTGTTCCCACAGCCATTTAACACGTCAGAGAGACATGCGTGCTTAGTCCGAGATGTACATGCCACACTTTCTCTCTCTGTAGACACAGCTGTCACCAAGGTAAGACCCTATCTATGCCATTAATACATACTTTGTTACATATTGGTCATTTGAGATTAATTTTCAAACACTATCTGCAGTGTTGCATACCATATTTGTAAAACTATTAAACACGGCTTATTTCTGATTCTGTATAATTATTACACAAATTTTTTTAATCTGTCTACCTGAGATATTTGTACTGATATTGTACTTATATTTGTAGATATTTGTGTTGTTGTAAACACATTTGTCACACTGTAGAACAATTTAACTGAACAGCAAAAAGAAAAGAAAAAAGGGATTGTTAAAGTAGTGAAATATCTAGGGCTGCAACTACTAGTTGTTGATGATAATTAATAATGAAAATCATCGACAACGATTCTCATTATCGATTAGTCGGGTCTGCCACCAACTTCCACCAGTCGTGCCAAATTACAGCACTGAATAACTCATTTCGATGGACAAAATGCATCTAAAAATAGTGGAGTGGGAACGGAGCGAGCTCCTGCTGGAGCAGTACATGATCCATGCGCCCAAAACATGAGAAGTCTTTATTTTAAGCTTCAAGTTAATGCATTAGCGTTTAACATACTCTGTCATGCTCTTTGACAGACGCATGTGCGCCCTCAGCACAAAACGTTCATTTTACAGGTTATATCCACTGATCTATATAGAGAACAGTGGTTATATCTTTATCTGTAAATGTTACTAATTCACGGGAGTATTTCCATTTTGCATGAAAGCGCATCGATCTGACATTAAGCTTCAAAATTCACTCAATGAGTATCTGTGCATTCGCATCAAACAGACAGAACGCAGTCGATACGGAGACAAATGTTCAGTGCAAAAACATTAATTTAGCTGAAATATCTGCCCTTGGACGCTTAATTTAGGTTTAAGAGTCAACATGTAATTCACATATTTTATGAGAGTACAACTGTAAAGGGAAAACGGCGTGTAATTGAATATAAATGGAAGATGTTTCTACAGGATAAAGAAATTACAGTAACAGGTTACTTTGCTCATAGCGTGTGTTCCTGCAGAACATTCCTCTTATCTGGTAACACTGAGTTTGTTTGTTTTTTGTGTTTTTCTTTAATATTATTTTAATGTAGGGATTTAAACTGTCCTTTTGCATAGTAACTTATTTTGCACATAATGTAGGCTCTAGCATAGATATACCCTTACGAAAATTAACCATGGTTCTATTTGATAGTAAAACCATGTTTTTTGCCTTATTGATTACCACACAAATACCATAGATAAAATGTGGATTGAAGCAAAGCTATGGTTAATTTGGTAACCATGGAATAACTACAATAACTAATTATTGTTTAAAGGCAATATAATAGTTTTATTTATTTATAAAAAATTATTGTTTTTGCCTTTTTATCCGATTAATAGAAAAAATTATTGGCTGATATCAAAATAATCCCAAGAAATATCATAAAAAGGTGTCCAAACTTGGTCCTGGAGGGCTGCTGTCCTGCAGACTTTAGCACCAACTTGCCTCAACACACATGTCTGGAAGTTTCTAGTATACCTAGAAAAACCTTGATTAGCTGTTTCAAGTGTGTTTAATTGGAGTTAGTTAAACTTGCAGGACAGTAGCCCTCCAGGTGCAGGATTGGATTCTCCTGATTTATAAGAAATTGTAACCGGTTACAGCATATAAAATGTACACTATAGTTAAAAAATGTTGGCGTCGACAAGATTTAGAAGGAAAAACCCTCATACTCCCCAAAGGTTGCATTTATTTGATCAAAAATAGGGAATTATATCAGTATTTTAATCATTTAAAAGCTGCATTTTCAGCATCATTACATCCTTCAAAAATCATTCTAATATGCTGATTTGCTCCTCAAGAAACATTATTTATTATCAGTGTTGAAAGAATGTCTTACTGACCCCAAACTTTTGAACGGTAGTGTATATGTAAATAACATTGTTAAATAAGTTCACTGTCAAATTACTAAATCAACTACCCTCTTTCCTCTGTAACACACTAGTACAGTAATGGTTTGGTTTATTGACATTCAGAGTGCATTCATTTGAACATCATTTTCTAGGTGAAGACACCAGTTGTTAATCAAAAGAGCAAAGTTTTAATACCAGGACTTCCAGGACACAAGGCACCAATCAAATTAACTCCAAATGAAGCAGAGAAAAGGAAAAAAGGGGCCAGTACCACAGAGGTAAGGCTAAAATGCTTACATTTTATCCCCAAAGAATTAAATAAGGAATTTATTTAAACTGTTTGAAAAATCCTGTCAATCTTACTCTAGATGTCTATTGAGGAGCGATTGGAGCAGATTGAGTTGAGTGTCGGGAAGGGTGCTGCTAAAGGCTCGTCCTCCCTGCAGACAGACAGTTTTGCTGTACTTCTTGTACAAGGCCTAGAGAGCAAAGACGAGAAGATCCTTAACGTAAGTTACACTACTCTGGCTACAAACATCATGCACAACAGATTGTTGTAGCCAGCTGAAAATGATCACTTTGTCTAGGTTCATAGACCATTTGTTAATGAACGCTGTTTGTATTCTTATTTTGATTCATTCCAACAGAAAATATTTCAAACCAAAAAAGAGACATTGATAAAGAACACTGTTGCCCGGTTACCACCCCCAGTTATCCTGCCGTTGTTGGAAGAGGTATGTTGTCATTGTGACATTGTTAAATACTATGCATTTTATACAAACTTCAAAAATCTTTTGAATCGTGTATATATATTATATACATTTAAATTATTCTATGGTTGTTTCTTTAGCTGGCCAGAAAACTGCAGGGACATCCGTACACGTGAGTAAATTTTCACTTCATTTTTAGCCTTGCCCAGAAAATCCTGAACACGGCAACGGTGAAAAACTGTTTAACGGTCTAACTCCTGAATTCAGTACTACATAGTTCACAGTCTTTGTAATGTGTTTCAGCAATACATTTCTAACATTTATAATGTGTTTAGAAACAAATCTCAGAATTGCCTTTACAGGGACTTAAAGGTTTTAAGGCATTAAACTTTTTGTAACGTGATTCTTTTTCTGTCTGCAGGGCTATGCTTGTAGTTCAGTGGTTTAAGGCTGTACTTGCACAACACGCATCATACTTGTCTTCGGTAAGTGCGTGTGGACCTCTATACCTGTCAAATAGATTTTCATAATGCAGATCTTAATGTTGCGCCAGTGCATCTTTAGCATTGTATCCATAGATCATATTTCTCACTTTTTGGGGGGTTCCTGATTTGGTCTGTTCATCTTGTTTCCCCATAGCTGCCGGATCTAGCGTCTCAGTTGGGCCCGATCTACCATGTGTTTGAGAGCAGGGTGAAGTTATTTCAGCAGCTCACCAGGCTTCATGGCAAATTATACCTGCTTCTAACACAGGTGAGCTGCTCAACACAGGCAACCAGAACAAATGGCTTGCGCACTGATTTTTTTGTTTGTTCACATTGTCATATTTTTCCACTAGGTGGCGACAAGCAACAGCGCGCGGAAAGTGTGTGAAGTTGACAGCACAGCAAAGCTGGTTTATGAAGAAGGTAATGAACTCCTTCATTTTTTTGTAACCGTACCAGTTTGTTTCTGCATCAAAATGCACTCAAATATAAAGAACCTAATTTTATCATAAACAGTTTAATCAATTTAGAAGTTTAATTCGTTCTTGATTAGTGGTTTAATCAACTGAGTAGCTTACTAAAATGCATCGGTCTGTATGTAAATTGATTAGCTTTAATCTTTATTTCCTTTTAAATGTGTATTAATTTGCATATTTCTGATTTGACCTGTCAAAATAGCCTTGAATGCTGACATTGCAAATGTAAATGACCTCTTCCTTTTTTTCTTTTCTATAGAGTCTTCAGATGAGGATGAAGTTTCAGAAGATGAAGGGCGTCCTGAGGATGACTCTGATGTAAGCCACTCTCACAGTTTTTCATTCTGGTGTGTTTGCAGTGTGGCATTATGGGATTGTTCTCATGTTGACTTGTCTTTTCAGAACTGGGAGGAGGATGAGGCAGCAATGGAAGTGACAGGAGACAAAAAGAACCACAAAGAGGAGGAGGAGGAGGATGATGATGAAGAGGAAGATATGAAAGATGAATCAAAAGCAAATGGAGATTCAGATATGGACCCTGAAAATGAAAGCGAGGAGGAATAATACCCATAAATCAGGCCGCTGGATTCAAAAAAGGACCCATACATTTATATATGATTTCATTTTATTTTCCTTTTGTTGAATTTTATTGTAACAAAACAAAAGGTTATGTTTTATAGAATTTTCGATAGCCAGTGCAGCCTGGACTTGTGGTTGTCTTTCTCAGAACAGTCACGAAGGGCGTGTGACCCTCATTTTGGGTGACTGACGGCTCCTCGTGCGAAGAGAGCACACACATTTGAGGTCCATTCGGGTCACTTTTCCTTTGACCTGTAACTGCCTCTGTTTTGTTGCCCAGCTTCTATGGGATACTGTGGGTTTCCCAAACCAAATCCCCCTGCAAGATTGCATCCTTAATCGGGCGTCCGATGTCCCTATGGTCCGAGCATACAAGCTTATCATGATTATGCCCATCAACATTGTCCTCTGCTCACATCTTTAATTTATCTGTTGTCATTACTCTCTCTGTCACAGTCATTTCTCATGTTTGATTTCTGTGTCCTGTGTGTGATTTCAGATGAGGGTTTTTTTTACACCCTCTGCAGTCATGACCCGGTTCTCAGTATTGAGAACAAAAAATGTGAACCTCTCCCAGTACAACATGAATATTAAAAACACAACACCAGAGGCGTGTACGTTAATAATTATACAGTGGTTGCGGTGAGCATCAACCAAAACCTTTCATGCAAACAATATATCGGCGACTGTTGTACAGTTTAAATGAAATAAATACAGTTTTGTTCTCATCTCTTGTTTGGGTTCATTTAAACTTCACATCTGGCTCTAAATAACAGCACTCTGGGTAATGATGTTAAATGTATCAACCTGAAGAGTGTGCATGTGTACACTGTACAAAAGTAATTGGTATTTGTAAAATGTGATGCATAGCGCTAAACAATTTCATCAGCTAGAGTAATTGCAATCTGTTAATTTTTATAAATGCACACATCTAGTGTAATTATTCTCCAAATCCTCAATTTGATACAATTTTCAATTTCAAGGTCAGGGTCAATTCGATTCTCTATTTTTACTTTTTTTTTTTTTTTAAAGTACAGTTTGCTATGCCATTTTTTAGACTAGACTTTTATGCAATATAATATCTGACCTTTGTTCGCAATGTACCACACTACATTGTCAAATTAAACTTGTATTAACAATATAATGTAACAATAACATATCTTTCTTCAGTCAATTGAAAACTTGGGCAAAATAACCTGCCAACTATTTTCTCTTTTGTAAGTGCAGTCTTCACAGACGACATTCAAGTTCACAACAAAACAAACAAAAACAAAACAGCCATGTCCATAGTTTTTTCTGAACAATTAAATGTCAAACTATTTCCGAAAAGTAGAACATATACCACACTGATAACTACTTTTTACCCCCTGAGAATGATGACTATTTTTTTTCATTATTTCATGACAGATATGTTGTTTAGAGCTGCTCGGAGTTGTCAAAAGCCTTCAAAAAAAATGTATAATAGAAGAAGACAACTGTAACAAGTTTGCAGTCTTCTTAAAGAGGAATATGGAAAGAGAACTGCTAAAATGTTAATTCCAAATTTAGACGGAAGAGTAGTTTGTGTTAGTTGTTGGTTTAACAGATAAATCTATGTTTTTGTGGTGCCTGCGGTCGGAGATGCCCTGCCATGTTAGTCGTGCTGCCAGTGAAGAATATGGTACATGCACATAGCAGAGCTTGCAAACTGGCTTTTTTGTCGACAATGCGAACGTTGCCAACATAACTCACTGGAAATCCAAAATACTTCCACACCGGCGACTTCAGTGAAAGAGGAGGGGGTTCAAGTTCTGTCGATGGGCAGTGTTGGGGAAAGGTACTTTGAAAAGTAATGTATTACAATATTGTGCTACTCCCTTAAAAAGTAACTAATTGAGTTACTTTTTAAGAAAAGTAATGTGTTACGTTACTTTTGCGTTACTCTTTCTCACTTGGGCTGGGCTTGTTTTTGGTTTTGTTTTAAAGGGTAACTAAACCCCTGCTCAGAGCTTAACTCCACCCACTGGCAATTTTCAAAAAATGCTGGAAAAGTGGGCAGAGCCCGGCGGACACAGAGGGGACAAACCGAGGGCGGGGCTGAGCGGAGGGCGTGCACCTGAGACCCGCAGTGACGGATTGATTGACAGCTGTCAGACTCGCGAGTCGCAAAGATGGAGAATGACTGGAGTGACGCCAGCTTTGCAACAGAGCGGTCATTTCACCTACCTTCACCTGAAGTGGAGGAGGGTGGATTGTCTGTAACAGACACAAACCCGGAGCCTTATCAATGCGAGCCGCTGCTCAAACTGCGTTAACTCCCGATGCCGACGATGCTAGTGAAGCAGCCGCGCAAGAGAACTGACCTGATCTATCTGCGTCCGCGGCAACCACTTGCGTGTCAGGGTTTGAAAGCGCGTCTCATGTATGAAAATGATCTGTACACATGACGGGCGGCAATAATATCGCAAGAAAAGCCTGACGTGTACTGACAACTTCATTATTTAACCGTATTTTCTTCAATACAATGTTAAAGCAAGTGTCAAGTGAGTTTCATTCATAATGTTTCTACTTCATGTAACATGACAGTTCATACTGGAGTGAAGCCGTTCTCATCGTGTGATTGGGGGAAACATTTCTGAGGGCGTGGTGAGCTCGTGCCAGGGGCGCGGATAGTGAGCCGTTGGAGGTACCATCCTACGTCACGATGTACCACAACGTCCAATAGGAAAATTCAACTGCAGTAGCCACCGTTCAACCTTAAGAGGGCAGCACTTTGGCGGTTTTACACCATATTTTATAGAATTAAAACACTTTATACTCAAATGTCAAAACATTTACTCGAATCAATGAACAGCATTAAGAAAGCCCCAGTATTACAGATCATTAACTAAAAAAAGTTGGTTTAGGGTTTAGTTACAAAAGTTATATTTTTGTGCAAATGTAAAAACCTCTTCATAACAAAATTGAAATAAGCCTCAGGCTGAGGTAAAAAGGAGAAAAAAGTTTTACCAATAAAAACTAAAAATCTAGTCATTTTTGCTTAACTAAATAATTAAAGGTCAGCAGCAAGACATTGGTCAATAAAGATAAATTACATGCATAAAATATTTGTTTTATTTAACATTTAAATATTGGAGGTTTGCATACTCTGATTTTGCATTTGACTGATTTTATTCATTTTGAGGAGTACAGAATCTTTATTGTGCAAGTGAGATGAATAAATGCTCATATTTAGTGTAGAACTACAATAACCCTCATGCAAACAACGCCTCTGCACTTACTCTCGATTTTTCTCAACATGGGAACAGGAGAGCTGTCAGTCAAATAAACGAGAAAAAGTAACTCAGATATTTTGCTGTAAATTTGAAAAGTAATACATTACTTTACTAGTAGTTACTTGAAAAAGTAATCTGATTACGTAACTCAAGTTGCTTGTAATGCGTTACCCCCAACACTGGATGGTCTCCTGCATCTGCAGTTGCCATGCTATCTTTTGAGTGGCTGTAGCTAAGTTAGAGGAGGTTGACTCGCGTGTATTTTTTCCCGCTTGGCAACAACCGGGCGTGGCAGCATCGACAAGTTCGAGATTGTGACCTAATATCGGTTGATTTCGATTTGACACCCTTAATATTAAAAATGCCTGGATTCCTGGGTTATAAGCAAAATAATTTAAGGTGTCAATAATTGTTCCCATAGTCGGCACTAGTGATTTACAGTTTTTTTGCATACAGTTGCTCTTCCCAGGGGCTCTCCATACGGGCCATTATACAGAATTGATGCAAAGTCAGAGGTGGAAACATCTTGAATTTTTTATTTTTTTTATTTTACATGTATGCAAATTGTTTAATATCCAAGGTACACATTTCTAGTAATTGGTACTCTGGGTTCGGGCCTAATTCCGAGCTCGAAGTAAATCATCTGACAGTAAATATCTGATAAGAACACCTAGAGCTATTCTTTGGGGAAGTATATGCAAGGTGAGAAGAGGTATGCACATCGATTTTTCTACCTTAAAAAAAATCTTATTTTCACAAAATGTCCATTGCAATAGACAATAAAATTATTTTAGTGTACAAAATGGTCTCACTTAAAGGGATAGTTCACCCAAAAATTAAAATAAGTCATCAGGTGTATATGACATTCTTCTTTCAGACGAATACAATCAGTTATATTAAAAATGTCTTGACTCTTCCAAGCTTTATAAAGGCAGTGAATTTGTCTCATTTATGGTGCATACATCCATTATAAAAGGGCACCCATCCATCATAAAAGTGCACCCATCCATCATAAAAGTGCACCCATCCATCATAAAAGTGCACCCATCCATCGTAAGTGCATCCAAGTGCAGCTATCCATAATAAAAGTGCATCTATCATCATAAAAATCAAGCTATCCATCATAAAAGTGCATCTATCCATCTTATAACTACTCCACACGGCTCCGGGGGTTAATAAAGGCCTTCTGAAGCCAAGCCAAGCGATTGGTTTGTGTGAGAAAAATATCCATATTTAAAACTTTATAGACTAAAATAACAAACTTCCGGCAGATTGATGTATGCATCTATATACGTCAAAAGAGTAACAACCCTTCACCCTTGATGCTTACATATTGATGAACGCAGAAGTACAGAGACACCGGTCATGAATTAGAGTCTAAAACAAGATTTTTTCAAGAGAAATGACGGAGGATTTTGATATTAGAGAAGAGGGGCTTGAGTTTGTTGGCCAGCACTATCAGCGAGAGGCGTCAAAGCGTGAGATGGAACCCTAACCCTAACCTGCTCCAGTACATCACGTCAGGGCTTACACTTTTATGATGGATGGATGCACTTTTATGATGGTTAGATGCACTTTTATGGCCTTCAAAAACCACCCAACAATTCACTGCCATTATAAAGCATGAGTGTGTGTGTGTTTACATAAAACATTAATTTAAGAATAATTTTTCCTTATTTCTTCCCTGAACCTTTGTATTCTCTCTGTCTCTCTGCTGTAGTTTTTCTATGTTTATATATATATATATATATATATATATATATATATATATATATATATATATATATATATATATATATATATATATATATATATATATATATATATATATATATATATATATATATTTTTTTTTTTATGTCATTCTCCCTGTCAAGTTAATCATAGAAGTTACTGACAACAACCAACCCTTTGCTAGTATATCATGGACTGCACCTTTGAGTAATTGTAATGTCATGAGGTCACAGAATTTTAACTTGCATACTAAAACACTACTTAAACATAGTACAATACTAATGATTTGCATAACTGTACTAAAAGTTTGTTTATTCCTCCAAATAAAGGATTATTTGTTCCATTTTGTCACTACCAAAACAATGGTGTCACAACCGAAACTTCAAGAAATGTTACGGTTGTGACTGTTTTGGTAGTGACAATTTTAGATAATTTTGAGTCTAGCTCAAATATGCTAATCAGCACATGGTTAGCAATCACTGGTCAGAACAGTTGAACACATACAAAAACTACATTTGATGGAATAACATCCCGAAAAGTTTTCTTAATTGCAGAAAAAATGACACTCCTTAAAGTTACACACAGATTTTCAGACTTAAGAACACTTTTACCTCAAAATAATGAGATCAATCTACTCATCAAGTAGCATATGAGAGAGAGGGACACAGGAAAATTTTCTCAGCCAGTGGACTAAAACATTCACTGTTACGGTAGTGACATGAAAATGCGGGACACGTTTTTTTACATAAAGTTTCATGATTTAAAAATAAAATATTAAATAAATATTTTTTAAACTTAATTTTGTTATAAAAATCAAAAATATTTATTTAAAAACAAGAATGGAAAAAATTGCAAAAAAATTTCAATATCATTTTCACAAGTTGAAATTTAGGGGTTAAGGTTCGGGACAGCCACCTCCTAATTGAAAGTACCCAATAAATTATGATTTTATATATAAAAAAGCTTACTGATATTTTAAGTATTATGGTGGGTTTCAATAGATAATTGAAGGATCTTAATAAACATCTAAAATTTGAATAATTAAATGCTTTTCAGATGTTTTTTGAATGTTGGACAGCAGTTTGCACCAATTCTGTAGAATTGCCCATACAGGTACATAAAAAAAAAAAAAAGAAGACGTGTTTTCGTTTAAATGTTTTCTCCTGCCCATAGATGGCACAAAATCTGATCTCAGCATTTTTGATGAATGGCTACATTTTGTCATTTCATCTGAATAGCAACATTGAGTTTTAGTCAGTCGAAACTGTTTTGAGATTCATTTATCTAATTTTGTGTCTCTCGAAAATAGGGATGTATTATGTTGATTATCAGTGTTTTTATGAGGGATTTGTGGACACATTGATATTTTTAGATTTGTTGAGTAAAAGTGATCGTTTTTATTTTGAAGAAAAAAAATTAAAAATAAAATTAGACCCTTGGGGTAAGATGACATTTTGTGCTATATAGTAGGGAGGTTAAGCCCAAAAAATAGGCCTTTGACTTCAAGTCATGATGCAAAGGTCCCCTTTGGTATGGAAGTACCTTAGGGCCATATAAATAAATTTATCCTAAGACACAAGTGAGATCACATTTTGTAAGTTCAGAAAAAGACCCAAATATATTCATACGCCTATTCATTATTTTTCTCACATGAATAGGGTAATTAACCTTTAGAATTAACCTTTAGATATCACCATGAAAATTACTGAGTTGATTACTTATATCAAGACAAACAAAAAGTTTATTACAAGTCTTTTTTAAATAGTTTGTTAACATGGACAAACGGTGCATAATCTAATTACAGATATGCTAATTTGCATAAATACCACAACATTGGGTACAGCGTTTTTAAAACATTCAGAGATTCAGTCAGTCATTAATTCAAGGTCCACTCAACTGTCAACTCTCAACTGTCACTAAGCTGTCCCTCAGGTAAGAAAAATGTCCTTTTGTTTTTCCTACATGGATTATTCATTAATATACATTAATAAAACATACCTGGTGATCAACTACAATTTATTGGGAACATCTGGATGTGTGTTGAGCTGTTGTACGACTATTTTTGGTGAAACGATGTCAAGTTTAGGATTAGCGAATAGTCTCATTAGCTAACACGGCTAGCAGCAGCAAATAACTTGTTAGCTGTTTTAAGATATGGATACATGGATTATTGTAGTCATTACACTGCCATGTAGGCTATGTAATTCAAGTCATTAATCTCAAGTAAGGGATAACGTATAGCGAGGCGGTAGTTATAGCGAATAACAACCCCTTCAGGCTGATTCAAGACCCCTCCATGACTGACTGAATCTCTGAATGTTTTAAAAACGCTGTACCCAATGTTTTGATCTGTTGTGGTATTTATGCAAATTAGCACATCTGTAATTAGATTATGCACCGTTTGTCCATGTTAACAAACAATTGAAAAAAAACGTAATACATTTTTTGTTTGTCTTGATATAAGTAATCAACTCAGTAATTTTCATGGTGATATCTAAAGGTTAAATGTGTTACCTTATTCATGTGAGAAAAATAATGAATAGGCGTATGAATAGGATATATTTGGGTCTTTTTCTGAAACTTACAAAATGTGATCTCACTTGTGTCTTAGGATAAATTTATTTCTATGGCCCTAAGGTACTTCCATACCAAAGGGGACCTTGCATCATGACTTGAAGTCAAAAGTCACTTAACCTCCATACTAATAACAACTAAATTAAATGTTTCAATTTTGTTCCTATAATAACACATTGATGGATGCATCACCATCCTGCACATGCTAAACGTAGGCTATATCTAAATATGTTACAATTTAAAAATTAATACACATTGTTCTTAAGGGTGGCATCTTCCCCCATCCTATACCCTACTGTATGAATGGAAATGTTATTAATGAATATTCCAGTGTTCTGAGATACGACTGTTGGCCGTAATTACAGTAAAAATGTTGCTTGAAAGATTTTAGTTTACGTGTTATGAGTCTAGAATAGGCTATATTACATGTTAACTTTTTTAATTTATAAGATGAAAAATATTGAAAGTTTCCACAATATACCTGTAGGTGGCATCGAAGCGTCACTCATGAAGTTCTCCACTAGGTGGCGTCGATGTGTACATTTCATCACACGTGTCACAGTTGTGTTTAACGCCCGCAGCTCGCCCGACCCCTCTACAAGACAATCACGGCACTGCGATACAGTGTGTAGACGATTGTGAGTTCTCCGACTGTAAGTATACGCTAAATAATCTTCCGTTTGTTTGTTTGTTTTACAAATACATTTGGTGTATGTATTTGATTGTGTCTCATCTAAACTTTCCGTGAGTTTTTTTCAACAGTCAAAAACGTTTGTAACGTTAGATGGTTTTTGTAGATTGTGAACTGAGTAGAGAGTTTAAAATGTTGGGCGATTGTACACAATAATACATAAGCTTCAATATATTTATTCCGTTTAACCGGAGTCCTATAAAGTGGAAATAGAAAGACTTTCTACCTAAACTGCTTGCACGAATAGTGAAAAAACAAGAGGCTTTTTTGACCTAATTGTTGTCTTGTTTATTCTAATTATTGTTTGATCATAACTAATAGTATGCTAAAAGAAACAAAACATGTAATGTTTAATGAACTTGAACTAAAGTGAAAGTTCAGATAAATGCTTCATTGAGCCTCCTTCATTCAGATATATAGTCTATATTTTGTAATATAAATGAATGTATATCACTAGCGATTATTTTAATAGCATTGCAATGTAAGCGACATGAAGTAAATGTATTAATAAGTTACTGCTTGAAATAATAAGCCTGCCATCAAATTCAACACTTTTATACAATATAAAAGGGGGATCCTTTCTCCATCTTTCTAAAAGGTAAAAGACCCCCTGCTTTAAAGTTATACTTCACACAGAAATTAAAATGTTGTCATTTACTCACCCTCATGTTGTTCCAAACCTGTATGAATTTCTTTGTTCTGTTGAACACAAAAGAAGATATTTTAAAGCATGTTGGTAACCAGACAGTTGACAGTTGCTTTAAAATATATTCTTTTGTGTTCAACTGAAGGAATAAACTCATACAGGTTTGGGGGCGAGTAAGTAATGACTAATTTAAATTTTGGGGTGATTTATCGCTTTAATATAAAAATGTAAATGATCACAGAAGATGTGTAGTTTAACTTGGTATAACAAAAGCCACACAAATACATTTTAATGTGTAGAAATGACAAGTTTCTATGAGATTTGTTTTGTCTCACACTGTCTTTCTCTGCACTCCTCCCTTTCAGGTGAGAGGTATTCAGGTGAGATAACCTGATCGCTCATAGGTGTCATGAATTGGGCTTTTCTTCAGGGTCTTCTGAGCGGGGTCAACAAGTACTCCACCGCGTTCGGCCGTGTCTGGCTGTCCATAGTCTTCCTTTTCAGGGTCATGGTCTTCGTTGTTGCTGCTGAGAAGGTGTGGGGCGACGAGCAGAAAGATTTTGCATGTAACACGGCTCAGCCTGGCTGCCACAATGTCTGCTATGACCACTTCTTCCCGGTGTCCCATATACGACTGTGGGCGCTGCAGCTCATCTTCGTCACCTGCCCGTCATTCCTCGTGGTGCTGCATGTGGCCTACCGCGACGAACGCGAACGCAAGAACCGCCTGAAATACGGTGACGACTGTCAGCGGTTGTACATCAACACCGGAAAGAAGCGTGGTGGTCTTTGGTGGACGTACGTCCTCTCGCTGGTATTTAAGATGGGAGTAGATGCGACCTTTGTGTATCTGCTATATCACATCTATGAGGGCTATGACTTCCCCATCATGGTGAAGTGTTCTGAGTCCCCCTGCCCCAATGTGGTCGACTGCTTCATCTCTCGGCCCACAGAGAAGCGAATATTCACCATCTTCATGGTGGTGACAAGTCTAGCGTGCATCCTGCTCTCGCTCATCGAGACGATCTACCTGGTGGGCAAACGCTGCTTTGAATGTGTCCACAGGGTGCAAGGGTCGCGGCAGATAAACAAGGCAAGGTCTATTACAAACATGAGGGGCTCAAATACTCTTTTAGAGACAAACAGCAAGAAACTGGCAAGGAAAGACCAGCCAGCGCCAGCATACAGTGTGGTCATCTCATCCTAAGGAAAACATGAGGAAAATACTTTCACCCAATGTGGGACTCCAAGAGATGGAAAATGTTCTTCACGTTCACCACGATGTGAACTTGAACATGACTGACTCAATGGACGGTTGGCAGTAGAGAGGAAGCTGCTCGTATGCTTACCCTATATCCACTGGATCTTTTTGCTGGAAAGTTGTGGCCTGATAAACAACATTGTATATTTGAATAGCGTATGGGGCCAAACACCATCATTCAGGATGACACGGTCTTTAGTTTGACTAAAGCAAGTCAATTCAGGGTTTGGGTGTGGTGTGGCTTCTATTAGGCCAAGTTCCAGAACACCAACGGGCACTTTGATTAAATAGCAAATACAAAACAGCTGGTATAAGCCCAGATAATATCTATTAATTACATATTTGTCAGTTTTTCAATTGACACTAACAAGCAAAACGTGACTGCAAATTATGCTAAACCATTCACATATTTTAATAAGTGTTCAACTTAGTGAGTTGTACTCATTTTTTAGCAGGAAACAAAAAAAGCCATTATCTATGAAAACCTATTTTCATCTCAGAGTAATTGACTTCTGAAATCTGTAATCATTTACTCACCCTCGTGTCATTCTTAACCCATATGACTCTTTCTTCTGCAAAATACGAAAGACTTCTGAAGAAGGTTTTAACTGTTTTAGTCCATATAATGAAGGTCAGTGGGATCTAAAACAACATTGGACCCCATTGACTTGCATTGTATGGACAAAAAACACATCTTTTGTGTTCCACAGAAGAAAGAAAGTCATACAGGTTTAGAATGACATGGGAGTGAGTAAATGATCACCGAGTTTTATTTAATGTTTTAGTTTTTGAGTCGACTATCCCTTTGATCATCAACATTTTAACGTACAATGTGGCTTTATTATTTTAATTCAAATTTGATCTCATAATTATCTTTTTTATCTAATTCTCTGAGGCGGAAACAGGTTTCTATAAATATCTTTGGCTTTGCTTGTAAAATGATTTTGTTCTTTTGGATGCAAGTACAGCATGCAAATATGTCTACATTTCTTCTCCATCCAGTCATCAAATAAAGTACATGCTGTTAAACTCAACACATTTTTGCAATACATCCCTAAATCCATTATTTTGTAAACCCTGATAATGAACTTAAATTTGAATGTAAATTTGTTTGTTTACAAATTCTTGCAAACCAGTTTGAACTGTATTTTATTTGTCACTTTTTTATTATTGTCAGTTTTGCTGAGTTTTTTAAATTTTTTTATGGTATATTAGCTGGTGTGTGTGTGTGTGTGTGTGTGTGTGTTTATGCGAATGTGTGCATAAACTGTGGTGCTTCAATCTAATGTCTTCCAAGAATTTGCGGTATTTAATTTTCAAGAATTTTTTGATAAAGATTTTCAACACTGCCAAGATGAGCAAATTCAAAGGAGGCTGTTTTGCCTGTGTGTGTATGAGAGTTTTGAATTCAATGATAAACATGTATCCATAAAAGTAAACATTCTCCGAGGTTAGAAATCCTGTTTGTATGCAAACCTTTCAGAATTCTTTCCTTATTGCTGTGTGTTTAGAGTTGTTTACATTTGATATACATTAAAATCTGCTTTTTATTTTCTTACAATCTGTTTCTCATTTAAATCAGTGATGTCTGACTTTAGAGGATGCTGATGAACGCTGTGACTTTGCTGTTCACAGATTTTATGTAACTTTTAAAACCAGTTATTCTGCATGTGAGTGTGCTGTGGAGCAAGAAAATGGCAAGAATGAAAATATGCAGATAGAGATAAACATCATGTGCTGTGTCGACATGACATTTGATTTCTCTTCACATCAAGCTGCAAAATGGCAAGACAGAACAAGAAAGAAATGTAGGCTAGTTCAATTTTTATATCTACTTTCAAGGACAATAAAAAGAAACGCACACACAACGTATCAATGCAAAATGGCAAGACAGAACAAGAAAGAAATGTAGGCTAGTTACATTTTTATGTATACTTTCAAGGACAATAAAATGAAACCCACACACACAACGTATCAATGTTGGGCCATTTCTGCCTAGATTTGTAAATGCCTGTCGCACTGCGGAAAAACAAACCACTTTTCCTCTTTAGGCAGTTTTGTAACTAGATATTCCGACTAGATATTCAACTGTATTCCGGTTACACCATTCAGTCTTCACTCCTTTCATGAGATAAAAGCGCCCCAAGACAAATAAAAAAAAGTTCCACCCTGTTTCATCACCAATGTACTAGCCTGTCTCTATTTTTCTTGATATCTCCATAACCTCTGTACAGTGAAAGGGAAGGGTAGATGTAGCTAACTTCATGTTGAAGCAGGTTTCGTAAGTTAAGGTGTGGAAACCAATCCAACAAGTCTTTTTTTCCCCTTTTTTAACACAGCCGACATTCCACTCCCTGTTGATTGTGCTCTTGCTTTACTTCCTCTCCATCTCTTTTCATCATCAGTAATGCTTTAATTATACCAACATTTGCTTACCACACATATTCTGTATGTAGCAAGCTTGGTGCATGTTTAACTAATGTTTTTGTTAGTAAAAATCTACGTTAGAAGTTCAATTCAGTATGCATTTCACCACATAAACAAGTGTAAACCCGTTGAACATTTTTAAAACGGGCCGATCTGGTTCAGTGTTTCTTTTGCAATGTTTTATAATGTTTCCTCTTCCTGAACAAACAAGTTCAGAACGAACACATGGCCGGAATAACTCAAAGCAGGCATGATTTCCACTAGATTTTGAAAACACATCAAGAGGAAGACTGGCAGTCCTAATGGCAAAATTATAGATGGCTTTTTTTTTTAAGAACTAGAGTTCATTTTATGCCTGAAGCCGAGAATGAATCATCCTGCAAATGTTTTAGCAGTGAGTCAGAGGCCGTGTGACTAAACAGAATCCCTTCTCGCTTTGATGACAAAGAACCACAGAGACTTTTCCTGTGGAAAACTCAACTTCTGGTTCACTTGGGATCAAACCGCCAGTCCTTTGTATTACCATTCCATATCCCTAATCAGGCTCTCGCCACCAGCTATAGCTATATCATTTTATAAAATTGCATTGATATAAGGAGAATCAAGTTGAGATAAACTCACATCCACACCAAAGGGCTTTCCCTAAGGATTTCCCATATCACAGACCTAATGCAAGACTTGCTTGGAACACATACAAATGAATTAGGCTACCCAAGATAATTAGTACTGTCTGACAAAACATTTAAAGTATGCCTCCACAGACCCACTACAGCATGACAAGTTTCTAGGCAGCAAAAAGTAAAAAAAAACATCTAAAGTTGTTGTTCAGGACGAGGTGTGGTCCTGACTACAGGGAGCGCAGGCATTCATGGACAAGTCTGTACATACCAGAGAAGCCGCCTGCAGACGTTGGCAACACCACAGACCACTAACAAGCAGTGTGTACTTGACAGAGCTGTCCAAACAAAGGGAGTCTTATTTATTGTGCAATAAGTTGGAAAATGTTGCTAGGCTTCAGAGGCAAGGGTCTCCTATTTGTCCCACAAAACACAATGCAGTACCAATATTAACAATATACAAAAAAAAAATATATATATACAAAAAAACAACAACTATTGAGTAGGTACAGCGTAGCTAATGGCAGACATTGCAACTTGAGAAAAAGGAACATGCTTTGTTCCCAACATTGGACATTTAAGACAATACACGATTTTGCGAGCATTCTACACACATATATGTATTTAATGAGCGTGCAATCTTTAAAGTAAGAGGTTTATGGCAGAGCTGTGTCCTCTAGTCTGGATACTGAACTCCACCCTCAATGAGGCGTGCACCAAACCAGATCCACAGGAAAGAAACAGAGGTCTTCAGAGAAGAGTTTAACAGCCGCTGAATTATAAGAGAACTGAAACATCTAAAGTAAGTAATAAACTTAGTTTTTTTTTGTGTAGTGTTAGAATTCACTGTGTTCAAATGACAATAATAATCTGCCCTAAAAAGGTTTTCATCACTATAAATTCTTCGTTTCCGTTCATTACCTTGACATCTCTGTATCATCAAAGCGGTTTCTTTTTCATAAGAAATTTAAGGCAAAATGGTTGAAAAGTAGCCTAAGCTATAAAGCATTTAAACATTAGCCTACGCTTAAGATTTTATTCGGTTGAATTTTTTGTGAAATCTATCTTTAGAAGCGCTTTTATAATTATCGTATTATTATAAGTAGCCTATGTCTGCCTTTACAAAACTAAATATTTTTATTATAAGTTTTGCAAAGCTGCGATTGACAATTGAAAACGAAAACTGATAGCCATGACAAAGAAATTCTGGACACAAAGTAGCGAAAAAGACAGCGGCACAGGTTTTACTTTGCCTACAGTTTACACAAAACAAGATATCACGTGTACGTAGCTACTTAAAATAGTTTGTAAAAAAAAAAAAAAAAAAAAATGTTAAAGCACATTCATTCGGTTTAGGAAAAAAAAATGTATGGGTCTGTCAAGTTTCAAAATAACAAAAGAGCACCATAAAAGTACCAGCATATGACTTGTGCCTATATATTTTAGCCTTCTGAAGGAATACAATAGCATTCTGTGACTAACAGATTACAAATTAAGTCATTATTCACTGTTAATTCTCCTAACTGCTGTGATCAGATCATTGAGTCAATGAGTCGAATTCAAGAATCAAATTGTAGTTGAATGAATAATTCAGGGCCTTTTCCCCAAAATCACCATACTAATCCATATGGATAAGAGTGGCCTGGATATTCTTAAAAAAATTACCTTTAGCTGGTACACAACACTGTTTTCAACTAAAATCTGAAAGCTTTCTATGTGTTTTGGACGTTCGTTTACACGCCGAGGGCATTTTGGGGGTCTGAAAAATGAAACTTTGGAAAACGGCTTTCAAAGTGCACATTTTTGAAAACGATACCATTATTGTCTCTGTGTAAACTACATTAAAACATTTTTGTGAAAATGGCGACGTCATGCGCATGCCCATAGAGGGGACATTCTAAAACGCTTAACGTGACTTAATGTACTAAGAAAGTGTTATTAAGAGACCAAACTCAGTAAACATAATACTAATGAAGTAGGCTATACTATTTACAAAAAAAAGTTATTAGTATTATGTTTACTGAGTTTGGTCTCTTAATAACACTGTCTTAGTAGATTAAAGGGGCTATATGTGTTTTTCTGAAATTTAAACTCGCGACTGACACCTGTGGCCAAAAAATAGAACTGCTCTTATTTTCTGCTCGCTCTCGCAGCGGTGGTGACGTCACATCCGCAGACAGCGCGGGAAAAACCTACCCGCCAGAAAATAGGAAAAATAGGATACAGGCTTATAGGTGCACCCACTGTGAGCGGACAAGGTGTCAGTATGCTCATCAGGAGATGTTTGAGTCATAAATGGTAAAATAAAAAGGCTATTGTTATGTTTATTTTGGGGAAAAAGTTGCATATAGCCCCTTTAAGTCACGTTAAGCGTTTTAGAATGTCCCCTATAGAGTGGTGCAGGTATGACGTCACTTTGTAGACCAACCAGCAGTTAGCATCACACTGGTTCCCTCGCAAAAACCCAAAACGATTTTTCTATAGGCTTTTGGATTATCGCAAAAACAAGCTCTGTGGTCAACAAAAGTTTATGATCCTTACAATTTTTGTCCATCAAGATCATTTTCACAGATGAACACAACTTCTATGATTTTTGAAGCCTAAATGCAGTCGCCAGCTGTAAAAAACTACACCACGGTTGCTCATCTTCAACGTCATCACCACTAAACTTCCGAAAACTCTTTTTTTTAATCTTCCCAGAAATTTTGTTTGTAAGAGCACAATTATAAGAGGCTGTAAAAGTGGACTGAGTTTACTTGTTCAGCGTGATGACGTTTAATCTCCCCGACGACCTCTGTAGTCCCATTTAGCCACTTGTTAGCAACTCCCTTTTTCAAGACACATAACAGCTTAAAAAAATTAAGAGTGGGGTAATACTGATGTATTTTATGTTATAGAATAAAACGTGAAAGTGTCTTGAGCTTCACCACAAACCTTATTTATAGCCATATAACCAAAAACCCATCCAAAAAACTCATTGACTTCGGGACGATGGAACCGGAAGTGCTAAAATGCTAACTCGTTTCCACATTTCGGATTACAAAGTGATGGCATACCTGCACCACTCTATTATGAGTTCAGACTACAGGCGCATAGTTTTTCTTTACAAAGTGACCGCCAACTACTGGCCTGGCATGATTAATGCAACATTTTAGGTTGTTTTCCCGGATACGTGTGAACGGGGATGTTTTGTTGTCTGTACACGGAAAACGCAAAGGAAAAACGTTTCAGTTTTTAGTACATCATTGTCGTGTAAACATGCCCTTAGTGTGTTGGAATAATGTGAGGGTGAGTAAATGAAGCTTGGACTCTCCCACCATATTGCTTTTTACAATACGTTGTTTTGAATCAGTTCACTCACTGTGATCTTTTTTCCCCAGGGCTGCTATATTCTTTATCAGACAGAAGATCAGAGGAAGAATTCATAGAAGAGTGAGTTTTCTTTGCTCTCAACATGGACTGGAAGACATTTCAAGCCCTTCTCAGTGGGGTGAATAGATACTCGACTGCATTCGGCCGGATCTGGCTCTCTGTGGTTTTTGTGTTCAGAGTGATGGTTTACGTTGTAGCGGCCGAGAGAGTTTGGGGCGATGAGCAGAAGGACTTTGACTGCAACACCAAGCAGCCAGGCTGCGCGAACGTTTGCTACGACTACTTCTTCCCCATTTCCCACATCCGACTGTGGGCTCTGCAGCTCATCTTCGTCACCTGTCCGTCGTTGATGGTCGTCATGCACGTGAAGTACCGTGATGAGCGTGAACGCAAGTACCGTGAGAAGCATGGGGAAAAAGTCAAGCTCTACGACAACACGGGGAAGAAGCACGGTGGACTGTGGTGGACGTACCTGATCAGCCTTTTTGTCAAGGCCGCCATCGAGATCACCTTCTTGTACATCCTCCATCACATCTACGACAGTTTTTACCTGCCACGGCTGGTGAAATGTGAAATCCAGCCGTGTCCTAACATTGTGGATTGTTACATTGGCCGACCAACAGAGAAAAGAGTCTTCACCTACTTCATGGTCGGAGCTTCGGCACTCTGCATAGTGCTCAGTGTCTGTGAGATCATCTATCTGATCTCCAAACGCGTCATCCGCTGTGCCAACAAGTATAAGAGGCCCCACAGAAGCAGCACACCGCTTGATGGACGATACCGAGATGAGGACAGCAACTGCACCCTTCCTATGCATGAGTTGGACAACAAACCCCAGTATAAGTTGGAGCCTAAACCAGACTTTAAGTTTGAGTACAAACCTGGGCCTAAACCACAGTTTAAATCTGAACTCAAGCCAACGTTTAAGCCAGCCTACAGGTCGAGCGTGGACATGAGAGCTTCTGCTCCAAATCTCTCAGCACCTATGTACAAGATGCAGTCTGATATACTCTGAGGGGCATGTTTCCCTCTGCGTCAAGTATTATCTGCGCCAAATTCATCCAAAGGCATAAAAGACAGTCTGGATAGTCTCAAAATATTTCATTGTCCATCAAGACCTATAGAACTGCTAGTCTTGGGTGATTGTCATTTGGCAGATGGTCGTGAAATTCTGTAAGCCAGAAACGTTTGCCTTGGATATAGCAGGGATTAAGTATTGTGCCTAATGGCATAGTAATGATTAATCAGGACTGTGATTTCACTGCTACCTGGGTTCAAACCTGAAGTTACCAGCCTAGTTCCTTTAGGCTTCAATACCAGCTCAAATGACTGCATTATGACCAAGAACTTATGGTGACAAAATCATTCCTTTTCTTCTGATTCATTCTTCTTCTAATCCATTTCTTAAAAAGAACAAAGGTGAAAACCCATGAAAAAGCAAAAGAGTTATCAAATAACCAGGAAGGCATTCATGGAGAACACACCTTACATACAAAACCCACCTCCGCCTTCAAGCGCACAAAGAACGATAGGAGGAAGAGTGGTTTCATTGTATGTAAGAAGATGTAATGAAAATGCCTCATGGGTCATTGATTGTTTATGTCTCATTGATTATGAAATGTCTCATTTCTCAATGTCCTGGATTTGTAGCAAAAATAAGAACAAAGACTATCACAGTTTCAGAGATCATAGTTGACGGTTATGTGTGAACACTCATGAACTCTATCTGAACTCAAATTCTTATGCTGGAAAAACAGGTGGTATTTAAAATAAACCACAGTTTATGATGGAAAGTAACCATGGAAAGTTTTTTTCTACTTTTTGTTGTGAAAGACTGTGGACTAACCATTTCTGATCTACACTTGGCAAGCATTTGTAAGGGTCTGACTTTGTTCAGACTTGCTGTTATGATCGTGTTACATATTTTAACTGAGATCTTTCATGCTCTTTCATGCTGCATACCCTGCCTTAGTATCAAAAACTCAATGAATGCACTGACATTTTTTTATTTAATGAAATATCTTCAGGTGATTGTAAAAAAGAACAAGAAAAAAAAAACGCCAAAATGTATCCTAAATGATTGTATGATGCAATATGAGATGGTTTTGTAAATTGAGGAAGCTTTGATGTTTTATTAATTTTGATACTCTTTAAATAAAGTATAAAATGTGCCATTTTGTCTCATGTTTAAAAGATTAACTGCGAAATTGCTATAGCTTAAATCATGAACAGACATTTGAATCAAAGAGGAAACAATAAAGGAAGTGGATGAACAACTTCAGTTCACTTTGACAGAACATGAACATTGTTATTCATTTTCCTTTGTCAGAAGCTGCACATTATAAAATGGAAACTCATTGTAATAGTGATACATTTATGGTGATCTATTAAAAATAGCATTCAAATGTTTAGGGTCAGTAAGACTTTTTTAAAAGATATAACTTGTATTCAGCAATAGTGGAGCGGCTAAGTGCTTATGTTTGGCAGAATCGTTCAGTTTATGATACAAGCATGAAAATTGGCATGAGCAGTCTCCATGGGTCACTTGACAAAAAAATTGTCCGAGCCACTTGAAATTTCAAGATGGTGGCCATTTTTCAAGATGGCCGACACCTTAGTGGAGCAGTTAAGTGATATAGTGGTTTATTTGGGGATACAAGCATGAAAATTGGCATGAGCAGTCTCTGATGGTCACTAGACAATAAGCCACCCACAGCTACTTGAAATTTCAAGATGGCAACCATACAAGGACACATTACGGATAAAAATCGACAGTTTACAACTTCACAAAAGATTGGAAATAAATGCTGTTCTTTTGAATGTTTTACTCATCAAAGAATCCTAAAAAAAAATGGATCATGGTTTCCTCTAAAATATTAGTATTTTCAATTTCTGAAGGATCATGTGACACTGAAAACTAGAGTTATGATACGGTTTTGCATCACATGAATAAATTACATTTTAAAGTATATTCAAATATAAAGGTTATTCAAAATTACAGTTTTTTGTGTTTTTGTTTTGACTGCTTTACAAACAGTTTACTTGCTCTTATAGTCAGAATTTTAATAGATCAAATCAAAATCTCTGGAAAATATTATAGTGCCTACCTCATGTATAGGTATCTTTATTATGAATGTTTGGACACATGAACACCATCATATTTCATAAAGAGATATTCATAAATAGACAACTTTGTTTTTAAAATTGTTATTCTTCAGAATAATCACATATGTATATGCAGTTCTCAGCATTCCATTTACCAGATGCCACTTCATAATGAAAGTACGAGAGCTATTTGAAATTTTTCACGGCTGAAGAACTCATAAAACCTTAGTAATGCTTGAACTAATACGTTTTTCAGGGTTGGTGTATGATGTCAAACAAAATGCGTAAATGAGACTTGATGATCCAGTTCATCAGCCTTAAAACAAATAAACAGAAGTACTTTGCATAACAGAAAGTTACTTTGTTTCCTCTGGGCAAAAAGATTCCTATTTTTTGTTTGTTACAGTTGTTAAAAAAAAAAAGGGTCCAGCTGTCAGCCTAACTGGTTTTCTAGTCTAAAGATAAGTTTACTACATTGCATGACTCATAAAATAACTTTTCTTTTGATCTTGTCTTTAATCATTAAAATGAAAAAAAAAAAAAAAATGAAAAAAAAAAAAATTAATCACACAATATCTGTCAACAACACAACGAAAAAACCCCCACAAGACATGTCTCAACAATAAATTAAAGGAAATCTACAGGAATTGAACAAACCTGCAGAGCTTCTGCTTGATTTGTTCCTGTAACAAAACACACTGCTTATATAAAGGGGTTTTCCTTCAATATTTTTTTTTTCCTGGAGAGGAACAATATTCATCATTAATCAGTTATCATAGAGTTGCATTACTTCCGTTTCCTGAGTCTTTTAATTTTAATGGGTGTGTTATGAATACCAGAGTTGTACTGCATTTTACTGATAATGACAGATATTTCCATTTCAAAATGACCCAAAATGGCACACGCAGACAAAGGTCTGGTGATGTTAGACATAAAATTATGTGTGACGCCTCATTCTGTGAAACATTGTCACATTAGTAATAATACAAAACAACATTAGTAATGTGATACAGTCTAACCAGCAAGACATTTGCATATGATTAACAATATTCAAAGTAAAATTACTTCCCTCATTTATTGCCTTTAGGCATCATACATTGATCTTACTTCAGCAGAACATAAAATATTGAATTAATTTACTAGAAATTAACATACTCTGTATTTATCAATATATCAAGGCACAAGAGAACAGTTTTGGTCTGTCAGGTTGTGAATATGAGTGATATGAGTTCACAAGCGTCCTTTTCACCACCAGACTAATTCCCACATCCACAGTAGAGAACGGATGTGCTCATCCCCAGAGTCCAGCTCCACTGTGATTAGAGATATTTATTTAAAATATGCTGTAAATGAAGAGGCTTCACTGCATACTAAGGGATAACATAGTGTGACCCTCACAAGAGTGGCACTATGCTCACTTAGAAGTGAAAGAAGACTTTAGAGCTTGCAGGAGGCCTGAGCTACTTTTGAATTTGTCCTTCTGTTTAGTGAATGACAGATGAATGAGCCAGCGTCCAAGAGTTTGTGCAGGTCCACTCCCTGAAACAGAAACAACAGTCTGAATGGGTGCTATAATTGTTTTTTACCCAGAGCTTCGCGTAAGCAAAGATGTTTTTGTGACATTACAATTTTTCATGTTCTCAGACCCCCTCTTAAGCCAGGTGCACACTGTACGATTTACAATAGTCCTTTATGACTGTTGCTTGTCAGATTGTACGAACATGTTTCCACCTGTAAGTCATGTCACACTGTGGGATTTCAGTTGTCATTAATGTCAAGACTTTACGACAGTCAAGACGCATTGAAAACGGATGCACGCAAGAAGACTTGTTCTGTGGAGTGTGCGTCACATCTTGACACTGCCAGAATTTTGTCTGAGGTAAAATGTGATTGCAATGGTCATTAATCGGCTGTAGTGAACATGTCAAACTAACGGTCAAAGACTTCAGATTTTGGCCTAGGATCTGAGGAATCTTTTTAGGATTCACAGAATGTGTCTGTGAGAGCTAAAATGTAAAATGTCTCTATAACTGTAGGACAATTATGCCATGATGTATTGATTGGCAGAGCGGTTTCTTTAATGAATGTTTAGTTTGTAAACTTTTTCTTTTTTGAAGCTGACCATTACCTTATACTCCCTTACAGTACAACTAATGTTCAAAACATTGAAAATAATAAGAAATGCTTCCTAAACACCATTTCAGCATATTAGAATGATTTCTGAAGGATCATGTGACACTGAAGACTAGAGTAATGATGCTGAAAATTCAGCTTTGCCATCACAGGAATAAATTACATTTTAAAATATATTCAGATAAAAAAATTATTATTATTTTAAACTGCAATAATATTTCACAATATTAATGTTTTTATTGTATTTTGATCAAATAAACGCAGCCTTGGTGACCATAAAAGACTTCTTTCAAAAACATAAAATCTTACTGACCCTAAACTTTTAAATGGCGGTGTACTTTATAGAAAGCCCCAAATGAAAAGATACACAATCATCCAGCAAAATCAGTCATTAGGTGTGACATCACCTATCAAAACCAAGTTGTTTTGGGTAGGGCTAGTAAAATTATGCATTTATAGACCAGAACTTTCAAAAATTTAAATCTGGAGACGGCAGTAAAAATTGACTAAAAGAATAAGTAAATCTTAAAATGCATACATAGTCATGTTGGACTTACAGTATGGATTCCCAGTCCGTGCAGCATATAGACCACATCTTCAGTTGCAACATTCCCAGAAGCCCCCTGGGCATATGGGCAGCCACCTAGCCCTGCAACGGAGGAGTCCACGACACTTACCCCATTCTAGAATAGAGCACAGGAAACAAAAGGGTGTTGCTCATTTAAAGAATGTGAGAAATGACGTTCAGAATGTGTACGCAAAGAGCAGGTCTGGCGACAAACATAGCTGTAAACAAACTTTTTTGACAAAGTGCTGCACAACGGAGCTTTATACAGTTCAAATTAAAACATGGAAGACATTTTTTTATTTATTACTTAAAAAATAACGTTTTGATAATTTAGTATTATTATATTAGTGTTAGTATTATTATTACACTGAGACGTATCTAAATTCTACTGTGCAACAATAATATATTTGTCAAGTTTACATTTACATTTATGCATTTGGCAGACGCTTTTATCCAAAGCGACCTACATTAGTTAAACCAAGTTAAACCAAACTTTTATTTTGACGGGTTGCCATGAAGAT